>NC_133131.1:39745172-40945172 GCF_048418815.1 Hemitrygon akajei
CACTGAATCAACCTACAAATTAACCTTTAGGGACTCCTAAGTCCCTTTGCACTAGTGACTTCAGAATTTTCTTCCGTTTTAGAAAATAGTCTACACCTTTATTCTTTCCCCCAACACTTCCCTACCCTATATTCCATCTGCCACTTCTTCACCCTTTCTTCCAATCTGTCTAAGTACTTCTGCAGACTCCCTCCCTCTTCAACATGACCTGCCCCTCCACCTAAATTTGTATCATCCGTAAACTCGGCCATAAAGCCATCAATTCTGTCATCCAGATCACTGACATATGACGTGAAGCAAAACAGTCCCAAACACTGACCCCTGCAGAATACCACTAGTCACCGGCAGCCAACAAGAAAAGGGTCCCTTTATTCCCATTGTTTGTCTCCTGCCAGTCAGCCAATCCTCTATCCATGCTGGTATCTTTCCTGTATTACCGTGGGCTCTTATTGTGTTCAGCAGCCTCACGTCCTTGTCAAAGGCCTCCTGAAAATCCAATAAACAATAGCCATCAACTCCCCTTTCTCCATCTTGCCTGTTATTTCTTCAAAGAATTCCAACAGATTTGTCAAGCAAGACATCCCCTTAAGGAAACCTCGCTGACCGGCCTATTTTATCATGTGCCTCATTTTTAAACAAAGAAGTGGCAGATATTGTAGGGAAGCATGTGGCATTGTACTTTGATGGAAGGGTTAACATATGAGGAACATTTGAGGGCTCTGGGCCTGTAGTCGGAGTTTAGAAGAATGAGAGGATATCTCATTGAAACCCATCGAATATTGAAAGGTCCGGATAAAGTGAATGTGGAGAGGATGTTTCCTTTAGTGGGTGAGTCTAGGACCAGAGGACATAACCTTAGAATTGAGTGGTATCCATTTAGAACAGAGATGAAGAAAAATTTCTTTAGCAAAAGGTTGGTGAATCTTTTCTATAGACAGCTGTGCAGGCCAAGTCTTTGGGTCTACTTAAGGTGGAGGTCGATGGATTCTTGATTAATCAGGGCATCAAAGTTTACAAGGAGGAGGCAGGAGAATGGGGTTGAGAGGGATAATAAATCAGTTATGATGGAATGGTGGTGGACTCGATGGGCTGAATGGCCTAATTAGTCTCCAAGGTGTTATGGTCGTATGGTCATGAAAAAATAGGTTCATGATCCAATCCTCATGGGGGATCAGAGTTGGAAAGGGTTAGCAACTTTAAATTCCTCAGTGTTACTGTTTCAGAGGATCTGTGCTCAGCATGAGAGTGCAATTAAGAAGAAAGCACAGCAGCTCCTCTACTTCTTCAGGAGTTTGCAGAGATTCGTTATGACATCTAAAATTCTGACAAACTTCTATAGCTGTGTGGTGGAGAGTATATTGACTGGTTGCATCACAGCCTGGTATGGAAACACCAATGCCCTTGAACAGAAAATCCGACACGAAGAAGTGGATATGACCCAGTCCGTTATGGGTAAAGCCCTCTCCACCTTTGAGAACCTCTGCACAGTGCAGTGGCAAGAAAGCACCATTCAGCCCCTGCTCTCCTCTCACTGCTGCCGTCAGGAAGAAAGTATAAAAGCCTCGGGACCCTCACCACCAGGTTCAGGAAGAGTTATTACCCCTCAACCACCAGGCTCTTGAGCCAGTGGGGGTATCGTCACTCAGCTTCACTTGCCCCATCACTGAGCTGATCCATAACCTATGGACTCACTTGCAAGGACTCTTCATCTCATGACTCAATATTTATTGCTTATTTATTATACTTTGCTATATTATTTGTTATACTTTTTTTCTTCTGTACTTGCACATTGTTGTCCTTTGGACATTGGGCTTTTTGTCCATCAGGTTGGATGAATTCTTTTGTTGATTCTATTGTGTGTCTGGTATGTTAGGTTCCCCAGTAACCGGGTGACTTACCAGCAAAGATAGAGAGGTCCGCTGAAGCCTGGTGCTACTATTTTCAAACGTTTTATTTATAAAGGGGCACAAACGTATGGTTAATACAAAACATTCAGATCATATACATCGTCAAAACTCAATCTAAAGCACAGGTGTAGTAATAATCAATCAAAAATGAGCTCTATCGTTGTCTAGGGGATACTGAGTCCAATTGGGTATAAGAGTCACTCAAAGTCTGCAGGCTTCCCCGTTTCGGGAACCGCTGGCATTTCACGTGTTGGAGAGAGAGAAAAGGAACACTTGCCCGTCGTCCTTGCGAGGCAACTCCCTGCTGTTAGTTAAAGCGGTTTTTCCTTTTGGGTCCAGCCACAGACTCCCGATCCGGAATCTAACGCACGTGCCTTCCTTCAGAATGGCTTCCCGCTCCGACGGGAAGCACTATCGTGTCTTCTTCTTGTGTCTCCTTGGTGCGTCTGAGGCCCCGCCTCGGCAGCCCACCTTTTATCTGGACTGGCAGGGTTGTAGATGTCAATCAGGGTGGGGGCGAGGCAATCTTTCCCCCATCACCCATCTCACATTGCCCTGAGGGTTTGCACGTAGGCCAGTTCCTTATTCCACAAAGGTGTCTCCCAAGACAATGGCTATGTCCAAGGCTTTTGTCTTGCTGAGCGACCAGCCCACATTCCAAACCGTAAGGCTCTCTCTCTCTCTCTTGCGATTCTCACAAAGGAGGGGGCTGAGGTCATGACAGGTATTTACTGTGAATGCCCGCAAGAAAGCAAATCTCAGGATTGTATCTGGTAACTTTGATAATCAATCTACTTTGAACTGTGAAGGCTACAAGTTGTATTGGCTCTTCCTATAGCCTTGTGCCTTTGGTGATTTCTTCAACTTTGACTGCTCCAAACCAGTCCAACCAGATCAGCCAGACAAAAGGACCAGACAACAGGCTCTTCCTTCTGAAAACCTGCACCTTACATAATAACAAACAAGAGAAAATCTGCAGATGCTGGAAATCCAAGCAACAGACACAAAATGCTGGACCTGCTGGATGTCTCCAGCATCTTGTGCGTATTGCTTTCCAGAATAAAGAGCTTCTTCTCTGAAAGTGATCTCCAGTTTGTCAGATCATCAACAGAAACTCATTGTGTCCATGTTCAGTTGCTCTGATGAAGTTACCCCTGAACTAGTTCACCGGGCAATTCACAAAATGGCAGCTACAAGGGCAGTCTCACAAAATGGCCTCCTTCATTCCTGCAACCACATGGCAAGAACAAAGACTTTTGCTTTTCTTTTTCCACTGCCCTTGCCTCATTCCTCTTCACTGACTTGTAGACTTCAGTTCTTTCTGGCCAACAAAGAACACCAAGATCTTCCCAACCACAGAAGTCAGGCTAACTGGCCTAGATCCAGAGGATGATGTATCTGTGGAAAACATTCCCACAGGTGTCTGTGGAGGCCAAGTCATTGGGGATACTTAAAGCAGATCTTTCATTGAGTTGTGATATGTGAAATCCTTGCATGCTTCACATGTAAAATTTGCAACTTAACTGCTGTCAATTGGGTCACCACAATGCAGTCAGATCTCCTGAGAAAGCCTCTTATTCCTTTAAATATTGAGAGAAAACGGATGAATTTGGACGCTGTGCCAAGCTGTCCTCGGACTGCAGGTTGTATGTTGCACCCCTGAGCTCCAACTTAAGTGGATACACACACAACTGGGTTTTCCAAAACTCAATCACATCAGGTGATTGGCTGATAACAGAGAAATTTTAGCATAGTTAACACAAATAGCATAGAGACATGTGGTTGGGTTTAATTTCCCCTGGAAATCAATACTGAGGTTATCCATTCCCGCTAAAATCAACCATTGCTCAATTTGTACACGATAAACAGGGCTTTCTCTGCTCCTATGTCCAAAAGCACAACAAGGACATTATCGTACTGTATTTGATATTTCAGTAATACTTGAGTAAGTATGTGCTTGATGAAGAATTCTTTGTTGTTTATATAATTTATAATGGCTGCATGTAAAAATACATAAATACGCCATGACACTACCACGTGATATGTGTGTGCCTACCTTAAAGTAAAGAAAGAAGTTAGACTCACATCTCAGCTCTCTTGCTTTCCTTTGAATTAGTTTAATATTTGGGATTTACAAGCCATAACAATTATAACAAGGAAGCTTAGAAGTGCAGTTGACAGGGAAACTGAGACTTTCTTTGCCAATGTTGGCTCTCCTTTGATTCCATTGAATAGTTCAGGGTAAAAGTGTAATCTTGTCAAATAAGTATTAGCATCTGGAGTCAGAAGTTGTGGTTCCTGGGTTATTCAAGGGACGTTGGAGACAATATGGGGAAGGAAGATATGGTCATAATATCCAGACTGTTGACTGTGTGAACTGGCCCTTCAGAGGGCATCAGAGGTAGAGGGCATGAAGAGGGTGAGGGGTGAATACAGGGAGCATACCATTCGAGCTGTTGGCTGTGTGAACTGGCCCTTCAGAGGGCATCAGAGGTAGAGGGCATGAAGAGGGTGAGGGGTGAATACAGGGAGCATACCATTCGAGCTGCTGTGAGCTGAAATCATTGCCTTGACAATGCTTTCTCGGTGCTGGCCCTTTGAACTTGCACTTTCTAGGGACAGATGCCGCTGGAAAGCTTGTTCTGAATTCATGCCTCTTGGCATTACTCAATGGATTGCAGTAATAGAAAGAGGATTCAGCACAAGGTACAATCTGCATCAACAGATCTGTTACACTCACGTCTAGCTGTGACTGTCGATTTATCTCATTCTACCACGTTGCTTTCACAACACAGCTGCTACTGTCCTTTCTGCCGACTTAACTGACCTGATGCTTTAGCTCAGTAATTTCCCAAAGGAAGATGATTAACAGGACACTGCCAGTTCTGTGTCATCAACAATAACATAAGAATTTATTTATTTCCAATATTTTTCAGCTTTCTACCATTGTCCTGACATTAATTTCTTCCAAATTTTAATTTTCTACTCCTGACTTTCTCTGAGTGCACACAGGATTTGGTTATGATCACAGTAGCTCAGTGCCAGAGCACACCACACTGATCTGGAGACCCACTCTCGATGCCTGCAAATCAAATCAAAGCTGAGACATCAGTGCAATGAAGTGTAATCCAACGTATTACAAAGGAGGACACTCGTAACGAAAAGACCGAGTCATTCTGGGCCCTGCCAAAATGTATCCTGACACACTTATCACCTAAAATCAGAACTCCAGGCTGCCATCTCTTTCAACAGACTGTTGCCTTGGCCTTTCCAAGTTTCAGGAATTTGTGGAATATCTTTTTTCATTACATTGCAATGTCATTAAGGACCCCATCAGCCAGAACATGCTGACATGCCCTCTTCTCATTGCTGCCATCGTGGAGAAGGCCCACACACAACAATTCAGGAACAACTTCTTCCCCTCTGCCACCTGATTTCTGAATGGACATTGAACCCGTGAACACTCCCTCACTACTTCTGTTTCTCTCTTCTTGCACGAGTTATTTAATTTAACTTCATACGCTTCTTATCATAATTCACAGATTTTAATATTATGTATCACATTTTACTGCTGCTGAATAACTGACTTCACGATGTGTGCCGGTGATATTAAACCTGATTCTGAATCTCAATCTGTTTCTGATTTAAAGATAAAAATAATATTTCCTCAGTGTGGTGCTGATTTGGAGGGGTAGCTGAAAATGCTACCCTGGGATGTAGAGATCTCAGGGACTCCTTTCCCTAAAATATATTTATTCATATGACATGGAAATTACAGGCAATGCTGGTATTTTATTCTCCATCTTTAATTAACCCTGAACTAAGGAGACATTTAAAAGTTAATCGGATTGGTAGACAAGACATGATAAGTGGACCAGACTGGGTAAGGGTGAGAGATTCTGACTGTTACTTCAGTAACATAACCGGCATTCCACTACAGGATTTGGACATTGTAACAGAGCATTAGTAGATCATACAATCAGCAGTGAGAACACACAAGCAGTGGAGAGAATGACTGTGGTGTGGTGGGTTGGATGTTGTTACAGAGGGTTTGTAGATGGTACAAGCTGCAGTGACAACACACGAGCAGTGGAGAGAATGACTGTAGTGTGGTGGGTTGGATGTTGTTACTGAGGGTTGGTAGATGGTACAAGCTGCTTTGACAACACACGAGCAGTGGAGAGAATGACTGTAGTGTGGTGAGTTGGACGTTGTTACAGAGTGTTTGTAGATGGTACAAGCTGCAGTGACAACACACGAGCAGTGGAGAGAATGACTGTAGTGTGGTGGGTTGGATGTTGTTACACAGGGTTTGTAGATGGTACAAGCTGCATTGACAACACATGAGCAGTGGAGAGAATGACTGTAGTGTGGAGAGTTTGGATGCTGTTACAGAGCGTTTGTAGATGGTACAAGCTGCAGTGACAACACACGAGCAGTGGAGAGAATGACTGTAGTGTGGTGGGTTAGACGTTGTTACAGAGCGTTTGTAGATGGTACAAGCTGCAGTGACAACACATGAGCAGTGGAGAGAATGACTGTAGTGTGGAGAGTTTGGACGCTGTTACAGAGCGTTTGTAGATGGTACAAGCTGCATTGACAACACACGAGCAGTGGAGCGATTGACTGTAGTGTGGAGAGTTTGGACGTTGTTACAGAGCGTTTGTAGATGGTACAAGCAGCAGTGACAACACACGAGCAGTGGAGAGAATGACGGTAGTGTGGTGGGTTAGAAGTTGTTACAGACCGTTTGTAGATGGTACAAGCTGCCGTGACAACACACGAGCAGTGGAGAGAATGACTGTAGTGTGGTGAGTTGGATATTGTTACAGAGTGTTTGTAGATGGTACAAGCTGCAGTGACAACACACGAGCAGTGGAGAGAATGACTGTAGTGTGGAGAGTTTGGACGTTGCTACAGAGCATTTGTAGATGGTACAGGCTGTATTGACAACACACGAGCAGTGGAGAGAATGACTGTAGTGTGGTGGGTTGGACGTTGTTACAGAGCGTTTGTAGATGGTACAAGCTGCAGTGACAACACACGAGCAGTGGAGAGAATGACTGTAGTGTGGAGAGTTTGGACGTTGCTACAGAGCATTTGTAGATGGTACAGGCTGTATTGACAACACACGAGCAGTGGAGAGAATGACTGTAGTGTGGTGGGTTGGACGTTGTTACAGAGCGTTTGTAGATGGTACAAGCTGCAGTGACAACACACGAGCAGTGGAGAGAATGACTGTAGTGTGGAGAGTTTGGACGTTGCTACAGAGCATTTGTAGATGGTACAGGCTGTATTGACAACACACGAGCAGTGGAGAGAATGACTGTAGTGTGGTGGGTTGGACGTTGTTACAGAGCGTTTGTAGATGGTACAAGCTGCAGTGACAACACACGAGCAGTGGAGAGAATGACTGTAGTGTGGAGAGTTTGGACGTTGCTACAGAGCATTTGTAGATGGTACAAGCTGCAGTGACAACACACGAGCAGTGGAGAGAATGACTGTAGTGTGGTGGGTTGGACGTTGTTACAGAGGGTTTGTAGATGGTACAAGCTGCAGTGACAACACACGAGCAGTGGAGCGATTGACTGTAGTGAGGAGAGTTTGGACGTTGTTACAGAGCGTTTGTAGATGGTACAAGCTGCAGTGACAACACACGAGCAGTGGAGAGATGACTGTAGTGTGGTGGGTTGGATGTTGTTACAGAGTGTTTGTAGATGGTACAAGCTGCAGTGACAACACACGATCAGTGGAGAGAATGACTGTAGTGTGGTGGGTTGGACGTTGTTACAGAGCGTTTGTAGATGGTACAAGCTGCATTGACAACACACGAGCAGTGGAGCGATTGACTGTAGTGTGGAGAGTTTGGACGTTGTTACAGAGCATTTGTAGATGGTACAGGCTGTATTGACAACACATGAGTAGTGGAGAGAATGACTGTAGTGTGGAGAGTTTGGACGCTGTTACAGAGCGTTTGTAGATGGTACAAGCAGCAGTGACAACACACGAGCAGTGGAGAGAATGACTGTAGTGTGGTGGGTTAGACGTTGTTACAGACCGTTTGTAGATGGTACAAGCTGCAGTGACAACACACGAGCAGTGGAGAGAATGACTGTAGTGTGGTGAGTTGGATATTGTTACAGAGTGTTTGTAGATGGTACAAGCTGCAGTGACAACACACGAGCAGTGGAGAGAATGACTGTAGTGTGGAGAGTTTGGACGTTGCTACAGAGCATTTGTAGATGGTACAAGCTGCAGTGACAACACACGAGCAGTGGAGAGAATGACTGTAGTGTGGTGGGTTGGACGTTGTTACAGAGGGTTTGTAGATGGTACAAGCTGCAGTGACAACACACGAGCAGTGGAGCGATTGACTGTAGTGAGGAGAGTTTGGACGTTGTTACAGAGCGTTTGTAGATGGTACAAGCTGCAGTGACAACACACGAGCAGTGGAGAGATGACTGTAGTGTGGTGGGTTGGACGTTGTTACAGAGCGTTTGTAGATGGTACAAGCTGCATTGACAACACACGAGCAGTGGAGCGATTGACTGTAGTGTGGAGAGTTTGGACGTTGTTACAGAGCATTTGTAGATGGTACAAGCAGCAGTGTCAACACACGAGCAGTGGAGAGAATGACTGTAGTGTGGTGGGTTGGATGTTGTTACACAGGGTTTGTAGATGGTACAAGCTGCAGTGTCAACACACGAGCAGTGGAGAGAATGACTGTAGTGTGGTGGGTTGGACGTTGTTACAGAGCGTTTGTAGATGGTACAAGCTGCAGTGACAACACACGAGCAGTGGAGAGAATGACTGTAGTGTGGTGGGTTGGACGTTGTTACAGAGGGTTTGTAGATGGTACAAGCTGCAGTGACAACACACGAGCAGTGGAGAGAATGACTGTAGTGTGGTGGGTTGGACGTTGTTACAGAGGGTTTGTAGATGGTACAAGCTGAAGTGACAACACACGAGCAGTGGAGAGAATGACTGTAGTGTGGTGGGTTGGACGTTGTTACAGAGGGTTTGTAGATGGTACAAGCTGCAGTGACAACACACGAGCAGTGGAGCGATTGACTGTAGTGAGGAGAGTTTGGACGTTGTTACAGAGCGTTTGTAGATGGTACAAGCTGCAGTGACAACACACGAGCAGTGGAGAGATGACTGTAGTGTGGTGGGTTGGATGTTGTTACAGAGTGTTTGTAGATGGTACAAGCTGCAGTGACAACACACGATCAGTGGAGCGATTGACTGTAGTGTGGAGAGTTTGGACGTTGTTACAGAGCATTTGTAGATGGTACAAGCAGCAGTGACAACACACGAGCAGTGGAGAGAATGACTGTAGTGTGGTGGGTTAGACGTTGTTACAGACCGTTTGTAGATGGTACAAGCTGCCGTGACAACACACGAGCAGTGGAGAGAATGACTGTAGTGTGGTGGGTTGGATGTTGTTACACAGGGTTTGTAGATGGTACAAGCTGCAGTGACAACACACGAGCAGTGGAGCGATTGACTGTAGTGAGGAGAGTTTGGACGTTGTTACAGAGGGTTTGTAGATGGTACAGGCTGTATTGACAACACACGAGCAGTGGAGAGAATGACTGTAGTGTGGTGGGTTAGACGTTGTTACAGAGGGTTTGCAGATGGTACAAGCTGCAGTGACAACACACGAGCAGTGGAGAGAATGACTGTAGTGTGGAGAGTTTGGACGTTGTTACAGAGCATTTGTAGATGGTACAGGCTGTATTGACAACACACGAGCAGTGGAGAGAATGACTGTAGTGTGGTGGGTTAGACATTGTTACAGAGGGTTTGCAGATAGTACAAGCTGCAGTGACAACACACGAGCAGTGGAGAGAATGACTGTAGTTTGGTGGGTTGGACGTTGTTACAGAGCATTTGTAGATGGTTCAAGCTGCAGTGACAACACACGAGCAGTGGAGAGATGACTGTAGTGTGGTGGGTTGGATGTTGTTACAGAGCATTTGTAGATGGTACAAGCTGCTGTGACAACACACGAGCAGTGGAGAGAATGACTGTAGTGTGGTGGGTTTGGATTTTGTTACTGAGGGTTTGTAGATGGTACAAGCTGCAGTGACAACACACGAGCAGTGGAGAGAATGACTGTAGTGTGGTGGGTTGGACATTGTTACAGAGCGTTTGTAGATCGTACAATCAGCAGTGACAACACACGAGCAGTGGAGAGAATGACTGTAGTGTGGTGGGTCGGACGTTGTTACAGAGGGTTTGTAGATGGTACAAGCTGCATTGACAACACACGAGCAGTGGAGAGAATGACTGTAGTGTGGTGGGTTGGACATTGTTACTGAGGGTTTGTAGATGGTACAAGATGCAATGACAACACACGAGCAGTGGAGAGAATGACTATAGTGTGGTGGGTTGGACGTTATTACAGAGGATTTGTAGATGGTACAAGCTGCAGTGACAACACACGAGCAGTGGAGAGAATGACTGTAGTGTGGAGAGTTTGGACGTTGCTACACAGGGTTTGTAGATGGTACAAGCTGTATTGACAACACACGAGTAGTGGAGCGATTGACTGTAGTGTGGTGAGTCTGGATGTTGTTACAGAGGTTTTGTAGATGGTACAATCAGCAGTGACAACACACGAGCAGTGGAGAGAATGACTGTAGTGTGGTGGGTTAGACGTTGTTACAGAGCGTTTGTAGATGGTACAAGCTGCAGTGACAACACACGAGCAGTGGAGAAAATGACTGTAGTGTGGTGGGTTGGACGTTGTTACGGAGGGTTTGTAGATCGTACAATCAGCAGTGTCAACACACGAGCAGTGGAGAGAATGACTGTAGTGTGGTGGGTTGGACGTTGTTACAGAGGGTTTGTAGATGGTACAAGCTGCAGTGACAAGACACGAGCAGTGGAGAGAATGACTGTAGTGTGGTGCGTTAGACGTTGTTACAGAGGGTTTGTCGATGGTACAAGCTGCAGTGATTAATAAACAATCAATAAACTGTGATTCTAATGCATTCTTTTGGATGTGGAAGGAAACAGAGCACTAGGAGGAACATGTGCAGTCACGGGGTGAATGTACAAACTACAGAGAGACAGCACCGGAGATCGGAATTGAACCCAGGCCTCTGGAGCTGTGACACAGTCACTCTTCTGTCTGTGCACCACACCATCCAAACTCATTAATCAAGATAAATCACCCTGTGGCAGAGGATCATCTCACACACTCACTGCCTGTCTGTTTCGTCAGAATCTCTGCAGTACGGGGGAAGGATTCATATCTTCGCTTTTAAAGCATCAACAGCAAAAATGATATCACATAAAGTTTGTGAAAAAGCCACACACTGCCACGTTTGCAGGACAAATCTATGAGGACAACTTGGTTGCAGCCCGATTTTATGCTTGAATGCTTCAGCAATACATTAAACATGAATAAAATGAGGTCAATCCAAAGGCCCATGAAATATGGAGCATGAGGTTCAATCGGCTTTTCACAGGTGCTTAACAAACCACGCAAGCATTTAACCTGCAATACATTATCTCTTAGAGCCACACAAAGAGAAAAATGCAATTTCTGGAGAGGTGTTCAGTCTGTCACAACCAATACTTGATCTGAACATCTTCAATTCTTCAGGGACCTCAATGGTAAGTGAATCAACTGGCAAAGAAAACCACATATTTTGAAAGGTGGTAAGATAGGGGTTTGAAGTTTGATCGCCCTGAAAAATAAACGCTAAAAGACAGAGCGTGACCTTTAAAGTTCAGAGTTCAAAGTAAAACTTATTGTCGATGTACATACATCTCACCCCGAGCTTCTTCTCTGCAGGCATAATTAGCAAATCCATAGAACAGTAACTGTAAACAGGATTAATGGACACGTACTGTGCAAATGTGATATAAATAAATAGCAATAAATAATGAGCATGAAATAACAAGATAAGGAGTCCTTAAAATCAGACCACTGGTTGTGAGAACACCAGAAATAGAATGAGTGCAGTTATCACCTTTTGTTCAAGAGCATTTTGGTTGAGGAGTAGGGACTGTTCCTGAACCTGGTGGTGTGAGTCCTGAGGCTCCTGTACCTTCTACCTGATGGCAGCAGTGAGAAGAGAGCGTGGCCTGGGCGGTGAGGGTTACACAGCAGTGAGAAGAGAGCGTGGCCTGGACGGTGAGGGTTACACAGCAGTGAGAAGAGAGCACGACCTGGGCGGTGAGGGTTACACAGCAGTGAGAAGAGAGCACGAACTGGGTGGTGAGGGTTACACAGCAGTGAGAAGAGAGCACGACCTGGGCGGTGAGGGTTACACAGCAGTGAGAAGAGAGCGTGGCCTGGGTGGTGAGGGTTACACAGCAGTGAGAAGAGAGCACGACCTGGGCGGTGAGGGTTACACAGCAGTGAGAAGAGAGCACGACCTGGACGGTGAGGGTTACACAGCAGTGAGAAGAGAGCACGACCTGGACGGTGAGGGTTACACAGCAGTGAGAAGAGAGCACGACCTGGGCGGTGAGGGTTACACAGCAGTGAGAAGAGAGCACGAACTGGGTGGTGAGGGTTACACAGCAGTGAGAAGAGAGCACGACCTGGGTGGTGAGGGTTACACAGCAGTGAGAAGAGAGCACGACCTGGGCGGTGAGGGTTACACAGCAGTGAGAAGAGAGCGTGGCCTGGGTGGTGAGGGTTACACAGCAGTGAGAAGAGAGCACGACCTGGGCGGTGAGGGTTACACAGCAGTGAGAAGAGAGCACGACCTGGACGGTGAGGGTTACACAGCAGTGAGAAGAGAGCGTGAACTGGGGGGTGAGGGTTACACAGCAGTGAGAACAGAGCACGACCTGGACGGTGAGGGTTACACAGCAGTGAGAACAGAGCACGACCTGGGTGGTGAGGGTTACACAGCAGTGAGAAGAGAGCACGACCTGGGCGGTGAGGGTTACACAGCAGTGAGAAGAGAGCACGACCTGGACGGTGAGGGTTACACAGCAGTGAGAAGAGAGCACGACCTGGACGGTGAGGGTTACACAGCAGTGAGAAGAGAGCACGACCTGGGCGGTGAGGGTTACACAGCAGTGAGAAGAGAGCACGAACTGGGTGGTGAGGGTTACACAGCAGTGAGAAGAGAGCACGACCTGGGTGGTGAGGGTTACACAGCAGTGAGAAGAGAGCACGACCTGGGCGGTGAGGGTTACACAGCAGTGAGAAGAGAGCGTGGCCTGGGTGGTGAGGGTTACACAGCAGTGAGAAGAGAGCACGACCTGGGCGGTGAGGGTTACACAGCAGTGAGAAGAGAGCACGACCTGGACGGTGAGGGTTACACAGCAGTGAGAAGAGAGCGTGAACTGGGGGGTGAGGGTTACACAGCAGTGAGAACAGAGCACGACCTGGACGGTGAGGGTTACACAGCAGTGAGAAGAGAGCGTGGCCTGGGTAGAGAGGGTTACACAGCAGTGAGAAGAGAGCGTGGCCTGGGCGGTGACGGTTACACAGCAGTGAGAAGAGAGCGCGACCTGGGTAGTGAGGGTTACACAGCAGTGAGAAGAGAGTGTGGCCTGGGCGGTGACGGTTACACAGCAGTGAGAAGAGAGCGCGACCTGGACGGTGAGGGTTACACAGCAGTGAGAAGAGAGCGTGGACTGGGGGTTGAGGATTACACAGCAGTGAGAAGAGAGCACGACTTGGACGGTGAGGGTTACACAGCAGTGAGAACAGAGCACGACCTGGGCGGTGAGGGTTACACAGCTGTGAGAAGAGAGCACGACCTGGGCGGTGAGGGTTACACAGCAGTGAGAAGAGAGCACGACCTGGACGGTGAGGGTTACACAGCAGTGAGAAGAGAGCGTGGCCTGGGGGGTGAGGGTTACACAGCAGTGAGAAAAGAGCGTGGACTGGGGGTTGAGGGTTACACAGCAGTGAGAAGAGAGCACTACCTGGGGGGTGAGGGTTACACAGCAGTGAGAAGAGAGTGTGGCCTGGGCGGTGACGGTTACACAGCAGTGAGAAGAGAGCGTGGCCTGGGTAGTGAGGGTTACACAGCAGTGAGAAGAGAGCACGACCTGGGGGTTGAAGGTTACACAGCAGTGAGAAGAGAGCGTGGCCTGGGGGGTGTGGGTTACACAGCAGTGAGAAGAGAGCGTGGCCTGGGCGGTGAGGGTTACACAGCAGTGAGAAGAGAGCGTGGCCTGGGGGGTGTGGGTTACACAGCAGTGAGAAGAGAGCACGACCTGGACGGTGAGGGTTACACAGCAGTGAGAAGAGAGCACGACCTGGGGGTTGAAGGTTACACAGCAGTGAGAAGAGAGCACGACCTGGGTGGTGAGGGTTACACAGCAGTGAGAAGAGAGCGTGGCCTGGAGGGTGTGGGTTACACAGCAGTGAGAAGAGAGCGTGGCCTGGGCGGTGAGGGTTACACAGCAGTGAGAAGAGAGCGCGGCCTGGGCGGTGAGGGTAACACAGCAGTGAGAAGAGAGCGTGGCCTGGGCGGTGAGGGTTACACAGCAGTGAGAAGAGAGCACGAACTGGGTGGTGAGGGTTACACAGCAGTGAGAAGAGAGCACGACCTGGGCGGTGAGGGTTACACAGCAGTGAGAAGAGAGCGTGGCCTGGGCGGTGAGGGTTACACAGCAGTGAGAAGAGAGCGTGGCCTGGGCGGTGTGGGTAACACAGCAGTTAGAAGAGAGCATGACCTGGGCAGTGAGGGTTACACAGCAGTGAGAAGAGAGCACGACCTGGGCGGTGAGGGTTACACAGCAGTGAGAACAGAGCACGACCTGGACGGTGAGGGTTACACAGCAGTGAGAAGAGAGCACGACCTGGACGGTGAGGGTTACACAGCAGTGAGAAGAGAGCGTGGCCTGGGTGGTGAGGGTTACACAGCAGTGAGAAGAGAGCACGACCTGGGCGGTGAGGGTTACACAGCAGTGAGAAGAGAGCACGAACTGGGTGGTGAGGGTTACACAGCAGTGAGAAGAGAGCACGACCTGGGCGGTGAGGGTTACACAGCAGTGAGAAGAGAGCACGACCTGGACGGTGAGGGTTACACAGCAGTGAGAACAGAGCACGACCTGGACGGTGAGGGTTACACAGCAGTGAGAAGAGAGCACGACCTGGGGGATGAGGGTTACACAGCTGTGACATGAGAGTGTGGCCTGGGCGGAGAGGGTTACACAGCAGTGAGAAGAGAGCGTGGCCTGGGGGGTGAGGGTTACACAGCAGTGAGAAGAGAGCACGACCTGGGGGGTGAGGGTTACACAGCAGTGAGAAGAGAGCGTTACCTGGGGGGTGAGGGTTACACAGCAGTGAGAAGAGAGCGTGGTCTGGGGGGTGAGGGTTACACAGCAGTGAGAAGAGAGCGTGACCTGGGGCAGTGAGGGTTACACAGCAGTGAGAAGAGAGCACGACCTGGGCGGTGAGGGTTACACAGCAGTGAGAAGAGAGCGTGACCTGGGCGGTGTGGGTTACACAGCAGTGAGAAGAGAGCACGACCTGGGGGGTGAGGGTTACACAGCAGTGAGAAGAGAGCGTTACCTGGGGGGTGAGGGTTACACAGCAGTGAGAAGAGAGCGTGGTCTGGGGGGTGAGGGTTACACAGCAGTGAGAAGAGAGCGTGACCTGGGGCAGTGAGGGTTACACAGCAGTGAGAAGAGAGCACGACCTGGGCGGTGAGGGTTACACTGCAGTGAGAAGAGAGCGTGGCCTGGGCGGTGTGGGTTACACAGCAGTGAGAAGAGAGCACGACCTGGGCGGTGAGGGTTACACAGCAGTGAGAACAGAGCACGACCTGGACGGTGAGGGTTACACAGCAGTGAGAAGAGAGCGTGGCCTGGGGGGTGAGGGTTACACAGCAGTGAGAAGAGAGCACGACCTGGACGGTGAGGGTTACACAGCAGTGGGAAGAGAGCACGACCTGGACGGTGAGGGTTACACAGCAGTGAGAAGAGAGAGTGGCCTGGGGGGTGAGGGTTACACAGCTGTGAGAAGAGAGCACGACCTGGACGGTGAGGGTTACACAGCAGTGAGAAGAGAGCGTGGCCTGGGGGGTGAGGGTTACACAGCAGTGGGAAGAGAGCACGACCTGGACGGTGAGGGTTACACAGCAGTGAGAAGAGAGCGTGGCCTGGGGGGTGAGGGTTACACAGCAGTGAGAAGAGAGCACGACCTGGGGGTTGAAGGTTACACAGCAGTGAGAAGAGAGCACGACCTGGGTGGTGAGGGTTACACAGCAGTGAGAAGAGAGCGTGGCCTGGAGGGTGTGGGTTACACAGCAGTGAGAAGAGAGCGTGGCCTGGGCGGTGAGGGTTACACAGCAGTGAGAAGAGAGCGCGGCCTGGGCGGTGAGGGTAACACAGCAGTGAGAAGAGAGCGTGGCCTGGGCGGTGAGGGTTACACAGCAGTGAGAAGAGAGCACGAACTGGGTGGTGAGGGTTACACAGCAGTGAGAAGAGAGCACGACCTGGGCGGTGAGGGTTACACAGCAGTGAGAAGAGAGCGTGGCCTGGGCGGTGAGGGTTACACAGCAGTGAGAAGAGAGCGTGGCCTGGGCGGTGTGGGTAACACAGCAGTTAGAAGAGAGCATGACCTGGGCAGTGAGGGTTACACAGCAGTGAGAAGAGAGCACGACCTGGGCGGTGAGGGTTACACAGCAGTGAGAACAGAGCACGACCTGGACGGTGAGGGTTACACAGCAGTGAGAAGAGAGCACGACCTGGACGGTGAGGGTTACACAGCAGTGAGAAGAGAGCGTGGCCTGGGTGGTGAGGGTTACACAGCAGTGAGAAGAGAGCACGACCTGGGCGGTGAGGGTTACACAGCAGTGAGAAGAGAGCACGAACTGGGTGGTGAGGGTTACACAGCAGTGAGAAGAGAGCACGACCTGGGCGGTGAGGGTTACACAGCAGTGAGAAGAGAGCACGACCTGGACGGTGAGGGTTACACAGCAGTGAGAACAGAGCACGACCTGGACGGTGAGGGTTACACAGCAGTGAGAAGAGAGCACGACCTGGGGGATGAGGGTTACACAGCTGTGACATGAGAGTGTGGCCTGGGCGGAGAGGGTTACACAGCAGTGAGAAGAGAGCGTGGCCTGGGGGGTGAGGGTTACACAGCAGTGAGAAGAGAGCACGACCTGGGGGGTGAGGGTTACACAGCAGTGAGAAGAGAGCGTTACCTGGGGGGTGAGGGTTACACAGCAGTGAGAAGAGAGCGTGGTCTGGGGGGTGAGGGTTACACAGCAGTGAGAAGAGAGCGTGACCTGGGGCAGTGAGGGTTACACAGCAGTGAGAAGAGAGCACGACCTGGGCGGTGAGGGTTACACAGCAGTGAGAAGAGAGCGTGACCTGGGCGGTGTGGGTTACACAGCAGTGAGAAGAGAGCACGACCTGGGGGGTGAGGGTTACACAGCAGTGAGAAGAGAGCGTTACCTGGGGGGTGAGGGTTACACAGCAGTGAGAAGAGAGCGTGGTCTGGGGGGTGAGGGTTACACAGCAGTGAGAAGAGAGCGTGACCTGGGGCAGTGAGGGTTACACAGCAGTGAGAAGAGAGCACGACCTGGGCGGTGAGGGTTACACTGCAGTGAGAAGAGAGCGTGGCCTGGGCGGTGTGGGTTACACAGCAGTGAGAAGAGAGCACGACCTGGGCGGTGAGGGTTACACAGCAGTGAGAACAGAGCACGACCTGGACGGTGAGGGTTACACAGCAGTGAGAAGAGAGCGTGGCCTGGGGGGTGAGGGTTACACAGCAGTGAGAAGAGAGCACGACCTGGACGGTGAGGGTTACACAGCAGTGGGAAGAGAGCACGACCTGGACGGTGAGGGTTACACAGCAGTGAGAAGAGAGAGTGGCCTGGGGGGTGAGGGTTACACAGCTGTGAGAAGAGAGCACGACCTGGACGGTGAGGGTTACACAGCAGTGAGAAGAGAGCGTGGCCTGGGGGGTGAGGGTTACACAGCAGTGGGAAGAGAGCACGACCTGGACGGTGAGGGTTACACAGCAGTGAGAAGAGAGCGTGGCCTGGGGGGTGAGGGTTACACAGCAGTGGGAAGAGAGCACGACCTGGACGGTGAGGGTTACACAGCAGTGAGAAGAGAGCGTGGCCTGGGGGGTGAGGGTTACACAGCAGTGAGAAGAGAGCACGACCTGGGCGGTGAGGGTTACACAGCAGTGAGAAGAGAACGTGGCCTGGGGTAGTGAGGGTTACACAGCAGTGAGAAGAGAGCGTGGCCTGGGGTAGTGAGGGTTACACAGCAGTGAGAAGAGAGCATGACCTGGGGGGTGAGGGTTACACAGCAGTGAGAAGAGAACGTGGCCTGGGGTAGTGAGGGTTACACAGCAGTGAGAAGAGAGCGTGGCCTGGGGGGTGAGGGTTACACAGCAGTGAGAAGAGAGCGTTACCTGGGGTGTGAGGATTACACAGCAGTGAGAAGAGAGCGTGGCCTGGGGTAGTGAGGGTTACACAGCAGTGAGAAGAGAGCATGACCTGGGGGGTGAGGGTTACACAGCAGTGAGAAGAGAACGTGGCCTGGGGTAGTGAGGGTTACACAGCAGTGAGAAGAGAGCGTGGCCTGGGGGGTGAGGGTTACACAGCAGTGAGAAGAGAGCGTTACCTGGGGTGTGAGGATTACACAGCAGTGAGAAGAGAGCGTGGCCTGGGGGGTGAGGGTTACACAGCAGTGAGAAGAGAGCGTTACCTGGGGTGTGAGGATTACACAGCAGTGAGAAGAGAGCGTGGCCTGGGGGGTGAGGGTTACACAGCAGTGAGAAGAGAGCGTTACCTGGGGTGTGAGGATTACACAGCAGTGAGAAGAGAGCGTGGCCTGGGGGGGTGAGGATCACAGAGCAGCACGAATCAGTGGTGGGGTTCCCTGATGGCAGCTGTGAGAAGAGAGCATGCTGATTCTATTACTGCTTGTGTGGTCTGCAGTTCCACGAGTGGACAACAGGGATGGAAGCCAGTTCTTGCTTGGAAACACTAGACGGGAAGCGGTTGTGGACATCGGTGGCAATGCAGCATTTTTTGTCCATCTCGAATCGCCACATAACAGTGGCGGACAGTCAACCAGGCCGTTTGGACTGGAGTCACATATGAGGAAAAGGTGGCAGATTTCCTCTCCGAGGACAATTCTCAGTGAAAACTAGGATGTGTAATACGTACTGGTCTTGCAATTACACCCTGTTCTTGAAAAATAAAACAAAATGTTAAAACTAATGAGAATCTAACAACAATTAATATTTTCATATTAATGCTACTGAGGTGAGTTAGAGCAGGGATCACCAACCTTTTTTGCATTGCGGACTGGTTTAATATTGACGATAACCTTGTGTACCGGCTGACGGGGGGTCGGGGGTGTTGTTAATCACGACCGGAATATAGGTGATAAGTCAACTATGAGTCACTTAAAAGTGGCTAATACACTCAATTTCGTTTCTAAAAGGGTTTATCTAACAAATTGAATATTAAACGCATAGCGCATATTTTCCTTGCATGAATATAGTGATTAGTCAATTATAAGTCAGTTATAAATCAATAGCATCATAACATTTTAAGTAACGTTTGGCTATTAAACACACAACTCATATTTTCCTCGTATGAACTTATAAAATCATTGCGAAACACCAATATTGCTGAATCAGTGAGAGCCCTGGGCTTGTTTCCCAACAAGACAGTCCCATCGTGGGCTGATGGGAGACAGCCATACTTGAAGGGGGTTCCTTACATCCAGTCTATTCTGCAATTTAGTTTTCATGGCTATCAGCTCTTGCTTCTGTCCCACTTGCTCACTCTTTTTCCGCTCAAAAAACTCAACTGGTTTGTCTTTAAGTGCAAGGTGCTTGGACTCAAGGTACTGAAGCAGTTTTGAGGGCTTCATTGCCCAATTAGACAGCCTCCAGGCCCGAACTCCAGCCTCCCACCCACCCGCCGCCAGACGCCTTGGCCAGGTGTGGCTGGTCATGGGTGGGATGAGAGGACAAGGTAAGGGCCGGAGGTCCCCGTACCGGGGCCGCAGTGGTCGCAGTCCAGAGAGAGTGACCGTCCAAGCAAGGAGTGTGACAGGGCGCCCGCCCGCCCCCCTTGTAGGTAGGTAGGATCTATCGGCCGACAAAAGTTTGGCTGGAGAGATGACTTTCAGTAGATCGCAGCGTGGTAGCTGCTCTGCTACTTACGAAACCCTGAGCCCGAATTAGGTCGTCTGTGAATATTTTGGCACTGGGTTCCCCACAAACATTTGGTGTGCTAAACAGGTTTACAGACAGCACCCATCTGTCCGCGCTCCAGTCCAATATCAACGACACTTCTCACCGGCCGCATGAGGCCAACCAGTGATCACTGGACGAGGGTGTCACTGCGTTTAGATGACCGATGACCATGCGTGTGTAATGACCTCACGTGCGTTCAAGTTCAGCAGTGGGCGTGACAGGGAATGAGGAAAGGTGCTGCTGACTCATATCGTTTCCTCGCGGCCCGGTAGTACATGCTTTGCGACCCGGTGGTTGGGGACCACTGGGTTAGAAGGGTGACATTATAGAGGTGTGTGGGCAGAGATAGCGTGAAGGCACACAGTCTTTTTTCCCATCTATAAACTGGAGAGTCTGGGTGTTAAAGTGAGAGGGGAAAGATTTAAAAGAGACTTGAAGGGCAACTTCTTCACACGGAGGGTGGAGTGTGTCTGGACTGAGTTGCCAGAGGAAGGAGTGGAGGCAGGTAAAGTAGAGGGTCTCAGACTAAAATGCTAACTGTACTGTTTTCCAGAGATGCTGCCGGGCCTGCTGAGCTCCTCCAGCATTTTGTGTGTCTTGCCCGGATTTCCAGCATCTGCAGATTTTCTCTTGTTTGAACATTGAAAGGCCTTTGGGTAGTTACATGGATTGGAAAGGCTTAGAGGGCCATGAGCCAGACTTGGGAAATGTGACTAGCTTAAGTGGGTAACTTGGTTGGAAAACACAAGATGGGCTGAAGGGCCTTTACCATGCGATATTATTGCATGACTCAATGGACTGTTTATTTCTGAAAAGTATATTCATTTAATTTCTTGATTTTAAACTCCCCATCTGCATTGCTGGGATCAAACTCAGACTGACTGGATCGATAGTTCAGAACTGTGAGCACTCGACCTCCAAACCCATCAGGTCACTCTTCCCATCCCTCATTTGATCCAACCGTTGATCATTGCTAATCCATTGCCTGGAATAAAATATGAAGATAAGTGTTTACTGACTTCACAGAGGTGCTTGGGATAGGAGAAGATATCAATAAATCTCATTTCCAAACAAGTGTACTATAAATTTATACAACGTGCAGGATTTTGACTTGTTGCCAAAGGATGTCTTGTCTAACACAGGTGTAGATGAGGGTGGAGAGTGCACCTTGTACAGGAATCTGCCGGTGGTGATATTGCCATGTGCCCAACAGCCTTGTCCTGCAGGGCAGGGGGGTCGGGGGGGGGGGGCGTGGGGGGTTGCCAGTGCCGTTGAGGGGTAGATGCTCCAGTCTTAGTGTTTCTTAGCTGGTGGGAGGACATGTTCAGAGCAAAGCATCAGACAGGCTTCTTTGTATTGGATGGCGTCGGGCTTCTTGAGAATTGTTGGAGCTGCACTCAGCCAGGCAACTGGAGAGTAATTCCCTCCCACTCCTGACTCGTGCTTCCGAACGGTGAAAAGGCTTCGGGACGACAGGAGATGAGTTGCTTACTTCTGGACCCAGTCTCGAATCTGGTCTTTGTCATTGTAGTATTCAAGGGCCTATTCGATTACTTTTCTGGTCAACCTAGGATATTGATAGTTAATGATATTGTGGATTGATAGAAACTCCATTATAATAAAACTGATACAAAATATTCCACAGATGCTGAAAACTGTCTTTTCCTGTGCAGTTCCCTCAGTGCAGTGTAGCGTGGCCAGTGACCGTGCAGTGTGAGGAAATGAGCTGTCCTGGGAAACCCAAGTGTTGCTCTGACAAAGAGGAGGAAAGTTCTTCAGTCGTTGAGGAGAGATTTGCCATGCGGCATTGCAAGGTGGGTTCTGTGGCAGAATGAACGTGGGGAATGAGATTTAGGAGCAGGATAAGGCCGTATACTCCCTCCGGCTATCCAGTGTAACAATATTCATCGGACTCACCACTTTCCTAGCCTATCCCTAAAATCCGCTATTCTCTTATAATCAATTTACCTTTCTCAGCCTTGAATTTACTATCTCAGTTTTCCTTTCTCAACCTTGAATTTACTTAATGACTCTCCACGATACTCTCCAGGAGAGCTTCCAAAAACTTACACTTTCTGAGAGAAGAAACTCCTCATCTCAGTTTCATATGAACGACCCTGGTTCGAGATTACTCACCATCCTTCCAGCAAGCACACTGTCCGACCTCCTCAGAATCTTGCACGGCCCAATCCAATCATCTCATTCTCCTGCATTCCCGAGTAAGAGGAAATCTACTCAACCCTCTGTTCATAGACACCTCTTCACTTTAGGAATCAATGTAGTGAAACTTCTCTGCCTCCAAGTGTACCTTCTAAGGTGCAGATGCCGAATTTGTGTGCAATATGATGTCATAAAAATCCACGGTAGAAGCTTCCAGCGGCAGCTTGGATCAAAGTATAGAGTTTCAGTGGAGAATTTGATTGTCCACCACTGGCACGGAGGGTCTGGCTGTCTACGGATCTTAGAACTGCAACAGGAATGGATTTATTATTGTCACCTCTACCAAGACGCAGTGAAAAGCTTTTGTCTGCCTGTCCTCCAGATAGATAAATCCAAACATAAGGTAGTAAACAGGAAAACAGAATGCAGAACTGTGTCACAGTTCCAGAGAAAGTGCAGAGAGGGTAGAGGGATAAAGTGCAAGGGCCACGATGAACTACACTGGGAGATGAAGAGTTCATCTTTTTAAAGTCCATTCAAGAGTCTAGTAACAGGGGTCAGAATCTGCCTGCGAGTCTTTATAATACTTGCTCTCAGGCTTTTGCATCTTGCTACAGTATTTGAGGGAACTTCTTCATCACAGAAATGGGTTTAGGGATTATCCTTGGACTGCCTGCAATGATGCTCACTCTGTTTTTAATTAATGGAAATACAACTGTTCACAATACTCCAAGTCTGTCTTTACCAACACTCTGAATGACTCCCTATTCTTAAAAGCCAAAATAACATTTTACTTCTTAATGCTTGCTAACCCTTTGTGATTCATGCACTCGGACACCAAGATCCATCTAAACTCAACTCATTTGCAGTCTCTCCCCATTTACATAAAAATACTCCCTTTACTTCCTCTTACCAGTGGCCTTTCAGCTTCTCAATTAAACTCCATTCGCCAGTTGTTTGCCCAATCTCAGTTTCTATGTGTAGGAGCCATGATCTGTTACCTACCTGCATTGTACTCTGAGTTGTATGTTTATTATGGTAACTGGTCACATGAATGGGGGACGTGGTAAAAGTAAAGGGAATAAGTTATGGATGTGTACTTTGTTTGTGGCAGTTTGGGGCCGGGGAATGATAGATGTTGTATCTTTTGCTGACCGCTCACTTATGTTCGATTTTGCTTATTTTACACTTGGGCATGCTTAAGTTTCACTGCTTAAAGATTGCATGTTTGCTAATTGCTAATAAAGGATTGATTACATATCTTGGACTTTGGAACAATCATTATTGGAGCTGAGCAAGTGTAACAAATCTGTGGAGTCTCCAGCAGCAGCAATTGTTTTGGTTGGAATTGGTTGCTCCCCTGTGTTCTCCCAATGCAGAACCAAACCATCCTCATCACAACTTAACCTTTCATTTATTTTCATCCCATTGACAAACTTCAACACTTTACATTTTAACCTCCCCTAGGTCATTTTAATAAATAACAAATAATGAGGGTGGAGAGCCTTAACCTTGAAGATTAACCATGGGACTTTTGTTTGGAACTACCAGGTTGATTCTTTGACGGTCTCTGTTTTTTGAAGTCGGTATCCAAAGACACATCTCTTCTTGTGTCCTTTCTCTGAATCTTAATGCTGCAAAACAAGGGGCTTATTATTGTTCACGATTTCTGCAGAGACTTCTTTTTCCTAAGATTTTCCTCTTTCTTTGTTTCAATGTTGCTGAGTCAATCCCTTTAATACCAGTATCAGTTTACACTTTCCTCACATCATCTGCATGTGAAGGAGTCTTACCCTCTCACAGTATATTCTCACTGATGGTAGACGGCAGTGCAAAGCTCCCCAATACATCTTGTTTGGTATTGTCGCCGAGAGGATCTGTGGTCAATTCTGGTTCCCAAATATTTAGGGACTCTCAAATCAGGGTGTCCTCGCATTTCACTCCAAGCTGACCAATGACTGAAATAAAAAGAAATGTGAGAACAGAGAATGCTGGAAAGACTCAGCAGGTCCGGGTCTGTGGAAACGGAAAGAGGATCAATATTTCAGGCCAAAGCTAAGTGATATGCAAAGGGAGCAATTCAACAAGAGAGCTCACAGCTCCTTTGAAAGACAAGCTGACTTGCCAGACAAGATCAGAAAGTCCCTAACGCTAATTGTGAATCTATTATCTCCACCTGGGTCCTGTCAGACATGCAGAATATCGAGACTTTCCTGTTTCAGCTTTATGCACCAGTAAAGGCAGCAAGAGCCCATGGGGTGAGGGTTGGATGTAGAGTTTTTTTTATCAATGAGATTTAGTTTTGTGTGAGAGTTAACAGCAAATCGAACTGTTGTCTAGTGATGAAACTTCAGAAGATCTGATATAGGCAAACCACCAAACCTTCCTGCTTTTGAATCATTTATCATTTCAATATTCCCCCTCCGTCACCGCTGTCTTTACTGGAGTTCAATTATTAATACTCAGAAGGTCTTTTGCCTGGATATCTGATTTCTTGACATGCAATTACTTCACTAGATCAGGATCAGAATCAGGTTATTTATCACTGACATATTGTGAAATGACAGCGTTACAGTGCAGGATATAAACATTAAAAATTACAAAATAAATAGTGTAAAAGACAAAGAACGAGGTGGCGTTCACAGGTTCATAGACAGTTCAGAAATCATATGATAGAGGGGAACAAACTGCGTTTGAAACTTTGAATTGGATCTTTAGCTCCCGTACCTCCTCTCCAGTGACAGGAATGAGAAGAGGGCGTGTCCCAGATAGAGGGGATCCCTAATGACGGATGCCACCTTCTTGAAAGGTTAAAGATTAGCATTATTTGTCACGCATACACTGAAACATTGAAACCTACAGTGAAAAGTGTCATTTGTTTCTCCGAACAGCACGGTCCAAGGATGTGCTGGGGCACATCATACTCCTAGCACCAACAAAGCTTGCCCTCAACTTACAAACCCTGATGAACCCAAATGTTTATGGAATGTGGGAGGAAACTGGGACACACGGAGGAAACCTGTGCAGTCATGGGGAGAATGTACAAACTCCTTACAGTCAGAGGCAGGGATTGAACCTGGGTCTCTGGTGCTGTAAAGCGCTATGCTAGTCACTAGGCTCTCGAGACACATCTTTTGAAGGTGCTTTCAATGGTGGGGAGGGTTGTGTTTGTGATGGAGCTGATTGAGTCTACAACACTCGGCAGCCTCTTTCCATCCTGTGTACTGGACCCTTCATACCAGGCAGAATCTCTCCCCACCGTAAACATTTGCTAGAGCTTTTGGTGATTTTTTTTAGCTCTACCCCTTATACTTCCTGATTACTGCCTTTCAGTTTATTCTATGTAAAGCTCGGGTTAAGATTTTTGCTGCTATGCTGTAGGTATTTCATTAGCAGTTCTGTTCTGCTTTCAGCACGTTCAGGTTTGAGCTAAAGATAAGGTGCTATGTTGTTCAACTTAGGAATGTTGTGTCAGCCAATCAGGATGGTGGAATTGGGAGAAGGTTCTAGAGAACGCTGGGTGGAGAGGTTTTTGTGATGGACACTGGTATGGGTTGACATCTTTCTGACAGGAGCTGGGAGAAGCAGGAGGGAAGATGGCTGAGGAGGCCGTCCCTGTTGCACCAGGTGCTTTGTGCAGGTGAATGGCTTCAAGGAGGAAGGACCATTACTCCCGTGGGGGAGCCAGTTTGTTCGAGGTGGATGTCAAGCGACATTTGGAACGTGTTGTGTGCTTTCACGTAGACAGTGAGTCCAGTGCATGAGTTAAAGACAACCTCAAGATAAGCTCCAACTTATGTGCACATTTGGAGTGGGGTAACTGTAATGGGTCTTTTTCTTTTCTTGTTCCTACTGACTATTGATAAAGCTGAAAATGGTAAATATACTTTCTTTATAATTGAATGCAGTGTGCAATGTTATTTCTTGCCAGCAGCTAATTGCATGGGGGCAGTACTTACACAGTATTTGCACAGATTGGGTTTCAGCTGGTTGAGATAATCCAGCATCCCAGTTTTGGTGGGACTCAGGTCATACTGACTCCAGACGGACAGAGTTTGAGAAAGGTGGTTTTATCACCACTGAGTCCAGTGGCTGTTAGCGAGTGGCTCACAAGCTGCATCTCTAGAGACGCCCATTAAAAAGGGATTTCCTCTATAGAGACCAGTGGGTTATGCACGCCATCCCGAGACTACCCAAGCACTACGTAGTTCAGGTGATCTAGACACACATCTCAAAGTTAAAACTCAAAGTTCAAAGGTAGTTTATTGTTGAAGTACATATATGTCACCATATACCACCCTGATATTCATTTTCTTGCAGGCATTCACAGTAGAATAAAGAAATGCAATGAAATCAATGAAAAACCACACAAAGACTGACAAGTAACCAATAATAATAGTAAATAAATAAACAAAACTGAGAACATGAGTTGTAGACTCCTTGAAAGGGAGTCCAGTTCGTTGTTGAGATGAGTGAAGTTATCCATGCTGGTTCAGGATCCTGATGGTTGAAGGATAATAACTATTCCTGAACCTGGTGGTGTGGGACCCAAGGCTCTTGTACCTCCTTTCCGATGGCAGCAGCAAGAAGAGAGCACGGCCTGGATGGTGAAGGCCCTCGATGGTGGGTGCTGTTTTCTCGTGGCTGCATTTGTCGATGTTCTCTGTGGTGGTGAGGGCTTTTCCTGTGATGGACTGGGCTACCTCCACCAATTTCAGAGATTTGTCCTTTCTTGGGCTTTGATGTTCCCATACGAGGCTGTGATACAACCAGTCAGGATATTCCCAATAAGCATCTAATGAGTTTGTCGAAGTTTTAGAAGACATGCCGAATCTGCACAAACCTTTAAGACAGTGGCTGCACTGTTGTGCCTTCTTTGGAATAGCACTTACGTGCTGGTCCCAGGGCAGATCCTCTGATATGAAAATGTCAAGGAATTTAAAGTTACTGACCCTCTCGATCTCTGATCCAATAATAAGGACTGACACATGGACCCCCAACTTCTTCCTCCTGTAGTCAATAATCAGGTCTTGGGTTTTGCTGACATTGAGTTAGAGGTTGTTATTGTGGCACCGTCCAACAAGATTTCCAGTCTCCCCCGGCA
The DNA here is from genome assembly GCF_048418815.1 of Hemitrygon akajei. Classification (NCBI taxonomy): domain Eukaryota; kingdom Metazoa; phylum Chordata; class Chondrichthyes; order Myliobatiformes; family Dasyatidae; genus Hemitrygon; species Hemitrygon akajei. The sequence continues at coordinate 39,772,513 of NC_133131.1, forward strand.
TGCTGATCTGTCTCCATCTTTGATTCGGCCAGCAACTGTGGTGTTGTCAGCAAATTTAAAAATAGCTTTGGAGCTGTACTTAGACCCACAGTAGCATGTATAAAGTGAGTAAACCAGGGGCTAAGCGCACAGATTTGTGGTGCACCTGTCCTGGTGGTGATTGTGGAGGAGATGTTGTTGCCAAACTGAACTGACTGGAGTCTGCAGGTGAGGAAATGGAGGATCCAGTTGCACAAAGAGGTATCGAGGCCAAGGTCTTGGAGCTTATCGATTCGTTTCAGAGGGATGATAGGTAGATAGATAGATAGATAGATAGATAGATAGATAGATAGATAGATAGATAGATAGATAGATAGATAGATAGATAGATAGATAGATAGATAGATAGATAGATAGATACTTTATTCATCCCCATGGGGAAATTCAACTTTTTTTTCCAATGTCCCATACACTTGTTGTAGCAAAACTAATTACATACAATACTTAACTCAGTAAAAAATATGATATGCATCTAAATCACTATCTCAAAAAGCATTAATAATAGCTCTTAAAAAGTTCTTAAGTCCTGGCGGTTGAATTGTAGAGCCTAATGGCATTGGGGAGTATTGACCTCTTCATCCTGTCTGAGGAGCATTGCATCGATAGTAACCTGTCGCTGAAACTGCTTCTCTGTCTCTGGATGGTGCTATGTAGAGGATGTTCAGAGTTTTCCATAATTGACCGTAGCCTACTCAGCGCCCTTCGCTCAGCTACCGATGTTAAACTCTCCAGTACTTTGCCCACGACAGAGCCCGCCTTCCTTACCAGCTTATTAAGACGTGAGGCGTCCCTCTTCTTAATGCTTCCTCCCCAACACGCCACCACAAAGAAGAGGGCGCTCTCCACAACTGACCTATAGAACATCTTCAGCATCTCACTACAGACATTGAACGCAGAGCTGGGGTCCATGAAGAGCATTCTGATCTGCACATCTTCACTGTCCAGATGTTGCAGAGCTGAGTGAAAAGCCAATGAAAAGGCATTTGCTGTTGACCTGATGTGACAGTAGGCAAATTGGAGCAGATCAAAGTCACTTGTCAGACAGGAGCTAATAGACTTCATGACCGACCTGTCAAATCACTTCACTACAGTGGATGTAAGCGCTGCTGAATGATAGTCGTTGAGGCAGGTTACCACAGACTTCTTGGGCACCAGTACGATTGAAGCCAACTCAAAGCAAGAGGGTATCTCGGATTGCCAGAGTGAGATGTAATACACTTCTGCTGGGTACTTAACCATCCACACTTTGGCAGTAGTGACAGGTTTCTGACCCTACTCTTCTAGTAATTAACAACAGACATCTGACGCAGATAAAGCGTTGGTAAACTTTGCCCTGTAAGGGCCTCTTCTGGCAACCTGAGTTGACATCAAAGCCTCGAGATCCGGGTAGCTTCACGTACTTTCAGTCTGCTTGTGATGAATTACTGGTCTAGGGGAGAACCGAGGCACTCATCAGCCACTGATCCACAGGGCACCTGTTACTGGCACCAAACAGATCATTAGAGAACAAAAGCAAGTTTCGGGAACTCTGGAAAGTCTGAATTAATAGCAGGGGTTCTGGGGGTATTCGGCAGCTTGGATGCCATCCTTGGGAGGGTAAATAAAGTTAACATTTCAGGCAAATGACCATTCATTGATTGTATTGAGAGGTATTTGGCCTGAAACCAAGTTTCCCACTCTACAGAAACAATCTGACCCGCTGATTGTCCCCAGATCTTCGGGATAAATTTCGAAACAATTAGCGTGGGTTCCTGCCGGGAATTGTTACAGAACGGAATGCTGCTGCAGAGTGGACGGGTATGTCTTAGCTGCAGTTTAAGACAAAGGGATTGGGACTGATGAAATCACTCTGTTGGGGACTAGTATTAATCCGATGGGTGGAATGTCCTCCAGTGTTGTATTAAATAAGTACTTATTTTCATATTGTCAAAAACTTGTAAATAGACAGCTTTTACAGATATAAATTAAAAGCAAATTTATGAATGGGTATCTTCCACATTTTAACTCACCTCAACAAAATTTGGTTCATCACAGAAAATCAGCAAGTTTACTCACAGCAGCAATCCACCATAACGTAGTAACCCACGATCTAACTTACTGAACATGACACAAAACAAATGCAAGTAGTTACACTGGTATACTCTAATCAGTTTTTATCGATTTAGTAAAATTGAAACATTCTAATAAGGTCTAAATTTGTGTCCTTAATTCTAAGAGCTTAAAAGTTTGAGAACAGGACCATGAGTGGTGGACTGGTATGCTGCTGATTAATTTGATCTCGCTGTTGGCAGCTTCCAAAGGTAAGTTCAAGTTCCGGGCTGATTTGTTTTAAAATTCATTCAAAGATCATAGAAGCACATTTGCTACTGAAGGTAATCTCTGCTTGAAATTGCTGACTTTTTTGTGCCTTAATTTGACCAATTTTATGTGAATTACATTCAGAATATTGGGCAAAATCACCAAGAGAAAATTTCACATAATAGCCCTACTTTGCACACTGTCATTGATTAGTTTATCTTACACTGTAACAGTGGGTAAAGGTTATCATATTAACTGATGGCAAAACACAAGTTTCTGACTGATATTTTAATTGGATTTAACAGAAAATGGAACCACAAATATCTTTGCAGGATCATCTCATTTGATGGGCAATTTAGTGAAACTTATATTCAGCTTCATCTCAGGAAAGTAAATAGGCAAAATTTTTCTTTTTTTTCCTTTTTCTTTTGGAACTCAAGACTGCTCCTTAAGCTATTGACTTGACATTGAATCAGATAGTGCTTTATGTATCAAGCAGGTAACTTCCAGCACAAAATTGTTAACAATAATGCAAACAACATGATTAATCTGGTTGATGTGAAAGAGGAGGAGGGTTATGAGTTCAGGAGATTATATGGGACCCAGCTAGTAACATAGCTCTTAAAAGGGGCTTGAAAAACATACTTGAGTCTCAGTGAAAGGTTCAAGTCTGACCAGAGTTACAACAGGGATCTACACTACTGAAGCCACCCAGCCATACCCATGAACTATATGCTTCCACTGTCAAAGTAAAGCTCTCTTCTCTCTCTAGATGCATTGGAGCTGGAGGCATGGTTCTGACTACGTCCAATACTTCTCCCAACTGTAATGTCCGGCTGCCCATTTACTCCTTGGAGATTCACTCATGACTGGGCTCTTCAATAGTAGAACCGGCCCTCCCCATTACAATGACGATGTCCAGACTGTAGATCCAATAGTAGAATCATCCCTCCCCATCACAATGACGACGTCCAGACTGTGGATCCAATAGTAGAACCGGCCCTCCCCATCACAATGACGATGTCCAGACTGTAGATCCAATAGTAGAACTGGCCCTCCCCATCACAATGACGATGTCCAGACTGTAGAACCAATAGTAGAACCATCCCTCCCCATCACAATGACGATGTCCAGACTGTGGATCCAATAGTAGAACCATCCCTCCCCATCACAATGACGACGTCCAGACTGTGGATCCAATAGTAGAACCGGCCCTCCCCATTACAATGACGATGTCCAGACTGTAGATCCAATAGTAGAACCAGCCCCTCCCCATTACAATGACGTTGTCCAGACTGTAGATCCAATAGTAGAACTGGCCCTCCCCATCACAATGACGATGTCCAGACTGTAGAACCAATAGTAGAACCATCCCTCCCCATCACAATGACGATGTCCAGACTGTGGATCCAATAGTAGAACCATCCCTCCCCATCACAATGACAATGTCCAGACTGTAGATCCAATAGTAGAACCAGCCCCTCCCCATTACAATGACGTTGTCCAGTCTGTAGATCCAATAGTAGAACCATCCCTCCCCATCACAATGACGATGGCCAGACTGTAGATCCAATAGTAGAACCAGCCCCTCCCCATTACAATGACGTTGTCCAGTCTGTAGATCCAATAATAGAACCATCCCTCCCCATCACAATGACGATGTCCAGTCTGTAGATCCAATGGTAGAACCGGCCCTCCCCATTACAATGACGTTGTCCAGTCTGTAGATCCAATAATAGAACCATCCCTCCCTATCACAATGACGATGTCCAGACTGTAGATCCAATAGCAGAACCATCCCTCCCCATTACAATGACGATGTCCAGACTGTAGATCCATTAGTAGAACTGGCCCTCCCCATCACAATAATGATGTTCAGACTGTAGATCTGATTGCTAAGTTTGTGCTTGTGGAGCATCACTGGCAGGAGTTACCACACCTACGTCCAGAGCTCCACTGCCGGAATGTACAACTCCCTGTCCATCGTGCGCCAAGGAAACAGTCTCTGACGACATGAATGTAAGAGGGACACATCCTTTGTATATTACTACTGCGGCACGTGATTCTCCATCCTGGAGAATTTCTAACCCATTGGCTAAATTTGCACTTAGTTTTAAGGCGCTGAAGAGCCCAGCATGCTCAGACAGCCTTCGGTAACTGCAGAACACCACAAACAATCCACCTCCTGCCATTGCAAATGTCCTTCAGCATTGAGCTGACAGATCACAATCTCTACAGGGAGCCTTGACTGATTTTCCTGCAAATAGCTCCAGCACCCCTTTACATCGGTAGTTGCAGTCTGTATACTCACAGTGTTCATGTTTCTGCTGTTGATGTGTTTGGGATTAAATCTTTTGTGAGGCAGTCCGGTGAATAAAGAACCAAGTAATAAAGCTCTACAGCAGGAGAAGATTGGAAAAGTATCATATTAAAGGTGCAATTGTGCTGTAAAAGGAGTTGTGCTTTGTCAAGAATGGATTATTAATCAATTTGGCAGGCTAACCACAATGTTTTCAGTAGGCTAAGCTCAATGGGTGACTTTACTCACCACCCGGGCAACATATCAATCAGCTGAATGAGAAACAGCTGGGATCAAGCACATCACTAAATGAACAAAATATGTGCTGGAGTTATTCAGAGAGGAGCACACTCATTGCATCTTAATACACTCATCCTTAGGAAGAACACAGTAGTAACATCAAACCTGGTGCCTAAAACCTGAAAATTGTGCAATGTGCCTGAATCTCCCGACATCTGGCTCCAGAGGCTGGGTTTGTGCATTTGCAACATTGGTGCTTGTAGGTCAGATGGCATCTTACAATCAACAGTTCTGAGTGCAGCAGGACTAACGTTGGTCTGTTTCACACAAAGAGTTTGCAGATTTCTCAGTCTGGATGAGCTGTTCTGAAATCCCAGCGCTTCCTGTTCTTGTGATGCTTTCCCTGTAATCTCTGCCTTTTGCTTTCCATGGCATTATTAACACTGTCTGTTCAGCTTTCCAAAGAAAGAGCAAATCAAGTGAAATCACAAACAAGTGAAAAGTCTGTTCAGCAAGGGAACACAATGCAAAGAATCAAATGTTGTAATTTAATCAGGGGGTTCACAGAGGTGAGAAAGCAGCTGAATGAAGCTCAATGCTTCAGTGAGATTGTCTCACTCGTTAAAATGAATGGCAGCCATTTATTCATGACTTGCTACATTACACAGATTCAGTCAACAGGAGAAAAATATTTAATAATAGCTAAAGACAAAACTTACGTTTCTTCTGAGAGAAACTTGCAACAAACAGCACAAGCTTTGCAGCTTCACATAGATGCTATTGCACATGGATGGGGATCCATGTTATGTCACAAGGTGCAGTTTAATAAAAGCAACACTGACTCTGGACAACAGCAATGACACTGTGAAAGAATTCTTGTCTTTTATACAAGTCGATAGATTTCCTAAAATTTCTGCTGGTCCTCCATGAGGATTCTCACTGGTGCTTGTGGCCATATTATTTTTATAATATGGAGAATATCTCTGATAATCAGGCATGCTTGGATCTTTGGTTATGTACTAGAATGGCAGATTTTTTTTGATTTATTGGATGTTATGTCCATTAATATGAAAACACAATTTTAATTCACAGTTTTAGATGTTGTACAACATCATAATATAATTTTTATTGTACCAGTTATGTTTGAATGAATCGCGGTCCTAGTCAACAGAAAGGGATCATGGGAATGGGGTCACTGTGCATTTGGAATACTGTAGGTCAAATGACACTCTACAATGAATAGTTTTGAGGGGAAGGGACTATAACCCCAGAGAAATGGAAGGGAGGGTGAGGACTGGAGCCCCAGTGAGGGAAATGCAACATGGAAACTGAGGCTCTGGTGCATGGGGGAGAGGCATGAGAACTGTGGACCCCATGGCTCAGAAGGAGGAATGGGAATTGGGGCCCTGTTGAGTGGTGATGGAGTACAGTGAACAACACCCGCAGAACCAGATGCTGAATTACCCGGATTTTCAATTAATCAGTTAGCAAACTATCAGAAATTTATTCTATCTGCTCTGCACATCTCATAGGGAGTGAGGACCCAGAAGACATTGCAGATGTAAAATTGTAAGAAGTGGAACAAAAGAAATTTCTGAGATGGATGGATTGAACCAAATGTATAACAGATGAATGAGCACCTAACCGACATGGTTTGAAAACAAAACATTGAAGAGAGGTAACCAGGCCTTTGACGTGCTGAGAAGACTCAGTTGTGAAGAATCTGAATCTGGAAATGGGTCCACAGAGCCAGCCTTGTAAAATGACCGGTGTTGTGCCTATTAACTCTTTCACAAGTTGGGGAAGATATTTTAAACTTCACAGTGAGGTGAGGACATCAAACTAATGATTCAGTGGCTTTTCCAAGCTCAGGGCTTTGCCTTTGAGTGAAGGGAGTGCATAGTACAAACGTTGCGCTGGAGGTCAGCACAAACACATTCCCATCACAGCAGTGACTGTGGGGCACGCAGTGCAAGCTGGACTTCCTGATGGATCTCCACATGCTGAGGAATTCTGTGCTCTGAGAGTTTTACCACTATATGGAATGTTAAGTCATGGCTAGAATGGGAAAAAGGTGCAGGATTCATTGGTGATCACATCAGTATGAGGTTTTATCAAAGAATACTTTGTGGGGAAAAATTGTTTGGGGAATTGTCTTCAGCAACAATTATCTCCGATGAAGTTGTGAACTTGGCTCTTTTCTAACAAGTGTAATAAACAAGAATAAAACCAGAAAATGCTAAAAATACTCAGCATGTCGGGCAGCTTCTGTGGAGATAGCAAAAGGTAGCCATTCAAATCTAAGAGCCTCTATTAAACCTATTCACTAACTGCAAACTGCTGGGACAAACAGAGTCTCTGTTTCTTTGATTACAGGTGATGTCTGACATGTAGAGTCTTTCCAGCACTTTTGTATTTTGTATTTCCAGCATTTGCAATGTTTTTAAACTTTCTTCACCCAGACTGAATTTCCCTTCCCCTCTCTGAATTAAGAAATTCACTCTGATTTTCTTTCAAAGACTGTTCATTTGGTCCATGATTATTTTTAGAATGTTCCCCATTATTGGGTTCAAACTGACTGTTGTTATTAACTTTATCCCTACTCTCCCTTTTGAACAAGGATGTAACATTTTTGTAACTTTCCAGTTCATGGACACTATTCCTGAATATACACTGGCATCACCCAGATAATGAATGGATTCCATTTTTATCATCATCCCTCTGTCAATTTTGTTTCCCAAGTCAGAAAATGCATAAAATGATCACTCAGTTCAGTAACCATACCCCAGGTGTTGTAATGAAGGGCATCAGAAGCCCATAAGACTGATAAAAAAGAACAATACTACAAATAGAGGCTGAGAGAGAGGGGGACTAGTTCTTCCGTGAGCAGGAGTGTGTATATTGGACTTTTGAATTTATTAATATTCCAGGAGCTTGTTCGTAAGTGTAGATGTTCATAAATCTAGTGTTCCTACCCTGGGGACAGCCTGTAGATTGCATTCCTTCTAGACCTGGTAACTTATCTGCTTTAGTGTAGCTAATCACTCCAGTATCTCATTTTTATCTATTTTCCAGCCCAGTCTGCGCTTGCATAGATGAACTCATCCATTATCGCTGCTCCATGGCCTTTTCTGCAACTCTCATACAAACATATTGCTCAACATCCCTCCTGCAAGTTTACAGTCTACAGCACAATCCCAGTAGAGTAATCATACCTGTATTGTTTTTAACTCTAGCCTTTGATCATCCAAGGATATTTTCTCCCTTCAACTTTGCAACATGCTCCTTAATCAATATTACATCTCCTGAATTATTCCCGTGTCTGTCCTGAGCACCTTATACTGAAGAATCTATGCTGGATGCTTCTTTCCTAATTCTCCATAATGCCTTAACACATTTTCCTCTGTCATTAATAGCACCTGCACTCACCAATCTTAGTTAAAACATGCCTTGCATTCATAAACCTAATCTTAGACTTCCTAGCATGCTTGCTCAGTCTGGCCCATCCATATCTTTCCTTTTCTGATTCTCTCCCATTCCCTTTTGCATCATTTTTCAATGCTAATTCTCGTTCCTTTCCCCCTGTAAAACTAGTTTAAATTAGTTCATATTAGCAGTGGATGATTACCTGTTGAAAAATGCTCACCATGAATTCTGCATGACAATGCAAGTTCTATGGAATAGAAATAGAGATTGTTTCCTTATGGTGGAGAACTAATCTGGAAATTGCCAAGATAAAATAGTCACCAAGATATCAAATTCAGAAGGAATTCCTGTGCTCACAGAAAGGATGAACATGGATCTTGCTACAAAAGTTGGGGGAGTAGTTTGGAAAGATTTGAGAAGTTCAAAAAGGGTTTGAAGAATGTAAAGTATTTAGGAACAACAGTAAGCCTCTGGGTGATGACACGTTTATTCCCTGATTTCACATCTCAGCAATTCATAACTATCTAAATTTCTTCTTTTGAGTGAACAATTGACCAATCATCAATTCCATTTTGCACAAGAGAGGCAAATTTCTATCTCTCTCTCTCTATAGGTCTGTTTTCCAATGATATTCCTGAAAGGATGGATGCAATCTTTAGACCTTGACAAGTAGAAATCTTTTCTCTCCCATCTCACTCAGAAAATACAATCAATTGGATTTTAACTTCCATGGAATGTAATCCTTCCTTCTGTATTCTCTCTTTATACATTAACCCTTGAAGTCCAGGTATCATCTGGTAAATCCCACGACACCCCAAGATTTGATGCCTAGAACTGTTCACTATCCTGCAGATTGATACAAGCAGGGCTTTGTATAATTGCAAGATAATCCTACCCCATTATTCTCCAGCCCAGCATTTCAGTAGCCTTTACAATTATGTTCAGTACGTGACCTTGAATTTCAGTGACTTGCGGACATGGATACCCAAGGCTACCTGGATCTGCATTGCTTCTAATTTATCCATAACTCAGAAAGTATGCTTTAGAGATTCACAGTGAATAACCTCACAACCACCTATGATTTGATGCACAGCCTAGGACCTACTTGTTATCTTCCTTCCTCACCAGAGACCTGAGGATGGAATTGTTTGGGGCTGCATGAGGACAGCTTATTTAGCCTTCCCTCACAAGAACTGTGGCCTGGTAGAGACAACAGATGGAAGCAAGTCATGCCCAGGATGTTCCAGTCCATTGAAATCTCTTCTAGTCCTCGGGTCTCTCACTAAGTTTGTCACCCAACTCCTCATATGTGTCTGAAGATTTTTAATCACTAGGGGAAAACGTTACCACATCCAATTTCTGACATGCTAAGTGCCACGTCTTTGATAATCTCTATTGTGATCTACTGTCGCTTCATGAGCTTGGAATTGAGACCACAAATTATGTTGTGTTTTTACTTGATCCCTGTATGATTTTAGCTCTTTCTCAGTTGATGTAAGATCTGTGACATGACAGCTTTCTTGTGCTTTTATCTTCTTTTCAGGCAAATACTATACATCTGTCTGTTTGTCTGAATGTTAATGATCTCACATTTCAGGCAGAAAAGAGTTTCCTGACACTTGTTTGACATTACTGAAAGTGTTCATTGTTGCTTCCACGCAGTTTCTTTGAACGTTAACCATTGTGTGTGTTCACTCAGATGTCATCATAACTCAACAAATTAAACTAACCTGAGATGAGTTGCATTGTGTGAATGAGAACAAGAGGGAGTAAGAGGAGCAGGTATAGGTAGGATCAAAACTATTGACACATGCTGAGCCAAACAAGATAAGTCAGCTGGAGTACAAGTAACTGTACTCCTACAGAACAAGCTTTAGGCAATAGTTTATTTGATGAATTTATAAGATTATTGTCATCCCTGTGTGGGACGGAACTGTGTGTCAAACCCGCCAAACGACAGTGACTGTGCATTGTATTCACTTTTGCAACATATCTGTATCCGTGACAACAAGGCCAGAGTTTGCAAGTGCAAAGGGCATCGGCTGCGATAGCATTGGCCGTCCGTCCGTTGGAATCAAGAACGACCAATCCAGTGACCTAGCAGGTCAGCTTTGGAACTGCTAACCCTTCATGGATGGGCAGGATTTGGGTGATGGAGTGAGTAGTTTGTACTGTGGTGCTATTTAGATACAGAGGCAGTGAATGTCCCTGGAAGGAACATAGCAAAGATCTCTTCAACCGCAGCTCTCTCCTTGATATCCCACCCTGAACTTCAGTCCACAGCACCTTGCCTGACCAGCAAGTCCAAAAGGCCATATCCCAACCAAAAATAATAGGGCCTTAGGAGCAGCCAGTTTCCTCTCCCTAAATTCTGGTACTCGGTGGTGAAGAGCTTCAGTCACAAATCCACAAGTTCATTGTCCACATCAGGGAAGAGGGGTCTCATTGGCATCTACCAGAAGGAAAATCACTCCTGGAGTCCTCCTCACTGCCTCCTCCTGCTGGGCTAATCTGCTTCAGTTTCTTATCTCCTTCCATCCCTGTAAATGGCTCCATCAGGGAGATCACTTGCGACTATTTTGCCTTTTTCTACAACAGAGACTATAGCCTGAACTGGTCCTGGATCCTGGAAAATAAAGTTGTCTCCTCATGGCTTCTAACTGCCTACCTTGCCCCGCTAAGTGCAGCAAAACACCTTTAGATTGACATCTGTGTGCTACTAGGAGCCGAGTGGAGTTCTCGAGGTGATATTCTGGTGTCTGTAACTCCAGAGCAGGCTATTTATTTCATAATCATCTACAATATCCTTCCTAATCTCATCACAGAGAGGACACCTGCGAGAGAAGGTGGAGACTGAGACTGGGGAGTGAGTAGAGCAGAGGCAAGGGAGGAAGAGGAGGATTGAAACAACCATGAGTGAAGTGAGGTTCTCGCTGGAGGTGCTGTCTTACTTGAAAACTCTCTGCAGATCAAGATCCCGGCATCCAGTTGGGTCAATATAATTTCAGATAAGTGGTTGGCCAACATATTACCTCATGTTCAATAATCACGATCCGAGGACAATAAATAATTAAGACAGATCACTTACACCACTTACAGTCACTTCCACGAGTCAGAACTGTTATGAACCCCGTAACTGGGTCACTTACCAGCAAAGATAGAGACGTCCGTTGAAGTCTGATACTATTTTTAACAGTATTTATTAGTAAAAATACACAAAGATAATATCAATGCAAATATACAGATAATATACGTTGTCAATACTAAATCTAAAAGCACGGGTATAATAATAATCAATAAGAAATAAGCTCTATCGTTGTCTAGAGGATAATGTATTGTCCGATGGAAATATAAAGTTCACTCAGTTCATGCGGGTTGCAGCCGTTGGGGACCGCTGTGTTGCAATCGTTGGAGAGAGAGAGAGAGAGAGAGAGAGAGAGAGAGAAAGAGATAGGATGGGAACAGTTACCGCTATGGGTTTTTTCCAACCTTCCTTTATGATTTTGATCTGTCAGGAGTCTCGTTGTCATCACCGTTCAATTGTGGCCTCTCCTTTAGCTAAACTGTTCTTCCGTGGTGAGCTCGCCACCCCAGGCGAAGGGAGGACGCACACGAGCCCCCACCGGCTTTTGCTATAAAACGCTGTCACAGGATTTCTAGCATTTCTCCTGGTGCGTCTAAAGGGGTTGTTCCCCAGACCCTCTTTTATCCTTACTCACGGGGTCTCAGATGTCAATCAGGTTGGGATGATGCAATCCCTCAACCAGCCCACTCTGGTTGTCCCCTGAGTACTCAATACACAATTCTGTCTCCAAGAGACAATGGCCGTTATCAGTGGTTCCGTTCCGCTGAGGTCAGGACACATTCCAAACCTTGTGTATTCTGAGTGTCTCTCTCTCATTTCCTGGGTCCCAGACCCGAATTAATAGCGATCTTGTGATTCTCAAAAAGGAGGGGGATACTTTGTACCCTTCGGCCCCTCGGAGTTGCTTCACATTCGTAACAGAACCAACGTCTGTACTCAGAGATACAATCTTGTCCCATATTGACTATGACAGTTAACCAGTTTCCATTTGGGTGTTCCCCAGGTGCCAAGGCATTGCTACCAAAACAACGAGGGAGAGATCCCTGAGGAAAGCACTTAAACAGTCAGTCAGTATGTCATAAGTCAGGTGTTGAATTAGGACCCAACTGCAGGTCACAGACACTGGAGTCCCAGAAACAGGAAAAGGGACTGGGAACAAGGAGACTGGGGTGAACTCCAAGCCCAAGACTGGACAAGGACCCAGAACCTTGGTCTTGCCTCAGGCTCAGACCCCCAAACCCAAGCGAGGACGTGACAAGGCTTGGGTTGAGGCTTGAGGCTGGAGGCTGCAGGCTTGGAGCTGGGGAACTCAGAGGCTGGAGCTAAGGGCAGACTAGGAACTGTACATCAACATGGAGCCCGGACTTATCCACCAACAAGCCAGGACTCATCTATAACTCCACACCAAGGTGGGGCAGGACCATCCATCGGGTAACAGCAGAACAGCCTGACCTACCCAACAGGGGCAAGGACAGGAAGAGACAAACTCCAAGGAGCAACAGACAGTTCCACCTTTGCATCAGGGTAGCTCCAAGTAGCCATTACAGCCAGCAGCCTTGGCTGGCTACAGAAGCAACCAGATCCCTACTTAGCTCAGAGTGGCTGACAGCCACCCAGCTGGCCCGGGAAACAGCTGAATCCATACCACAATGACCACTCCAACCACTACCAGCAAGGCTCCCAGAAGCCACGATTCTCCAACGCAGCCCCAAGGATGGCAAGAGTCCATTCTAGCCTTCCACCAGCCATGACTATCTTGACAAGACAACGACAACAATGATGACGACGACAACAACGACGACGACGATGACGACAACAATGACAACAACAATGATGATGACAACAACAACAATAACAACAATGACCACACACAATACCAGGGCCACTTATATTCCCAGTTCCAATATGAGCCTCAGGTGTTTCTAGTTAAGTCCAACCGTAGCAAGGGACCGCTGGAAAACCTGGAGTCCGGAGTCCGGACTGAAGCACCACACAGTACTGCCCTTCCATCACTAGCAGCTGTACTCACAAGGATTTCTCAGCTCAACCAGAGAACCATTCTGTCCCAATATATTATTTGATCAATCTTCCTTCCAAAGAATTGCTTTGATTGAAGTCTCTATACCTGATACACGATTGCCATCATCTTTAAAGTACCTGGATTAGAGTGACAAAGTGTGTTAGATTTTGGAAAACTGTTGATCTATATGATCGACTGATTTCAGTGTTCAGTTGTCTCAGGATCCTAATCCTAAATCAATCTCAACCGGTTATATTCATTTCAGACACTGAGCTCATCTGTGCATTTTTAATCAGCAAGCAGTAAATGCTAAATTACTATGACATAACTATTTTTAAATGTCAATTTAAAGCATGATCTTAATTATTTGGGTATTTATTTCTGAAGGCTGCCGGCTGTCATTCTAAAGCTGATGAAGAACTGCTGTGGCATGACTTTGATCTCTGACTTCCTCTGAATTCACCCTCCCAGCACTCACTGGTTCCCTGACAGAAGGCTGAAGCGAAAGACACTCATATAATACAACCCAGTACACATTCTGACGACCCAAATTTCTTCTTTGTTAATTCCTGCGCAGAGACTGGAGCAAATATCAGTGGGCATTTTAGAGTTGAGTTGTAATTGCCACAGACGGTGGAAGCAGTCGACTGTACTTTTCCCTTCACAGGTTCAAGGTTGAAGGTCACAGTTCAAGGTTGTTTACTGTCGTTCCTCAGCATATGAGTGTAAAGGAGAAAAGAATATTGTTACTCCGGATCCAGTGCAGCAGAAAAGAACATACAATAGCTATAAAGAACCCAAAAAACACAATAAATATAAATATAAAATCAATCCTCTAAAACACAAAGTACAAGTAATTCTCAGTACAGACAGTTTCCATGTTCACTGAGTGACTCAAGGTGACGTGGGTGTAGTGGTGGTGGTGGTGGGGTTAATGGTAGTAGTGGTGGGGGGGGGTTTAACAGTAGTGGTGGTGGGGGGTTAATGGTAGTAGTAGTGGTGGGGTGTTAATGGTAGTGGTGGGGGTGGGTTAATGGTAGTAGTGGTGGTGGGGGGTTTAACAGTAGTGGTGGTGGGGGGTTAATGGTAGTAGTAGTGGTGGGGTGTTAATGGTAGTGGTGGGGGGTTTAACAGTAGTGGTGGTGGGGGGTTAATGGTAGTAGTAGTGGTGGGGTGTTAATGGTAGTGGTGGGGGTGGGTTAATGGTAGTAGTGGTGGTGGGGGGTTTAACAGTAGTGGTGGTGGGGTTAATGGTAGTGGTGGGGGTGGGTTAATGGTAGTGGTGGGGGCGGTGGGTTAACGGTAGTTGTGGTGGGGGGTTTAACAGTAGTGGTGGTGGGGGGTTAATGGTAGTGGTGGGGGTGGGTTAATGGTAGTAGTGGTGGTGGGGGTTAATGGTAGTGGTGGGGGCGGAGGGTTAACGGTAGTGGTGGTGGGGGGTTTAACAGTAGTGGTGGTGGGGGGTTTAACAGTAGTGGTGGTGGGGGGTTAATGGTAGTGGTGGTGGGGGGTTTAACAGTAGTGGTGGTGGGGTTAATGGTAGTGGTGGGGGCGGTGGGTTAACGGTAGTGGTGGTGGGGGGTTTAACAGTAGTGGTGGTGGAGGGTTAATGGTAGTAGTAGTGGTGGGGGCGGTGGGTTAACGGTAGTGGTGGTGGGGGGTTTAACAGTAGTAGTGGTGGGGGGTTAATGGTAGTGGTGGGGGTGGGTTAATGGTAGTAGTGGTGGTGGGGGGTTAATGGTAGTGGTGGGGGTGGATTAACGGTAGTAGTGGTGGTGGGGGGTTAATGGTGGTGATGGTGGGGGGTTAATGGTAGTGGTGGGGGTGGGTTAATAGTAGTGGTGGTGGGGTTAATGGTAGTGGTGATGGGGTGGGTTAACAGTAGTGGTGGGGGGTTAATGGTGGTGATGGTGGGGGGTTAATGGTAGTGGTGGTGGGGTGGGTTAACGGTAGTGGTGGGGGGGTTAATGGTAGTGGTGGTGGGATGTGTTAACAGTAGTGGTGGTGGGGTGGGTTACTGGTGGTGATGGAGGGATAACAGCAGTGGTGGTGGGGGGTTAATGGTAGAGGTGGTGGGGGGTTTAACAGTAGTGGTGGTGATGGTGGGATAACAGTAGTGGTGGGGGCAGTGGGTTAACGGTAGTGGTGGTGGGGGGTTTAACAGTAGTGGTGGTGGGGGGTTTAATGGTAGTGGTGGTGGGGGGTTAATGGTAGTGGTGGTGGGGGGTTTAACAGTAGTGGTGGTGGGGGGTTAATGGTGGTGGTGGTGGGGGGTTTAACAGTAGTGGTGGTGGGGGGTTAACGGTAGTGGTGGTGGGGGGTTAATGGTAGTGGTGGTGGGGGGTTTAACAGTAGTGGTGGTGGGGGGTTAATGGTGGTGGTGGTGGGGGGTTTAACAGTAGTGGTGGTGGGGGGTTAACGGTAGTGGTGGTGGGGGGTTTAACAGTAGTGGTGGTGGGGGGTTAATGGTGGTGGTGGTGGGGGGTTTAACAGTAGTGGTGGTGGGGGGTTAATGGTAGTGATGGTGGGATAACAGTAGTGGTGGGGGCGGTGGGTTAACAGTAGTGGTGGTGGGGGGTTAATGGTAGTGGTGGTGGGGGGTTTAACAGTAGTGGTGGTGGTGGGTTAATGGTAGTGGTGGTGGTGGGTTAATGGTAGTGGTGGTGGGGGGTTAATGGTAGTGGTGGTGGGGGGTTTAACAGTAGTGGTGGTGGGGGGTTAATGGTGGTGATGGTGGGATAACAGTAGTGGTGGGGGCGGTGGGTTAACAGTAGTGGTGGTGGGGGGTTAATGGTAGTGGTGGTGGGGGGTTAATGGTAGTGGTGGGGGCGGTGGTTTAACAGTAGTGGTGGTGGGGGGTTAATGGTAGTGGTGGTGGGGGGTTTAACAGTAGTGGTGGTGGGGGGTTAATGGTGGTGATGGTGGGATAACAGTAGTGGTGGGGGCGGTGGGTTAACAGTAGTGGTGGTGGGGGGTTAATGGTAGTGATGGTGGGATAACAGTAGTGGTGGTGGGGGGTTTAACAGTAGTGGTGGTGGGGGGTTAATGGTAGTGATGGTGGGATAACAGTAGTGGTGGTGGGGGGTTAATGGTAGTGGTGGTGGGGGGTTTAACAGTAGTGGTGGTGGGGGGTTAATGGTAGTAGCAGTGGTGGGGTGTTAATGGTAGTGGTGGGGGGTTTAACAGTAGTGGTGGTGGGGGTTAATGGTAGTGGTGGGGGCGGTGGGTTAACGGTAGTGGTGGTGGGGGGTTTAACAGTAGTGGTGGTGGGGGGTTAATGGTAGTAGTAGTGGTGGGGTGTTAATGGTAGTGGTGGGGGTGGGTTAATGGTAGTAGTGGTGGTGGGGGGTTTAACAGTAGTGGTGGTGGGGTTAATGGTAGTGGTGGGGGTGGGTTAATGGTAGTGGTGGGGGCGGTGGGTTAACGGTAGTGGTGGTGGGGGGTTTAACAGTAGTGGTGGTGGGGGGTTAATGGTAGTGATGGTGGGATAACAGTAGTGGTGGTGGGGGGTTAATGGTAGTGGTGGTGGGGGGTTAATGGTAGTGGTGGTGGGGGGTTTAACAGTAGTGGTGGTGGGGGGTTAATGGTAGTAGTAGTGGTGGGGTGTTAATGGTAGTGGTGGGGGGTTTAACAGTAGTGGTGGTGGGGGTTAATGGTAGTGGTGGGGGCGGTGGGTTAACGGTAGTGGTGGTGGGGGGTTTAACAGTAGTGGTGGTGGGGGTTAATGGTAGTGGTGGGGGCGGTGGGTTAACGGTAGTGGTGGTGGGGGGTTTAACAGTAGTAGTGGTGGGGTGTTAATGGTAGTGGTGGGGGCAGTGGGTTAACGGTAGTGGTGGTGGGGGGTTTAACAGTAGTGGTGGTGGGGTTAATGGTAGTGGTGGGGGTGGGTTAATGGTAGTAGTGGTGGTGGGGGGTTTAACAGTAGTGGTGGTGGGGTTAATGGTAGTGGTGGGGGTGGGTTAATGGTAGTGGTGGGGGCGGTGGGTTAACGGTAGTGGTGGTGGGGGGTTTAACAGTAGTGGTGGAGGGGGGTTAATGGTAGTGGTGGGGGTGGGTTAATGGTAGTAGTGGTGGTGGGGGTTAATGGTAGTGGTGGGGGCGGAGGGTTAACGGTAGTGGTGGTGGGGGGTTTAACAGTAGTGGTGGTGGGGGGTTAACGGTAGTGGTGGTGGGGGGTTTAACAGTAGTGGTGGTGGGGGGTTAATGGTAGTGGTGGTGGGGGGTTTAACAGTAGTGGTGGTGGGGGGTTAATGGTAGTGGTGGGGGTGGGTTAATGGTAGTAGTGGTGGTGGGGGTTAATGGTAGTGGTGGGGGCGGAGGTTTAACGGTAGTGGTGGTGGGGGGTTTAACAGTAGTGGTGGTGGGGGGTTAATGGTAGTGGTGGGGGTGGGTTAATGGTAGTAGTGGTGGTGGGGGTTAATGGTAGTGGTGGGGGCGGAGGGTTAACGGTAGTGGTGGTGGGGTGTTTAACAGTAGTGGTGGTGGGGGGTTAATGGTAGTAGTAGTGGTGGGGTGTTAATGGTAGTGGTGGGGGTGGGTTAATGGTAGTAGTGGTGGTGGGGGGTTTAACAGTAGTGGTGGTGGGGTTAATGGTAGTGGTGGGGGCGGTGGGTTAACGGTAGTGGTGGTGGGGGGTTTAACAGTAGTGGTGGTGGGGGGTTAATGGTAGTAGTAGTGGTGGGGGCGGTGGGTTAACGGTAGTGGTGGTGGGGGGTTTAACAGTAGTAGTGGTGGGGGGTTAATGGTAGTGGTGGGGGTGGGTTAATGGTAGTAGTGGTGGTGGGGGGTTAATGGTAGTGGTGGGGGTGGATTAACGGTAGTGGTGGTGGTGGGGGGTTAATGGTGGTGATGGTGGGGGTGGGTTAATGGTAGTGGTGGTGGGGTTAATGGTAGTGGTGATGGGGTGGGTTAACAGTAGTGGTGGGGGGTTAATGGTGGTGATGGTGGGGGGTTAATGGTAGTGGTGGTGGGATGTGTTAACAGCAGTGGTGGTGGGGTGGGTTACTGGTGGTGATGGAGGGATAACAGCAGTGGTGGTGGGGGGTTAATGGTAGAGGTGGTGGGGGGTTTAACAGTAGTGGTGGTGATGGTGGGATAACAGTAGTGGTGGGGGCAGTGGGTTAACGGTAGTGGTGGTGGGGGGTTTAATGGTAGTGGTGGTGGGGGGTTTAACAGTAGTGGTGGTGGGGGGTTAATGGTGGTGGTGGTGGGGGGTTTAACAGTAGTGGTGGTGGGGGGTTTAACAGTAGTGGTGGTGGGGGGTTTAATGGTAGTGGTGGTGGGGGGTTAATGGTAGTGGTGGTGGGGGGTTTAACAGTAGTGGTGGTGGGGGGTTAATGGTGGTGGTGGTGGGGGGTTTAACAGTAGTGGTGGTGGGGGGTTAACGGTAGTGGTGGTGGGGGGTTTAACAGTAGTGGTGGTGGGGGGTTAATGGTGGTGGTGGTGGGGGGTTTAACAGTAGTGGTGGTGGGGTGTTAATGGTGGTGATGGTGGGATAACAGTAGTGGTGGGGGCGGTGGGTTAACAGTAGTGGTGGTGGTGGGGGGTTTAACAGTAGTGGTGGTGGTGGGTTAATGGTAGTGGTGGTGGGGGGTTAATGGTAGTGGTGGTGGGGGGTTAATGGTAGTGGTGGTGGTGGGGGGTTTAACAGTAGTGGTGGTGGGGGGTTAATGGTAGTGGTGGGGGCGGTGGGTTAACAGTAGTGGTGGTGGGGGGTTAATGGTAGTGGTGGTGGGGGGTTTAACAGTAGTGGTGGTGGGGGGTTAATGGTGGTGATGGTGGGATAACAGTAGTGGTGGGGGCAGTGGGTTAACAGTAGTGGTGGTGGGGGGTTAATGGTAGTGATGGTGGGATAACAGTAGTGGTGGTGGGGGGTTTAACAGTAGTGGTGGTGGGGGGTTAATGGTAGTGATGGTGGGATAACAGTAGTGGTGGTGGGGGGTTAATGGTAGTGGTGGTGGGATAACAGTAGTGGTGGTGGGGGGTTAATGGTAGTAGTGGTGGTGGGGGGTTTAACAGTAGTGGTGGTGGGGGTTAATGGTAGTGGTGGGGGCAGAGGGTTAACGGTAGTGGTGGTGGGGGGTTTAACAGTAGTGGTGGTGGGGGGTTAATGGTAGTGGTGGTGGGGGGTTTAACAGTAGTGGTGGTGGGGTTAATGGTAGTGGTGGGGGCGGTGGGTTAACGGTAGTGGTGGTGGGGGGTTTAACAGTAGTGGTGGTGGGGGGTTAATGGTAGTAGTAGTGGTGGGGGCGGTGGGTTAACGGTAGTGGTGGTGGGGGGTTTAACAGTAGTAGTGGTGGGGGGTTAATGGTAGTGGTGGGGGTGGGTTAATGGTAGCAGTGGTGGTGGGGGGTTAATGGTAGTGGTGGGGGTGGATTAACGGTAGTAGTGGTGGTGGGGGGTTAATGGTGGTGATGGTGGGGGGTTAATGGTAGTGGTGGTGGGGTTAATGGTAGTGGTGATGGGGTGGGTTAACAGTAGTGGTGGGGGGTTAATGGTGGTGATGGTGGGGGGTTAATGGTAGTGGTGGTGGGGTGGGTTAACGGTAGTGGTGGGGGGGTTAATGGTAGTGGTGGTGGGATGTGTTAACAGTAGTGGTGGTGGGGTGGGTTACTGGTGGTGATGGAGGGATAACAGCAGTGGTGGTGGGGGGTTAATGGTAGAGGTGGTGGGGGGTTTAACAGTAGTGGTGGTGATGGTGGGATAACAGTAGTGGTGGGGGCAGTGGGTTAACGGTAGTGGTGGTGGGGGGTTTAACAGTAGTGGTGGTGGGGGGTTTAATGGTAGTGGTGGTGGGGGGTTAATGGTAGTGATGGTGGGATAACGGTAGTGGTGGTGGGGGGTTTAACAGTAGTGGTGGTGGGGGGTTAATGGTGGTGGTGGTGGCGGGTTTAACAGTAGTGGTGGTGGGGGGTTAATGGTAGTGGTGGGGGTGGGGGGTTTAACAGTAGTGGTGGTGGGGGATTAATGGTAGTGGTGGTGGGGGGTTAACGGTAGTGGTGGTGGGGGGTTTAACAGTAGTGGTGGTGGGGGGTTAATGGTGGTGGTGGTGGGGGGTTTAACAGTAGTGGTGGTGGGGGGTTAATGGTAGTGGTGGTGGGGGGTTAACGGTAGTGGTGGTGGGGGGTTTAACAGTAGTGGTGGTGGTGGGTTAATGGTAGTGGTGGTGGGGGGTTTAACAGTAGTGGTGGTGGGGGGTTAATGGTGGTGATGGTGGGATAACAGTAGTGGTGGGGGCGGTGGGTTAACAGTAGTGGTGGTGGGGGGTTAATGGTAGTGGTGGTGGGGGGTTAATGGTAGTGGTGGTGGTGGGGGGTTTAACAGTAGTGGTGGTGGGGGGTTAATGGTGGTGATGGTGGGATAACAGTAGTGGTGGGGGCGGTGGGTTAACAGTAGTGGTGGTGGGGGGTTAATGGTAGTGATGGTGGGATAACAGTAGTGGTGGTGGGGGGTTTAACAGTAGTGGTGGTGGGGGGTTAATGGTAGTGGTGGTGGGGGGTTTAACAGTAGTGGTGGTGGGGGGTTAATGGTAGTGATGGTGGGATAACAGTAGTGGTGGTGGGGGGTTAATGGTAGTGGTGGTGGGGGGTTAATGGTAGTGGTGGTGGGGGGTTTAACAGTAGTGGTGGTGGGGGGTTAATGGTAGTGGTGGTGGGGGGTTTAACAGTAGTGGTGGTGGGGGGTTAATGGTAGTGGTGGTGGGGGGTTTAACAGTAGTGGTGGTGGGGGGTTAATGGTGGTGATGGTGGGATAACAGTAGTGGTGGGGGCGGTGGGATAACAGTAGTGGTGGTGGGGGGTTAATGGTAGTGGTGGGGGTGGGGGGTTTAACAGTAGTGGTGGTGGGGGATTAATGGTAGTGGTGGTGGGGGGTTAACGGTAGTGGTGGTGGGGGGTTTAACAGTAGTGGTGGTGGGGGGTTAATGGTAGTGGTGGGGGTGGGGGGTTTAACAGTAGTGGTGGTGGGGGGTTAATGGTAGTGGTGGGGGTGGGGGGTTTAACAGTAGTGGTGGTGGGGGATTAATGGTAGTGATGGTGGGATAACGGTAGTGGTGGTGGGGGGTTTAACAGTAGTGGTGGTGGGGGGTTAATGGTAGTGGTGGTGGGGGGTTTAACAGTAGTGGTGGTGGGGGGTTAATGGTAGTGATGGTGGGATAACAGTAGTGGTGGTGGGGGGTTAATGGTAGTGGTGGTGGGGGGTTAATGGTAGTGGTGGTGGGGGGTTTAACAGTAGTGGTGGTGGGGGGTTAATGGTAGTGGTGGTGGGGGGTTTAACAGTAGTGGTGGTGGGGGGTTAATGGTAGTGATGGTGGGATAACAGTAGTGGTGGTGGGGGGTTAACGGTAGTGGTGGTGGGGGGTTTAACAGTAGTGGTGGTGGGGGGTTAATGGTAGTGGTGGGGGTGGGTTAACGGTAGTGGTGGGGGTGGGGGGTTTAACAGTAGTGGTGGTGGGGGATTAATGGTAGTGGTGGTGGGGGGTTAACGGTAGTGGTGGTGGGGGGTTTAACAGTAGTGGTGGTGGGGGGTTAATGGTAGTGGTGGGGGTGGGGGGTTTAACAGTAGTGGTGGTGGTGGGTTAATGGTAGTGGTGGGGGTGGGGGGTTTAACAGTAGTGGTGGTGGGGGATTAATGTTAGTGATGGTGGGATAACAGTAGTGGTGGTGGGGGGTTTAACAGTAGTGGTGGTGGGGGGTTAATGGTAGTGATGGTGGGATAACAGTAGTGGTGGTGGGGGGTTAATGGTAGTGGTGGTGGGGGGTTAATGGTAGTGGTGGTGGGGGGTTTAACAGTAGTGGTGGTGGGGGGTTAATGGTAGTGGTGGTGGGGGGTTTAACAGTAGTGGTGGTGGGGGGTTAATGGTAGTGATGGTGGAATAACAGTAGTGGTGGTGGGGGGTTAATGGTAGTGGTGGTGGGGGGTTAATGGTAGTGGTGGTGGGGGGTTTAACAGTAGTGGTGGTGGGGGGTTAATGGTAGTGGTGGTGGGGGGTTTAACAGTAGTGGTGGTGGGGGGTTAACGGTAGTGGTGGTGGGGGGTTTAACAGTAGTGGTGGTGGGGGGTTAATGGTAGTGGTGGGGGTGGGTTAACGGTAGTGGTGGGGGTGGGGGGTTTAACAGTAGTGGTGGTGGGGGATTAATGGTAGTGGTGGTGGGGGGTTAACGGTAGTGGTGGTGGGGGGTTTAACAGTAGTGGTGGTGGGGGGTTAATGGTAGTGGTGGGGGTGGGGGGTTTAACAGTAGTGGTGGTGGGGGATTAATGGTAGTGGTGGTGGGGGGTTAACGGTAGTGGTGGTGGGGGATTAATGGTAGTGGTGGTGGGGGGTTAACAGTAGTGGTGGTGGGGGATTAATGGTAGTGGTGGTGGGGGGTTAACAGTAGTGGTGGTGGGGGGTTTAACAGTAGTGGTGGTGGGGGATTAATGGTAGTGGTGGTGGGGGGTTTAACAGTAGTGGTGGTGGGGGGTTTAACAGTAGTGGTGGTGGGGGGTTAATGGTGGTGATGGTGGGATAACAGTAGTGGTGGGGGCGGTGGGTTAACAGTAGTGGTGGTGGGGGGTTAATGGTGGTGATGGTGGGATAACAGTAGTGGTGGGGGCGGTGGGTTAACAGTAGTGGTGGTGGGGGATTAATGGTAGTGGTGGTGGGGGGTTTAACAGTAGTGGTGGTGGGGGGTTAATGGTGGTGATGGTGGGATAACAGTAGTGGTGGGGGCGGTGGGTTAACAGTAGTGTTGGTGGGGGGTTAATGGTATTGATGGTGGGATAACAGTAGTGGTGGGGGCGGTGGTTTAACAGTAGTGGTGGTGGGGGGTTTAACAGTAGTGGTGGTGGGGGATTAATGGTAGTGGTGGTGGGGGGTTTAACAGTAGTGGTGGTGGGGGGTTAATGGTGGTGATGGTGGGATAACAGTAGTGGTGGTGGGGGGTTAATGGTAGTGGTGGGGGCGGTGGGTTAACAGTAGTGGTGGTGGGGGGTTAATGGTAGTGGTGGTGGGGGGTTTAACAGTAGTGGTGGTGGTGGGTTAATGGTAGTGGTGGGGGTGGGGGGTTTAACAGTAGTGGTGGTGGGGGATTAATGGTAGTGGTGGGGGTGGGTTAACGGTAGTGGTGGGGGTGGGGGGTTTAACAGTAGTGGTGGTGGGGGATTAATGGTAGTGGTGGGGGTGGGGGGTTTAACAGTAGTGGTGGTGGTGGGTTAATGGTAGTGGTGGGGGCGGTGGGTTAACGGTAGTGGTGGTGGGGGGTTTAACAGTAGTGGTGGTGGGGGGTTAATGGTAGTAGTAGTGGTGGGGGCGGTGGGTTAACGGTAGTGGTGGTGGGGGGTTTAACAGTAGTAGTGGTGGGGGGTTAATGGTAGTGGTGGGGGTGGGTTAATGGTAGTAGTGGTGGTGGGGGGTTAATGGTAGTGGTGGGGGTGGATTAACGGTAGTAGTGGTGGTGGGGGGTTAATGGTGGTGATGGTGGGGGGTTAATGGTAGTGGTGGGGGTGGGTTAATGGTAGTGGTGGTGGGGTTAATGGTAGTGGTGATGGGGTGGGTTAACAGTAGTGGTGGGGGGTTAATGGTGGTGATGGTGGGGGGTTAATGGTAGTGGTGGTGGGGTGGGTTAACGGTAGTGGTGGGGGGGTTAATGGTAGTGGTGGTGGGATGTGTTAACAGTAGTGGTGGTGGGGTGGGTTACTGGTGGTGATGGAGGGATAACAGCAGTGGTGGTGGGGGGTTAATGGTAGAGGTGGTGGGGGGTTTAACAGTAGTGGTGGTGATGGTGGGATAACAGTAGTGGTGGGGGCAGTGGGTTAACGGTAGTGGTGGTGGGGGGTTTAACAGTAGTGGTGGTGGGGGGTTTAATGGTAGTGCTGGTGGGGGGTTAATGGTAGTGGTGGTGGGGGGTTTAACAGTAGTGGTGGTGGGGGGTTAATGGTGGTGGTGGTGGCGGGTTTAACAGTAGTGGTGGTGGGGGGTTAATGGTAGTGGTGGGGGTGGGGGGTTTAACAGTAGTGGTGGTGGGGGATTAATGGTAGTGGTGGTGGGGGGTTAACGGTAGTGGTGGTGGGGGGTTTAACAGTAGTGGTGGTGGGGGGTTAATGGTGGTGGTGGTGGGGGGTTTAACAGTAGTGGTGGTGGGGGGTTAATGGTAGTGATGGTGGGATAACAGTAGTGGTGGGGGCGGTGGGTTAACAGTAGTGGTGGTGGGGGGTTAATGGTAGTGGTGGTGGGGGGTTTAACAGTAGTGGTGGTGGTGGGTTAATGGTAGTGGTGTTGGGGGGTTTAACAGTAGTGGTGGTGGGGGGTTAATGGTAGTGGTGGGGGTGGGGGGTTTAACAGTAGTGGTGGTGGGGGATTAATGGTAGTGGTGGTGGGGGGTTAACGGTAGTGGTGGTGGGGGGTTTAACAGTAGTGGTGGTGGGGGGTTAATGGTGGTGGTGGTGGGGGGTTTAACAGTAGTGGTGGTGGGGGGTTAATGGTAGTGATGGTGGGATAACAGTAGTGGTGGGGGCGGTGGGTTAACAGTAGTGGTGGTGGGGGGTTAATGGTAGTGGTGGTGGTGGGGGGTTTAACAGTAGTGGTGGTGGGGGGTTAATGGTGGTGATGGTGGGTTAACAGTAGTGGTGGTGGGGGGTTAATGGTAGTGATGGTGGGATAACAGTAGTGGTGGTGGGGGGTTTAACAATAGTGGTGGTGGGGGGTTAATGGTAGTGGTGGTGGGGGGTTTAACAGTAGTGGTGGTGGGGGGTTAATGGTAGTGATGGTGGGATAACAGTAGTGGTGGTGGGGGGTTAATGGTAGTGGTGGGGGCAGTGGGTTAACGGTAGTGGTGGTGGGGGGTTTAACAGTAGTGGTGGTGGGGGGTTAATGGTAGTGGTGGTGGGGGGTTTAACAGTAGTGGTGGTGGGGGGTTTAACAGTAGTGGTGGTGGGGGGTTAATGGTAGTGGTGGTGGGGGGTTTAACAGTAGTGGTGGTGGGGGGTTAATGGTGGTGATGGTGGGATAACAGTAGTGGTGGGGGCGGTGGGATAACAGTAGTGGTGGTGGGGGGTTAATGGTAGTGGTGGGGGTGGGGGGTTTAACAGTAGTGGTGGTGGGGGATTAATGGTAGTGGTGGTGGGGGGTTAACGGTAGTGGTGGTGGGGGGTTTAACAGTAGTGGTGGTGGGGGGTTAATGGTAGTGGTGGGGGTGGGGGGTTTAACAGTAGTGGTGGTGGTGGGTTAATGGTAGTGGTGGGGGTGGGGGGTTTAACAGTAGTGGTGGTGGGGGATTAATGGTAGTGATGGTGGGATAACGGTAGTGGTGGTGGGGGGTTTAACAGTAGTGGTGGTGGGGGGTTAATGGTAGTGGTGGTGGGGGGTTTAACAGTAGTGGTGGTGGGGGGTTAATGGTAGTGATGGTGGGATAACAGTAGTGGTGGTGGGGGGTTAATGGTAGTGGTGGTGGGGGGTTAATGGTAGTGGTGGTGGGGGGTTTAACAGTAGTGGTGGTGGGGGGTTAATGGTAGTGGTGGTGGGGGGTTTAACAGTAGTGGTGGTGGGGGGTTAATGGTAGTGATGGTGGGATAACAGTAGTGGTGGTGGGGGGTTAACGGTAGTGGTGGTGGGGGGTTTAACAGTAGTGGTGGTGGGGGGTTAATGGTAGTGGTGGGGGTGGGTTAACGGTAGTGGTGGGTGTGGGGGGTTTAACAGTAGTGGTGGTGGGGGATTAATGGTAGTGGTGGTGGGGGGTTAACGGTAGTGGTGGTGGGGGATTAATGGTAGTGATGGTGGGATAACAGTAGTGGTGGTGGGGGGTTTAACAGTAGTGGTGGTGGGGGGTTAATGGTAGTGGTGGTGGGGGGTTTAACAGTAGTGGTGGTGGGGGGTTAATGGTAGTGATGGTGGGATAACAGTAGTGGTGGTGGGGGGTTAATGGTAGTGGTGGTGGGGGGTTAATGGTAGTGGTGGTGGGGGGTTTAACAGTAGTGGTGGTGGGGGGTTAATGGTAGTGGTGGTGGGGGGTTTAACAGTAGTGGTGGTGGGGGGTTAATGGTAGTGATGGTGGGATAACAGTAGTGGTGGTGGGGGGTTAACGGTAGTGGTGGTGGGGGGTTTAACAGTAGTGGTGGTGGGGGGTTAATTGTAGTGGTGGTGGGGGGTTAACGGTAGTGGTGGTGGGGGGTTTAACAGTAGTGGTGGTGGGGGATTAATTGTAGTGGTGGTGGGGGGTTAACGGTAGTGGTGGTGGGGGGTTTAACAGTAGTGGTGGTGGGGGGTTAACGGTAGTGGTGGTGGGGGGTTTAACAGTAGTGGTGGTGGGGGGTTAATTGTAGTGGTGGTGGGGGGTTAACGGTAGTGGTGGTGGGGGGTTTAACAGTAGTGGTGGTGGGGGGTTTAACAGTAGTGGTGGTGGGGGTTTAACAGTAGTGGTGGTGGGGGGTTAATGGTAGTGGTGGGGGTGGGTTAACGGTAGTGGTGGGGGTGGGGGGTTTAACAGTAGTGGTGGTGGGGGATTAATTGTAGTGGTGGTGGGGGGTTAACGGTAGTGGTGGTGGGGGGTTTAACAGTAGTGGTGGTGGGGGGTTAATGGTAGTGGTGGGGGTGGGGGGTTTAACAGTAGTGGTGGTGGGGGATTAATGGTAGTGGTGGTGGGGGGTTAACGGTAGTGGTGGTGGGGGGTTTAACAGTAGTGGTGGTGGGGGATTAATGGTAGTGGTGGTGGGGGGTTAACGGTAGTGGTGGTGGGGGGTTTAACAGTAGTGGTGGTGGGGGGTTAATGGTGGTGGTGGTGGCGGGTTTAACAGTAGTGGTGGTGGGGGGTTAATGATAGTGATGGTGGGATAACAGTAGTGGTGGGGGCGGTGGGTTAACAGTAGTGGTGGTGGGGGGTTAATGGTAGTGGTGGTGGGGGGTTTAACAGTAGTGGTGGTGGTGGGTTAATGGTAGTGGTGGTGGGGGGTTTAACAGTAGTGGTGGTGGGGGGTTAATGGTAGTGGTGGGGGTGGGGGGTTTAACAGTAGTGGTGGTGGGGGATTAATGGTAGTGGTGGTGGGGGGTTAACGGTAGTGGTGGTGGGGGGTTTAACAGTAGTGGTGGTGGGGGGTTAATGGTGGTGGTGGTGGGGGGTTTAACAGTAGTGGTGGTGGGGGGTTAATGGTAGTGATGGTGGGATAACAGTAGTGGTGGGGGCGGTGGGTTAACAGTAGTGGTGGTGGGGGGTTAATGGTGGTGGTGGTGGGGGGTTTAACAGTAGTGATGGTGGGGGGTTAATGGTAGTGGTGGTGGGGGGTTTAACAGTAGTGGTGGTGGGGGGTTAATGGTGGTGGTGGTGGGGGGTTTAACAGTAGTGGTGGTGGGGGGTTAATGGTGGTGATGGTGGGATAACAGTAGTGGTGGGGGCGGTGGGTTAACAGTAGTGGTGGTGGGGGGTTAATGGTAGTGGTGGTGGTGGGGGGTTTAACAGTAGTGGTGGTGGGGGGTTAATGGTGGTGATGGTGGGATAACA
Organism: Hemitrygon akajei; assembly: GCF_048418815.1. Classification (NCBI taxonomy): domain Eukaryota; kingdom Metazoa; phylum Chordata; class Chondrichthyes; order Myliobatiformes; family Dasyatidae; genus Hemitrygon; species Hemitrygon akajei. Next base: position 39,800,388 of record NC_133131.1, read on the forward strand.
GTAGTGGTGGGGGCGGTGGGTTAACAGTAGTGGTGGTGGGGGGTTAATGGTAGTGATGGTGGGATAACAGTAGTGGTGGTGGGGGGTTTAACAGTAGTGGTGGTGGGGGGTTAATGGTAGTGGTGGTGGGGGGTTTAACAGTAGTGGTGGTGGGGGGTTAATGGTAGTGATGGTGGGATAACAGTAGTGGTGGTGGGGGGTTAATGGTAGTGGTGGGGGCAGTGGGTTAACGGTAGTGGTGGTGGGGGGTTTAACAGTAGTGGTGGTGGGGGGTTAATGGTAGTGGTGGTGGGGGGTTTAACAGTAGTGGTGGTGGGGGGGTTTAACAGTAGTGGTGGTGGGGGGTTAATGGTAGTGGTGGTGGGGGGTTTAACAGTAGTGGTGGTGGGGGGTTAATGGTGGTGATGGTGGGATAACAGTAGTGGTGGGGGCGGTGGGATAACAGTAGTGGTGGTGGGGGGTTAATGGTAGTGGTGGGGGTGGGGGGTTTAACAGTAGTGGTGGTGGTGGGTTAATGGTAGTGGTGGGGGTGGGGGGTTTAACAGTAGTGGTGGTGGGGGATTAATGGTAGTGATGGTGGGATAACGGTAGTGGTGGTGGGGGGTTTAACAGTAGTGGTGGTGGGGGGTTAATGGTAGTGGTGGTGGGGGGTTTAACAGTAGTGGTGGTGGGGGGTTAATGGTAGTGATGGTGGGATAACAGTAGTGGTGGTGGGGGGTTAATGGTAGTGGTGGTGGGGGGTTAATGGTAGTGGTGGTGGGGGGTTTAACAGTAGTGGTGGTGGGGGGTTAATGGTAGTGGTGGTGGGGGGTTTAACAGTAGTGGTGGTGGGGGGTTAATGGTAGTGATGGTGGGATAACAGTAGTGGTGGTGGGGGGTTAACGGTAGTGGTGGTGGGGGGTTTAACAGTAGTGGTGGTGGGGGGTTAATGGTAGTGGTGGGGGTGGGTTAACGGTAGTGGTGGGGGTGGGGGGTTTAACAGTAGTGGTGGTGGGGGATTAATGGTAGTGGTGGTGGGGGGTTAACGGTAGTGGTGGTGGGGGGTTTAACAGTAGTGGTGGTGGGGGGTTAATGGTAGTGGTGGGGGTGGGGGGTTTAACAGTAGTGGTGGTGGTGGGTTAATGGTAGTGGTGGGGGTGGGGGGTTTAACAGTAGTGGTGGTGGGGGATTAATGGTAGTGATGGTGGGATAACAGTAGTGGTGGTGGGGGGTTTAACAGTAGTGGTGGTGGGGGGTTAATGGTAGTGGTGGTGGGGGGTTTAACAGTAGTGGTGGTGGGGGGTTAATGGTAGTGATGGTGGGATAACAGTAGTGGTGGTGGGGGGTTAATGGTAGTGGTGGTGGGGGGTTAATGGTAGTGGTGGTGGGGGGTTTAACAGTAGTGGTGGTGGGGGGTTAATGGTAGTGGTGGTGGGGGGTTTAACAGTAGTGGTGGTGGGGGGTTAATGGTAGTGATGGTGGGATAACAGTAGTGGTGGTGGGGGGTTAACGGTAGTGGTGGTGGGGGGTTTAACAGTAGTGGTGGTGGGGGGTTTAACAGTAGTGGTGGTGGGGGGTTAATTGTAGTGGTGGTGGGGGGTTAACGGTAGTGGTGGTGGGGGGTTTAACAGTAGTGGTGGTGGGGGATTAATTGTAGTGGTGGTGGGGGGTTAACGGTAGTGGTGGTGGGGGGTTTAACAGTAGTGGTGGTGGGGGTTTAACAGTAGTGGTGGTGGGGGGTTAATGGTAGTGGTGGGGGTGGGTTAACGGTAGTGGTGGGGGTGGGGGGTTTAACAGTAGTGGTGGTGGGGGATTAATTGTAGTGGTGGTGGGGGGTTAACGGTAGTGGTGGTGGGGGGTTTAACAGTAGTGGTGGTGGGGGGTTAATGGTAGTGGTGGGGGTGGGGGGTTTAACAGTAGTGGTGGTGGGGGATTAATGGTAGTGGTGGTGGGGGGTTAACGGTAGTGGTGGTGGGGGGTTTAACAGTAGTGGTGGTGGGGGATTAATGGTAGTGGTGGTGGGGGGTTTAACAGTAGTGGTGGTGGGGGATTAATGGTAGTGGTGGTGGGGGGTTTAACAGTAGTGGTGGTGGGGGGTTTAACAGTAGTGGTGGTGGGGGGTTAATGGTGGTGATGGTGGGATAACAGTAGTGGTGGGGGCGGTGGGTTAACAGTAGTGGTGGTGGGGGGTTAATGGTGGTGATGGTGGGATAACAGTAGTGGTGGGGGCGGTGGGTTAACAGTAGTGTTGGTGGGGGGTTAATGGTATTGATGGTGGGATAACAGTAGTGGTGGGGGCGGTGGTTTAACAGTAGTGGTGGTGGGGGGTTTAACAGTAGTGGTGGTGGGGGATTAATGGTAGTGGTGGTGGGGGGTTTAACAGTAGTGGTGGTGGGGGGTTAATGGTGGTGATGGTGGGATAACAGTAGTGGTGGTGGGGGGTTAATGGTAGTGGTGGGGGCGGTGGGTTAACAGTAGTGGTGGTGGGGGGTTAATGGTAGTGGTGGTGGGGGGTTTAACAGTAGTGGTGGTGGTGGGTTAATGGTAGTGGTGGGGGTGGGGGGTTTAACAGTAGTGGTGGTGGGGGATTAATGGTAGTGGTGGGGGTGGGTTAACGGTAGTGGTGGGGGTGGGGGGTTTAACAGTAGTGGTGGTGGGGGATTAATGGTAGTGGTGGGGGTGGGGGGTTTAACAGTAGTGGTGGTGGTGGGTTAATGGTAGTGGTGGGGGTGGGGGGTTTAACAGTAGTGGTGGTGGTGGGTTAATGGTAGTGGTGGGGGTGGGGGGTTTAACAGTAGTGGTGGTGGGGGATTAATGGTAGTGGTGGGGGTGGGTTAACGGTAGTAGTGGTGGTGGTGGGTTAATGGTAGTGGTGGGGGTGGGGGGTTTAACAGTAGTGGTGGGGGTGGGTTAATGGTAGTGGTGGGGGTGGGTTATCGGTAGTAGTGGTGGTGGGGTGGGTTAACGGTAGTAGTGATGGGGGTGGATTAACGGTAGTGGTGGTGGTGGGGGTGGGTTAACGGTAGTGGTGGTGGTGGGGGTAGGTTAACGGTAGTAGTGGTGGGAGTGGGTTAATGGTAGTGATGGGGGTGGGTTAACGGTGGTGGTGGTGGTGGGGTGGGTTAATGGTAGTGATGGGGGTGGGTTAACGGTAGTGGTGGAGTTGGGGGTAGGTTAACGGTAGTAGTGGTGGGAGTGGGTTAATGGTAGTGGTGGGGGTGGGTTAACGGTAGTGGTAGTGGTGGGGTGGGTTAATGGTAGTGGTGGGGGTGGGTTAACAGTAGTGGTAGTGGTGGGAGTGGGTTAATGGTAGTGGTGGGGGTGGGTTAACGGTAGTGGTGGAGGTGGGGGTAGGTTAACGGTAGTAGTGGTGGGAGTGGGTTAATGGTAGTGGTGGGGGTGGGTTAACGGTAGTGGTAGTGGTGGGGTGGGTTAATGGTAGTGGTGGGGGTGGGTTAACGGTAGTGGTAGTGATGGGAGTGGGTTAATGGTAGTGATGGGGGTGGGTTAACGGTGGTGGTAGTGGTGGGAGTGGGTTAATGGTAGTGGTGGGGGTGGGTTAACGGTAGTGGTGGAGGTGGGGGTAGGTTAACGGTAGTAGTGGTGGGAGTGGGTTAATGGTAGTGGTGGGGGTGGGTTAACGGTAGTGGTAGTGGTGGGGTGGGTTAACGGTAGTGGTAGTGGTGGGAGTGGGTTAATGGTAGTGGTGGGGGTGGGTTAACGGTAGTGGTAGTGGTGGGAGTGGGTTAATGGTAGTGGTGGGGGTGGGTTAACAGTAGTGGTGGTGGGGTGGGTTAATGGTAGTGATGGGGGTGGGTTAACGGTAGTGGTGGAGGTGGGGGTAGGTTAACGGTAGTAGTGGTGGGAGTGGGTTAATGGTAGTGGTGGGGGTGGGTTAACGGTAGTGGTAGTGGTGGGGTGGGTTAATGGTAGTGATGGGGGTGGGTTAACGGTGGTGGTGGTGGTGGGGTGGGTTAATGGTAGTGGTGGGGGTGGGTTAACGGTAGTGTTGGAGGTGGGGGTAGGTTAACGGTAGTAGTGGTGGGAGTGGGTTAATGGTAGTGGTGGGGGTGGGTTAACGGTAGTGGTAGTGGTGGGGTGGGTTAATGGTAGTGGTGGGGGTGGGTTAACGGTAGTGGTGGAGGTGGGGGTAGGTTAACGGTAGTAGTGGTGGGAGTGGGTTAATGGTAGTGATGGGGGTGGGGTGGGTTAATGGTAGTGATGGGGGTGGGTTAACGGTAGTGGTGATAGTGGGGTGGGTTAACAGTAGTAGTGGTGGGAGTGGGTTAATGGTAGTGGTGGTGGGGGTAGGTTAACGGTAGTGGTGGTGGTGGGGGTGGGTTAACAGTAGTGGTGGTGGTGGGGTGGGTTATGAGTCCAGCGGTCCTGGAGTAGACGCTGCGTTGCCTTTTCCCTGATGGGAGGGGACAAGCAGTTCATCGGCAGGGTGGGGAGGATCCTTTATGATGTTGCTGCCTTTCTCTGGCACGTTTCTCTCTATATGTCCTTGATGTTGGGTGGTCTACAGCTGGTGATAATTGGCGATTTTAGCTACCCATTGTAGAGCTGTCCTCTGCCGCAGTGTAGTTTCCAAACCAGAGACACGAAGCCAGTCACAGTCGACTCACCATCTCACCCTGATCTGTTCTGGGACCATGAGAGGTTGTGTGTGATGTGAACACACATGGGTTTGAAACTGGGACATGAGAGGTTGTGTGTGATGTGGACACCCAGGAGTTTGAAACTGGGACATGAGAGATTGTGTGTGATGTGAACACCCAGGGGTTTGAAACTGGGACATGAGAGATTGTGTGTGATGTGGACACCCAGGGGTTTGAAACTGGGACATGAGAGGTTGTGTGTGATGTGGACACCCAGGGGTTTGAAACTGGGACATGAGAGATTGTGTGTGATGTGGACACCCAGGGGTTTGAAACTGGGACATGAGAGGTTGTGTGTGATGTGAACACACAGGAGTTTGAAACTGGGGCATGAGAGATTGTGTGTGATGTGTACACCCAGGGGTTTGAAACTGGGACATGAGAGATTGTGTGTGATGTGGACACCCAGGGGTTTGAAACTGGGACATGAGAGGTTGTGTGTGATGTGGACACCCAGGGGTTTGAAACTGGGACATGAGAGATTGTGTGTGATGTGGACACCCAGGGGTTTGAAACTGGGACATGAGAGATTGTGTGTGATGTGGACACCCAGGGGTTTGAAACTGGGACATGAGAGATTGTGTGTGATGTGGACACCCAGGGGTTTGAAACTGGACCATGAGAGATTGTGTGTGATGTGGACACCCAGGGGTTTGAAACTGGACCATGAGAGATTGTGTGTGATGTGGACACCCAGGGGTTTGAAACTGGGACATGAGAGATTGTGTGTGATGTGGACACCCAGGGGTTTGAAGCTGGGACCATGAGAGATTGTGTGTGATGTGGACACCCAGGGGTTTGAAACTGGGACCATGAGAGATTGTGTGTGATGTGGACACCCAGGGGTTTGAAACTGGACCATGAGAGATTGTGTGTGATGTGGACTCCCAGGGGTTTGAAACTGGGACATGAGAGATTGTGTGTGATGTGGACACCCAGGGGTTTGAAACTGGGACCATGAGAGATTGTGTGTGATGTGGACACCCAGGGGTTTGAAACTGGACCATGAGAGATTGTGTGTGATGTGGACACCCAGGGGTTTGAAACTGGGACCATGAGAGATTGTGTGTGATGTGGACACCCAGGGGTTTGAAACTAGGACATGAGAGATTGTGTGTGATGTGGACACCCAGAGGTTTGAAACTAGGACATGAGAGATTGTGTGTGATGTGGACACCCAGGGGTTTGAAACTAGGACATGAGAGATTGTGTGTGATGTGGACACCCAGGGGTTTGAAACTGGGACATGAGAGATTGTGTGTGATGTGGACACCCAGGGGTTTGAAACTGGACCATGAGAGATTGTGTGTGATGTGGACACCCAGGGGTTTGAAACTGGGACCATGAGAGATTGTGTGTGATGTGGACACCCAGGGGTTTGAAACTGGGACATGAGAGATTGTGTGTGATGTGGACACCCAGGGGTTTGAAACTGGGACATGAGAGGTTGTGTGTGATGTGTACACCCAGGGGTTTGGAACTGCTTGCCGATTCCACTGCTGTGCCTTGGTTTTACGTTTAACATTCGATTGAAGGATTTACAAAATATGTCACAAATTAAAAGGTCAAGCAATGCAGTTTTTGATAGAGTTTTTGATTGCATGATAGAATTCATGCAATTCACTAAATTCTTTGCATTTTCTTTGGGAAAACTAAATTTATTATCATTATCCAATGTACGGCTCTCCTGTATTCACTGATTTTAAAAGATTATAGAAAAGCTGACCAGAAATGTGTTCTAGAAATCAGAGTTTGAGGTTTCGAAAGGCCGATGTGCAGAGATGCCGAGCAGCTTATTCCTCATCTTCTGGACAGCTGGAGGCAGCGTCAGCTCTCGTGAAACAAGGGATGTGGCTTTGCACGAGAGACCTGAGCACTTGGAGAGTTGAGGACTAGAAGGGGTTCCAGAAATAAGAGAGACCGGGGTGTAGCAGGAAGAGGCCGCTGCTGAAAGAGAAGCACATTTGGATGTGGAGTTGATGTGAGTCACTTAGCAAAAGGTAAGCAGGAGTCAGTGAGGGAGAGGAAGAGTAACAGAGTGTTGTAGAGCCTTAGGTCGATCGACGGTGAGAGACAGGTGCTAGTTGTGTGAGCTTTGGAGTCGTCATGTAAAGGTTGCAAAGGCTTGGTCAAGTGTTTCAGCTCCAGCCGGCACGTACCAGGACCGGCCAGGACAACGTTACATGGGTGATCTGAGAGAAAAATTGTATAGTGTTGCAGGCTTGGCTCAATATTTAATTGTTTATGTATGGTTCAGCCTTAACAACTTGGAAAGGGATGGAATTGGTGGCAAGGGATTAGAATGAGGCAAGGAATGGCGTATAAATTCAGTAACTGTAAGCCCCAGGTAAATACCCAAAGTTAATAAAACTAAGTAAATAACAGATCAGACCCAGGACAAATGGCTCCATGTGTGAGGAGGAATGTACAAGACAAAATAGGCTTGATCATCACTAATTTTGCTGCATTTACATGAAGAATGAATCGAGCTCAGAGTGTTGCTGACACGAATCAAAAACGAGAGTATTCAACATTCATGTAGAAATGCCTGGATGACCAAGGCAAGGCAGGGAAACGTCATTCATGCACGAACATCTGGATGACCAGGGCAAGGCAGGGAAACTTCGCTCATGTAGAAATCCCTGGATAACCAGGGCAAGGCAGGGAAACTTCACTCATGTAGAAATCCCTGGATAACCAGGACAAGGCAGGGAAACTTCACTCATGTAGAAATCCCTGGATAACCAGGGCAAGGCAGGGAAACTTCACTCATGTAGAAATCCCTGGATAACCAGGACAAGGCAGGGAAACTTCGCTCATGTAGAAATCCCTGGATAACCAGGACAAGGCAGGGAAACTTCGCTCATGTAGAAATCCCTGGATAACCAGGGCAAGGCAGGGAAACTTCGCTCATGTAGAAATCCCTGGATAACCAGGGCAAGGCAGGGAAACTTCACTCATGTAGAAATCCCTGGATAACCAGGACAAGGCAGGGAAACTTCACTCATGTAGAAATCCCTGGATAACCAGGGCAAGGCAGGGAAACTTCACTCATGTAGAAATCCCTGGATAACCAGGGCAAGGCAGGGAAACTTCACTCATGTAGAAATCCCTGGATAACCAGGACAAGGCAGGGAAACTTCGCTCATGTAGAAATCCCTGGATAACCAGGACAAGGCAGGGAAACTTCGCTCATGTAGAAATCCCTGGATAACCAGGGCAAGGCAGGGAAACTTCGCTCATGTAGAAATCCCTGGATAACCAGGGCAAGGCAGGGAAACTTCACTCATGTAGAAATCCCTGGATAACCAGGACAAGGCAGGGAAACTTCGCTCATGTAGAAATCCCTGGATAACCAGGGCAAGGCAGGGAAACTTCACTCATGTAGAAATCCCTGGATAACCAGGACAAGGCAGGGAAACTTCGCTCATGTAGAAATCCCTGGATAACCAGGACAAGGCAGGGAAACTTCGCTCATGTAGAAATCCCTGGATAACCAGGGCAAGGCAGGGAAACTTCACTCATGTAGAAATCCCTGGATAACCAGGGCAAGGCAGGGAAACTTCGCTCATGTAGAAATCCCTGGATAACCAGGGCAAGGCAGGGAAACTCCGCTCATGTAGAAATCCCTGGATAACCAGGACAAGGCAGGGAAACTTCGCTCATGTAGAAATCCCTGGATAACCAGGAAAGGCTGGGAAACTACCTGTCAGATTGGAAGGAGTTATAGACGCTTTGGAAACTGAAAAGAGGAAAGGTTATAACTGGTCTCCAAGGCCAAGGGAGCAAGGAGTAGAAAATAGAAAGCATCGCACACACATATTGTAAGGATTTAATAGACCTTCATTTACACAGCCATGTAGCATACTCATGGGTAAACTAAAAGCAGGTAAATTATGCTCATGGAGGACTTTTATAAGATCCAGTCTTGCTGACGCCAGCACAAACTGTCATGAAAGCTCAGTTTGGATCTGCTGATAAGTCCTCTGGCAGTGAGTTTGAATTGGCACTAAATTCATCGACACAGCTCGTATAAAGTCGCGTTGTATCCTCAGTAACACGTAATAAAGATACATCTTAGTTACTCCTCATCTTTCAACCTGTTCAATGTAGAGGATGAAGGGGTACTGTACAGCTTCTCCAACTGAGACTAAAGTGTACATAAATAAAACAAGAAATCAAGTTATTCCAATTTTAACTTTCAAAACTTAATGAGAGCACAAGGAAGTTAATGAAGTTGCTTTGTAAGAATAGGAATCTTGATTGTAAGACAGCAAAGGAGAAGTGCTCTGTCAACTTAAGAAAACCAAATTAAGCAATTTTCAAAGTGGACTGACAATGAAATATAAATTCGAAAGGACATGACTATGTTTGGAGGTCAGAGGTCGTGTCGAGAGGATTTGGTTCTGACCTGTACGTGTACGTGCACACCTTTCGATGTTGTGCTGTTCTCTAGTGGAAAGGTGTTCGTGCAATGACAACACAGCCACACCACTGAGAGCTCCAAGGACACAAATTACAATTTGTGTAATGAGACAACGTCATCACTGCATCACTTCCTGACGTGCCCGTTGCCTCTCCGTTTCAGCCTTCGCATTAGATGCAAGTTTTGAAATGAGGAAATAAACTGAAATGACAGCAACTGAAAGCATTCCATTAAAACATACAAAAAAAAATGAGAAAGGCAGGGAAGAAACTTGCTTTGTAAAGAAGCTTTTAAACCATGACTGGTGATTAAATCCACAAACATGAAGCATTCTGCATCACTGGCCAGTCCACATAACATAATAAGCACCTACAGGTGGGCCTGTCACTCAGACTGTCTTCAGTACCTGTTACTACCCAGCGCAGCTCTCTTGTTTTTGTACATGTATTTATGAATTTATGTCAGTGATTAACCTAGTTACAGGAACAGACTGTCTTAAAAAGTACCGGCACGGAAGAGCGGGAGAGGCCGAGAGTTACTTCACCTTTGATGGCGTGAATGTAAAGATTAAGCAATGAGATGACTGCCCAGGCAAATTGCTGCCTTTCCCCACCTGGGCTCACCGGAGGCTGGTTGGCACCTGGGCATCCGACTGCTGAAACTGGAATGGAATCTAAGCTGTTGTTCTCAGCAGTCCAAGGTATCTGAAGGATGGAAAACTGGAGACGTATTCTTTCAGGGGGGGATGTTATCCTTGCAGTCTTTCATTAACAATAATCTTCCATGCATAATAAAGAACAAAATGTAGATTAACAGGATAAATCCCGGGACTGTATTGAAGGACGACGGTTCAGTTGGAATCAAGAAGACAGAACAAAACGTAGCTCTACAGATGGTCTGAAGGACATGGACAGTAATATTTAACAATGTGAAGAGGGTCAGAAGGATTCAGCTGGGTGGTGAGACAAAGAGATTTCATCCCCTATCGAGGTGTGAATTTTGAAGTTCACAGACAAATTCTTGGATGTTCACTGTGAGGTGACAACAGATATTCCCAAAGTTTAAGTCATCAAAAACAGATACTCCCAAAGTCAGAAAGATGCAGAGGCAACAAATCACCAGGAGAAGAAAGTGTCCCTATTGACAAAAGATTATCCTTGAGCGCACAAGCAATGTGCAATCTTGGGTGTATGTCACCTGCTGTCAAAAAAGACATTAAATGTTACATTCAAAATGACTGGCAAAGATAGTTGTACCTTCAATAATACAAAGCCAACAGCACACACAAAATGCTGGCGGAATGCAGCAGGCCAGGCAGCATCTATAGGGAGAAGCGCTGTCAACATTTCAGGCTGAGACCCTTCGTCAGGACTAACTGAAAGGAAAAATAGTAAGAGATTTGAAAGTAGGAGGGGGGAGGGGGAAATGCGAAATGATAGGGAAGACCGGAGGGGGTGGGGTGAAGCTGAGAGCCGGAAAGGTGATTGGCAAAAGGGATACAGAGCTAGAGAAGGGAAAGGATCATGGGACGGGAGGCCTCGGGAGAAAGAAAGGGGGAGGGGAATGTGGTGAACAACGTATACCTGTCTGGACACGCCCCCACTGCTGACTGCTCCTGTGGCTCCTCCCACAGACCCCGGTATAAAGGTGATTGGAGGCACTGCTCCTCCCTCAGTGTCCAGGATGTTGTGTGATGGTCTCTTGTTGCTTGTGCTTTCTTCCAGCCAATAAAAGCCTACCTTACAGGGAGCACCAGAGGGAGATGGAGAACAGGCAGAGTGATAGGCAGAGAGAGAGAAAAAAACAAACAACTAAATATGTCAGGGATGGGGTAAGAAGGGGAGGAGGGGCATTAACGGAAGTTAGAGAAGTCAATATTCATGCCATCAGGTTGGAGGCTACCCAACTGGTATATAAGGTGTTGATCCTCCAACCTGAGTGTGGCTTCATCTTGACAGTAGAGGAGGCCATGGATAGACATATCAGAATGGGAATGGGACGTGGAATTAAAATGTGTGGCCACTGGGAGATCCTGCTTTCTCTGGTGGACCGAGCGTAGATGTTCAGCGAAACAGTCTCCCAGTCTGCGTCGGGTCTCACCAATATATAAAAGGCCACACCGGGAGCACCGGACGCAGTATACCTCACCAGCCGACTCACAGGTGAAGTGTCGCCTCACCTGGAAGGACTGTCTGGGGCCCTGAATGGTGGTGAGGGAGGAAGTGTAAGGGCAGGTGTAGCACTTGTTCTGCTCGCAAGGATAAGTGCCAGGAGGGAGATCGGTGGGAAGGGATGGGGGGGATGAATGGACAAGGGAGTTGCATAGGGAGTGATCCCTGCAGAAAGCAGAAGGGGGGGGGAGGGAGGGAAAGATGTGCTTGGTAGTGGGATCCCGTTGGAGGTGGCGGAAGTTACGGAGAATTATACATTGGATCTGGAGGCTGGTGGGGTAGTAGGTGAGGACAAGGGGAACCCTATCCTGAGTGTGGTGGTGGGCGGATGGAGTGAGGGCAGATGTGCGTGAAATGGGAGAGATGCGTTTGAGAGCAGAGTTGATGGTGGAAGAAGGGAAGCCCCTCTGTTTAAAAAAGGAAGACATCTCCTTCGTCGTGGAATGAAAAGCCTCATCCTGAGAGCAGATGCAGAGGAGATGGAGGAATTGTGAGAAGGGGATAACATTTTTGCAAGAGACAGGGTGGGAAGAGGAATAGTCCAGGTAGCTGTGAAAGTCTATAGGCTTATAGTAGATATCAGCAGATAGGCCGTCTCCAGAGATGGAGACAGAAAAATCAAGAAAGGGGAGGGAGGTGAGCTCTTTTCATTAATCAGCTCCTGGAGTTCCTTGTGGCTGAATTCCTTAGGAACCCAAAAAAGCCAGATAACCCATGTCTTTTGTATATGGACAGAGATGTTTCAGTGTATCAATGCCCACCACTGCTTCACCAACAGAAACACCACAGTGATCCACACCGACAATTATTCATACCACACCATTTACACCCGGCAGACACGTTTTCCCCATTTCACCTTGAACGATTACTACATTGAAACATTTCAATGAGATTTTACTTCACAACATTCTCTGTGCCTTTATTCAGAATAATTCCAATTCATTGAAAGCCTTTCAGTTTTAGCAATGAATCCATTCACAGTGAGAAGCCTTGTCTGAATAAAATTTCTCTCTTCATTCTTGCATTCGGTGAGATTCTGCTAGGATAGACACACACAGACACACACACACAAACACTCACGCACACACATACTCACACATACACACACACACACACACACTCACAAACACACACACACAAACACACACACACTCTCTCTCTCTCTCACACACACACACGCTCTCTCTCTCACACACACACACACACACTCTCTCTCTCACACACACACTATCTTGCTGTTTCTGCCTGGTATAAAGGGGAAGCTAATCACATACAGTAACTGTCTTTATCCACTCAGTAACCACCATGGACTTGTCAGGAGAAGTACAATTGCTCACCCTGCAAAGAATAATTAAGCTGAAAAATGAGGGATCTGAAATCTATCGATCTTGCTGAAAACTGTTGGGGACTAAGAAATAAAAACAGAAATTGTTAGAAATTCTCATCTTGTCAGGCAGCCTCTGTAGGGAGTGAAATGGTTAATGTGTACGGTCAGTGACCTATCATCTGGTTTGATTTGCTGAGATTTAAAGTATTTGTTTATTTCTGATGATAACCTTCCACTATCATTTGTACTTTTATGACCTGCAGACTATTTGATTATCTGTGTCCATATTTACTGGAATAACTTCCAATCCTACCTTTACCAGATAATGAGAGAAAGGATTAGAGACAGGATTAGAATCAAATACGGAAGAGATTAGAGGTAAAAAGCATCAAGGAAACATCCACAATCTCCATTAGTGCGTCTATATTTAAAGCTCCGGCAGCAACAGGACTGCAGAGAGATGTCAGGATCTGTGAACTGTGGATGTGTGAGGAGCTCGTCCCTTCTCTCAGCTTCACCAATGATGAGGCTGAGTCTTCGCCTCTTTTCAGAACCGAGAATCCTCTGCAGATAAAGAACCCATTTGGTCAACGAGTCAACGGCAGCTCAATGCAAGAACAATGCAGCCGTTCCCACTAATCCCCTTCCCCTCACCCTCCTCCTCTGTCCCCATCGCCCTGCAATTTCCCTTTAGACATTTATCCTTCTGCACCACGACTGCAGCCCCACCCACTGACATGTGGCATTGCATTCGACACCCCCATCACTTGCAGAATAAAGAGGCCTTAAGTGAACTTTTGTCCTTTGGCTCTCTCTCACCTCACTTTGTGACCTCTCATTCCTGACCTTCCCACTGATGGGAATAATCTCCTTCCCACTGATGGGAATAATCTGCTTCCCACCAATGGGAATAATCTCCTTCCCACTCAGGGGAATAATCTCCTTCCCACTGATGGGAATAATCTCCCTCCCAGTGATGGGAATAATCTGCTTCACACTGATGGGAATAATCTCCTTCCCACTCAGGGGAATAATCTCCTTCCCACTGATGGGAATAATCTCCCTCCCACTGACGGGAATAATCTCCTTCACACTGACGGGAATAAGCTCCTTCCCACTGACGGGAATAATCTCCTTCCCACCAATGGGAATAATCTCCTTCCCACTCAGGGGAATAATCGGCTTCCTACCGATGGGAATAATCTCCTTCCCACTCAGGGGAATAATCTCCTTCCCACTGATGGGAATAATCTCCCTCCCAGTGATGGGAATAATCTGCTTCACACTGATGGGAATAATCTCCTTCCCACTCAGGGGAATAATCCGCTTCCCGCTGACGGGAATAATCTCCCTCCCACTGATGGGAATAATCGCCCTCCCACTGATGGGAATAATCCGCTTCCCACCGACGGGAATAATCTCCTTCGCACTGTGGGGAATAATCCGCTTCCCACCGACGGGAATAATCTCCTTCGCACTGATGGGAATAATCGGCTTCCCACTGACGGGAATAATCTCCTTCCCACTGACGGGAATAATCTCCTTCCCACTGATGGGAATAATCTCCTTCACACTGAGGGGAATAATTGGCTTCCCACTGATGGAAATAATCTCCTTCCCACTGATGGGAATAATCCGCTTCCCACCAACGGGAATAATCTCCCTCCCACTGACGGGAATAATCTGCTTCCCATTGACAGGAATAATCTCCCTCCCACTGACGGGAATAATCTCCTTCGCACTGATGGGAATAATCTCCCTCCCACTGACGGGAATAATCTCTCTCCCACTGACGGGAATAATCTCCTTCCCACTGATGGCAATAATCTCCTTCACACTGAGGGGAATAATTGGCTTCCCACTGATGGGAATAATCTCCTTCCCACTGATGGGAATAATCTGCTTCCCACCAATGGGAATAATCTCCTTCCCACTGATGGGAATAATCTGCTTCCCACCAATGGGAATAATCTCCCTCCAACGGGAATAATCTCCCTCCCACTGACGGGAATAATCTGCTTCCCATTGACAGGAATAATCTCCCTCCCACTGACGGGAATAATCTCCTTCCCACTCAGGGGAATAATCTCCTACTATCCACTTCATGATTTTAAGTAGTTCTGTCAGATCCATTTTAAGTTCCTCTTTTCCAAGAATCAAATGCTCAGTTTCTCCAGTCTAGCAACCTGACTAACATTTGTCATTGCTATAATCAATCCAGTAAATCTCCTCTTCACCCTCTCAGAGTTCCTCACATCTTTCCTAACCTGTGGTGTCTAGAACTAGACCCAATATTCCATCTGTGACAGACCAGTGGTTGTAGCATTCATTGTGACTTCCTTCATCTGAACTTACTTATTGTAATGCAAGGAAGGCCATTCAGCCCATCAAGTTTATGCCAGCTTACAGCAGAGCAGTCCCATCAGAATAACATTCCCCTCTTATTTCCCAATAACCCTGCAACTCATTCCCTCGTACACATCCATAAATTATGTTGCCGCCTACCCACAATGAGGAGTATTGAACAGTCGCCGATTACCTGGAAGTGTGTCTTTGAGATGTGGGATAAAACTGGTGTGTCCAGAGTAAACTCACACTGTCACAGGGGAAATGGGCACCAAGGTGGCGTAACAGTTAGCACCCCGTTATTACAGCTCGGGGTGTCGGAGATCTGAGATCAATTCCGACACCGTTTGTACGTCCTCCCCGTGGAATGCACGGGTTTTCCCAGAGGCTCCAGTTTCCTCCCATAGTCCAAAGATGTACCGGCTAGGTCAACTGGTCATTGTGAATTGCCCCGTGATTAGATGGGGGTTCAGTCAGGGTTGCGGGGGCAGTGTGGCTTGCGGGTCCGGAAGGGCCAACTCCATGCTACATCTCTAAATAAAAGAAAATAAAGTGGGCAAACTCCACAAAGACTGCATCGTAGGTCACTGAGTTGTGAGGCAGGACACGAGCCACGGTGCCCTGGTACCACCCTGGAAGACCCTTGTGTCCAGGATCCTTCTGTATTTGCATTCTCAAGCTGCCTCACCACTTACACAGAGAAATACACAAGGTCCTCAGATCTCCCTGTCCATTCCACGGAGAAATACACAAGGTCTTCAGATCTCCCTGTCCCTTCCACGGAGAAATACACAAGGTCCTCAGATCTCCCTGTCCCTTCCATGGAGAAATCCACAAGGTCCTCAGATCTCCCTGTCCCTTCCATGGAGAAATGCACAAGGTCCTCAGATCTCCCTGTCCCGTCCACGGAGAAATGCACAAGGTCCTCAGATCTCCCTGTCCCTTCCATGGAGAAATGCACAAGGTCCTCAGATCTCCCTGTCCCTTCCACGGAGAAATGCACAAGGTCCTCAGATCTCCCTGTCCCTTCCACGGAGAAATGCACAAGGTCCTCAGATCTCCCTGTCCCTTCCACGGAGAAATGCACAAGGTCCTCAGATCTCCCTGTCCCTTCCACGGAGAAATGCACAAGATCCTCAGATCTCCCTGTCCCTTCCACGGAGAAATGCACAAGGTCCTCAGATCTCCCTGTCCCTTCCACAGAGAAATGCACATATTCCTCCAACCTCACTGTTTCTTCCACAGAGAAATAAATGCACATATTCCTCGGATCTCCCTGTCCCTATAACCCATCCAGTCAAAGAGTTACGGAATGGGTAAGTATCAGGGAACTGACAAAGTTAGCAGAAGGCAACAGGCTCACACTCTCTGCTCGTTACAGGAATCGTGCACAGAGCTAACACAGTTAATGTTGCCAGGAGTCAAGGGCCTGGGTTATAGGGAGAGGTTGGGCAGGCTGGGACTTCATTCCATGAAGCACCGGAGACTGCCGAGTGACCTTACAGAGATGTGTTCAATCATGAGGGGTATAAGTAGGGTAATTGCACAGACTTTTCTCACCTCAGACACACCCTCTGCAATTGCCCCGATCCACACACTACACACCACTCGTTGCTTTGTCCTTCCTTCAGCATCCACCTGTGCTTTTCTTATTTACAATACCCAAGAGAAACAACCTGGTCCGGGCATCAAGTTTACAGTGAAAACGCAGAAACCAATGGGATCAATTTAACTCTGCCTGCCACCATCTCAGATACTGATACCACATAACACCATAAGATAAAGGAGCAGAAGTAGCCATTCGGCCCATCGAGTCTTCTCCACCATTCAATCATGGGCTGATCCAATTCTTCCAGTCATCCCCACTCCCTTGCCTTCTCCCTATACCCTGTGATGCCCAGGCTAATCAAGAACCTATCTATCTCTGATTTAAATACACCCAGTGACTTGGCCTCCACAGCCGCTCATGGCAACAATTTCCACAGATTTACCACCTTCTGACTAAAGTAATTTCTCAGCATCTCAGTTCTAAATGGACGTCCTTCAATCCTGAAGTTGTGCCCTCTTGTCCTAGAATCCCCTACCATGGGAAATAACTTTACCATATCTAATCTATTCAGACCTTTTAATATTCAGAATATTTCTATGACATTCCCTCTCATTCTCATGAACTCCAGGGAATACAGCCCAGGAGCTGCCAGACATTCCTCATACAGTAACCCTTTCATTCCTGGAATCATCCTCATGAATCTTCTCTGAACCCTTTCCAATGTCAGTATATCCTTTCTAAAATAAGGAGCACAAAACTGCACACAATACGCCTAGTGAGTTCTCACGAGTGCCTTATAGAGCCTCAACATCACATCCCTGCTCTTATATTCTATACCTCCAGAAATGAATGCCAACGATGCATTCGTCTTCTTCACCACTCACTCAGCCTGGAGGTTAACCTTTAGTGTATCCTGCACAAGGACTCCCAAGTCCCTTTGCATCTCTGCATTTTGAATTCTCTCCCTATCTAAATAATAGCCTGCCGTTTATTTCTCCCACCAAAGTGCATGATCGTACATTTTCCAACATTGTACTTCATTTGCCACTTCTTTGCCCATTCCCCTGAACTATCGAAGTCTCTCTGCAGGCTCTCTGTTTCCCCAACTCTACCCGGTCCTCCACCTATCTTTGTACCATGTTAGCCTTGAGTTGGCATCAGACCCTGTGTCTGGGTGGTAATGGCCGTGGCAGGGATTTAGGACAGGGCACGTGTCAGCTCCACAGGTGGTGAGGATGCATTTGAGTTCTGCTTTACAGAATTCCCAGAAGATGTTGGGGGAAGTGAAACGGCTCCTGGTTACGGTAATATCCAGAGTTTAGAGGTTGTACCTATCGATGAGTTCAGTGACAACCTGACCAGGTGATGGTGAACTTGTGCAGCGGCCTACTGGCCAAAGAGGACACATGGCTCCCGTTTACAACGGAGAAAATCACCCACCTCCCTTGTGCAGTGGCCTACTGGCCAAAGAGGACTCATGGCTCCAGTTTACAATGGAGAAAATCACCTTGTGCCTTCTGCTTTTGTGTAATTCACCTTTTTCTTGTGCAAGCTGCAAGCTGATGCCAATATTTTCACTTCAGCCTAAAAGAAGCCAAACACCTTTGCCTGGAAATTCATCCCAGAGGTTTAGAACTAAACAGATGGCACAGCAGTGGCATTTGTGTCCTCAGCTTCCAAAATCTAGCTCCACTGAAGTCAAGAGGACTGAATTTTTCAGGCGGAGTGCAAGCTGCTGCTGTTAATTTATGCTATGTTTAAAATATCAACCAGAGATCACTTTCTCAGCTGCTACAGTTCATACCCACAGTAACGTCGATGTTCAGCAGCAATGTGGTCCCAGGCCTGCAATGAGGTTACATACTTATTGCAACACAGGAGGCCAATCAGCCCATCCAATCCATGCTAGTTTTTAGTTTCAAAGTCCAAAGTAAATTTATTAGCAGAGTACCCATGCAGTAGGTCACTATATACTATCCTGAGATTCATTTTCTTACAGGCAATCACAGTAAACTCACAAAACACAACAGAATCAATGAAGGATTACACCCAACAGGACGGACAAACAGCCAATGTGCAAAAACGATAAAAATCCGGGCAAATAAATAATAAATAAACAAACAAACAAACAGACAGACAAACAAACAATTGATATTGAGAACATGAAATGACAAGTCCTTGAAAGTAAGTCCATAGGTTGTGGGAACATCTCAGTGAAGTAGCAACTGAAGTTGAATGAAGTTATCCCCTCTGGTTCAAGAGCCTGATGGTTGAGGGTAATAACTGTTCCTGAACCTGGTGGTGCGGGTCCTGAGGCTCCTGTACCTTCTTCCTGATGGCAGCAGCGAGAAGACAGCCTGGTCTGTAAGGTGGGGTCCTTGATGATGGATGCCGCTTTCCTGCGACAGCACTCCATGTAGATATGCTCAAAGATGGGGAGGGCTTTACCCGTAATGGACTGGGCTGTATCCACTACTTCTGGTAGACTTTCCTATATAAGGACATTGGTGTTTCCATCCTAGGCTGTGATTTCCTTGGAATCTACTTCCTATCATAAGCTCATCGATCTCCTGCCGTTCTCGTTCTTCCATTTACATCAGGAGTAATTTACAGTTACCGGGATATGGGAGGAAACCACAGCAGGTGTGAGAAACCGAGAGAGAGAGAGGGCACACAAACTCCACACCAAGGGCACTCAAAGTCAGAATTAAACAGTGAGACAGCAGCACTGATTGCTCCACCTCCTCAAGACCTGGTTCGAGCAAGTGGGTGATGTTGAGAAGCATCTACTCCCAAAGCAAAGGAAAACCCCCACACTGCTCCATCCAGCAAGAAAATGGATCACTGCGATACAGCCTCCTTCTGAAAAGCCCCCTGTCCCTTCTGTGGCCTTCTACTCATTCCCACAGTCATATTGTGTTGCAAAGGTACAACAATTTGTCCTGTAAAAAAGCCTTGAAATCAGGGCAAGGTCTTACAACATTTACATCTGCACTTCCTGTGGATTTCAGCAACTGATGAGCTCCAGAGGCCATTCCCTCCACTGGAGCAAAAGCTAGCAGTGATCTAGAACAGCCATTCCATTGGAGCAAAAGCTAGCAGTGATCTAGAACAGCCATTCCATTGGAGCAAAAGCTAGCAGAGATCTAGAACAGCCATTCCATTGGAGCAAAAGCTGGCAGTGATCTAGAACAGCCATTCCATTGGAGCAAAAGCTGACAGTGATCTAGAACAGCCATTCCATTGGAGCTAAAGCTGGCAGTGATCTAGAACAGCCATTCCATTGGAGCAAAAGCTAGCAGTGATCTAGAACAGCCATTCCATTGGAGCAAAAGTTAGCAGTGATCTAGAACAGCCATTCCATTGGAGCAAAAGCTAGCAGTGATCTAATAACAGCTATTCCATTGGAGCAAAAGCTAGCAGTGATCTAGAACAGCCATTCCATTGGAGCAAAAGCTAGCAGTGATCTAGAACAGCCATTCCATTGGAGCAAAAGCTAGCAGTGATCTAGAACAGCCATTCCATTGGAGCAAAAGCTAGCAGTGATGCAATACCAGCAAACCTGGAAGTAGCTGGTGATCCCATTAGGCAGCAGTGAATAGGAATTATTTTGACTCGTCACAATGCAAGGTTCAGAATGAGCTTAAATGCTAATTTGCCATCAGTTGTGTTGATAAAGTGTTACACATATTGCCAGTGTTTGAGACACGTTGTCCCCTCTCCAGTATTACATTGGGGAGCATCTTTGCATACACATTCTTGATACCATTAGAACCTGACAAATGCAGACTGGCTTCTGCACTGCTCTCTTTATTACTGATTATATTTGATACTTTATTGGCTGGTCCAGTTTAACAGAACCAAAATTTGTATGCATATTGTAAACAAGTAGTTGATCAGTCAAATTGTTAAGAAACCAAAGTCTCAGTATTTTTATTTACAGCTTGTGAATCTGATCATTTAAAAAACTTTGACATATAAATGTAAGGATCTTCTCTGAATATATTAATCGAAGACCCACAGAATCTCAACACAATCTTAATATTTGGAGTTGCCTGAGGAAAGCAGAGGGCTGAATTCTGTTGGAATTTCATGACAAAAATACAGATGTGCCAGTTCAGGAAGGTAATACTTTTAAATCTAAAATTCAAAGACATTTTTTACCTTTGAAGAGGAACTATTTCATCCCTGATTATTAACTCTTCAGGCCATTGACTAACTAATTCTCAAATGAGCCAACTCATGACAGCCTGGAAAAAGATATAAAAGAAAACCGTGTTAGACAGTTTAATGTTACAACCAAGTTACATCTCAATGTTCTGGTTCCAATTGACTGGAAAAAGTTTTTTCTGAAACCAAGTTTTAGTCAATTTTCTTCAAACTTCAAAAATGTGGTTCCTATCTTCCAAATGGATTTCACAAAAATCCCAAATAAAAGTGATGTGTGAATATAACTCAAGCCACTTTTGGAAGTATTCTGCATCTTGTGTAGATCCACAAGATGTAGGAAAGTGTCTAAAGTATCTGTAGATCACAAATCAGTCTTTCAAATCCAACACACACAAACATGCACACACATACAGACAGTGGAAGCATCTTCCAAAGAAGCTCCCATTCAGATGGAAAAAAACAATCCCATATTTGGCAAGCCTACTTTATATTAGTGTCCCACTTACATTATATATGTATACTAAGGCTAAGGCATTTGTGTTATAATTTTAAATATTTACAGATAAAAACAGAACCCATGTCAAACACCTTCCAATGTTTTTCCTGAGTTCTGATCCCACCAAGACCTCAGATTTTCATTCTGTTCCAGTCTCTGAACCTGAGCCGCTGACTAAGGTATTAAAACTCAGACATATCTCTGTGTGGCTTCAATGCTCAGCCAAAGGGTGTGCGATAAATTCCACGGCACAGATCAGAACTGCTGTGGCCTGAAAACTAAACTGAATAGTACAACAGTGTTGTGATAGGCAGTCCAAGCCAAACATCATTGGAAATCAGGCATTTCATCTCAGTAGGGGGACTTTCATTCAGGGTTTCCACTTATGCAAAGGATGTTCATGCACAGTGACAGCTCCCCATTTGGATGAGGCCTCTGAAACCTGGCCATTGGTTTGTTAACATCATATGGAGCAAGACGCAGAAAAAAGAAACCTTTGCTTTGCTTGTCATTCAGACAGGGAAGCTTCTGGGAAAGTTGCACCAGTATAACCTTGAAGAGGCCAGCCAGAGAGGATCACCATTACAGACTGAAACTCAACTCAGTTGGCCCCCTAAGATGGGTCACAGTCTCAGGATACAAAGTCATTCTTCAATACTGAGATGAGGGAAAATGTCTTCACCTGCATGCCATGAATGATTGGATTTCTCTGTTCCGGAGAGAGAGGGTTATCAACATCCAACATTTTGAAGCTTCTTTTAGGTATTGAGATTATCAAAGACAGCAGGCTCTATTTGAAGTGGGACCTACCTTGACATGTTCAATTATGGAGCTCGTGAGACTGCACAACCCATCAGACTCCAATCCTTATGTTTCCATGCTGCAGACTTAGTTCCATATTTGTTAATTCTTGCTTAATAGCAATAATGTTGGTGACGGTGATTAATAATTTAATTCCTGACTAAACACAAACTCTTCAATACACTTTCTAAATATAAACATGCTCACTGAAATTAATAATGGAAATAGTGCCTCAGTCTATTAACTTGTACCACAGCCGGCTTCTAACTGATCTCAATAATAATGAAAAGCCTGAAATGATGCCCTGGAAGTTTGACATGAGATTTGAGTATAATTACCAGGAGCCATGGCAAGGTCTGCCTACTGTGCGGGATTGGACAATCTTTCTATTTAAAATAACCAATGACTTTGAAGATTTAAAATATAACTAAAATAGCCGAAGCAGCAAGATTTCTGAATGGAAATTCCATCCACTCAGAAACTGAAGTGTCACACTTGAGATGATCCTGTATAATTTTTTTTTGGGACTAGAAAAGAATGTGGAGGCAATCATTTCTTCATGGTTTTCTTTTGGAAATGTACAAATATTTACCAAATCACAAAGAACCATCTACTGCATCAGAAAATGTCATCCATCCAATCTTGGAGTTGCAATTAGCTCATGATATTCTTGTCTTCTGCATTTAGACTGAGTGATTTTAAATGAAAGATCAGTGATGCCCAACTCTTCTTTAATCATACGAGTGTGATTTACATGATACACGATGTAATCCTGCTGTTATATCCCATAACTCTCTATCCAACTGGACCATTCCTCCAACTCCACTTCATCCACCCCCATCAGGACACCTCTCTGAATGTTTCCATTTTGTTATTTTCCAGGTCTACCCTGAATGTCTCTCTGAGATTTACCTTAATTTTTCCATGAGGATTCTGTTTCAAAGCTGTCTGAATAAAGGAGGTCCTGACAGATTTATTTTAATTGACTAGATTTGAGATCTGACAATTGCTTCAAAAGTTTTGAATTAAGCATGGATTGTTGGATGATTGAGTTTGAATTATGGAGATTAACTATAAAGTCTCACAATTCATTTATGTCAAGACAAACGTCTACATGACAGTGGTTCTTGTCTTTGTGTGTAATTGACACTGACAGATGTAACTTGTCACTTATTTGTTTAAAATCTGACAGTTGTGTTATCCAATCAACCAATGAACTTGTTATTGTGTTAAACTGATCTATCGAACCACACCAGGTGACATTATTTCTGTCTATACAAGTTCCATTGATTCTTCAGTTTAAAATTGTTGCTCAGATTACCATTTTTCTTTTATCTTCCTCTTAAAACAATCATGTTTCTAACCTAAGTTGCACAGATCACATGGGACAAGGAATGTAAAGCAAATTTCACATGAAATCTAGTTTTAGGGCTAATTAAAATTATTGGAGGAAAAACTTGACCAACTCTTGTAAATGGACTTGGGAAATACAATGCCCTGTTTGGAAGAACTGCCCCTCAAGCCCATCAAGAAATAGGCTCACACTGTCAAACTTAATCATATGTTCCAGCAAAAGTCCAGGATTTCTCTATCACACTCGTGGTTGTATCCTGCCCTGTCATCAGGACCAGAAAGTGCAGAAAATGGAATCCTCAACAGTGCAGTCTCCTTAAACACTCAAACTTAGACTCATGAAACTTCCTGTTCCATCCATCCACCTCCCCCCATGCACCCCTCCCCATGAATCAGTGTTCCTCCATGTTGAGGAACATTTGGTAGATGCACTGAGGTATCAAAGGAGCAGAACGTCATTTCAAAGCCAAACTTCTATGCTCCACAGTGTGAAACTATTATGACCCAGCTGGCTGGGTCTAAAGTCACAGCTCTAGGAAGAGACTGTCCAGATGGTGAGACAACAAACATAAAGGGAAGAATCCGATTATCTTCATCGCCCTTGACATACCTTTGGAGAGAAGGGAAATGGCAGTGAATCAAAAGATTGGTTGTGGGTGGCATCATGCCCAGAGCTGAAAAATCCACAGAGGAGGTGGAGGTGGAGGTTGGACACATTTTCATGTCCTTGAGAAATGAGGTGACGTGCACCAGTGACAATATCATCGCCAGTGACGATATCATCGCCAGTGACGATATCATTTCCAGTGATGATATCATCGCCAGTGAGGAGACAGAGAGGACTGGCAGAACACTTCAGGAGAAATGGCAACAAAATGGAGAAGTGCCTGGAAGAGCACGAGTGTGTAAACAATTCCTATCAGGTACTAAGGACAGTAATTATCCAGCAGTATGAGCTGGAAAATAACGATATAAATCAGGGTACAGTACATGACCATAACTGGTTATGCAAGTATTTCTATTTGGAGCAAAGCTGTTCCTTTCAACCTCAAGGAGACATTCAGCCATTTATCTACTGATAGAGCTCTCTCTCCCCAATCAGAGGACCAGCTGTAACTTTCAGCTCCCAAACCTTACGGATAAAACTGTTTTCTGATCAGATCATGTCATCCCTACCCCCCTCGAGCCACCAATCACTCCTTAGCTATTGCTGATTTGGAGCCCCCTCCATCTTCCCAACTCCATACACTTCTTTCCACGATTGCATTCCCTCCCTCCCTTTTCTTTAAATAATGCAAATGTTTATTCTGAGCTTTTGAGTGCTCACAAACACTTCCGATGAGCAGGTACCTCAAAGGGAGCGAAGGCTCGTACAAATAGCAACAAAAACGTGGGTTCAGCTGGCATCTTTAACACAAGAAAGAGCCACGTGGCAGAAGTGTTACCCATTGGCATTGCTCTTGTCCACAGAAGATAATGTTAGGATAGATGATGAAAGCATTTATCAAAGACATGCTTTTCAGAAATTTAAACTAACAGATTAACAGAGAGACTGTAGGATTTCGGAGAGGGAGTTCTGGAGTTTGGGCCAAGGTAATTGAAGACAAGGCCACTCATGGTGGAGTATGGAAACCCAGGAACGTGTGAAAGTCCAGAATGGGAGAGTGGGAAGTGGAAGGCTTATGGAGCTGTAGGAGGCAGCAATGGGAAAGAGAGATGTGGGTACCGATGGATTTGTGAATGAAGCAGTCGGAAAGCCCAGCCTGAGATACTTTGTTAAGTTAAGTTAAAGTTAAAGTCTGTCCTGAGCCTTATAGGCTCATCAGGCAGGTGCTTATGCCCAGTTTCCATGGCGTGAAGCGACTGAGAGTACAAGACATCCACCCCCGCCCCCCCCCCCCCCCCCCCGGGTAAGACGCCAGTCTACCCCCAGCATTTTGCCGGTACCCATTTTCAGCTGGGTGGACTGGAGCAATGTGTGGTTAAACGCCTTACTCAAGGACACAACATGCTGCCTCAGCTGGGGCTCGAACTCACTACCTTCAGATAGCTAGTCCAACGCCTTAACCACTTGGCCACACACCGCAGGAGATATCTTGTTAGGGCCTACAAACTTTTAGAACAACCTTCTGACATCCAATTTAATTTTACATTTGTATCAATGTTTTTGAAATTCCCCGAACCTCCCAAAGTTCAAAAGTTCAAAGTACATTTATAAACAAAGTATGTATATATTATACAACCTTGAGATTCATGTCAAGCTTGAGAATTGTCTCAATTCAAAGCAAAGAAACCCAAATAGAAAACCAAGACTGTCAAACACGCAATGTGAAGAAAAGAAAACAGATCATGCAGACAATAAATGCAAGCCAATAGCATTCTGAACTGAAGCCCACAGAGAGTCAGTCCCAGACCCTCAGTTCAAAGCAGAGCAGAGCAGTAAGCTGAACTGGCTGCCCATTGCCTCAGACTCCCTGAACTATTCAATCTGGCCCGGCACCTAAATCGTTGCCCAAACATCGGGTTGATTTGCTTCAATACGCTCTGAGGCCTGGACCCCACGGCCTTGATTCGGTCTGTACCTACCTTTCCGATTTAGCCTGTACTAACCTTTCCGATTCAGCCTGTACTAACCTTTCCGATTCAGCCTGTACTAACCTTTCCGATTCAGCCTGTACCAACCTTTCCAATTTGGTCTGTACGAACCTTTCCAATTCGGTCTGTACCTACCTTTCCAATTCGGTCTGTACCTATCTTTCCAATTGGGCCTGTACCTATCTTTCTGATTCGGCCTGTACTAACCTTGTTTATTCAGCCTGTACCTACCTTTCCGATTCGGCCTGTACCTATCTTTCCGATTCGGCCTGTACTAACCTTGTTGATTCAGCCTGTACCTACCTTTCCGATTCAGCCTGTACTAACCTTTCCGATTCCGCCTGTACTAACCTTGTTGATTCAGCCTGTACTAACCTTTCCAATTCAGCCTGTACTAACCTTTCTGATTCAGCCTGTACATACCTTGTTGATTCAGCCTGTACTAACCTTTCCAATTCGGCCTGTACTTACCTTTCTGATTCAGCCTGGTACTTAACTTGTCATCCAAACAACCAGTTCAGTCACCTCTGTACACTCTGGGCCCACCGCCTTGGTTTGGACCCACCAGAGCCATCTTAAACCCAAACCTTGCCAATTCAAAACGTCCATCAACTGGGCCTGAATCACACCTTTTTTTCTCCTTTAAAAATCTCATTTAAATCTGTTCAAAATAAAACATAATTTTTTTCTTTGTATTCGCCTTTCTCTTCAATCACCACGGTGACTAAGAGCATTTAAGCTATGATCTTCATCATGACTTCTTCAATGTCTTTGGGATGAGTTGTTAGCTGAACAAAACTGGTTACAAATTCTAGTAAAAGTCTCCCATGGTCACATAGAGATGAGCTCATTTCGATACAGCATCCCAACTCTCCATTTAGATTTCATAATAACCTTGCTATATTGTCTGTGAAACTTTGGAAAAACACGTATGTTTTAAACTCATCCATCTTAAGCCAGTGACTCTAATCCCATCCTCATGAATAACATCACATTTATGGATAAGAACCCATTTCCCATCGCATCTCAATACGCCTGTAATTTCAGTTCCTAACACCTGCACAAACCCTTGTATCATCAACTATCTTGCTGACGCTGGCATTCCTTCATTAATAA
This sequence comes from Hemitrygon akajei, assembly GCF_048418815.1. Taxonomy (NCBI): domain Eukaryota; kingdom Metazoa; phylum Chordata; class Chondrichthyes; order Myliobatiformes; family Dasyatidae; genus Hemitrygon; species Hemitrygon akajei. Next base: position 39,827,378 of record NC_133131.1, read on the forward strand.
AGATTGTGAAGAGAAATGACTCCAACACTGATCCCTGCAGGGCTCCATTAGTAACCGTCCACCATACAGAACTTTGCCATCAATAATCTCCTCCTATCTGTGAGAGTGCAGTCAGTTTCTCTCCAGCCCAGGACCCATACTCCCAGCAGCCTGTGCTATAGAACTGTAGATTTATAGATCACAGATGAAGATGATTTTCCCACATTGTCCTAGCTCCTTGGAAGGTCCAGTCATTTCTCACTCCCTCGCCCTTTCTCAGTGCCAAAATCTGTTTCAGCAAGAACATTCCACACATCACAACAACCAGCTCTGTAACATTTCTTTTCTCCGCTCTCCCCAGTCCTGTTCACAAATGGGAAAATGCATTAAGAACAAATATATGGAGACAAGCAGGAATGTGGTGCAAAGAACGGACTGAACAGCATTTATAGCTGGGGAAAGAGAGAAAGAGAAAGGTCACAGGGAAGTGTAACTAAACGTGACGTGTGCATCTTGTGATGACGACCCCATCTGTGCTTTGATCACCACAGTACAACATGCGGATAACAATATCAGGCAGTGCAGCTAATGACAGTTAAGAGAAAACATTTTGTTTTGATTAAAGGAAATTTAGATGATTAATAAGCACAATTTTGGTTCTACCATAGTGAGTAACAAATTACTGGGGATCATTCCAGAACACAATCAGTCATGTCAGCTTTCATCAGAGGCCTGAGAGTTGAAGTGTGACAAAGATCCAATGGCCAGTGATTACTGCAAATGAGAACTCTCCATGGATAAATACAATGATGAGTGACGATTTCACACAACCCGACAATGGAATGCCTGTTGATAGTCACCCTGCCATCGATACAACCAATTACAGCCAGCTCCAGTCCATCCTCTTTCAATATTCTCTCTGTTGATAATCGGTAATTCTGCAGTGATCTGTTCTGTTTCACATTGCAGTGGGATGTGGTGTTGGTGACGAGACCAATATTTAATGCTCGTTTCTAAGAGCCTGTGAGAAAGTTAGCTCCGAGAACAAGTTCAACGTGTGTGAGGAAGATAATTACACAGTGCCGTTCCACACTCCCAGATCACGACCAGAAATGTTGTTATTATGTACTTCACATTTCAAAATGCTCAGACTTTAGCCCACTTCTTAAAATTTGAATTATATGCTGTATTATTTTTCAATCATATCTGTAAAACGAAAACATTGAAGGCCACATTATAAGGTGGATTGGGTTCATCTGTAACCTCATCAGAAATTTCAGACACACAATAATCGCAATGCGTGATGTTGACCTGACAGCTTTGCTGTAAGTCTGCCCAGAGAAGACCAAGTTGTATCGCCTTCCACTTTGTTTTTCTTCAAGCAGGCTTGACAGTAAATAGCACAGGCATATTATAACAAGAAACAGTGCAAAACAAGAAAGGGCCTCACAAGAGAGGCAAATATAACAGAGGCAAAAATAAATTTCTGCCCCAAGGAGTGGCGAATCTCTGGAATTCAACTCAATGGAGGCTGAGCCTCTGAGTACAGTCAGGAGAGAGATGAACAGAGATTTAAATCGAGGTAACCATAGGATACATAATTAGTGTCAGAAAATGGTGCTGAGGCAAAAGATCAGCCCTGATCTGAGTGAAATTCATGAAATTCGAAAGAACTGCAAATTCTGGAATTCCAAAACAAAACCAGAAAATGATGAAACACCGAACAGCCCAGGACACATCGGGGGGGGGGGGGGGAGGAAAATCATCCTGTTCCTGGGTCAATTTCATATGTTCTCATTCTCTAAAAGAACATCAACATTCGTCAGACCGATCTCCTCCCTCGGGAGAAAGCACTCGTGAATAAAACTCTTTCACCTCTAAGAGTCAGACTGATCTCCTCCCTCGAGAGAAAGCACTCGTGAATAAAACTCCCTCATCTCTAAGAGTCAGACCGATCTCCTCCCCCGAGAGAAAGCACTCATGAATAAAACTCCCTCATCTCTAAGAGTCAGACCGATCTCCTCCCTCGAGAGAAAGCACTCGTGAATAAAACTCCCTCATCTCTAAGAGTCAGACCTATCTCCTCCCTCGAGAGAAAGCACTCGTGAATAAAACTCCCTCATCTCTAAGAGTCAGACCTATCTCCTCCCTCGAGAGAAAGCACTCGTGAATAAAACTCTTTCACCTCTAAGAGTCAGACCGATCTCCTCCCTCGAGAGAAAGCACTCGTGAATAAAACTCCCTCATCTCTGAGAGTAAACAGATAGTCACCACAGATTTCATCAATTCAGTGTGACCCCGGTATTCAAACTGACACTTCCACAGGCGCTGACAGTGTCATAATTTCCAACAGCACCCTTACCATTAAAAAGAGACCATGTGTTTCACCATTTATTCAATCACAAGAATCACACTTATTACCCATCTCATATTGAACTTTAGAAATTACAGTCAAATTATCCACTTGAACAACTTTAAACCAATTGGTGAGTGTCTCCCACTTGAGGTTTTCTAAGCTACGTTGATGAGGGGAGGCAGGGCAGCATGAAAGAAGATTCCAGAATGTACTTGAGCCTATACATTTCTGAACAGTTACTGAATTAGGAACTGGATGACCAGCACAGAACAAAACAAATACAAAAGTGGAAATGAGGAAATGTATCCAATCATTTAAAAGCTGGGAGTTCAGACAAGCTCACTAAATTTATGTCCTAGAGCATAAAATCATGGCCTGTACAGAGATCCAGAATTATTTGGCAAAACAAAGCTTGTGAACTGCACATTGTGATGACAATATAAATAGAACAAAATTTTTGCAAATGTATGAAATTATGAAACTGATCTGTTCATCACATTAACATCTTCAAAATTAGTGTGAAAATAAATTTTACAAAGCAATGTTTGGGGAAAATGTCAATGTTACCCTGAAGCTTTGTGACTTTGTTCTGCTTACATGCTTTGCTGGTTTCCAGGAAGGCCTGTCACTGTAAGAAAAGCCTCAGGTTTGTCCATCAGCCCTTTGGAAACTGTCTCCAGAATCCCTGGTGTCCATCTTCAGGGAATTCACTGGAGCTCCTGATGGCTCACTAAGTGAAATAGTTTTACAATGCCATTTGGACACCAAGCACTTGGGAGTGTTTGACAAAGACACGTTCAGTTAACCTCATCATTCATCCACTTATTCCCATCTCAATACCTACATCACAGAAGGTCACATCTGGTCTTACAAAGGGGCTAAAGCAATGAAAGTTGTTTCTCAGTGCTAACTTACAGAATTTCAGCCTTTGTGTGGAACTTGCGACAGCTCATTCATCATGCGAACAGCATGAACCTGGGAAAGTGATTGTCAGCACTGATCCGATGCTTTACAATTAGAATGCACGTACAACTTCACTCAACGAGCAAAGCTCAGCTTGCGTATTGCCGGCTGAAATCTGACGATAGGTTTTGACTGAGAAAACTGGCTGTTTAATGCTTCAGTCACTGCGAACATGCAGTTTACCGAGACACTCAGCCACGTCTGCAGCTGCGGAGGATTCCTGGTGGCTCAGGCGACCGTGGCGAGCCCGGGTGAGGTGCCGTGCCATTTCCCCACTGTGGCTGCTGTCAGGGTGCATTCACTGGATGAGCATCAGAGGCAGACATCAAAGATCAAAGTAAACTTATTATCAAAGTTCATGTATGTCACCTTTTACAACCTTGAGATTTCTTTTTTTGCTGGCAGTTACAGAACATAAAGAAACACAATAGAATTTTATGAAAATATAACACATAAACAGAAAAAGTCTGACAAACAACTACTATGCAAAAAATACAAACTGTACAAATAAAATTAATACTGAGATCATGAGTATTATTATATTTAAAGAGCCCTTGAAATTGTGCCTGTAGGTTGTGGAATCAGTTCAGAACAGGTGGAGAATGAAATGAGTCCACAGTGATCAGGAGACTGAGATTGTAGTGTGATAACTGTTCATGAACCTGCTGATGTGGGTCCTGACGTCTCTGTAACTCCTGCCCGATGGTTGTAGTGTGATAACTGTTCATGAACCTGCTGATGTGGGTCCTGACGTCTCTGTAACTCCTGCCCGATGGTTGTAGTGTGATAACTGTTCATGAACCTGCTGATGTGGGTCCTGACGTCTCTGTACCTCCTGCCCGATGGTTGTAGTGTGATAACTGTTCATGAACCTGCTGATGTGGGTCCTGAGGTCTCTGTACCTCCTGCCCGATGGTTGTAGTGTGATAACTGTTCATGAACCTGCTGATGAGGGTCCTGATGTCTCTGTACCTCCTGCCCGATGGTTGTAGTGTGATAACTGTTCATGAACCTGCTGATGTGGGTCCTGAGGTCTCTGTACCTCCTGCCCGATGGTTGTAGTGTGATAACTGTTCATGAACCTGCTGATGTGGGTCCTGACGTCTCTGTACCTCCTGCCCGATGGTTGTAGTGTGATAACTGTTCATGAACCTGCTGACATGGGTCCTGAGGTCTCTGCACCTCCTGCCCGATGGTTGTAGTGTGATAACTGTTCATGAACCTGCTGACGTGGGTCCTGACGTCTCTGTACCTCCTGCCCGATGGTTGTAGTGTGATAACTGTTCATGAACCTGCTGACGTGGGTCCTGACGTCTCTGTACCTCCTGCCCGATGGTTGTAGTGTGATAACTGTTCATGAACCTGCTGACGTGGGTCCTGATGTCTCTGTACCTCCTGCCTGATGGTTGTAGTATGATAACTGTTCATGAACCTGCTGATGAGGGTCCTGAGGTCTCTGTACCTCCTGCCCGATGGTTGTAGTGTGATAACTGTTCATGAACCTGCTGATGTGGGTCCTGAGGTCTCTGTACCTCCTGCCTGATGGTTGTAGTGTGATAACTGTTCATGAACCTGCTGATGAGGGTCCTGAGGTCTCTGTACCTCCTGCCCGATGGTTGTAGTGTGATAACTGTTCATGAACCTGCTGATGCGGGTCCTGAGGTCTCTGTACCTCCTGCCCGATGGTTGTAGTGTGATAACTGTTCATGAACCTGCTGATGTGGGTCCTGAGGTCTCTGTACCTCCTGCTCGATGTTTGTAGTGTGATAACTGTTCATGAACCTGCTGACATGGGTCCTGAGGTCTCTGTAACTCCTGCCCGATGGTTGTAGTGTGATAACTGTTCATGAACCTGCTGACGTGGGTCCTGACGTCTCTGTAACTCCTGCCCGATGGTTGTAGTGTGATAACTGTTCAAGAACCTGCTGACGTGGGTCCTGACGTCTCTGTAACTCCTGCCCGATGGTTGTAGTGTGATAACTGTTCATGAACCTGCTGATGTGGGTCCTGAGGTCTCTGTACCTCCTGCCCGATGGTTGTAGTGTGATAACTGTTCATGAACCTGCTGATGTGGGTCCTGAGGTCTCTGTACCTCCTGCCCAATGGTTGTAGTGTGATAACTGTTCATGAACCTGCTGATGCGGGTCCTGAGGTCTCTGTACCTCCTGCCCGATGGTTGTAGTGTGATAACTGTTCATGAACCTGCTGATGCGGGTCCTGAGGTCTCTGTACCTCCTGCCCGATGGTTGTAGTGTGATAACTGTTCATGAACCAGGTGATGTGGGTCCTGAGGTCTCTGTACCTCCTGCCCGATGGTTGTAGTCTGATAACTGTTCATGAACCAGGTGATGTGGGTCCCGAGGTCTCTGTACCTCCTGCCCGATGGTTGTAGTCTGATAACTGTTCATGAACCAGGTGATGTGGGTCCTGAGGTCTCTGTACCTCCTGCCCGATGGTTGTAGTGTGATAACTGTTCATGAACCAGGTGATGTGGGTCCTGAGGTCTCTGTACCTCCTGCTCGATGGTTGTAGTCTGATAACTGTTCATGAACCAGGTGATGTGGGTCCTGAGGTCTCTGTACCTCCTGCCCGATGGTTGTAGTGTGATAACTGTTCATGAACCAGGTGATGTGGGTCCTGAGGTCTCTGTACCTCCTGCCTGATGGGAGTACTAAGAAGAGAGCGTGGCCTGGACGAATGTGGTCTTTGATGATGGATGCTGATTTCCTGTGGCAGTGTTCCATGTAAATGTACTCAATAATGTGGGCAGTGGGGGGGGGGGTGGTTGTCTGTGATGGACTGGGCTGTATCCATCACTTTCTGTAGCCTTTTCCATTCCTGGACATTGGTATTTCCAAACCAGCTTGATTCTGTCCAATGTGCATCTATAGAACATGGGCCCTATATCTAAGATAGGGTGTGCTAGCATTGGCAAGGGTCCAGAGGAGGTTTATGAGAATGATCCTGGGAATGAAAGGGTTAATGTTTGTGTAGTGTTCCGTGGCTCTGGGCCTGTCCTCACTGGAATTGAGAAGAATGACGGGGATATCACTGAAATCTAATGAATATTGAAAGCTTCAGATAGAGCGGACATGGAGAAGATGTTTCCAATAGCTGGAGAGCCTAGGACCAAAGGGACACCCTCAACATAGAAAATAAAGAAGGGGAGGAATTTCTTTAGCCAGAGGATGATGAATTTGTGGAAATTATTGCCACAAACTGCTGTGGGTGCCTGATCACTGTGTCTATTTAAAGCAGAGGTTGAGAGGTATTTCATTAATAAGGGTATCAAAGGTTACGGGGATAAGTTAAAGGAGAAGGTAGTTGAGAGGCAAAATAAATCAGCCATGACCGAATGGTGAAGCAGACTTGGTGAGCCGAATGGCCTGGTTCTTCTCCGATATCTTATCATCTTGTGGTCCAAGTCTGTCAAATCTATTCAAGCTTCTAAGAATGTAGAGGTATTATGGTGCCTTCTTGGTGATGATAAGATCATAAGACATAGGAGCAGCATTAGGCCATTCATCCCATTGAGTCTACTGACACCATTCCATCGTGCTGATTTGTTTATCCCTCTCAACCCCATCCTCCTGCCTTCTCACATAATCTTTCACACCTTGGCTAATCAAGGAAATATCAACCTCTGCATTAATTATACCCAATGACTTACCTCCACAGCTATCTGTTGAAATGAATTTTACAGATTCACTATCCTCTAGCTAAAGGAATTCCTCTTCATTTCTGTTCTAAATGGAAGTCCCTCTGCTCTGAGGCTGTGACCTCTGGTCCTAGTCCCACCCACTATAGGAAACATCCTTTCAATTTTCAATAGGTTTCAATGAGATTCCCCCTCATTCTTCTAAACTCCAGTGGGTACAGGCCAAGAGCCATCAAACACCCTCGTACATTAGCCTTTTCATTCCTGGAATCATTCTTGTGAACCTCCTCAGGACCCCCTCCAATGCCAGCACATCTCTTCTAAGTTAAGTGGCCCAAAACTGCTCACAACACTCCAAGTGTGGTCTGACCAATGCATTCTAAAGTCTCAGCATTAGATCCTTGCTTTTACAAGGGGTGATTGATAAGTTCGTGGCCTAAGGTAGAAGGAGTCAATTTTAGAAAACTTAGCACATTTATTTTTCAACATAGTCCCCTCCTACGTTTACACACTTAGTCCAGCGGTTGTGGAGCATACGGAACTTGGACCTCCAGAAAGTGTCCACAGCAGGGGTGATTGATAAGTTTGTGGCCTAAGATAGAAGGAGATGTTACTAACTTCAAACTTTCTGCATAATCACTCAAAGAGTTGAACTGCATGTGCATGCAATGAGAGGTGTATAACTCATCTCCTTCTACCTTAGGCTATGAATTTATCAATCACCCTTGCTGTGGACACCTTCTGGAAGTTCAAGATCCGTATGCTCCATGACCACTGGACTAAGTGTGTAAAATTAGGAGGGGACTATGTTGAAAAATAAATGTGCTAAGTTTTCTAAAATTGACTCCCTCTAGCTTAGGTCACGAACTTATCAATCACCCCTCGTATAGAAACATAGAAAACCTACAGCACAATACAGGCCCTTCGGCCCATAAAGCTGTGCCCAACATGTCCCTACCTTAGAAATTATTAGGCTTACCCATGGCCCTCAATTTTTCTAAGCTCCATGTACCTATCCAAAAGTCTCTTAAAAGACCCTAGTCCTCTTGAAATGAATAGTAACATTGCATTTGCCTTTCTTACCACCGAATCAACTTGCAAATTAACCTGTAGGAAATTCTACACAAGGACTGCCAGATTCCTTTGCACGTCTGATTTTTGAATTTTCTCCCCATTTAGTAAATCATCTATGCCTTTATTCCTTCGACCAAAGTTCATAGCATACACTTCCCTACACTCTGTTCCATGTGTCACATTTTTGCCCATTCTCCCAATCTCTCTAAGTCCTTCTGCAGATTCCTTGCTTCCTCAATACTACCTGCCCTTCCACCTATCTTCGAGTGGCAACTTGTCAAACGTCTTCTGAAAATCCAAGTATACAACATACACTAACTTTAATTTGTCTATCCTGCATGCTATTTCCTCAAAGAATTCCAACAAATTTGTCATGAAAGATTTCCCCTTGAGGAAACTGCTGATTTTGGCCTGTTTTACTATGTGCCTCCAAATTTCCCCAAACCTCATTCTTAATAATGGACTCCACCATCATCCCAACCACCAAAGTCAGGTTAACTTCCTATAACTTTGCTTCTTCCGCCAACTTTACTTCTTAAAGTGTGGAGTGACATAAGCAATTTTCCATTCCTCTGAAACCAATCTAATAGTTCAACTGTTCAATAGTCAATAGTTCCTTTTAACATCAGAGAAATGCATGCAAAATACATCCTGAAGTTCTTGTTCTTCACAGACATCCATGAAAACAGGAAAGTGCCCCCCTACTCCCCACTCCCACACACAAACAGCAGCAAAGCAATGACCCTCCTGCAACCCCACTCACTTCATTACCATCCACCCACCCAGCAAGCAACAGCAAGGCCCCCAAGAAAGACCGCGATCTGCAGTACAACAAAAACTAATCATTCACCAGACAAGTCGACATACTAAAGGCTCTCTCTCTCTCTCTCTCTCTCTCTCTCTCTCTCTCTCTCTCTCTCTCTCTCGCTCTCTCTAATATAGGGAAAGAGAGGTATCCCCTTTCACAGCAGAAGGGGAGGCAGAACAAATTGCTGATTTACCATGATAAACACTGTTACATCTTATTTTTGGATAAACTGATCCCTAAAAAAATTATCACTAATGTCTCCACTATCTCTTCAATTACCTCTCTCAGAACCTTTGGGTATAATCCATCTGGTCCAGTGTTTTATCAACCTTCAGTCCTTTCAGCTCCCCAAACACCTCCATTCGTAATAGCCTGTATATTACCTTCTGCCCCCTGGCACTCTTGAATTTCTGGCATACTGCTGGGGTCTTCCACTATGTAGAGTGATGTAAAATACTTAATAAATTTGCCTGCCATTTCATTGTCCCCCATTACTACCTCTCCAGCACCATTTTCCAGTGGTCCCATATCCACTGATATGTCTCTTTTAGTCATTATATATCCAAAAAGAAACACTTGGTATCATCTTTTTATATTATTGGCTAGCGTACTTTCATATTTCATCTTTTCCCTCCTTGTGGCTTTCATAGTTGCCTTCTATAGGTTCTTAAAAGCTTTCCAATCCTCTAACTTCCCACTAACTTTTGCTATATTATGTGCTCTCTCATTTGGTTTTATGCAGCCTTTAATTAGTCTTGTAGCTCCGGTTCCCTCATCCTCCCTTTAGAATACTCTTTCTTCTTTGTGAGGTATCTGTTCTGCACCTTCCAAATTGCTCTTAGAAACTTCAGTCATTGCTTTTCTTCCATCTCCTTCTAATCACTTTGGCCAGCTCCTCTCTCATGCTTCTCTGATTCCCTTTGCTCTCCTGTAATACTGATACATCTGACTTAAGCTTCTCCCTTGTAAACTGCTGGGTGAATTCTATCACATTATGATCACTGTCTCCTCAGGGTTCCTTTATATTAAGCTCTCAAATCAAATCTGGTTCATTACACAAAACCCAGTCCAGAATTATCTTTCCCTCTAGTGAGCTCATCTATCAGTTGCTCTCAAAAGGCATCTCATAGGCATTCTACAAATTTCATTTCTTGGGATCTAGCACCAACCTACTTTTCCTTTTTGTAGATGGTAACGATTGCTGAGTCTCTAAGGTCTGCTGGATCTTCATTTATCCAGATCTTGATGAGAAGTTGATGTAGTTGCTAATGAAGTGGGTTAGCTCCAATTTTGTAGACCTTAGCTGGTATTCCATCGAGTCCAGCGGCCTTGTTGTTTTTTAAGGTTTTGATGGCTTCCTTGACTTCTTCAAGTGTTGGTATTTTGCTTAGGTATTTTGTATTTTGGAATGTTGTTAATCATATTCCTGTCAAATGAGACGGTTTGATTTAGAAGATCTTCAAAGTTCTCCCCCCATCTAGAATTGATATCAGCATTGCTCCTCAGGATGGTTGAACCATCTTTGCTTTTGAGATGGGATTGACCATTAGTGGATGGACCAAAAATAGCTTTAGTTGCTTTGAAAAAGCTTTGAGTGTCATTGGCATCTGCTAGTACAAAGCAGTGGTGATCCCAATGCTCCTGTACGCATCAGAAACCTGGACAACATACCAACGACATCTGAAGGCACTTGAAAAGTTCCATCAACGCTGTCTTTGAAACATCTTAAATATCAGCTGGGAAGATAGAAGAACCAACATCAGCATGCTAACTGAAGTAAAAACAACAAGCATTGAAGCCTACGTCATCAAGAACCAACTGAGATGGAGTGGTCATGTTGTTGAGATGAAAGACAAACGTCTGCTGAAACAAATCTTCTACTCCCAGCTTAAGGAAGGCAACGTAAAGGAGGCGGACAACAGAAGAGATTCAGAGACGTCTTAAAAGCCAACATGAAGAAATGTAACATCGACATCAACAATTGGGAAACCAATGCCAAGGACAGGAAACTCTGGCAAACCATCATCCGAGAAGGAACAGCAACTTTCCAAGCCAACAGATGTGCAGAATTAGAAGAAAATGGAAAGAGAGGCAGCAACAACCAAAGCCCGATCTGCCATCTGGAACTACCTGTCCTGAATGCGGAAGAACTTTCAAAGCCAAGATCGGACTCATAAGCCACTTGAGAGCCCATAAATAGATCAACAGAACGAAGACCATCATCCTCGACCTCAAGGGATAGCCATGACCAATGACTTTTCCCAATTTATCTGCATATCAAAATCCCCTGTGACTATCATTTCTCTTTTGGCATGCCTTTTCCATTTCCCATTGTAATTTTTACCTCATATCCTGTTTACTGTTCACTGGCCTGTATATCACTGCCATAGGGGTCTTTTTCCCTCCTGCAGTTTCTTACCTTTACTCACAAAGGTCCTGGCCCAGAGCGTATCAATGTGAGAAGGCCTTGCGTCCTAGACTGAGAAACGAACTGGAAGCGAGGGTCAGGCCGGTTCTGCTTGCTGCTTCATGATATTTGCTCTGCTTGTCGCTGCTGGGAGGCTGAGGCTGTGGGCCTACTCCAGCTGCTCATGGCGTCGTGTCTCTGGACTCACTTTCATTCCTCATGCTGATTGCTTGCTTTTATTGTTTGCACAAATTGCTCTTTTTCTCTCTCTCTTGATGCATTGGTTGTTTGTTGGTCTTTTTTTTAAAGGGTTCTTTTGTGTTTCTTGTTTTGTGGCTGCCTGTACGGAGACAATCTCAAGGTCACATAATGTATAAAGACTTTGATAATAAATCTACTTTGAACTTTGAACATCTTCCAATCCTTTGTCATTTCTTCCTGAGGATTTGTTTTCATTTTTTATCAGCAGTTCGACAACATCTCCTCTGCCTACCAGCCTGTCCTTTCAATAAACTGTGTATCCTGGATGTTAAGCTCCCAACTATAATCTTCTTTCAGCCATGACTCAATGATGCCCACCTGCCTAACTCTAACTGTGCTACAAGATTATCTAACTTATTCTGCGTACCACGTGCTTTAAAATATAACACTTTCCGATCTGTATTCGTCATCCTTTTTGATTTTGCTCCCATGTTGTACTTCAACTCAACCCACTGATTGCAATTTTGTCTTATCATCATCCCATCCTTCCTCAAAGTCTCACTACACACTGTGTCTACTTGCTTACCAACCTCCTCTTCCTCAGCACTATCACTCTGGTTCCCCTTCACCTGCGAAACGAAGGAAAGGTCAAGATCCTGATCTATAAATGTTTGAAGGGCCATGCTCTTTCTGCAACCCTCAAAAGGGCATCTGGAAGCCAAGGCATTCATGACCTTCTGTTCCCAGTGTCACAATTACATCTAGACTGCTCTGCCTGCAAAGATCACTGTCTTAGCTCCTGTATGTCCTCCCCTTGGAATAGTTGGGTTTTCCCCAGGTGCTCTGGTTTCCTCCCACAGTCTGAAGCTGTACCAGGTAGATTACTAGATCATTGCCCATTGTCCTGTGGTTGGGTCAGGGTTTATCAGGGTTGCGGGGTTGTTGAGGTGCCGTGGGTCGAAGGGGTGGAAGAGCTTACTCCGTGCGGTATTGCCAAATAAATAGATACATCCTTCTATACCTAGACTCCACATGACATCAAAGAAGAGCCAAACCATTGGACAGCTGCGGAGTTACATGGTCGGATAACATCCTGGCATTAGTACGGGAGACTCTCACTGCAGAATGGGCCACAATGCTAGCAAGCAGTTTCACTATGTTGCAACACTGACATCTACCCAATCATGTTGAAAACTGCCCAAATGATCTTTCCACAAGAGAATGGGATAATTCCAATCTAGAAAGTGACTCTCCAGTCCTCAGTGTCGTAATCATAGACATCATCTAGTTTCTGGATGTTTTCCTGTTTTCAGCCATCTCACTCTATCGAATGGTCACTTTAGAATTCTCCAAACAAATGTTCTCCTGCTGCTCATCTCATAGTCCTCTGTGCAACCATCTCTGTGATCATTCTGTTATCCCTGTAATAAAGACCAGTGATTACTGATCCTCTTATTCTACCACAGTACCTCAGTCTCACGTTACTCCTTTGTTGCTCACTTCAACAATTAATTTCCACATCATTCTCCCTCAGCTCCAATCGAAAGTCAATCACAACTCTACGGTGCTGGTGGCAAATACAAAGCAGTTTTGAGGTCTGGAGAAGCCTGTTCAATTGTGTTTGTTTTTCCCATGCTTATCCACCAAAGTGACAGATCTTACCGTTCAACGAGTGGTCCTGTTTAACCCCCTGAATGCCATTAGTTTGAACAACGGTCAGAAAACTCCCAGGACGATGGCGAGGTATGAGAATGCCCCCATTGTCCCATTTAATCAGATATTATCAAAACAACCTACACTACCACATCACATATTGTTACATAATTTGGAAAATCTTTCGTTGTGTTTTTCTCATTTGAATAGAACTAAATCAAATAACTAAAATATTCATGGAGAGATATTGACTGACCTCTACAGATCATCAACCAAGCAGTGAGGTAGAGCAGACAACAGATAAGAACGTTAACATATCAGAATGCAATATTTTATTAAAGTTCAAAGTAAATTTATTAGCAAAGTACAGATATATCACCATATATAATCCTGAGATTCATTTTCTTGTGGACATACTCAATTATTACAGAATCGAATAGTAACCTTAATAGAATCAATGAAAGACCGCATCAACTTGGGCATTCAACCAGTGTACAAAAGTCAAAATGTGCAAATACAAAAATAAAGAAATAATAATAATAAATAAATAAACAATAAATATCAAGAACTATTAGCTTGCTTTTTGAAGATGGAGATGAGAGTATTTTCATTAGATTTCATGTTCTGGGGTCACTTAAATCAGTAATGCTTATGATAGATGGTGTTGATCTAAAGACGGCCAGATTGGAATTGATGCTCCTTATAGAGAAATGGAGACAGATTCCACCACCTTAACCCATTAGACAGCAATGCGTATTTGTACTAGGCACATCACTGAATATTTTACCTGAGTAATAATTCCAACAAACGCACTTGTGAAGATGCAGAGATCCGGTACTCACTCACTGGACTTGATTAAAAGGCAAACAATTATCCAGGCATGGAGGAAAAGTGGCCAAAATCAAACATGGAAGACTGATCCCAAATACACGTCCACTTTCTAGTCCCCAATTAGTTTGAGGGCAAATTTAATGCAGTTGCCCCACATCACCACATCCCCACCGGAAAATGCCCCAACTGCAGCCCCGCCCACCCCACCTTCCTCCCCATGGAGAGCAGGGATGGGGAATTCAAGCTGTTCCATCCTTCACATCCTGCTGACTTCACCTTGAATCTTCCATGAGTTGCTGCAGGACGATATCCTGACAGAACTTCGGAATCCTCTCGTGCACCCTATCACAGATATTAAAGCACGTGCAACCTGTTCTGATGCTGTTATCTTTGAAAATGGCTGATTTGCTCTAAGTAAGTGTGCACTCACCTGACTTTTCCTGTGACCACATTCTCAAGATTACCCCATTGTGATTCTGTGCACTCTCTTTAATCTGCTCACATTGAACAACCATCTAATTGCAGTTGCCAATTACTACTTTGTTACAATTACTGTTACTAACTACAAGCCAGATTGACTCTGCCTTCTCCACTTCTAGTTTATCCAGCACTTTGATGTGTGTTCTGCCCTTCCTTTGATCTTCTCTGAAATATACTTCACAAACATCACTGCAGACAGACTGAAGATGCAACTCATTAGCATTTCTGTTGGATATTTGAATATGGGCGATAACTTTTCGACCCTGGAGAAAGATGTAACGAGTGACTTCATTAAGTGTGTCAGTGGTGACTGCACTTGTTTCTGCAAAGGCTGGGCGTTCAGATCCCAGTCCAAAGAACTAATTATAAACATCAAGGCTGGCACTGTAGTTTGTCAAAGATCTGAGTCTTTATAACTCTCCTTTCCTTGACTTGCTTCACTGAAGAGACTGCGACTGAACCCTACCATCTGCCGGTTGAGGGCTGGAAAAGGACAACGTTGCCCGTAACTCTGTACGTGGCCAACCTTTACGGGTCTGGTTCCGTCCAGGCCGCTGAGCGCTGCGGGTATGAGCACAACTCTCGGTACTGCTGAGAATTGCAGACTCTGATTATTTCCGGAAGCAGCAACTCGTGCCTGGAAACGTGACAGCTCCACGTGCATAAACCCGGGTTTCTGTGCCAATATGGAGGCAATCATTGTGAGCTCCCCACCCGCAATGCATGTAACATCGAAGAGGTTGTAATTGTGCATCTTCGGTCTTCTAAACCCATTTGCTATCAGCATATTTTATTCACATTTCAAATCTGCAAACGATTGATTTTGGACCCACGTCTGCCTTACGCCGGCTTCCCATGTCTCTCTGGGCTCTTTCACAAACTATTTCCATCTAGACGGCTGCACACATGTTCAGAGTGTTACTGATGAGATAACGTTGTGTCTCCTTCCACCAGGACCAAAGGCAGTGACTCGACTGCAGCTGCTTCACACCCTGAGAGGGTATTAGGGCAGAATAGAAATGTTTGCACCTGTGGGGAGAAACCAGGCCCAGGGGCTGTAACTATAAGGTAGTTACCAATTGAGTCACTTGGGAATTCAGGGGACCGTTGTGTTCTTAACCCAGACTGAGTTAGAATGCACAACCCAGTACCCCAGGGACAGCTGATACAAATGACAAATGGATTTTCAGATGAAGCTGGATAGACTCACGAGAAAGGAGGGGTAGAATGTTTTACTGACAGGGATAGATGACAGATGATGGGAGAAAGTTTGTTTTAAACATTCATAGTGACATTGGCTTGTTACGTTGATTAGTTTGTTGATTCTAGATCTAGAGCATCAGATAAGCAGCATTCACAAAAACATAAATTAGATATAACTTTTACACATTTTTACAAGAATGTATTTGGAATAAAAAAATAAAATGTCCATTTAATGCAGTGGCCAAGTGGTCATAGTGCTGTTAAACTGAAGTGATTGGGGTTTGTGCCGGGTTAGTTCAAGAACAATTGGTTGCAGGAAGTAGCTGTCCTCGAGCCTGGTGGTGTGTGGCTTCAGGCATCTGAACCTCCTGCTCATATTTCACCACATTCTCCTGTGGACACGATCTGAACCCTTGTGAGATATGCTGCAAGTGAATGAGATAGACTACACCAGATACAATTTCTGTTTTCCTATAAACTGAGGGTCACTCTTTGACCTCATGGTCACCAACCTTTCTGTAAGCAAGGGTAGAGGAGCATAGAGTAGCTTTGTCAAACAGAATTATTGTTTAAAATTCGTTCCTGCATCATGAAACAAATTGAGAAAGACGGTAGCTCAGAGGGAGCCAAACCTCACCGTGGCTCCACATGCGAGTAGTGTGTGGTTACTGTGGGTTAAAGATGGTCCGCACCATCAGTGCGAATCGGAAATAACATCTCCTGCTCGTTGACGATCGGCACTGGCACACCTCAAGGACGTGTGCTCAGCACACTGCTCCGCTCCCTCCGCACTCACAACTGTGTGGCTCGGCATAGCTCACACGCCATCTGTAAGTGTGCTAATGACACAACTGTTGCTGGTAGAAGTTCAGATGGTGACTAGGTGGGTACAGAAGTGAGATTGATCAGCTGGTTGAGCAGTGTCACAGGAACAGCCTTGCACTCGACATCTCAGACCAAAGAGCTGAGTGTGGACCAGGAAAGGAGATCGAGGGAACACACACCAGTCCTCATCGAGGGATCTGCAGTGGCAAGGGTGAGCAGTTTCAAGCTCCTGGGTGTCAACGTCTCTGAGGCTGTATCCTGGGTCCAACATATTGATGTAATTACAGAGAAGGCTCGACAGCGGTTATGTTTCATTCGGAGTTTGAGGAGAGTTGGTACGTCACCAAAGACTCTCGCACATTTCAACAGATGAACTGTGGAAAGCATTCTAACCGGCTGCCTCACTGTCCGTTTTTGAGAGGTCACTGCACAGGATCAGGAAAAGCCACAACAAGTTGCCAACTCAGCCAGCGCCATTACGGGCTCTAACTTTCCCAGCAAGGACATCTTTAAAAGGCCGTGCCTCAGAAAGGTGACACCCATTATTGAGGACCTCCATTACCCAGCACATGCCCTCTTCTCATTGCTGCCATCAGGAGGGAGGTCCAGAAGCTTGAAGACACACGCTCAATGTTTACAGCTTCTTCCCCACTGCCATCAGATTTCTGAATGGACAATGAACTCACAGCCATTACTTCATTATATATTTTTACTCTCTTTTTGCACCACTTACTTCATTTACACACACACACACACACACACACACACACACACAATATATTTAATTAACACACCCACACACACAATATAATTTTTATTTAATTTACACACCCACACACAATATATTTCTTACTTAATTTACACACCCACACACACAAATATATTTCTTATTGTAAATTATATATTTTTTAAATTCTGTATTGCAATGTACTGCTGCCACAAAACAACAAGTTTCATGACGAATGCCAGTGATATTAAACTGATTCTGATTCTGATCCAGATTCTGCATAAAGTCAGAAAGATTCTCCACAGCAATCGAGCCTCCACCCTGTAAAGTACGGTCAACGGGCAACTGGACATCGGTCTGGTTAGAATCCCCAGAGAGAAGAATGAAGCCAACCCAATGCATTGTCTTCACCTGACTGGACTGTCACCTTGCTGGGGCACGGTGAGCCGTACAACTGCTCTCCCACTGGAACGGAGGTTGCAATACACTGGGAACCACAATAACATTGCCAGGATACAAGCCACTGTGCCACTGATGCACCATCAATAACTCTCGGAGATGGGAGGTGAACGATAGGCTTTTATTAGCTGCAAGAGATCACTGTCAGCAGCAAGAGACCACCACACAACATCCTGGAGACTGAGGGAGGAGCAGTGCCTCCAATCACCTTCATACAGGGGTCTGTGGGAGGAGCCACAGGAGCAGTCAGCAGCGGACGTGTCCAGACAGGTATATGTAGTTCACCACAGTCACTGAAACACCAAGGGCCACTCAAACATTAATCCAGCCCGTGTCAGCGATCGGTGACTGATGTTCCCTGAGGCTACCAGATTATTCCATGTAACAGAACAACTCATAATAATTTCCCGGAAAATAACTAACCTATTGTCAATTGGATGCTAAAGGATGTAGGAAATGCCGTCCAGTCCTGATGAAGGGTCTTGGCCCGGAACGTCCAATGTTTACTCTTTCCCATAGATGATGCCTGGCCTGCTGAGTTCCTCCAGCACTTTGTGTGTGTTGTTGTTATTATGTAGGAAATCTTTCTTGATATTACGTGTCACACCCCACAGGAGCTGATTTTTATTGAGTTGTATGAACTCATTAAGCTGAGGAATGTTGGATCTGGGAATTGCAATGCATTCCACTTCAGGAAGGCGGTGCCCACAACTCATGGACCCAGATCAACTCGAGAATAGTTAAATGCTGAATAAGTTCCTTCCTCTCATTTCTCATAAAAGTAATTAAAACAACTTTTGCACCACTATTTCAGTAAAATCTCAATTATCATCTGCATGCCGGGTTTACAATTGCTCGTTAATTAAGCATCCCAGGTCATCAAGGATTAACCCAGCCTCTCCCCCAGCACTGGCACTCCACTGGAGCGGACATTCCCTTCTCACTGTCCAGCTGTCAACAGTGCCCAGGGGGAGGCTGCCCAGTGGAGTGTTAACCAGCCTCTCCCCCAGCACTGCCACTCCACTGGAGCGGACATTCCCTTGTCACTGTCCAGCTGTCCACAGTGCCCAGGGGGAGGCTGCCCAGTGGAGTGTTACCCAGCCTCTCCCCCAGCACTGCCACTCCACTGGAGTGGACATTCTCTTCTCACTGTCCAGCTGTCCACAGTGCCCAGGGGGAGGCTGCCCAGTGGAGTGTAACCCAGCACTGCCACTCCACTGGAGCGGACATTCCCTTCTCACTGTCCAGCTGTCCACAGTGCCCAGGGGGAGGCTGCCCAGTGGAGTGTTAACCAGCCTCTCCCCCAGCACTGCCACTCCACTGGAGTGGACATTCTCTTCTCACTGTCCAGCTGTCCACAGTGCCCAGGGGGAGGCTGCCCAGTGGAGTGTAACCCAGCACTGCCACTCCACTGGAGCGGACATTCCCTTCTCACTGTCCAGCTGTCCACAGTGCCCAGGGGGAGGCTGCCCAGTGGAGTGTTAACCAGCCTCTCCCCCAGCACTGCCACTCCACTGGAGTGGACATTCTCTTCTCACTGTCCAGCTGTCCACAGTGCCCAGGGGGAGGCTGCCCAGTGGAGTGTAACCCAGCCTCTCCCCCAGCACTGCCACTCCACTGGAGCGGACATTCCCTTCTCACTGTCCAGCTGTCAACAGTGCCCAGGGGGAGGCTGCCCAGTGGAGTGTTACCCAGCCTCTCCCCCAGCACTGCCACTCCACTGGAGCGGACATTCCCTTCTCACTGTCCAGCTGTCAACAGTGCCCAGGGGAAGGCTGCCCAGTGGAGTGTTACCCAGCCCCTCCCCCAGCACTGCCACTCCACTGGAGCGGACATTCCCTTGTCACTGTCCAGATGTCCACAGTGCCCAGGGGGAGGCTGCCCAGTGGAGTGTAACCCAGCCTCTCCCCCAGCACTGCCACTCCACTGGAGCAGACATTCCCTTCTCACTGTCCAGCTGTCAACAGTGCCCAGGGGGAGGCTGCCCAGTGGAGTGTAACCCAGCCTCTCCCCCAGCACTGCCACTCCACTGGAGTGGACATTGTCTTCTCACTGTCCAGCTGTCAACAGTGCCCAGGGGAAGCTGCCTAGTGGAGTGTTACCCAGCCTCTCCCTCAGCACTGCCAATCCACTGGAGTGGACATTGTCTTGTCACTGTCCAGCTGTCTACAGTGCCCAGGGGGAGGCTGCCCAGTGGAGTGTTAACCAGCCTCTCCCCCAGCACTGCCACTCCACTGGAGTGGACATTCTCTTCTCACTGTCCAGCTGTCCACAGTGCCCAGGGGGAGGCTGCCCAGTGGAGTGTTACCCAGCCTCTCCCCCAGCACTGCCACTCCACTGGAGTGGACATTCTCTTCTCACTGTCCAGCTGTCCACAGTGCCCAGGGGGAGGCTGCCCAGTGGAGTGTAACCCAGCCTCTCCCCCAGCACTGGCACTCCACTGGAGCGGACATTCCCTTCTCACTGTCCAGCTGTCAACAGTGCCCAGGGGGAGGCTGCCCAGTGGAGTGTTACCCAGCCTCTCCCCCAGCACTGCCACTCCACTGGAGTGGACATTCTCTTCTCACTGTCCAGCTGTCCACAGTGCCCAGGGGGAGGCTGCCCAGTGGAGTGTAACCCAGCCTCTCCCCCAGCACTGCCACTCCACTGGAGCGGACATTCCCTTGTCACTGTCCAGCTGTCAACAGTGCCCAGGGGAAGGCTGCCCAGTGGAGTGTAACCCAGCCTCTCCCCCAGCACTGCCACTCCACTGGAGCAGACATTCCCTTCTCACTGTCCAGCTGTCAACAGTGCCCAGGGGGAGGCTGCCCAGTGGAGTGTAACCCAGCCTCTCCCCCAGCACTGCCACTCCACTGGAGCGGACATTCCCTTGTCACTGTCCAGCTGTCAACAGTGCCCAGGGGAAGGCTGCCCAGTGGAGTGTAACCCAGCCTCTCCCCCAGCACTGCCACTCCACTGGAGCGGACATTCCCTTGTCACTGTCCAGCTGTCAACAGTGCCCAGGGGAAGGCTGCCCAGTGGAGTGTAACCCAGCCTCTCCCTCAGCACTGCCACTCCACTGGAGCGGACATTCCCTTCTCACTGTCCAGCTGTCCACAGTGCCCAGGGGGAGGCTGCCCAGTGGAGTGTAACCCAGCCTCTCCCCCAGCACTGCCACTCCACTGGAGTGGACATTGTCTTCTCACTGTCCAGCTGTCCACAGTGCCCAGGGGGAGGCTGCCCAGTGGAGTGTAACCCAGCCTCTCCCCCAGCACTGCCACTCCACTGGAGCGGACATTCCCTTGTCACTGTCCAGCTGTCAACAGTGCCCAGGGGAAGGCTGCCCAGTGGAGTGTAACCCAGCCTCTCCCTCAGCACTGCCACTCCACTGGAGCGGACATTCCCTTCTCACTGTCCAGCTGTCCACAGTGCCCAGGGGGAGGTGGGTCCAGTGGAGTGTAACCCAGCCTCTCCCCCCCAGCACTGGCACTCCACTGGAGCGGACATTCCCTTCTCACTGTCCAGCTGTCAACAGTGCCCAGGGGGAGGCTGCCCAGTGGAGTGTTACCCAGCCTCTCCCCCAGCACTGCCACTCCACTGGAGCGGACATTCCCTTCTCACTGTCCAGCTGTCAACAGTGCCCAGGGGGAGGCTGCCCAGTGGAGTGTTACCCAGCCTCTCCCCCAGCACTGCCACTCCACTGGAGCGGACATTCCCTTGTCACTGTCCAGCTGTCAACAGCACCCAGGGGAAGGCTGCCCAGTGGAGTGTTACCCAGCCTCTCCCCCAGCACTGCCACTCCACTGGAGCGGACATTCCCTTGTCACTGTCCAGCTGTCAACAGCACCCAGGGGAAGGCTGCCCAGTGGAGTGTTACCCAGCCTCTCCCCCAGCACTGCCACTCCACTGGAGCGGACATTCCCTTGTCACTGTCCAGCTGTCAACAGCACCCAGGGGGAGGCTGCCCAGTGGAGTGTTACCCAGCCTCTCCCTCAGCACTGCCACTCCACTGGAGCGGACATTGTCTTCTCACTGTCCAGCTGTCAACAGTGCCCAGGGGAAGGTGGGTCCAGCGGAGTGTAACCCAGCCTCTCCCCCAGCACTGCCACTCCACTGGAGCGGACATTGTCTTGTCACTGTCCAGCTGTCAACAGTGCCCAGGGGGAGGTGGGTCCAGCGGAGTGTAACCCAGCCTCTCCCTCAGCACTGCCAATCCACTGGAGTGGACATTGTCTTCTCACTGTCCAGCTGTCAACAGTGGCCAGGGGGAGGATGCCCAGTGGAGTGTAATTGGGCCGTGGGGTCTTGCTGGGCTGGAAGGGCCTGTTATTGTGTTGTATCTCTAAAGAAATAAAACACTGTCAGCTCGGTTTAGGATGCTGCAACTGAGGGTGAGCAACAGCTTACTGGTCATTCAAAAGGCAAGTAATTCAACCAAAAACTTTATTAATTACGCCTTTTCTGAAGTAAATTGTGGTAAACTATTGCCACAAAATTGAAGAGGCGAGTGAAGGTGAAGCAGATTCGAGGGATGAGCCGTGCTGGTGTGTGCAAAATCAATGCAAATGGAGTTGGAGTGAGCGACTCAAGAGGAGGATTCGAGGCAGAGGAGTTTCGATGCCCATCCAACTAACCAAGGAGTGAAGATGGATTGCTCTAAGTGCTGAGCCGATTTGGAGATGTCAAGAACTGCTTTGGGCTGGGTGACATGGTCTAGGCCCTTTCGAATCGCTGGGTGGTGTGGTCTAGGCCTGGGGCGAATCATTGGGTGGTGTGGCCTAGGCCCAGGGTGAATCGCTGGGTGGAGTGGTCTAGGCCCAGACCCGTTTGTTGCAGCGGGGCCCGGGTCCTAATGCGAGGCACTGTTTGGACAATTGAATGCCGGCCCAGATAGGTTGGAAAGGCAGGGTGTTGGGACTGGAGGTAAGAGTCGGGCTGATTTCACTCACTGTCCTGCAATATAAACTCCTCTCTCCACAACGCTGAGGTGTTGACTCTCCCGGCTTTGTGTCTGAGAGCTTCACTGTGAATTGCCCTGCTGATATGATGAACTGAGACAGAGGCTTTGGGCCTACTCTGGGCTCTCTCAGAATTCGGATCTAAGGACTCGATTTGGTTCGGAATGCTGTAGCTCGCTTCTGTTGTAATACACGCCTGACAACACAACAACTGGAGCGACACCAGGGAGAACGATGTTGAGAACAGGGGAACATTGAGGGATCAGCTTTGTATAAGGGCTGGATGAGCCAAGGTCCCTAGGTAAGTGTTGCCTGATGTTGCTGATACTGCTCAGTGTAAAAGACAATAAATTAGAACCTTGAGGATGTGTTGTGTTTCTCAGAGTTTTGAGCAGTAGTTGCAAAAGTTGTGTAGGCCTTTAAATAGATTTGCCACAGAGCAAACAATTGAAATAAATACATGATTCTGCTGGGAGTTATGAGATACCAGCTTCAAACTCATGTCGGCAGAACAACGTGATCCATTATCTCCAGCTGGGGACCGAACAGAAATTGACCTCATCAGACCAGCGACAAGTGCAGTTAAAACATTATCAGTGTGAGCACCAAGCACAGAGGGAGTTTCCACATTGAACACCCAGCTCAGCATTAATGCCGTCAGGCAGGACTATAGCTGCCCTTGTGTTATTCAGTGATCAGCAATGGAACCTGCTGCACTGAGGGGGGAGCAGCAATGTCCGATATCCAGGGTGATGTGTTAATGCCACTGTTAGAATTGTTACCACAGTAGCACGATACCCCAGTGCCCTCAACACCTACCGTCCGAGCTCCTGCTGTTAGTTTATGACCGTGTGCTGATTCTTGGGACAATTGACCTTTAGACCAATCATATTTCAGAGCATTTTAAGACTCCTCTAAGTTTTTATTTTCCCCAGTAGTGGCATAAACAGGAAAATATCACGGTTCTCAATTTATAGTCACATTTAGCAGAAATTCTTTCTCTGCATTTGCCATCTAATGTTTAACGTTCAGAGGTTCACTACACTTATACTCCATCGTTGCGAGTTTGGCCTTCACATGTAATGGTTGGAGGGGAGCCTTTCATTGTAGTTGTCTGAATTCAGTCAAAAATATCCCTCTAAATGAAAAAAAAACAGAGACACAAGTGATACACAGCTTCAGCCCACTTTACAATCCCTCACACTGTCAGCACAGTACAGTGTTTTGACGATGACAGAGAAAAGCTAACATATTGCAGATCTGAGGTATAATTATTGATACTTAACCTATTCAGTAATTGCCCCTGAACTTTAACACTGAACTGTCAGCCATTTATCAGAATATGCCACACTCAGTCCATGAGCTTGAAAACAGATCGTGTAACTGACATTGTTCACACTGGAATGGGGAGAAAGTGGAAATAACGGAAGCAGCAATCCTGCCGAAGGGTTTCGTTCTGAAATGTTGACTGTACTCTTCTCCTAGATGCTGCCTGGCCTGCTGAGTTCCTCTGGCATTTTGTGTGTGAAGCAGCGATCCTGGCTGAAGCATAACGGACAAAGTGAGCAACAAGAAGTCCTCCTGGATCCTGATGGAAGGGTTTGAATTGAAGCATCGGCTGTGTATTTCCCTCCATCGATGCTGCCTGAGCTGCTGAGTGCCTCCAGCACGTGTGATGCTCTGGATTCTCTGCATCTGCAGAATCTCTCGTATCTCTCCATGGTGTAAAGGAATGCACTTCCGACTGGTGCAGGCATCAAAGTCCGTCCTCAAGACCCACTTGCAGTGCCCAGCATATCTGCTGCCGTTATAATCTTGTTATGGAAATCTAGACCGAAGTGAGAAGCTGGGGTTCCAGATTTGGACTTTGAACCCCAAGAGCTATCCACTGGCCTTCATGTGGTAACAAACTTGGTTGGAGCATTTCACTGCCTCTGAATGAGATACTCATGCTGGTCCTCCATCAGAATTAATGAACCTCCTTGCACATTATTGGAAGATTAAAGGTTTATAATCCTTTCATTGCCAGTACACTGTTGGGGTCAGGGCATCAGTGGTTTTCTAAGCACCCATCGTTTTATTAGCAGAGCCGTGTGGCGGTGTTGTCTGCAGCTCATTGTTTCAGAAATTGTGAATCCTCCTTTCATCGACAGATCAGAGAGAGCCTCAAGCCTCTGCGGTATGTCAATGTGGGGGAGGCTTTTCTGCAAACATTACTCCACAGAAATACCCCGGTATGTCAATGTGGGGGAGGCTTTTCTTCAAACATTACTCCACAGAAATACCCCGGTATGTCAATGTGGGGGAGGCTTTTCTGCAAACATTACTCCACAGAAATACCCCGGTATGTCAATGTGGGGGAGGCTTTTCTGCAAACATTACTCCACAGAAATACCCCGGTATGTCAATGTGGGGCAGGCTTTTCTTCAAACATTACTCCACAGAAATACCCCGGTATGTCAATGTGGGGCAGGCTTTTCTGCAAACATTACTCCACAGAAATACCCCGGTATGTCAGTATGGGGTAGGCTTTTCAGGACAACACCCTCCTCCCCTGGTCACTGAGGCTCCCTCCTCTTCCCCTGTCATGTCAGAGACCATTTAGACAACCATTAGAGCAATATATTATAGTTCAACAGGCAGGAACCCCTTCACCACGGTAACACTGTTGTCAGTCAAATGTCTTACTTTCTACAGAACCTTCCCTAAAGAGAGTTTCATTACACACCAACCCCCACACCCCTGTCAATTTCCAACTAATCTGCTCGCTATTAGAAGGATCTCTCTGCTGTGAAAGGTACAGTATTACTTCCCAGGTAAGCACTGAAGGATTGAATGTTGCCATCAAACTAGTGATGGGCAATGAGTGACATCAACAACTGACATTCTTCCAGGGTGTGTGCACTCTCCTCTCCCTCCTCCCTTCAGGGTGTGTGCACTCTCCTCTCCCACCTCCCTTCAGGGTGTGTGCACTCTCCATCTCCCTCCTCCCTTCAGGGTGAGTGCACTCTCCATCTCCCTCCTCCCTTCAGGGTGTGTGCACTCTCCATCTCCCTCCTCCCTTCAGGGTGTGTGCACTCTCTGTCACCCTCCTCCCTCCAGGGTGAGTGCACTCACCCTCCGTCTCCCTCCTCTCTCCAGGGTGTGTGCACTCTCCTCTCCCTCCTCCCTTCAGGGTGAGTGCACTCTCCCTCCATCTCCCTCCTCCCTCCAGGGTGTGTGCACTCTCCTCTCCCTCCTCCCTCCAGGGTGAGTGCACTCACCCTCCGTCTCCCTCCTCTCTCCAGGGTGTGTGCACTCTCCTCTCCCTCCTCCCTTCAGGGTGAGTGCACTCTCCCTCCATCTCCCTCCTCCCTCCAGGGTGTGTGCACTCTCCTCTCCCTCCTCCCTCCAGGGTGAGTGCACTCACCCTCCGTCTCCCTCCTCTCTCCAGGGTGTGTGCACTCTCCTCTCCCTCCTCCCTTCAGGGTGAGTGCACTCTCCCTCCATCTCCCTCCTCCCTCCAGGGTGTGTGCACTCTCTGTCTCCCTCCTCCCTTCAGGGTGAGTGCACTCTCCCTCCATCTCCCTCCTCCCTCCAGGGTGTGTGCACTCTCTGTCTCCCTCCTCCCTCCAGGGTGAGTGCACTCTCCTTCCATCTCCCTCCTCCCTCCAGGGTGAGTGCACTCTCTCTCCGTCTCCCTCCAGGGTGTGTGCACTCTCTGTCTCCCTCCTCCCTCCAGGGTGAGTGCACTCTCCCTCCGTCTCCCTCCAGGGTGAGTGCACTCTCCCTCTGTCTCCCTCCAGGGTGTGTGCACTCTCCTTCCATCTCCCTCCTCCCTCCAGGGTGTGTGCACTCTCCTTCCGTCTCCCTCCTCCCTCCAGGGTGTGTGCACTCTCCCTCCGTCTCCCTCCAGGGTGTGTGCACTCTCCTCTCCCTCCTCCCTCCAGGGTGAGTGCACTCTCCCTCTGTCTCCCTCCAGGGTGTGTGCACTCTCCTTCCATCTCCCTCCTCCCTCCAGGGTGTGTGCACTCTCCTTCCATCTCCCTCCTCCCTCCAGGGTGTGTGCACTCTCCCTCCGTCTCCCTCCAGGGTGTGTGCACTCTCCTCTCCCTCCTCCCTCCAGGGTGAGTGCACTCTCCCTCTGTCTCCCTCCAGGGTGTGTGCACTCTCCTTCCATCTCCCTCCTCCCTCCAGGGTGTGTGCACTCTCCTTCCGTCTCCCTCCTCCCTCCAGGGTGTGTGCACTCTCCCTCCGTCTCCCTCCAGGGTGTGTGCACTCTCCTCTCCCTCCTCCCTCCAGGGTGAGTGCACTCTCCCTCTGTCTCCCTCCAGGGTGTGTGCACTCTCCTTCCATCTCCCTCCTCCCTCCAGGGTGAGTGCACTCTCCCTCTGTCTCCCTCCTCCCTCCAGGGTGAGTGCACTCTCCCTCTGTCTCCCTCCTCCCTCCAGGGTGTGTGCACTCTCCTCTCCCTCCTCCCTTCAGGGTGAGTGCACTCTTCCTCCATCTCCCTCCTCCCTCCAGGGTGTGTGCACTCTCCCTCTGTCTCTCTCCAGGGTGAGTGCACTCTCCCTCTGTCTCTCTCCAGGGTGAGTGCACTCTCCCTCCGTCTCCCTCCAGGGTGTGTGCACTCTCCTCTCCCTGCCTGCCAGAAGTGACTCTGCTAATGTGCATGTGCTGCCTGCGATAAATTGTAAGCAAATTGGAGCCTGGAGCATTGAAAGGAAATATGCGGCCTGCCTGTCTCAGACAGGACTTCTCTGCGTGATTGAAGAGACTTGCAGTTCTCCACCTGCTCACTAACACCATGAATTCCCTCTGCAGAAAGCCGAGCTGAGAGAGGTGGGTTCATTCAGGGGAATCTCTGTAGAAAAACCCACAAACATCCAGTGGGCACCGGTCAGGGACAAACACTGACAGAAAAACCTTGGCGAGTTTTGACCACTTGTGTATGAGCGTGAGAGGGTGAGTGTGTGTGTGTGTGTGTGTGTGTGTGTGTGTGTGAGTGTGTGTGTGTGTGTGTGTTTGTGAGAGTGTGTGTGTGTGTGTGTGTGTGTGAGTGTGTGTGTGTGTGTGTGAGTGTGTGTGTGAGTGTGTGTGTGTGTGTGTGAGTGTGTGTGTGTGTTTGTGTGTGTGTGAGTGTGTTTGTGTTTGTGTGTGTGTGTGAGTGTGTGTGTGTTTGTGTGTGTGTGTGTGAGTGTGTGTTTGTGAGTGTGTGAGTGTGTGTGTGTGAGTGTGTGTGTGTGTGTGTGTGTGTGTGTGTGTGTGTGTGTGTGTGTGTGAGTGTGTGTGTGTGTGTGTTAGTGACCTTGCAGGATTTACATTAGAACAAGAGTTCCCAGCCTGGTGTCCATGGACCCCTTGGTCAATGGTAGGAGGTCCATGGTATACACAAGGTCAGGAACCCATGCTTTAGAGGTTACTTCACTACAATGGGATGGCAACAACTTTTAAACATATTCCATTGGTTCTAAAATACTTTGGACTTTCCAGGGTCATGAAAGGTGCCAGATAAATTTAAGTTATTCTTTGCAAAAGTCTGCCAAATATCAATTATGTTCTTGTACCTATCTACCACTAGTCCATTACCCTCAATGAACTTTCTACAATCTGCCAATTATGTTTTATTTAATCCTGCAGTACCTGTTCATTATTCTCTACAATAACTCTTGGGAAGCTGTCCAATATTGCATATTGAAATCTCTGCCAGCTGTCCATGCTCTCTGTCTGCGACACTGCCAATACAGCATTACCTTCTTCATAAATCCTCACCAAATGCTTTCTTACAACTACTGTCATCTGAAAATGGGCCTTCAATGGTTTTGATATTCCGAATGCTATTTTTCCAAAATTTATACTCATTAAGATAGCAATCAGAATCCTTCTCATGAGTAGCCATTGTTTCTCTGACTTCAGAAGGTCAAAGTTCAAAATCCACATATTCAATGACATTAGGAGTTTGAACTGTCAACCAGCTTCAATTAATTGATTTGTTATTCTCAGTCCCAGTTCTTCCAAGTTGGCATTGTTAGCATAAGTTGTTTTAAACCTATTAATAACCTGAATTGTCCACTAATTCAACTTATTAATATGATTAAAACATTTTAAGCTTATTACGCCAAAGGATCTAATGTTTGCCGTGTCGAATAGTTTTGCCTGAACCTAGTGTTTGTCACTCACAGAATAAATCATTCTTCAAAGTACATTTATCATCAAAGTATGTATACCATATACAACCTTGAGATTCATCTTCTTGCAGGCAGCCACAAAACAAAGAAACACAATAGAATTTACAAAAGCTTCCCACCACAAAAACAAACAAACACCCAATGCGTGACAAAGAGAGAAAAAATTGTGCCAACAATCCACAGAACATGAACCACAGAGTCCCTAAAAGTAAGTCCACAGCCACAGAGTCAGTTCAGTGCTCAGGGGAGTGCCAATGTCTGTAGGCCTCAGCAGCAGACCCAAGTTCAGTGCTGAGGGGAGTGCCGATGTCTGTAGGCCCAGTCACAGAGTCAGTTCAGTGCTGAGGAGAGTGCCGATGTCTGTAGGCCCCAATCACAGAGTCAGTTCAGTGCTGAGGGGAGTGCCGATGTCTGTAGGCCCAGTCACAGAGTCAGTTCAGTGCTGAGGGGAGTGCCAATGTCTGTAGGCCCCAATCACAGAGTCAGTTCAGTGCTGAGGGGAGTGCCGATGTCTGTAGGCCCAGTCACAGAGTCAGTTCAGTGCTGAGGGGAGTGCCGATGTCTGTAGGCCCAGTGACAGAGTCAGTTCAGTGCTGAGGAGAGTGCCGATGGCTGTAGGCCCCAGTCACAGAGTCAGTTCAGTGCTGAGGGGAGTGCCGATGTCTGTAGGCCCAGTCACAGAATCAGTTCAGTGCTGAGGAGAGTGCCGATGTCTGTAGGCCCAGTCACAGAGTCAGTTCAGTGCCGAGGGGAGTGCCGATGTCTGTAGGCCCAGTCACAGAGTCAGTTCAGTGCTGAGGGGAGTGCCGATGTCTGTAGGCCCAGTCACAGAGTCAGTTCAGTGCTGAGGGGAGTGCCGATGTCTGTAGGCCCAGTCACAGAGTCAGTTCAGTGCTGAGGGGAGTGCCGATGTCTGTAGGCCCAGTCACAGAGTCAGTTCAGTGCTGAGGGGAGTGCCGATGTCTGTAGGCCCCAGTCACAGAGTCAGTTCAGTGCTGAGGTGGGTAAAGCCTCACAGAGTAGGGAGCAGAACATCGGTTTGTCCTTTGTCCTCAGCCTTGACACCTTGACCTTTTTAATCTGGCTCAGTGCTTAAATCAGCCAATCTTTCAGGATTCCACAAAAACACCAGGAGATATTGACAGTCCAAAAGCACACGTCCCAATGGAAAACTACAGGCTGTGGATTGCAGTGATTGTAGTTCAAAGCAAGTACATTTAGTGGAATTGTTAGTAGTTTGGTTAGCTGCCCACAAAGTATCACGTGTTTTGCCAATGAACCATAGAAAGCATTCTGTCTTGATGTATAACATCTCGAAACAGGAACTGCTCTGCACGCGACCGTCAGGAACTGCAGAGAGTTGTGGACACAGCTCTGCACATCACAGGAAACAGCCTCGTCTCTATGGACTCTGTCTGTACTTCTCACTGTCTCAGTACAGAACCGGCACAATCAAAGGCCCCACACACCCAAACATTCTCTCTTCACCCCTCTCCCACCGGGCAGAAACCTGAAAACACGTACAGCAGGCTCAAGGACAGCTTCTATTGCACTGTTAACAGACTCCTGTGTGAAGGGATGGGCTCTTGGTCTCACAGTCTACCTCGTTATGATATCGTTCTTTATCGTCTAGCTGCACTTCACCTTTTTCAGTAGCTTTTACATTTTTTCTGCATTGTTATTGTTTACCTTACGCAGCTCAATGCTTTTCACCGTGCAGTTATTATATCTGAGTAAACAACATGGACGACAGGTTTCTCACGGTATCCTGGAACCTGTGACAAGAATAATCCAATAGCAATAGGCTTACACTGGCAGCCCGGCCACTGGAATGAGGTTCGCACTGACATCCGTGGAAATAATTCCTACAACAGCCGCAAAAGAGATGATCTTGAAATGGAGTGAAGTGGAGGATTGATGGAGAACCAACCCTGCAGTAGCAGAGGAGAGCAGGCAGCAGGAGTGTGTGCTTGGAAATAGAAAGGAGCGGTGTACAGTGGCAGAATGGAACAGTTTTGAGGGGAATCAGGTCAATACGAGGACCAGACTAAGGGTTGATTGGTAGCTGTGATGGTCACAGCCATGGAAATGGTTATGGTCAGAGGGGCTGACATTTCAGCAAATGTAAGGCTAGTGCTCTACCTTTTCTTGGGGCCTTTAGCGGTAGATTACGCAGTTGCTCCTTGTTAATGTTGACATTGGTTGTGGGTCCATTCTTTTAACATTCTGTCCTGCCTCAGGCCCAAGACATCTTCACACTGGGTAAGGGTTTTCCTTCACCCACAGAGCATACAGAGGCTATCAGATATGCTGGGGGCTAGGAGGGGGTATTAGAGGTTCGCAGGGGAGACACCCAGAGGTGACGCAAAGATCAACTGAGTGATCACGGTCTGCCTCATAGGCATTTTCTGGTGGAATGAGGGCTGCAATTTGTGTGTGGCGGGGCAGAGGGTGATGATCAACAATAGGGGAGGCCATTGGGGCATCGTATGGCGAAGGGCTGGTGTCAATATCAGTGGCCTGTTCCAGTCATCAGTACCTGAGCAGTGGGGAGGGTCAGGGGGCAGAAGAGGAGGAAATGTCGGGTTTGTGATCAGTGCCGAGGGCCGGTTGATGACTGTTCAATTGCATGAGCCTCTAGAGGTTGGATTGGTAGAGTGGGAGGTGGTAGGGGTGGGAACCCCAGAGACGAGGTAATTGTTTATTCAGAGTATTTACTTGATACAAGTGGGATTGTAGCGTAGCGGTTAATGTAATGTAATTATAGTACAGTGACCCGGGTTCAATTCTACTGCTGTCTGCTGTCTGTAAGGAGTTTGTACGTTCTCCCTGTGACTGTCCGGGATTTTCCTGATGCTCTGGTTATAGTGCGGTGACCCAGGTTCAATTCTACCGCTGTCTGCTGTCTGTAAGGAGTTTGTTCATTCTCCCTGTGTCTGTCCAGGATTTTCCTGATGCTCTGGTTACAGTGCGGTGACCTGGGTTCAGTTTTGCCGCAGTCTGTAAGGGGTTTGTACGTTCTCCCTGTGGCTGTCTGGGATTTTCCTGATGCTCTGGTTACAGTGCGGTGACCCAGGTTCAATTCTACCGCTGTCTGCTGTCTGTAAGGAGTTTGTACGTTCTCCCTGTGACAGTCCGGGATTTTTCCTGATGCTCTGTTTTTTCCCGCACTCCAGAGGTGTACAGGGAAATAAAACTGGTCACGTGGGTGAAGTTGGGCGGCTCAGGTTTGTTGTGTCCGAAGGGTCTGATACTCTGCTGTATCTCCAGATAAAAATCAAATGTCAGTCAGTGAGCAAACGAGACGGGGAGCCGTCCTGAATCAGGTTCTCATTGCTAGCCTGGGACAGGCCTGGGGAGGCTCCCTCCAAAATGCTCACAGCCTCAGAGCGATCAGCACCGTGATAGCATAATTGGGCCAGGGAGTGGTCAGGTGGGCAAGCGACTGACCCAATCCTCCCCAGCACTGCATTAGGGACGATGTCTCTGTGTGTCTGCTGGTGCAGAAAGTGGCTGACCTGCACAAGGACAGTCCACAGCAGGAAGTCCCTGCGTGGACCCATTTTACCAGTACCATGTCCCGAACTCTCGGGACTTGCCTCACTCCAGGGAATATGAACTACAAGCCACAGAATGTTCATACAAGCAAGATGGATTGCATTTGTGATGCTGCACGTGAAATGGAACTTGTGTGTTTAAAGCCTCACTCCCATTGACTCGGTCAGGTTAAGGTGAGGTGGGAACTCTGCTGGAAACCCTTTTGGAGATGCCCACCAGAGATGTCTCAGACTGTGTGCATTGTACCAGGGGAGTTCAGCACCGAATCAGTGATGATCTTCGTCCAGAATCAAAGAGGCAAGTTTGGCACTTCCTGCATATTCAGTGCTCATTATAAGGATCATTAAATGCTCAGATATTGAAACAACTTCTTTGCCAATACTTTACATTGTGATAAAGATCTTTATGAGAACTATTCCAATAAGTTTTTTATTGATGCAGAACAGTTTTGGATCGCTCAATCACCGATTTCACATCAAAACGGAAATTGTCTTCACACCAACATTCTGAAGTTATACAAATGTTAAGAACCCCACAATGCCAGCAAGGCTTTTGTTTCTGAAGTTGAGCCTTTCTAAAAGTTACAGGATGAAGCTTTCGATCAGCATTGAAGTACCCTGAGGCGGATGGAACTGACCATCAGGAGCGGAAATGCGTCAGCTGCGACATTTCACACCCATGCCAGAGAGTGAGAGTGACATTTCTGACCCATTAAAGCACAGATTTATCTTTGTATCAGGACGTTGACCGTTCCTTCAGCCTGTGTCACTGGTGTCAGCAACAACTAGGGAAATTCTGCAGCTCTGTTTACGATCAGTTTCATCCAACTCTAAAGAAAAGCTTCCATTATATCAGTGTTGGAGTTCATCTTACACCCTGACCTGTCAGATCTATCACATAAATATAGTAAGCCTGGATGTTCATCAACCACTTGATGTGTCACAGTGATAACGATGTATTAGCAATGGACACTAAACTGAGATTTTCAATTCTACATGACTTGTGGAGTAGAAAATTAATGTTCCCTTCACACTGAAAGCAAAGTAGAAAGGTATCCCAACCAATATCCAAACACAGAATAGTTAGATATTCTCCTTTTCACTGGGAGTTAGAGGAGATTTGTTTTGTCAACTAAAGCTCTTTAAAATGTCTACAAATGTACTGGGTGCATCACTGTCTAGTATTAGGGGAGGAGTTACTGCACAAGATCAAAGTAAGTTGCAGAAACTTGTAAAATTAGTCAATTCCATCTTGGGTACCAGCCTCCATAGTATCCAAGACATCTTCAAGGTGCGGTGCCTTAGGAAGGTGGCATCCATCATTAAGGATTCCCACCACCCAGGACTTGCCCTCTTCTCATAGTCACCATTAGGAATGGGGGTACAGAAGCCTGAAGGCACACACTCAGCGATTCAGGAAAAGCTTCTTCCCCTCTGCCAGCTGATTCCTAAATTGACATTGAACCCATGAACACTACCTCACTACTTTTTTATTTTCTGTTTTTTTTAACTGAACTATTTAATAGACATATAAATACTTACAGTAATTCAGCCTTATCCTCAATATTTATCTATCATGTATTTCATTGTACTGCTGCAGTATCGTTACCAAATTTCATGACATCTGCCGGTGATATTAAACCTGATTCTGATTCTGTTGCTGCTCAGGAGAAAAGTGATCGCAATGTCTGCTTCCCACAACAGTCACTGAATTTTAAACGTAACTAAAGTGCTTTGGATACTTCGGGATCAATTGTCTGAATTCATTTCATATTCTATCTCAATGCACAGGGTAAAACTGCTGAAAGACGAGACAAGATATTGGTAGTTTTGGGTCCAGGGTAACCGGAGATGAAAAGAGATGTGCTGTAGATGTCCCAGTTGGTGCTTAGCTTGCTTTCCTTCACATCCGGAGTGTGATGCTGGGGGAGATTGTGATGGTGGGGGAGATTGTGATGGTGGGGAGATTGTGATGGTGGGGGAGATTGTGATGGTGGGGGAGATTGTATTGCTGGGGGAGATTGTGATGATGGGGAGATTGTGATGATGGGGGAGATTGTGACGATGGGGAGATTGTGATGGTGGGGGAGATTGTGATGGTGGGGGAGATTGTATTGCTGGGGGAGATTGTGATGATGGGGAGATTGTGTTGGTGGGGAGATAGTAATGATGGGGGAGATGGTGATGGTGGGGGAGATTGTGATGATGGGGAGATTGTGTTGGTGGGGAGATAGTAATGATGGGGGAGATTGTGATGGTGGGGGAGATTGTGATGCTGGGGAGATTGTGATGGTGGGGAGAGTGTGATGGTGGGGAGAATGTGATGGTGGGGGAGATTGTGATGCCGGGGAAGATTGTGATGGTAGGGGAGATTGTGATGATGGGGGAGATTGTGATGGTGGGCAGAGTGTGATGCTGGGGGAGATTGTGACGATGGGGGAGATTGTAATGCTGGGGGAGATTGTATTGCTGGGGGAGATTGTGATGGTGGGGGAGATTGTATTGCTGGGGGAGATTGTGATGGTGGGGGAGATTGTGATGCTGGGGAGATTGTGATGGTGGGGAGAGTGTGATGGTGGGGAGAATGTGATGGTGGGGGAGATTGTGATGCCGGGGAAGATTGTGATGGTGGGGGAGATTGTGATGGTGGGGGAGATTGTGATGATGGGGGAGATTGTGATGGTGGGGGAGATTGTATTGCTGGGGGAGATTGTGATGGTGGGGGAGATTGTGATGCTGGGGAGATTGTGATGGTGGGGAGAGTGTGATGGTGGGGAGAATGTGATGGTGGGGGAGATTGTGATGCCGGGGAAGATTGTGATGGTAGGGGAGATTGTGATGATGGGGGAGATTGTGATGGTGGGCAGAGTGTGATGCTGGGGGAGATTGTGACGATGGGGGAGATTGTGATGCTGGGGGAGATTGTATTGCTGGGGGAGATTGTGATGGTGGGGGAGATTGTGATGATGGGGGAGATTGTGACGATGGGGGAGATTGTGATGGTGGGGGAGATTGTGATGATGGGGGAGATTGTGACGATGGGGAGATTGTGATGGTGGGGGAGATTGTATTGCTGGGGGAGATTGTGATGATGGGGAGATTGTGATGGTGGGGAGATAGTAATGATGGGGGAGATTGTGATGGTGGGGGAGATTGTGATGGTGCGGAGAGTGTGATGGTGGGGAGAATGTGATGGTGGGGGAGATTGTGATGCCGGGGAAGATTGTGATGGTGGGGGAGATTGTGATGGTGGGGAAGATTGTGATGGCGGGGAAGATTGTGATGGTGGGGGAGATTGTGATGATGGGGGAGATTGTGATGGTGGGCAGAGTGTGATGCTGGGGGAGATTGTGACGATGGGGGAGATTGTGATGCTGGGGGAGATTGTATTGCTGGGGGAGATTGTGATGCTGGGGCAGATTGTGATGGTGGGGGAGATTGTGATGATGGGGGAGATTGTGACAATGGGGGCGATTGTGATGGTGGGGAGATTGTGATGGTGGGGGAGATTGTGATGGTGGGGAGAGTCTGATGGTGGGGGAGATTGTGATGGTGGGGAGAGTGTGATGGTGGGGAGATTGTGATGGTGGGGGAGATTGTGATGGTGGGGGAGATTGTATTGCTGGGGGAGTGTGATGGTGGGGAGAGTGTGATGGTGGGGGAGATTGTGATGGTGGGGGAGATTGTGATGGTGGGGAGATTGTATTGGTGGGGGAGATTGTGATGCTGGGGGAGATTGTGATGATGGGGGAGATTGTATTGCTGGGGGAGATTGTGATGGTAGGGGAGATTGTGATGATGGGGGAGATTGTGATGGTGGGGGAGATTGTGTTGATGGGGGAGTGTGATGATGGGGGAGAGTGTGATGATGGGGGAGATTGTATTGCTGGGGGAGTGTGATGGTGGGGGAGATTGTGATGCTAGGGGGAGATTGTGATGATGGGGGAGATTGTGATGGTGGGGAGATTGTGATGCTGGGGGAGATTGTGATGATGGGGGAGATTGTGATGGTGGGGAGATTGTGATGGTGGGGGTGATTGTGATGGTGCGGGAGATTGTGATGGTGGGGAGAGTGTGATGGTGGGGGAGATTGTGATGGTGGGGAGAGTGTAATGGTGGGGAGATTGTGATGGTGGGGGAGATTGTGATGGTGGGGGAGATTGTATTGCTGGGGGAGTGTGATGGTGGGGAGAGTGTGATGGTGGGGGAGATTGTGATTGTGGGGGAGATTGTGATGGTGGGGAGATTGTGATGCTGGGGGAGATTGTGATGGTGGGGAGATTGTATTGGTGGGGGAGATTGTGATGCTGGGGGAGATTGTGATGATGGGGGAGATTGTATTGCTGGGGGAGATTGTGATGGTGGGGGAGATTGTGATGCTGGGGGAGATTGTGATGATGGGGGAGATTGTGATGGTGGGGAGATTGTATTGGTGGGGGAGATTGTGATGCTGGGGGAGATTGTGATGATGGGGGAGATTGTATTGCTGGGGGAGATTGTGATGGTGGGGGAGATTGTGTTGATGGGGGAGTGTGATGATGGGGGAGAGTGTGATGATGGGGGAGATTGTATTGCTGGGGGAGTGTGATGGTGGGGGAGATTGTGACGGTGGGGGAGATTGTATTGCTGGGGGAGATTGTGTTGGCGGGGGAGATTGTATTGCTGGGGGAGATTGTGATGCTGGGGGAGATTGTGATGGTGGGGGAGATTGTATTGCTGGGGTAGTGTGATGGTGGGGGAGATTGTGACGGTGGGGGAGATTGTATTGCTGGGGGAGATTGTGTTGGCGGGGGAGATTGTATTGCTGGGGGAGTGTGATGATGGGGGAGATTGTGATGGTGGGGGAGATTGTATTGCTGGGGGAGATTGTGTTGGCGGGGGAGATTGTATTGCTGGGGGAGTGTGATGATGGGGGAGAGTGTGATGATGGGGGAGATTGTATTGCTGGGGGAGTGTGATGGTGGGGGAGATTGTGACGGTGGGGGAGATTGTATTGCTGGGGGAGATTGTGTTGGCGGGGGAGATTGTATTGCTGGGGGAGTGTGATGATGGGGGAGATTGTGATGGTGGGGGAGATTGTATTGCTGGGGGAGTGTGATGATGGGGGAGATTGTATTGCTGGGGGAGTGTGATGGTGGGGGAGAGGATCCGGAGATTATTTTGGGTTTGAAACAAGTTGAGTAGAAGCAGTGTGACCCGCTGGTGCAACTCTTTCTGTTGACCCACACACTGGGTACGTTTCAGCACCCGGAGGGTCCATGGTTTGTCTGGCTGGAAACAAGCCCGTCCTTCCTGCAATAGTTGGAGTAATTCAGGAGGAGCTGATCCTAAAGTTTTGGAGGTTGCAAAGCAAAACGTTGCTTTGGGGCCGGAGGATTCCCAGCAGTTGCTCGTCTCTGGATTTGAGGGAAACTTTTGGACTTTGCACGGCTGTTGCAATTGGAATTAGAATTGGAGTTGGTTTATATTGTCTCATGCTGAGACAGAGCAAAAAGAGGTTGTCTTGCCCAGTGTTCGTAGAGATTGAATCATTTAACAGTCTGATGACAGCAGGAAGAAGCTGCTCCTCAGACTGGTAGAATGTACTTCCAGGCTTCTGTATCTTCTGCCTAGTGGAAGAGGGGAGAAGAGACAATGTCAGGGGTGGGTGGGATATTTGATTATGCTGACAGCTTTACCGAGAAGGATAGGAAGAGTCCATAGGTGAGGTTGGTTTCCATGATCTGCTGAGTTGTGTCCACAACTCCCTGCAGTTCCTGTTGGTCGCACGTAAAGCAGTTGTCATACCAGGTTGGGATACATTCGAATAGGATGCTTTCTATATGGTACACCGATAATAACTGGGGACATGGCAGATTGCTTTTGCCCTCCTGAGGAAGTTGAGGCATTGGTGAGCTTTCTCTGGAGGCACGTTGCTGAGTTTGTTTGTTCAGTGCCAGCAGCCTGGTTTGTCTTTGGGTCACTGATGGTTTTTCCGTCTCAGCTGCTGTCAAATGGTCATTGAAATGTCCTTCTCACACTTGCCTTTTCTGCTGCTAGCCCGGGGGTGTGGATTTTTAATCATTGACGTTGATCAGTTTGGTTGTTACTCGGCCGATGTGCTCAGCTCTCTGTGGGATATCGCTCCGTTTCTCAGCTGCAGACCGTGCTCACTTGCTATTCTGTGCCATGTTGCTTCCGTCTTGTTGACTGTGGCAGTGGAATCAGGTTGGGCCTGTCAGTGACTGGGCAGGAAACATTTCAAGGCTCATTAATGCTTTCCCAGGGATTTTTAACCTTCCTCAGTGAGTAGGCTGGGAAATCTTAGTGTACATACACTCAGTGGCCACTTTATTAGGTACACTGGTACACCAGCTCGTTAGTGAAAAACATCTAATCAGTTAATCATGTGGCAGCAACACAATGCACAACATCGTGAGATGTGGTCAAGAGGTTCAGCTCAAACGTCAGAGTGGGGAAGAAATGTGATCTAAACGACTTTGACTGTAGAATGATAGTTGGTGCCAGACAGGGTGACTTGAATATCTCAGCTGTTGATCTCGTGGGATTTTCACACACAACAGTCTCCGGAGTTTACAGAGAATGGTGCAAAAAACCAAACACATGCAATGAGCAGCAGTTCTGTGGGTGAAAATGCCTCGTTAAAGAGAGAGGTCAGAGGAGAATGGCCAAACTGGTTCAAACTGACGGGAAGGTGACAGTAACTCAAATAACCACATGTTACAACAGTAGAATGCAGAAGAGCATCTCTGAACACACAACACATCAAACCCTGAAGTGGATGGGCTACAGCAGCAGAAGACCACGAACGTACATTATTAGGTACAAGAGCTACTTACTAAAGTGACCACAGACAGTGTAAGTAGTTTGTTGAAAGAAAACAGACTGTGGTATAAAAGGTATTTGCTCACTCCATTGATAAGTGCTCTCCCCTTGTGTCAGTCTAGCTAATTAACAGCATTTTGCAGGCAGTTTTCTGCTGTAGCCTCACCTCCAGCAGGAGCTGGGTTAGATTGTCCATGACTATTTCAGTAGCACCCTGGAAATTAACAGTCATGGAAGGTTATCACTGCAGATTGTGAGAATTTATTTTCTACCATCTGCTGGTGCTTTTAAAATTGGCAATATTTAGACAGTTCTAAACAAGGTTCCTACAGGGATACATTATGATTGGTATAGGATACTGAAAACACTTACTATCTGCTGGATAAGTTTATTATAAAACTTTATTAACAGTAAAGGCAATCACTTCAGGAGGCCATTTTCCTTTTAAATAATTGTGGCCATTTAAAAGCTCAAAGCAGCCGTCAGCAAATAGCGTTGTCCGCTGCTCACCACACAAACTGCCTGGAGAAAACAAGCCTGGATTCTCTTGATGAAAACTGAAGTTTGCAGGACTGGAAGCCACAACAATATTCATTTTACACAGCATTCAATGTAGTGAAACAGCCAAGCTTCATACAAGTGCAAGAGTCTCTTGATTTGAATTGTCCAAAGACCTTTGGATATTCAAGTAAGAACCGGTCTGTTTTGGAACCAGAGAGATTGTAGGGCAAGATTGTTAAACATCTGCCCTGTAAAATGATACTGGATTTGTAAGAGTAAATTACTCTCTACACACAGCATACGGAGAGTCTGCTGAACAGCAGAACATGTGTAACACCCTGGGAAAGGTTTCACCGCTAAAGTAATGTGGAAGCAGTGTTTGGGTTGTGGTTAGAGATACCGGGTGCTTTGAGATGTGTGCAGTCCAATGAAGAGAGTGTGTTTTTGTGTTGTGTGCCTGATACCAGTGTGAGCTGGATCTTTTGTTCGGCGGGAGATAAAGGGAGAAGACGCCGGAGAGAAAAGATCGTAGGACTCAACCCGGAGCTGGTGATTTGACCAAGCCCAGGGAGACGGAAGTGAAGGGGAGACTGTGAGCTCCAACTTGTGCACATTAGACTGTTTCATTAAAATGAGCCTTTTCTCTTTTTGCTTTTTCTTTCCTAACCCTTTAGTCAAATCAACCATTTAATTGTATGCGGTTTACTGTCTGTTATTTTGTGGTACTTATGAATGAATGAATGAATGATCTTTATTGTCATTATACAAAGGTACAATGAAACTCTATTTGGCTTCCTCTCAGGCAAATAAATAAAGCGATAGATAAAAACAAGACAGTAATAGAGAAATAGTATTAAATAGATTAGTAGCAGAAAATAAGTTGCAGCATCACCAGAATATCACAGTAATGCACAAAGTGCTGTTAGTGCAAGTATTGAGTCCTTGTGTGTGCATGTGTGTGCTCACAGTTTCAGTCATTGTTCTGTGGGAGTGGTGTGATGGAGGCCACAGCTCTGGGGTAGAAGCTGTTCCTCAGTCTATTTGTTCTGGCTTTTAGTGTCCTGAACATTTTGCTGGACGGAAGTGGGTCAAACAGGGAGTGGCCGGGGTGTGTGGTGTCTCTGGTTATGCTGATTGCTTTCCTCCTGAGTCAAACAGGGAGTGGCCGGGGTGTGTGGTGTCTCTGGTTATGCTGATTGCTTTCCTCCTGAGTCTGCTGGGATAGATGGTGTCCAGTCCTGGGAGCTCCATCCTGACAATTCGCTGGGCCGCCTCCACCAGGCGATGCAGGTCTTGTCGCTCAGCGGCTGTGCAGCTGGCATACCACACTGTGGTGCTGTTGGTCAGGATGGTTTCAATTGTGCTTCTGTAGAAGTTAAGCAACAGCTTTTGTGGGAGTCTTTCTGAGGAAGAGGAGTCTTTGTTGTGCCTTTTTTACAAGCAGCGAGGTGTTGGTGGTCCATGTCAGCTGTTTTGACAACGTAACTCCAAGGAACTTTAGGTTTTCCACACTTCCCACTACTTATTTGTAACAGGGTAACGAATCATGCAGCATCCACACAAACAGGGGGTTTGGGGTGAGCTTGCACTTCAATCTCCCACGTTTGGCAGGGCCAGAGATTGTCTTCCCTAGACTTACGCAGCCGATGGAACCGGAGTGTTTCTCATGAAAGGAAAAACCCACTGGACAGAGATTGTGGGCTGAACGCTCAGAACTTCCGATCATCCAAACTGCCTTCTGTACAACCGGGAAGTAAGTGGGCTAGAAAACTGTTCATACAACTCCCAGACAAAAGGGTTGGTGCTATTTTACTGAAGTGAAGTCATTTTGTCAATATTCCCAGCAAGGGAAATTGTTCTTGAACTTTTGGTGAGATTTTCATATTTATTTCATTCCCCCCAGCAAAAGTTCCTCCAAATGATATAGAATAATACACAAAATTTATTGCAGTAGATTTTCAACCTCTGTTAGCTGACTCTGTTTCCACAAAACCACCAAATACTTTCTACAATTACAGAGCAGAATTGAATTCCTTGATTTCCATGATTCTGTGCTGGAACATCAGAGGCTGCGGAGCAACCAGACTGAGGAACGTGGATAGGATAGACTGTCAGGATCTTTTCCCCAGAGTACTAGAGGACATGTATGAGACGGGAAACGTTTACAGATTTATTCGTCAGGTTTTTATTTGCACCGAAGTTGCAGTTGCCTGGAACACACTGTCAGCGGTGACAGTGGAAGCAGAAACAACGGCAAAGTTTAAACTGTATGTAGACAGTGTTACGTATCCCATAACTGGATCACTTACCAGCAAAGATAGAGAGGTCCGCTGAAGTCTGATGGTACCATTTTTAAACGTTTTATTTTATAAAGGGGCACAAAAGTAAGGTTAATACAAACGTTCAGATAACATACGTAGTCAATACTCAATCTAAAGCGCAGGTATAGTAATAATCAATAAGAAATAAGCTCTATCATTGTCTAGGGGTAATGTATATATTGTCCGCTGTATATCTAAAAGTCTCTTGCGGTCACTGCAGTTCCACCAGCTGCCGTCTTTTGGGGTGTCGCGGTGGTGTACTTTTGTTGGAGAGAGAGAGATAGAGATAGAATGGAACAGTTACCCGGCGGGTTTTTCCAACCTTTATGAGTTCGATCCGTCGGAGTCTCGTTGGGGAATGGACGCTCACTTGTGGCCTCTCCTGTAGCTAAGCCGTTCTTCCGTGGTGAGGTCGCCAATCCCAGGCAAGGAAAAGATGCACACGAACCCCCCTCCCGGCTTTCGCTATTAAACGCTGTCACAGGATTTCTAGCGTGTCTTCTGGTGCGTCTGGGGGGCCGTCTTTACAACCCCTCTTTTATCTGAACTCACGGGGTCTCAGATGTCAATCAGGTTGGGATGATGCAATCTCTCTCCGTCTCTCCACCCACATTGCCCTGAGGGTATACACGTAGTACAGTTCCCAATTCACAAAGGTGTCTCCACGAGACAATGACCACAGTCGCCAGCTTTTGCCTCGCCGTGAAACGAGGGACACCGCACGTATCTTTCTCTTCTCTTGGGTCATTGACCCCCCCTTCACTAGGGCTCTTGCGATTCTCACAAAGGAGGGGGCTGGGGTCATAACACCTCCCCTCTTAAAAATGTTTTTACCGGCGGTTAAAACGGAGTGGTACAGAGTTTTACAGGGTTTTAGGATCTAACATAGTACAAAAGCTTTTCTTTTAACTACAGAGCTGTACCGTCATACATTTTTCAGCGTCTAAACAGTTAACAATTACAGTGGCACTTCCGTTAATATGGTAACATCTTGTCTCTGACTAAAGGCTGGTAGCATCAGATTTCAACAGGCAGGGTTCCAAGGGGGTTGTCTTTGTTATTCACATGCTTTGTCAAAATCCCGTACAGCCGGTTTTTCTATTTAGAAATGGCACCCCCATTAACCGTCACCTCTTTTCCGGTGAGTTCCTACGTGGGGGACCTGGGTAATTTGGCGAGGTACTCTCCCGCCTTTCTGTTCCATAAGGGTTATTCTCTCAACACCGTGTTCCAAACTTAAATCATCGTGTGAATTTCCGCCCAATTCTTTAATTTTAAGCAAGTTGTTGGTTTTATCTTCCAGA
Source organism: Hemitrygon akajei (assembly GCF_048418815.1). Classification (NCBI taxonomy): domain Eukaryota; kingdom Metazoa; phylum Chordata; class Chondrichthyes; order Myliobatiformes; family Dasyatidae; genus Hemitrygon; species Hemitrygon akajei. Next base: position 39,870,614 of record NC_133131.1, read on the forward strand.
CCCTTCATGTTATTAGTTTTCAGTTTAAACTCTTGGCCCAAACAGTGTTTCAAATTCTGCCTTTTCACAGCACACTCTTGAATAACAATAGCGTGTGGGGGACCTTTACATTCCAAATCAACCTGTAATTGATTTGCAGGCACTGTGTTACCAAGCCATTGTCTCTGCAGCCTGGTTGCTGCTTCTGACAGCAATCTAAACTTTAAATTTTCTTCATTCGATTTGGGATCTACAAACTTCCCATTCCCTTCAATAATAATGTTTATCCCCCCATGGTCAAGTTCCACTTTAAGGTTCACCACCCCTTCGTGTACAAACACCTGGGAACCCTCCCTTCCCCCAATTACCAGGGTTAACCCTGTCTTCACTGAACCCAGTCCATCTGACCCACAGGGACTGCATTCCTTTTCAACTGAATCAAATACCTCAGACTTTTTCTGAGTTCCAATACTAGGTTCAGTACCACGTGCATCCACATCTTGGACACGCTCAAACGGGACATCTGCCTCTTCCAGGCTTTCAATACCCGTACCCTTTTCAAATTCTAAATTCCCCTGATCCTCCCAGTTCCTCTCTGGGCAACTCCCTTCCGGAGTAAACTCAACCCCGCGGGCTGAAACAAACTCGTCTGCCAACCCAGCAGACCTCTCCAAGGTAATGGCATCCTTTTCATCTAGGACAGCATTCATCTCATTATCGGGAACACCTTGACAACCCTCGACTTCTTCAAACATTAAACCTCTCCTCTCGATCTAACCCTAGATCTCTTCGCTCTTTCTTTAACTTCTCCATCTCCAAGTCATGTTCCCTCTGTTTCTGTTTCTCCTCATACTCTCTTTGATTTTCGGCTCGTTCCTTCTCATTCTCGGCTCATTCCTTCTCTTTCTCGGCTCGTTCCTTCTCTTTCTCGGCTACTTCTAGCTCTTTTAGCTGAATTTCATGCTGTCTTTGCTTTTCAGCTTGGTCCCGCTCTTTTTGCACCTCTAACCCCTTTAGTTGGAGCTCCTGGTCCCGTTTCACCTCTAATTCCTTTATGTGGAACGCCTGCTCCCTTTCTCTCTCAGCCCGTTCTTTCTCTCTCTCAGCCCGTTCTTTCTCTCTCTCAGCCCGTTCTTTCTCCTTCTCAGCTGCTTCCAGCTGCTTTATTTTAAATTCAGGTTCCAACCTTAATTTCTCCAACTCTAGCTGATCCATCCCACTAGCTGGTACTTTTTCAGGGATATTTTCCAATACCTCAGCTTCGAACACATTCTTCCCAATGTAATACTGAGTTATGGCCCCTCGCACCTCCCGCTTTTTCATGGACAACCTCACTTCTATGAGGTCCAATCCCTTCGCCAAATTTAACAAGTCTGATTTGGTGGCCGCCTCTAGCGCCTCCACAGTCGGGTTTTTCATAAATTCACCCACGTCCATCTTTGCTGGTTTCCCGTCTGGCTACCTGCGCAACCAGATCCAAGTTTGGACTTACAAGCCCGATTCACTGGCCTCCCAATTTTGTCAAATCCCGGATGAGCCCCCAAGTTGTTACGTATCCCGTAACTGGATCACTTACCAGCAAAGATAGAGAGGTCCGCTGAAGTCTGATGGTACCATTTTTAAACATTTTATTTTATAAAGGGGCACAAAAGTAAGGTTAATACAAACGTTCAGATAACATACATCATCAATACTCAATCTAAAGTGCAGGTATAGTAATAATCAATAAGAAATAAGCTCTATCATTGTCTAGGGGTAATGTATATATCGTCCGCTGTATATCTGAAAGTCTCTTGCGGTCACTGCAGTTCCACCAGCTGCCGTCTTTTGGGGTGTCGCGGTGGTGCACTTTTGTTGGAGAGAGAGAGATAGAGATTGAATGGAACAGTTACCCGGCGGGTTTTTCCAACCTTTATGAGTTCGATCCATCGGAGTCTCGTTGGGGAATGGACGCTCACTTGTGGCCTCTCCTGTAGCTAAGCCGTTCTTCCGTGGTGAGGTCGCCAATCCCAGGCAAGGAAAAGATGCACACGAACCCCCCCACCGGCTGTCGCTATTAAACGCTGTCACAGGATTTCCAGCATATCTTCTGGTGCGTCTGGGGGGCCGTCTTTACAACCCCTCTTTTATCTGAACTCACGGGGTCTCAGATGTCAATCAGGTTGGGGTGATGCAATCTCTCTCCGTCTCTCCACCCACGTTGCCCTGAGGGTATACACGTAGTACAGTTCCCAATTCACAAAGGTGTCTCCACGAGACAATGACCACAGTCGCCAGCTTTTGCCTCGCCGTGAAATGAGGGACACCACACGTATCTCTCTCTTCTCTTGGGTCATTGACCCCCCCCTTCACTGGGGCTCTTGCGATTCTCACAAAGGAGGGGGCTGGGGTCATAACAACAGAAACAACAGCAAAGTTTAAACTGAATTTAGACAGTTCACTGACGGGACGGGAGCGTGATCGGGACCGTTCGCTGACAGGACGGGATCGCAGCGGGACCGGGCACTTTTTCTGAGTTGGTGGTTATGTCTTGTGGTGAAAGGACAAAACCCAGGAAGGAAATGATTGGAGTGTGAAATTTGCATTTTTCTAAATCAGAGCATGGTGGGTTATCGAGGAGATGCTGAAGGACTGATTGGAGACGTGATAAATGTGGTCTTGGGATCCCCGGAGAACATGAGGATGTCATGTCCTCCAGGTAGATGAAGACAGTCCATGTTGCCTGTCTCGGAGGATCTCATTAAAGGCTGGACTGTTGGACAGTCCAAAGGGAGTCACCAAGTATTCGCAGTAACCAGACGGCGTTATGAACGCTGTCTTCTACTCAACCCCTTGACCGATGCAGATCAGGTTATAGAAACTCCATAGATCCAGCCTGGTGAAGATCTGGGCCATGTGGAGTGTGGGTAAGGGGAGAGGGTGGTGGTTCTGAATGGTTGACAATGCAGGGACGAAGACCCGATGTTTCTTTTTGACGAAGAAGAACCCTGCACCGGGTGCTGGGGATTGGGATGGTCAAATGTTGTTGGGCTTCGGCAATGCAGTCATCATGGTTTGGGTCTCAGCAGGGGAGAGGGGCAGCGGGTGACCTGTGGGTGGGGTGGTACCCTGGAGGAGGTTGATCATGCAGGCGTGTGCTCCTTGAGGTGGCAGGGTGCTGAAGGTGGTGGTAAGTTCCGGTTTCCCTGTGGGAGATTGGTAATGTGGAGGGTTTTCTCTGTCTCCACGGCTTTACGGGGTGAAGTCAGCTGAGGTTGCAGGCAAGAGGAACCCTCCACTTCCCGGATGGGTGAAGCCCAGAGTGTTTCCGATCAGCTCCCTCCCTCCACTTCCCGGATGGTTGGAGCCCAGAGCGTTTCCAATCAGCTCCCTCCCTCCACTTCCCGGATGGGTGAAGCCCAGAGCGTTTCCGATCAGCTCCCTCCCTCCACTTCCCGGATGGGTGAAGCCCAGAGCGTTTCCGATCAGCTCCCTCCCTCCACTTCCCGGATGGTTGGAGCCCAGAGCGTTTCCGATCAGCTCCCTCCCTCCATTTCCCGGATGGTTGGAGCCCAGAGCGTTTCCGATCAGCTCCCTCCCTCCACTTCCCGGATGGTTGGAGCCCAGAGCGTTTCCGATCAGCTCCCTCCCTCCACTTCCCGGATGGGTGAAGCCCAGAGCGTTTCCGATCAGCTCCCTCCCTCCACTTCCCGGATGGTTGGAGCCCAGAGCGTTTCCGATCAGCTCCCTCCCTCCATTTCCCGGATGGTTGGAGCCCAGAGCGTTTCCGATCAGCTCCCTCCCTCCACTTCCCGGATGGGTGAAGCCCAGAGCGTTTCCGATCAGCTCCCTCCCTCCACTTCCCGGATGGGTGAAGCCCAGAGCGTTTCCGATCAGCTCCCTCCCTCCACTTCCCGGATGGGTGAAGCCCAGCGCGTTTCCGATCAGCTCCCTCCCTCCACTTCCCGGATGGGTGAAGCCCAGAGCGTTTCCGATCAGCTCCCTCCCTCCACTTCCCAGATGGGTGAAGCCCAGCGCGTTTCCGATCAGCTCCCTCCCTCCACTTCCCGGATGGGTGAAGCCCAGAGCGTTTCCGATCAGCTCCCTCCCTCCACTTCCCGGATGGTTGGAGCCCAGAGCGTTTCCGATCAGCTCCCTTCTGTTACACGGGGGTGACGGAGGAGAACCCAAGTGCAGGACACTGGCACTTCGACTCAGTTGGGGAGGCTGGCGTAGACCTGAACGTAGAGCAGGAAACCAGAGGGATTTTGACAAGGAGATGGGATTCACAGGGACTCTCTAGAACTCGAGCAGAACTTAGAATTACCGGGTCTAATCGGAACAGGGAACGAAGAATCACACGAGAATTGACCAACGAACCTGTGATAGAGTCGCCATCGTATTGATTTCCCAGTCTCTGATGAAAGCCAGATGTGCGGTAATTGGGTAACTAGCAGCAATTGACTGAAATTGGAGCATGATCAGGGAGAAAGAAGTGTTAAAGGGGAACGGCCAACCGGAACCATGACACCTTCCTCAACTTCCCGGATGTTGAAACCCAACATATTTTCGATTTTTAAGTAAAAATAAAAATAACGTTGATTTTGTTTTTCGTGTTTCACTACTTCCTTCCCTCATTATTGCTTTTATTTCATTTTATTCTTTCCTCCACATTCACATTGCAATTCAAATGTTTATTCTGTCTCTCTTTCTGTTCTGCTGCTCTGCTGGAGAACGGGATGCAAACATGGGAAAAGTGGGTTTTAAGCTACTCTTGCAACCAGTCATAACCCCTGTCCTGGAAGCTGGTGGAGTCAAGTGGGACACAGTCTAGCAACCCAGGTTTGATCCTGGGACTGTCCAGGATTCCTCTGAGTTTTCCAGTTTCCTGCCACATCCCAAAATATTTGCTCATTTGTAGGTTATTGTCACAGCCACGGACTCAGCCGTGGGGTCTGCACACCCTCGCAGACTGGCTGAGGAACGGGTTCGGTAATCACACCAGTGAGTAGGCATGTTCCAGCCAATGAGTGTGTCATTGTGGTGGCATTTAATCCCCTTCCTCTCGTTCCAGTCTTGTCGAGACTTGACCAAAATCAGAGCAACGTCTACACTGTCTACTGACCGTTGTCCTGGTTCTGGGAATGAAGACTGTTGTTTAGCCTGACGCCATTAAGGAACGGTATTTATTTAGTATTAAACTACTACAGCTGAGCCACAGTATCAGCGTTCACTTTAGTTTGACAGTTCTAGTTCATCATCCCGTTGGCCTTCCTTATTTCCTGCACAGTTCTCGTTAAAGTCAGTGAACTATTGATCTGCTTCAGTGTCCCTCTGTCCACACTTGGGCCATGATGGCACATCCTGTGGTTAATTGGCAGCTCATCATTGCCCAGTGAGAGGTAGAATTGATGGGAATATGGGGAGAATGGTTACAGAGGAAATTAATGGGGAAATAAAATTGTTCTATGAGCCAGTATAGATCAAATGGACTAAATGGCCTCCTTCCAAGTTGTAAGGAAACATAGAATATGGAATTCAGCAGTCTATGATTTATTTAGACATCACATTGCCTTCAAAGGCATCCACTTGACCTCACAAGAGCACAGTAACATCGTTTCCTGCAGTATTGAAGTAGCTCAAGGGCTCACATCAATGAGAAGTGGTGAATGTTCCTGCTTTGTGTCCATTTTCTAGTCAGCTTTTCAAAATCGTTCTACAGGGCAAATGAAACAAATTGGCATCAGGATGCTGAGAGAGCTTTCATTTGGAAAGAGCAGAGGCCTAATTGTTACGTGTCGATCAAACTTGGAAGATGAGCACAGTGGGAGGTGCTGAGGAATGGATTCAGATTCAATAACGCAATAAATGGGCTCAAATGACATAAATTCTGAGCATAGTCACAGAATTCCCTGAACCTGTGACTTACAGACCTGCCTTTGTGACTCGTTACAAGGGTTTACACAGCAAAAGTTACTAAAGTGCCCTCGGAAACAATATATATTTCCAGCAGATTTCTCATTATTAGAAAATCATATATAATACACCCACTTTGTCTGAAAATATGGTGTTAGTGCTAAATTTGACAGAGTTGCCATAGCAACCACTGAAGCAGGGCTAAAAGCACCATACAGAGACCGGAGAGAACGGCCAATTTAAATGCTTTGACAGGATTGAAGAATGAAATCAGTCCCAAGCTGCTGATTCCAAGACTTCTCTTTGTTGATGACTATTTCAGGATTCTACTTGTTTCAGTCACATCTGTGCCTTCCACTCTGACCTGTGAGTCCTAACAACATGAAATTTACTGTTGAAATACACAAAATGTTCTGATGGGCAGAACTTGTTCAATGTGTCCAGGAAGGATCCTGACACAATATGTGGACAGGCCGACAAGAGGAGAGGTCATAGTGGATCGGGCACTGGGCAATGAACCTGGTCGGGTGTCAGATCTCAGTGAGTGAGCATTCTGGAGGCAGTTACCACAACACCCTGACCTTCAGCATATCCTTGGACAGGGGCAGGAGCAGATGGAATGGAAAGCATTTAATTGGGAAAAGTGAATTATGATGCAATTAGGCAGCAAGATGGGAGTGTAAATTGGGAACAGATTTACTCAAGGAACTGCACAATGGAAAGGTTGTTTAGGAATCACTAGCATAGGCTTCAGTTTTGGCTGTCCCACTGAGGCAGGGAAAGCATGGTGGAATGAAGAAACTATGGCTGACAAGAGAAGTGGTACATCTAGTCAAGAGGAAGAAAGAAGCTTGCTTAGGTTTTAGGAAGTAAAAATCAGACAGGGCTCTTGACAGTTATAATGGAGCCAGAAAGGATCTTTAAAAGGAATTTAGGAGAGCTGGAAGTGGATTTGAAAAAACCTTGCTGAGTAAGATTAGGGAAAACTCAAGGCATTCTAGACATAAGTGAAGAACAGAAGGATGACTAGAGTGAGGGCATAATTTTAAGGTGATTGGAGGTAAGTTTTGGGGTGATGTCAGAGGTAGGTTTCTCTACAGAGAGAGGTGGGTGTGGAACGCACTGCCAGGGGTGGTGGTAGGGGCAGATACATAAACTACATTTAGTAGACTATTGGATAGGCACATGGATGAAAGGAAAATGGTGGATATGTGAGAGGGAAGGGTTAGATTGATAAAAGATCAGCAGAACATCATGGACAAAGGTCCTGTACTGTGCTTTTATGTTCTGTGATCTAAAACCACTGCTTCTATGTGGAATGGAACATTCATCCAGCTTGATTTCATTGAATCTTCCCGGTAACATTATAGTTTCTCGTCTAGGTAATGTCTTCTACCCTCACTGCTGGCAACGCGTTCCACACACCCACGACTCTCTGCACATAAAAATCCGTCCTCTGACATCCACCCTATACTTCCCTCCAGTCACCTTAAAATTATGCCCTCTCATATTAGACATTTCCAAAATGGGAAAAAGGTGCTGGTTGTCTCGTTTATCAATGTCTCTCATCATCTTATACACCTCCATCAAGACACCTCTCAACCTCCTTCACTCCAAAGAGAAAGGCACTTGTTCAATCAACCTTTCCTTATTCAATATGCTCTCTAACCCAGGCAGTATCCTGATGAATCTCCTCTACAGTGTCCACATTCTTCCGATAATGAGATGACCAGAACTGAATACAACACAAGTGATCTAAACAGAGTTTTATAGAGCTGCAACATTAGCTTGTGGAGCTTAAATTCAGACCCTTGACTAATGAAGGCCAACACTCCGTACACCTTCTTAACCACCGTATCAACCTGTGTGGCAACTTTGAGGGGTCTTTGAATGTGGACCCCAAGATGCCTCTTCCTCCAAACCGCAAAGAACCCTGTCGTTAACTCTTTACACAGCCTTCATCTTTGACCTTCCAAAGTGTATCACTTCACACTTCTCTCGATTGAACTCTGCTTTTCACTTCTCAGCCCAGTTCTGCCTCCTATCAGCGTCCTGTTACAATCTATGGTAACATTTGGCATGAGCTAAAACACCAGCAACCTTGGTGTCATCTGCAACCTACAAGACACGAGATGTGAGGGTGAGTGACAGCGAAGGAGAAGAGGAGACAGAACATGAGAGTGGATGGTAAGCAGACTAATAAAGCAAAATTCTACTCTACAGTATGTTCTCACAATGTCACTATATCTCAAATAAATTAATTGATTCATTGAAGCAATTACAAGATGTGTCTTCTCAGTGTTTAAATGACTGCTTTCTATGAGCTCGCAGTGACAGATTCATTCTCCATTATCAGGGATTACAATGCTCCATTGTCAGCATCAGTGTAAGACATGAAATCAGAGGATCAGTGGAGTCCTAGCCAGCCCCTCCATTCATCTGGTTGGTGACAAAATTGATTTATAAGGAAGAATATTACAACTTAGATCACAGATCATGGAGTACAAGTTACGTTTTGCACAAAACGTCCCTGTTCCAGATTGGATGTTTCAGTCAGTTCACCGGAATCTCCGACTTCCTTTGCCCAGGACTGCAGAGCACGTCCCAGAGAATGATACACTGACTGCTCGTAGCGTTACGCAAAGTGTTCCCTCATTCTCCCTATCAATACTTTCTAAATCTTCAAAACCCGCAGCATGCTGCAAGCATGTGTTCGACAAGCTCAGCCATCAGCTTCTCACTGTCAATAGTGGAGATTAACTGGGCTGTCATGGTGGTTTGAATGAAAGATCTGCCTTTGTCATTCATTGTTCTCAGTCTTCTCATGTAAAACTTGAGTAAATTCCTGTTAGGTTCCCCCAGACAATTTCACTTCCCGTATTATAGAGAAAATCGTGAAGCCCTGGAAAAGATAGAGAATGACTTACAAAGATTCCAGAATTAAGAGGCTGTAACTATCAGGAAAGGTTCACCACAATGAGGCCATTTTCACTGGAAAAGCCCCACAAAGTGATTGAATTAGGAAGCAGCGTTTAACAATGTAGATCTTTTATAAATCCATTGGAATTTCAAAGGTAACTAGTTTGCTGAGAATATAAAATGTGCAATCACACACGGTGATGTGATGACTAACTCAGGAGCTACTGAGGAGCCAGAGCAGCACATGATGGAGAGAGGATCGGAGGTGAAGAATCCGGTTCAGATAAAGTACGTTGGGAGGAGGTTCCTGCACGAGCTAAACTGGCCAGAGCAGGTGTTGATAGCAAATTCATCCTATGATCTAAACTTCTCATCCATTCCCAGACAGTGTCCCCCAACTATTTATCTATTCTAAAGTCACAGAGTGCTACAGCACCCAACAGGCCATTCAGTCCATCTAGTCCATGGCTAACTATCATTCTGCTTAGTCCCATTGATTTACATCTAGACCATAGTCATCCAAGCCTCTCCCATCATGTACTTACCCAAATGTCTCTTAAATGCTGGAATCAAACCCTCATCCACCACTTTCACTGGCAACTCATTCCACACTCTCACCACCCTCTGAGTGAAGAAGTTCCCCCTCACATTCCCCTTAAACAATGCACCATTCACCCTTAACCTATGACCCCTTGCTCCCTCAGCTGACCTGTTTGTAAAAAATGTGAAAAGTGTAACACAGTACACTAAGGATAATTTCTGACAATGAAAATAACAAACGCAGATGATGGAAATCTGAAATAAACACAGAAAATGTGGGAAGACTTCTGGGAGACTTCCTGACCTGAGGTTCTAATGCTGCAGGTTTTGTTGGTAGAACATCATCCCATTGACCATCTGGAAAGTTTTCAACCCCGAGGTAGAGTTAGTTTTGTTTGTTTACCAATCTGACTCTGGTAGTACAAATTCTCTTCCTCTCATCCTGTGGGACACTTGCTGCGGGAGATTTTTGCTGTGATCAAGCTTGTGATCTGTTGTGTGTGTCAATCTACAGCTGATTATTAAATTGGCTCTCTTGGAAGACAAGGATAATTCAAACTTCACTGCTTTTTATTCCATTCTGTTTATCACCCGGATCGGCAAATCCTGCCTCAGTTATCATGAAGTTCAGGTAACTCAGTCCATAAGACCGTAAGACATCGGAACAGAATTAGGCCATTCAGCCCATCAAGTCTGCTCCATCATTCCATGATGGCTGATCTCAGATCCCACTCAACCCCATACACCTGCCTTCTCTCCGTATCCTTTGATGCCCTGACCGAGCAGGAAACTATCAACTTCTGCCTTAAGTACACCCACAGGCTTGACCTCCACCGGTCTGTGGCAGAACATTCCACAGATTCACCACACGCTGGCTGAAAAATAATTCCTCCTTACCTCTGTTCTAAAAGGTCATCCTTCAACGTTGAGACTGTGCCCTCTAGTTCGGGATACCTCCGCCACTGGAAATATCCTCTCCACATCCACCCTGTCTTGTTCTCCAAGATTCAGTAGGTTTCAATGAGATCCCCCCCGCATTCTTCTAAATTCCAGTGAGTACAGGCCCAGAGCTCCCAAACACTCCTCATATGTTAACCCCTTCATTCCCAGAATCATCCTTGTGAACCTCCTCTGGACTCTCTCCAATGAGAATACACCCTTTCTGAGAAATGGGGACCAGAACTGTTGATAATACTCTAAATGCAGCCTGACTAGTGTCTTGAAAAGACTCAACATAATCTCTATGCTTTTATATTCTAATCCCCTTGAAATAAATGGCAACGTTGCATTTGCCTTGTTTATCACAGACTCAACCTGTAAATTAACCTTCTGAGTGTCTTGCACCAGGACTTCTAAGTCCTTTTGCAACTCTGATGTTTAAACCTTCTCCCCATTTAGATACTTCACACTGTTGTTCCTTTTATCAAGATGCATTATCATACGTTTCCCAACACTGTATTCCATCTGCCACTTTTTTGCCCATTTTCCCAATTTGTCTCTGGTGCAATCACATTGCTTCCTCAGCACTCCCTATTCCTGCACCATTACTCTCCCCCAGCCCCATTATGGCACACGGACCGTGGACCCTTCTTTCCAAAGCTTCAGCAATGCCTGCTGCTCTGTGAATGTAGCGCTGGCTCATTGCTACAGATCCTGTGTGAAATGGTATTAAATGATGAAAGAGGCATAGGAGTTGTACTCCACGGTCTGTCAGTTGCCTGCTTCGGAAATCTGAACATTAACTTTTTAAGACAATGCTCCAGGAATTTCAAACAATATTTGAAGCATGGTTTTTATAAAGGGAAAGCTGTTCAGACCTGAGAGGGTAAATGCTCAGCCCTCAATGTCAGGAATTTGGATTTATTTCCTCTCTGCGCATCCTCAAATCCCACTGGACCTCCTGCTGCAGCTTTATCTAAGAATCCTTCGACTTTATGTCCACTCACCCATCTCTAACAATGGTAGGATATGGGGAATAATCTTCAGCTTCATGTCCACTCAACCATCTCGAACAATGCCAGGATATAGGGAATAACCTCCAGCTCTATGTATACTCACCCATCTTGAACAATGGTAGGATATGGTCGGCGTGGCTCACACCCGATTGTGTTAAAATGGGATCTTGTAAAGGATGCTGTGAATGATCTGGCAGGGCTCAGTCTGGATGCTGGGACTGTGCAATTATCTTCCAAGAAATCAAAGCCTCAGTATAAAAGTATCTGGTAAAAAGTTAATGAGAGTGACATTGAAATGTGCTGGTCTATGCCACAGCATGAAGCAGCTTCCAGCTTGTGAAGGGCAGTTCTGACTAATGAGCTGGGGCTCCACAGATTCACTGAACACAGCATCGACATTACAGGATATGCCAACAACAGACACAAGAAATGGACAGTATATATTGTCCATAAAACGGCAGAAGGGCGAGACCTTAACGGGAAGCGAGGAAGCTTAGGTGGCTGATGATGTACCTCCAGCAGCTGGCAGTGAGGCCGAAGAGCAGGAGGCTTGAGCAATCGCCAGTCTAAAGCTGTACTGGTATCGGAAACACAAAAATATCTGCAGATGCTGGAAATCCAAAGCAGCACACACAAAATGCTGGAGAAACGATGGGCTTTGTAAAACCTGGCTGTGGCATTTCCATTTAACAATATATTACACTTGATATGTTTGCCCTCCTTAAACACTGCTGTGGTGTCATCCAGTACCTTTCTTAATTCGCTTTCAGTTGACTCTGTTGCAGGGGATGTGGCATGCAAATGTGGATGGATCCCCAATCAAGATACAGTTGTCTCAGCCTATTATAACCCCACAATGCTGACTCTCCTGTCCTTACCACAAACCAGACCAATGTGGCTTGTTGGTTGTTTTATTTCACTGTTACAAATGTCATTTTCACAGGAATGATCTTTTCACCAGTGTAAGTTCTTAGTTGGAAATCTGCAGGCTTCAGTTCAGGATCTTTCAAAGGCCATTCAAACTCATTTTGCAGAATGACTAAAGCAGACAAGCCAGTATCCAATTCTGTTCTAATTAATTTACTGTTCACCTCTGATGAAAGGCATATTGCTTGTCTGTTAGTTTTCAGAATCAGAATCAGAATCAGGTTTATTATCACCAGTATGTGACATGAAATTTATTAACTTAGCAGCAGCAGTTCAATGCAATACGTAATTTAGCAGAGAAAAATAATAATAATAATAAAAAACAAATAAATCAATTACATATATTGCATAGATTTTTAAAAAGTGCAAAAACAAAAATACTGTATATTTTTTAAAAAGTGAGGTAGTCTCCAAAGATTCAATGTCCATTTAGGAACGGATGACAGAGGGGAAGAAGCTGTTCCTGAATCACTGAGTGTGTGCCTTCAGGCTTCTGTACCTCCTACCTGATGGTAACAGTGAGAAAAGGACATGCCCTGGGTGCTGGAGGTCTCTAATAATGGACACTGCCTTTCTGAGACACTGCTCCCTAACGATGTCCTGTCTACTTTGTAAGCTAGTACCCAAGATGGAGCTGACTAGATTTATAACCTTCTGCCGCTTCTTTCGGTCCTGTGCAGTAGTTCCTCCTTACCAGATAGTGGTGCAGCCTGTCAGAATGCTCTCCACGGTACAACTGTAGAAGTTTTTGAGTATGCTTGTTGACATGCCAAATCTCTTCAAACTCCTAATAAAGTATAGCCACTGTTTTGCCTTCTTTATAACTACATTGATATGTTGGGACCAGGTTAGATCCTCAGAGATCTTGACACGCAGGAACTTGAAGCTGCTCACTCTCTCCACTTCTGATCCCTCGCTGAGGATTGGTGTGTGTTCACATTGTAAATCTCGAAGCTACTCGGTCCTGTGTCATTCCCATCATTATCAGATTTTTCATCAACAGTGTGCAGACTAGTGCTCTCTTTGAAGCTGCAGCTTAACTCTTTATCCTTTTCTCTTGCCTATGCAGTCCATTTATTTTTGTCTGCGCAACATGCTTTATATGTGACCTACTTTGTTGCATTTAAGCCTGTGTTGGTCTGGTGATTAGAAGCCACTGTCACAACAGAAACACAATTCGTTCAGCCAGGTAGGTTTCTACTTAGATGTTGGAATTTTGATCGCGCTCACTTTCATCCCGAACTGCAACTCACTTGCTTCTCTGGCTGCTGTTTCCATCAATACCGCAATGTCAACTGCTCTTTTAAGTGTGAATTGTGCTTCAGTTCGGAGCCATTTCTGAATGCTTTTGTGTAAGATTGCACAAGCTAAGCAATCTCTCAATGCATCATTAAGCCCAACACCGAACTGACAATGCTCAGACAGTCTCTTCAATTCAGCCACATGAGCTGAAATGGACTCCCCTTCCCTTTGATTCTGATTATGAAATCTAAATGTTGCAGTCAGCGGCTGGAGCAGACCCAAGTGCAGGACACAGGCATGGACAGCAGGTTAGGATTCTTTTTGGGGGGGGGGGGGGGTAAAAAAAATTATTTTAAAAAAAGTAAAAGGATTCTTTTGCAGACTTGAACATTGACTTGGACTCGGATCCTGGACTTGACCTTGACACAGACACCAAACCGGGACATGGACTTGACTTGGAAACCGAGCTGGGACTCGGAACTCGGACACGGAGCTGGGACCCGGAACTCGGACACGGAGCCGGGACTCGGAACTCGGACACGGAGCCGGGACCCGGAACTCGGACATGGAGCCGGGACTCGGAACTGGGAAACTGAGCCGGGACCCGGAACTCGGACACGGAGCCGGGACCTGGAACTCGGACACGGAGCCGGGACCTGGAACTCAGACACGGAGCCTACAGCACCAGACAATTCGTATCTTGGCTCGGAAGACGGTCCCTATTCTTGGTGGCCCGGAATGAGCATTACCGCAAGCCCCGGAGGCTCAGGTGACGGTCCAGAATCCTTGGAGGCCCAAACATACATTGCCGCTCAGGCTGAGGTAATGGTCCAGCCCTGAGTAGATGTAAGCCGAAGTTTTTATGCTACTGGATCGGATGACAATCAGGTGTCTCAATCAAGGAGCCAGACAAAACACGGGGAAAAGGATATCAACAGAAACAAGGAATCAACGGACCAGACCGTGACACTAAAGCGTACTGTAATCATCAACGGTTTTGGTTCGAAATGTTCCTGCATAACTTTGACGATATCAGTAAAGCTAATTTTGGCTGGCTTTGTTTGTTAACCTAAACTTCTTTGCAAACCATATGCTTTTCCACCAATTCCACTCAGCAAAACTGCCAAACATTTCTGCTCTTTCTTTAGTATTTATGATTATTATCACCCGGTGCTCACTGTTTATGAAGCGGTGAATTTGTCCATTTCCTGCCGTTTTATTAACTCCAACGTGTTGCTGCACGTTTTTGTTACCCTCCACTTCTCTCTGTCCTCTTGTGAGAAAAGCAAAATGTTTTGCTTTAAACGTTAAGTAGTCATTTGAGATTCGCTTAAAAGTTACTCTTCACCACTGCTATGTTTTGTAACTCCAACACATAAAACTAATTGAAAGGAAAAAAAGAAATGCATATCTTAGTTTCACTTTTACTTCTAGTAAGCTGTGCACTTATGACGTGCGTGGTGGTGTGATGACATATGCTATTAATGTCCATCTAACCTGCAATGAATTAGTTAAACAAACAGCAATGCTTAATCAAACAATATATTTACAATATTATTGAAATATTAAATACACAATACCCTATACCATTCTATCCCACTCCACTCCACCACACACACTCTCTGCAGATTAAAACTATCTTGTTTTCTCTCTTTTTCAGTTTTAATGATGGGCCTTCGACCTGAAGCATTAATTCTGTTTCTTTTTCCAGTTCTGCTGCCTAGACTGCTGAGTGGTTCCAGAGTGTCTCTGTGTTCGTTCAGATTCCCACCATCAGCAGTTTCTTCCTTTTGGTTTTCGATCCTTGATACTTCGTGCTGTTGCTCAGTGACGAACTCCTGTATCAAGCTAGTAATTTCAGCACAATTTTCACATGGACAGATGGCTCTGTGATTGTGATCCGTCAGACACACTTGTGACCCAGAGTCACCAATGAAGAAAACGTGCTCGGAGAAAATATCAAGTCCCGTTTCCTAGAAAATGATCAAAGCTTCAGATGCAGGAAGAAAAAGGATTATAGGGATAAAAATGGAAAAGTTAAGAGTGATCAGCAGATATTAATGACCCCACAGCAGCAGAATTTTAGAAACATGATAACACTTCTATTTACACTTGGGCTAGAGTGACTGATGTGTTACATTCCCACTTGTCACTTCTCCCTAAAGACTAAATGAGTCAGTTTCTGGGCTGATTAATGGAGACTGTGAACAGCAGATGCTTCATCATTCTTGGTGTAAAATGAAAGGGTTTTATTTGTTTTTTTTCTTTCAATTAAATATGTGAAAATGAAAAATAATGAGTTTTCATAAACTATACAAGGCCAGAGTGAGAAATGAGATGTCAATGCTATCCATTTCTGTCGTCATCATATTTACTGCACCAGAGGTACAAAGACAGCCTGTGCTGGTGTTTCAATTTGCTGACAATGGAAACTGTGATCCCTTTGGGATTCTTTGCCCTCTCCTAGATAGGCATGAGAAGATTCATGATGCTTCCTGCACTTCTAAGTTCGTAAACTGGGCCTCGGAGACAGTCCATTGGTGTCTCAGTCACTCTGATAAATGAGGAAACGGCTGCTGTATTTTTGATGGTCTGAGAGAAATAGGTTTAGGAATCACTAGCTTTGTTCTTGTCAATGTGAAGGATACAATTTCATGCAATCACTGACATACACCTCCAGGTCATCTCGAGCCTGTTGACATCAGAGTAAGTGCTTGTCCGTATGACATGCTCAGAATGAGTGCCAGGCTTTGCAGTGACACTGAACATTCAGTGCAAGTCAAGTACAATGTCCCAAAGGGCTCCAGAGTGAATAGAGAAAGAGCTTCCCCTCTGAGGACTCTTGTAGTATTTGACCCTGTGCTCAGAGGTGCTGACTCTGCATTTATCATGGCTTGTGTACCAGGCCTGAGTGTTGAAAGAGTCGGCTCCAGTCATGGGTTTGTACGGCCCTTTTCAATAGTGCACTGCTTACTACCCTCCATCGAGTGTCAGTAAAACCTCAGCCTCGCGGCCTTTCCTCATATACACAATAATTCTCCAAGTACATGCTCACCCTGAAAGAATGTGAAGACCAGATTACTGGAGGATTTAAAGAGGAGGGAGATACATTTCTGATAGATCAGGAAGTTGAGGGAGATGGGGAATAGCACAGAAGAGGACGTGATGGCACAGGAATTCAGCCTGACAGCTTCAGCTACCCCAGCTCGATTCTGACCCCTGAAGCTGTCTGTGTGGAGTTTGCAAATTCTCCCTCTGATGACATGGCTTTACTCTGGGTGTGTGTTTCCGTCCAAATCCCAAAGCCACGTGGGTTGATAAGTTCATTGGCTCTTGTAAACTGCTCCGAGTGTTCAGGTGGGCAGTGGGGTCTCTAAGGAGTGAATGAGAATGTCCTGAAAGTATATGAGCATTCACTTAAGAAAACTGAAAGTGGATGTCAGATGGACAGGGTGGGTTTAATGGGTCCAATAGCCTGGTTTCATGTTGGACATTTCTAAGACTGGACAGATCAGCAATGTTCATATTGAATGATAGGGAAGGCTTGATAGGCCGAGTTGTCTCCTCCTGCTTTATTTTCTTAGGTTTGCCTGGTCTCGGAAGTGTGGCTTTCTGCTGTCAGTCCCTACAACTGTGCTGTATTTTATTAACCATCCTCAAGGAACTCACAACTTGCAATAATCACCCATCCATGCAGTATAGATGTTATGACATCGTCCTTCTGGTGAAATTCTACATACGATCTTTTCTCCCCTAAACCCAGTTGCTTTCCTCACACTTCTGGAGCAGATATTTCGTGCGGCAGCAGCTCCAAGCAGGACTGGTCTCGCTGCTGTTTTCTATCCCTGCATTTCAGTCCAGGGTGTTCCTAATGTACTGCCGTGTTATAGCAGGATTTATCAACTGTACAATATCAACAGCATGTATAAATGATCACAAAAGAATTGGCTTGAGTTTCTCGTGAATCCTGCTCTCTCATCTTCTTGTCTCAAGTCAGTCGTATCTGTTATCAAGGAGACCCCACCATCTGGGTTATGCTTCTTGGAGCTCCCATCAGACAGGAGGTACAGAAGCCTGATGACCCACACCACTCGGTTCAGTAACAGTGAGATCCCATCAAATTCCCGAACCAGCCTGCATGACCCTAATCCTACCTCAGCAACAGAAGACTGTGGACCATGTCATGCACTGCAATGTACTTGTCTCTGATCAAGTTTTGTTTGAACAAATGTCTTGTTTTGCACAATGTTCTTTTCCCTTTTCTATCGTGCATGATTTATGTATACAACTTACATTCTGTTTTTACTTGACTCCATGCGTTTGTGATAATACCACAGGGTTTTTATTTTACCAGTCCATCACTGCACACGTGCACATGACAACAAACCTTGACCTGACATTAAAAAAGTCGATTCTAAACCTTTTACTGAATTGGGTCGAAGCTCTCTTCACTGGACTGTTCAGACAACACCTTTACAAAAGGAACTTTGTTCATGCAACCTGTCGGATGGATTTGGGAAGGCTGAATATAGAAACCCAGAAGATTCATCTGTTAGAGAACTATGCCTAAAAATTAAATGTTTTGATTGGGACTGAATAATCTATCAAAAATCTATTTGCTTTCCCTGCAAGATTAATGTGGCTCCAGTGAAAGTGGCTGAGTTTCCTCTAAACAACTTCCGACAAGTGTATCTTAACAGCTTGCCTTCAACATTTAACATTTAATCGTTAATGTTTTGGACACGTACAACGTTTTCCAAGTCCAACTGTCTCCCATTTAGCTTAATATAGACGTTCAACCTTTAATGAGTCAATGTGAGTTGAGAACAGGGTTCTGCTACGTCAAGCACAAATTAGACTTAGGTTATAATGGTTGGGGAAGGAATACATCCAAAACTTGAGCCGGTTGCTGGAAACACAAATCCAGCTTCAGTGTCTTTTCAAATTACTTAACGAGTGGTTGAAGTAGAAGTACAAAATCGTGGCTCCCTATTTGGCCCAGATTACCACACCCGCTGTCTCATCCCACGCTTTTCAAATGCTCACATCTCTTAGGTTATGCCTGGTAGCCCTGCTGAGCCTGTTTGTTAGATATGCTTCTGCATGCTTCCATGGGAAACTCTTGCATCACCCCATTATTTCATAGCGAGACCCATCAACAATAGGGTTGGCAGGCAAAGGCATCGAACTTCTTGCCATCACGTTCTCTGCTGGCCTCCGGTCTTCTACCCTACATGAACCTGCACTCATTCTAAACTTTGCTGCATGTCCTTTTGGACATCATGCTCACCCATTCTGCTTCTTGCTTATTGGATTCCTCATGCTTGCTTAATATAGCTTTGGTTTCATCCTATCCTCTAACACAGAAATCTCTTTGAGCGCTACAGAATATATCCGCTCCTCAGTTTCTGGCCTTCTGTGTATGTTTGATCAGTCTGTCAGTAGTGCTATGTCTTCTCTCTCACCCCCTTGCTTGTGAAACTCCTCTTTGGTCAAACCATTGGTCACCTCTGCTGATGTTTATTTTTGGGGCTTGGCATCTTTGGAAGTTTCATTAAATTAGGCACGGGATACAAAGGTAAGTTTTTGTTTTGATTGTTGCTCCTCTTTAAAATCTGAAAGGGTTTTGCTCTTTGAGTAAGCAGATAAAGTAAAACTTGCTTCCTGTCGTCATGAACAAAATCAACTCTGACCTCCTGTTGCTTCTCATCAGAACATCTCGCACAGAAACATTTAACGATGAGCCATTGTTATTGAGTTTGCCAAATTTGCTCTGCCTGATCGGTTTGATTCATTATATGCTCACTTCTTGATCTCTGGAGTTTTATTGCTCCAGCTTCTTTTGTGGGGATCCAATCCAACGCATAAACCAGCATTTATCCAGCACTTAAAGCGGTAAACCCCTCAGAAACACGATAAGAAACTGTTGAGCATTAAACTCTGTCAGCCTATTCACAGTTCATTCAGCTCCAGCTTACCTTGAACCTCTCTGACCAAGAGGTCAACACAAGTTGAACCATGAACTGCAGCAACTGATGGTTCTCCACAGAACCACCAGCTAAAGGTCACCCTGCTCCAGACCAATGTGTCTCCCTGTCAAGACAAGAGTATCACATTCTACCACAGAAAGAACTCGGCAGACCCACACTTGTGTACAGTCTTTATGTTCAGAGCCAACAAGTGAGGTAGAGAATCTTCATCAGGATCTGAGATCATTCAGTCTGTTCCCTCTTGGCTTACAATGATGCAAATGTTTTGAAATATCACTTTCTTCTGACCTACCTAGGAATAGGCTATTTTAGATATGGTCAGGAGTAGTAAGGAAGGATAAGAGATCTTTTGGTTAAAAACCCATGATAGGTGATGATCACAATATGATACGAGTCAGATGCAGTTTGAGAGTGACACCGCAGGACCAAAGCCACCATCTTTGACTTAAATGTGGACAATTAAAATAGTGTGAAGGTGGAGTGGTCTGAGGTAGATTGGGAAAATACGGAAAGAGACAGGTCAGTAGATGAACAGTGGCAGATATCCAAACGGCCAGTGCAAATACACAGGAGGCACTTATCCCATTTAGAAAGAAGGATTCCATGAGAAAGAGGCACAATCTGTGGTTCACAAAGGAGGTCAAGGACAATGTTAAATTACAAAGTAGGGCATACAAAGCTGCGTGAGTAGCCAGAGAGCTGGGAAGTTTTCAGGATCCAGCAGCAAATGAAATGAAGGTTGGAAATTGGTTTTGAGACAAAGCTTGTGTGTGATATCAAAACAAACAGTATGAGTTTCCATGAATATACAGTATAAGCAGGAAAAAAAGGAAAGCTGAGATTGTGTGGGATCTCTAGAGAATGAAGCTGGTGAATTAACAACAGGGAACAGTGAAGTGACAGATATGTTGAATTGATTCTTTGCATCATTCTTCACTGTGGAGAACTCTGCAAATACCCCAACGATGAAAAACAGACTAATTTCAAACAACATGGAGGAAATAGTAAAAATCCCAGTCACTAGCAATGAGGTATTAGAGAAAATCAAAAGCTAAAGGCGGACAAATTGCTGGGACCTGATGGAATGCATCCAATGGATTTAATGGAAGAGGCTGCAGAGGTAGTAAACTCTGATGAACCGAAATACCAGAAGACAGGAAAACAGCTAATGGGGGTCACTTGTTAAAAAAGGAAGTCAGAAGGTGGAGAGGGGAACTGGTTTATCATCTATTATTGGCAAGATTCTGGAATCAGTCATCTAAGATGAAATAACTAATTGCTCAGAAGGGCTGAACATAACCAAACCCAATCAACATGGATTTATGAAAGGTAAATCATGTTTGATATATTTTCTTGAATTATTTGAGGACATGACAGGGAGAGGTGATAGAGCGGAACCTGTAGATGTTGTATATTTAGATTTTCAAAAGACATTTGACAAGTTGCCACAGAAGAGACAGGTGCAAATATAAGAACCAAAGATATTGGAGAAAGTGTGCTAGCATGGATTGAAACTGTTTTTACATAGAATAAATAGATCCTTCTCAGGCTGGAGAACTGTAATACTGGTGGATCGATTCTTGGCCCTCAGTTGTTTACTAACGACATTAAATATTCAGAACAGGGAACATAATGTAAGGTTTCCAAGTTTTCTGATGATGGGACTCCAGTGTCTTCTTCTGAATTAGTTGAATGTGCTGGAGTTACAAAAGCTAACACAAAAGGATTGGAGTTTATGAATTAGGAGGTTCTGCTACAGTTGTACAGGGATTGGTGAGCCCACATTTGGAATACTGTCCACAGTTTTAGTCCCCAAACAAAAAATAGTAACATTCAAAGGAGATGAGGCTGGTTAATTCCTGAGATGAGAGGTTTTCCCTGTTGACAAAGGTTAGACAGTTTGGGTCTGCATTCCTGGGAACAGAGTAACGAGGGATGATATTCAAGCATATCGGATGTCAAGGTGGATTGACAGGGAAGACGTTGACATGTTTTCAATCTCCTGAGGGTGGTGGAAGACAGACCATTGGCAATATTTATGTTGGAGAAAGATATTGTGTTCTCTGAGTGACCAGAGAATTGACCGTCTGTAATTAAACTGGTGCACTGAGCTGTTTTTTATTAGTTATTCATCATGTTGAGGAAACAGGTAGGATGCAGAAGGATGTAGACACTTAGATTAGGAGAATGGGCAAGAAGGTGGCAAATAGAATACAATGTTGGAAAAAGCATGATCATGCACTTTGGTAGTAGAAATAAATGTGTGGGCTATTTTCTAAACAGGGGTAAAATCCAGGAATCTGAGATGCAGAGGGACTTGGAAGTCCTTTTGCAGAACACCCTGATGTTTAACTTTCAGGCTGAATTGGTGGTGAGGGAGGCAAATGCCATGTTAGCATTCATTTCAAGGGGTCAACAATACAAGAGAAAGGATGTGATTCAGAGGTTTTATAAAGCACTGGTGAGGCCTCACCTTGAGTATTGTGAGCAGTTTTGGGCCCCTCATCTTAGAAAAGATATGTTGGCACTGGAGAGGGTCCAGAGGAAGTTCACAAGGATGATTCAAGGAATGAAAGGGTTATCATATGAGGGACGTTTGATGGCTCTGGGTCTGTACTCACTGGAACTCAGAAGGATGAGGGGGGATCTCATTGAACCCTTTCGAATGTTGAAAAGCCTAGACAGAGTAGATGTGGAAAGGATGTTTCCCATAGTGGGAGAGTCTAGGACAAGAGGGTACAGCCTCAGTATAGAGGGGTAGCCCTTCAAAACAGAGATGCAGAGACATTTCTTCAGCCAAAAGGTGTTGAATTTGTTGCCACCATGCAGCTGTGGAGGCCAAGTTGTTGGGTGCATTTAAGGCAGAGATTGATAGGTTCTTGATTGGTCGTGTCATCAAAGGTTACAGAGAGAAGGCCAGGAACTGGGGTTGAGGAGGAGGTTAAAAAAAGGACCAGCCATGATTGAATGGTGGAGCAGACTCGATGGGCCAGATGGCCTAATTCTGCTCCTTTGCCTTATGGACTCATGGTCTTATTCAAGGTCACTGTGGGTACTTGAACAACACTTTTGCTGGTGAGGGAGTGACTATTGTTTATTGGTGATACAGTGGTGCAGCTGTGAAGCTACTGCCTCACAGTTCCAGAGGTCCAGGTTCACTCCAGACCTCTGTGTGTGGGATTCACATGTTCTTCCCATGACTGTATGGGTTTGCCCATGTGCTCCCATGTCCTCTCACCTCCCAAAGGCATCCAGGTTGTCAGTTAATTTGTTGAGGTAAATGGTTGCTAGTGGATGGATAAATGGTAGAATCTGGAAGAAGATGAGGGAATTTGGGAGAATAACATGGGATGAGTGTAGGCGGGACCTCAATGGACGGAGCAGACAAGCTGGGCCAAGGAACCCATTTCCATGTTAACCGACTCTATGAAGAAAAGACATCAAGTACAGGGTACAAGAAGATTGATGAACTGCTTTTGGGAATCATGAGATTTTACAATCAGTACTGGTACATGTATTGTTAAATGAACAGGTTGTTGACTAGTAAATTACCAGGATTGTAATACTGAACAATCTTGCTCAACGACAAAAACAAGGATGGACAAATGGGGGAAATAGAAGGGCGACCAAACAGAGAAACACAAGGATGAACAAACAGAGAAATACAAGGATGGTCAAACAGAGAAACACAAGGATGACCAAATGGGGAAATACAAGGATGAAGCTACAGCTCATGAGAGGCCAGCCATCAGTAGCTTACACCACAGATGACAGGTTGCTGCAGCTACTGTGCTGTACAAAATGCACACCAGTCACAGCCCTGCAGACCTTCGCGCCATGCTGCCTTCATCTTATGAGAGACGGCGCACCACACGATCAAGTTTATCTATGCCTGCTCATGCTGTTTCTATGTCTGATGTGAGAACCTACACACTGGATAGAAGCTTCCTTCACCATGCTATCAGAATTTGGAACAGCCTTCCACATGCTGTGGTTGGAAACATCTGCGACGATGAGGACCAAGTCTTCAAGAGTTGAGTGCACAAACACCTATCATCTCTGGGAGGGAAGTCACATGCTTCTTTATAAGCTATCTTGAAGGGGACCAGGATGGCAATGCTTGGTTGTTGGTAGGTAGGGTTAATGCCTGACTTTCAAGATCACTGTGAGTTCTGTTCTGGCTGGACTCTGTCCTTAAATTGCTGGAGAACAGTGAGGAAAGATCAGGTGCTGTTGACTCCCAGTAGGGATTAGTTTTTAGCTCCAAGTGCTCCTGCCACGTTCTGTCACCCTGCAATCTCTTTGAATTATGGAGGACACCATGTGTATAAATGTCTCTCTCCAGCAGACTTCATCATGATCATCACGACTCCAGAATTTCTACTTCTTTTTAATGTTTCTTAATTGTGCATATGATTTTTTTTTCTGTTTTATTGCAGAGCTGCAGTGAACTATCTGATTGGCCTATCAGAGTTCTATTTGGGAACTAGATGACTTGATCAGCATTTCTGATCTGGCTGTTGTTCACGGTCGCACTTAACAAAAAAAAATGGACGGCCAAACGGGGAAATACAAGGACGGCCAAACGGGGAAATACAAGGATGGCCAAACGGGGAAATACAAGGATGGACAAACGGGGAAATACAAGGATGGACAAATGGGGAAATACAAGGATGGACAAACAGGGAAATACAAGGATGGCCAAACGGGGAAATGCAAGGATGGCCAAACGGGGAAATACAAGGATGGACAAACGGGGAAATGCAAGGATGGACAAATGGGGAAATACAAGGATGGACAAACGGGGAAATACAAGGATGGACAAACAGGGAAATACAAGGACGGCCAAACGGGGAAATACAAGGATGGACAAACAGGGAAATACAAGGACGGCCAAACGGGGAAATGCAAGGATGGCCAAACGGGGAAATGCAAGGACGGCCAAATGGGGAAATGCAAGGATGGCCAAATGGGGAAATGCAAGGACGGCCAAACGGGGAAATGCAAGGATGGCCAAACGGGGAAATACAAGGATGGACAAACGGGGAAATGCAAGGATGGACAAACGGGGAAATACAAGAATGGACAAACGGGGAAATACAAGGATGGACAAACAGGGAAATACAAGGACGGCCAAACAGGGAAATACAAGGATGGACAAACAGGGAAATACAAGGACGGCCAAACGGGGAAATGCAAGGATGGCCAAACGGGGAAATGTAAGGACGGCCAAACGGGGAAATACAAGGATGGCCAAACGGGGAAATGCAAGGATGGACAAACGGGGAAATGCAAGGATGGCCAAACGGGGAAATGCAAGGATGGCCAAACGGGGAAATACAAGGATGGACAAACGGGGAAATGCAAGGACGGCCAAACGGGGAAATACAAGGATGGCCAAACGGGGAAATACAAGGATGGCCAAACGGGGAAATGCAAGGATGGCCAAACGGGGAAATACAAGGATGGACAAACGGGGAAATACAAGGATGGCCAAATGGGGAAATACAAGGATGGACAAACGGGGAAATACAAGGATGGCCAAATGGGGAAATACAAGGATGGACAAACGGGGAAATGCAAGGACGGCCAAACGGGGAAATACAAGGATGGACAAACGGGGAAATGCAAGGACAGCCAAACGGGGAAATACAAGGATGGCCAAATGGGGAAATGCAAGGACGGCCAAACAGGGAAATACAAGGATGGCCAAACGGGGAAATAGAAGGATGGCCAAACGGGGAAATACAAGGATGGCCAAACGGGGAAATACAAGGTGAGTCAGAGGCTGCAGGTTGTTTCTTATGGGTCAGGAACAAACAAAATAAAAGGGCTTCTACCGTACAAAGAAAAAGCACTGAAAATGTCCATTCCCTGCACAAATCAGCAGTGAACCAACAATTCACAGGTGGCCCGCTCTTCTCACGGACAGCCTATGGCTTTTAGTGGTAAGGAACACTGAAGTGCATGGTGCTTTCTTTTGTGAAGCCTGATTGGAGAGTGGCTGAAGATGTGAGAGCTTGAACAAGATTTGTCAACACTGAACTGAATTCCTTTATAGATGAGCTGTGATGAGAGGGAAAAGAAATGTCTTTTATCCCAAGCATGAGGCAGGAGAGCTCCAGGTGGAGAGGAGACATAATGGTCATCATTAATCCAGGAGAGTTATTCCAAGAACATAGAAAGAAGTGGAGCCCAGCCCACCTGGAACATTGTCATGTAACTGCACCAGTGGCTACAGGGAATAACACAGGAGCCCAGCCCACCTGGAACATTGTCATGTAACCACACCAGAGGCTACAGGGAATAACACAGGAGCCCAGCCCACCTGGAACATTGTCATGTAACTGCACCAGTGGCTACAGGGAATAACACAGGAGCCCAGCCCACCTGCAACATTGGCATCATACTGTGTGAAAGTGTTGTTGGTGGTGAAGGTGGGGTTGGTGCTGGCTGGGTGGGATGGGAGTGGTGGGTTCATGTTAGTTCATGTTGCATACAGTCTAAATGGGGCAAAGACACGGGGTGTTGCATTCAAATTGGCTTCAGAATCTGCCTGCTCTATTTGATAAAGATCAATAATGATAAGCATTCCCTACAAAGAAGGAAACTCACTGGATAGTTCATTAAAATTCCAACCCCGGGAGAGGGTGATAGGATGGTGCAATTCATAATGGCTTTGGTCCAGGCACTAGATCTAAAGAGCCTGCCCATCCTCATTAAAAAGGAAGAAACAGGTTTTAATAAGCACCAAGCAAAAAGCCAGATAAATCAGTTTTAGTCCAAAATATCTCCCCATTTCATGGTGAAATAAAACAATAAACAATGTGTTTTTCAAGTGAGTGGCCAGTAAAACACAAATGCTAACTTGTTAGAGTCACATATTTTCATCAAATTAACTTGGATATTTCAGCTAAACTGGAAAATTAACAATTGGAAGTGAATCTTTTTATACAACAAGGAAAAGAAAGATCATATATGCAGCAACCCATAGGAACCACCAACAAACTTGCCATTGCTAGTGTGAAGGAAGAAAACACATTTTTTGCCTGAGAGTGGGGCCAGCGGTGGTTCTTCACTGAACCAGTCAGTCTCACTGGAGGAGATATTGACCTCCTCGATTTTGATGGCCAATGAATCCTGTTTATGCATATTGCAAAAATTTAAAAATCATTTGTTCTGTATAGTTTCTCTATTGTTCAATTCACCCTCTCTTCAAGCTTCTTTGTTTTCCTTTCAGCTCTCATTAATGAATTGACCTTTTTCCTTCTCATCGGAGTATTACACACATGCCATTGTTAGCCTAGAACTTGTTACAAAGCCAGGGGAATTGATTATGAATTTCAATGGTATTTGAGCCAGTCCCAATACATTGACAGTATTTCCATTTTGGCAAATTCTGTTAAGGAGGAAATACCTGATCTCTTTAAAAGGATCCCAATAGTGTTTGGAATTTCTGTACATTAGCCAGCAAGAGAAAGCCATCATATCTGTTCATTTATCAGGAATCTAATAGTGTTTAAAAGTAGTGATTAATTGTAGAGGGTAGACAGTAAATTCAATATGTTGTGTGTGGATTTTCAGAAGACTGGATGAAGGGCCTTATGATACATTTGTTGAAAATATTCAGGAATAAGAAACGTGAAATAATTTTTATGATCTCTTGAATAAATGAGGTATTAGGCATCTGGATCTGCCTCCCTGGCCAGTCACATATTTACGGAATATTTAGATGAGCACTTGAATCACCAATGCAGAGCAGGTAGTGGACTGAACGTTGGTAAATGTGTTTGTTATGGATGAGCTCTTGATGGTCTACATGGATATGAAGGCCTTGTTTCAGTCTCTATGTCTCTCGAACTAAATGAAAAGGTTATAAAACATTCAAGTACTAAATATTGTATCGAGCTCCACTAACCAAGGAGAATTTACAGTTTAGAAGAATGAGAATGCATTTTTGGAAGGATAATAAAGAAAGGGATTGTGTGGAAAGATGCTAAAGAGTAGGTTGGAACAGAGGATTTGAATATGTAATTAATTAGAAGTGTGAACTCAGATAGACAAATAATTTCAGAGAGGCCGTAGGAATATGGGTTTATGAATGAAGGCATAAAATACTCATGCAAAGAGTTTAAAGTAACTCTACATGATGAAATGACTAGACAATGCTGGAATTTACTGCAAGGCTTTAGGTATTATCAATGTCATGAAGACCAGAGGGGATTCAAGTAGTAGTTTGGTGTGAGGAAACCAAGTAACGATGATTACGTTATCTGGACGCAAGAGTTACCAACCTGGAGTCCACGGACCCCTCGGTTAGTGGTAAGGCTCCATGGCATAAAAAAGTTTGGGAACCCCGCCCGGACAGAGCCATTTTAGAGCATGGAATATCTTGTCAAAGCCAGTATCTGAGGTAGATACCTCTATCTTTAAGAGAAAACGAATGAAAACTTTAAAGCAGAGGAAAACTGAAAGGAATCTGAGGAGGGAAACAGGACCAACTATTAAGCTCTTGAACCAGAGTGGATAACTTCACTCAATTTTGCATGCCCCATAACTAAAGTGTTCCCACAACTTATGGATTCATGTTCAAGGACTCTTCATCTCAAGTTCTCGATATTTATTGCTTATTTATTTTTGGATGGTGGGGTGGACATACATCTCTACAAAGGAGGTGTAAGGTACTCCTTCCCTCCACTAGCCTGTAGGTCACTCTTGGGCAAAGTGTAGCACCTGCTTAGGCCCCTGATCAGGGTCACATGAAGCCATGGGAGCAGGTGGTGGATGGTCGTATGAGCAGCTGGTGTCACAACTCCTGGTTATGTGATCACTGACGCCAAGCAGACAATCTTTGAAGAATGCTAATGACTGGGGCCACCCATATTGTTAAGACACTGCCCAGAAGAAGGCAATGGCAAACCACTTCTGTTGAAAAATATTGCCAAGAATGATCACGGTCATAGATAAGACCATGATTGCACACATCAATATGACACGGCACATAATAACGATGATGATGATGATGATTATTATTTCTTTCTTCTCTTTCTTTTTGTATTTGCACAGTTTGCTATCTTTTGCACTTTGGTTGTTGTCCGTTCCATTGGGTGTGGTCTTCCACTGATCCCTTGTGCTTCTTGTATTTACAGTGATTGTCCACAGGAAAATGAATCTCGGGCCTGAGAATGGTGACTACATGTACTTTGATCAAAAAAAAACTTTTGAACTTCGAGGGTTTCTCTGGTGATTCTGTAACGTAGGGAGTGTCAGAGGTGAGATAATGAACCGAAAGACCACAGTAAACGTCTTTGACATTTTAAAGTACTAGGATAGTTTCAGTTTGTAAAGAATCAGCCTTTTTCGATCATCTCCTTAAAACATCCATGCCTATATAGAGGGTGAAGGATCCCAAGGCATCAACTGAATACAATATCTCAACAATTCAAATGCTGACAAACCTTACCTAAGGAGAGAGCAGGTTAAATGTTCTGAGCTTTGTTTTATGACAAGTACAAGACAATGATTATGCAGCATAACAATCCTTTAACCTTTGTATTTCCATCAGTTGGGTAAACATTTGACATAAAACAGCCAGTTAAAATATTAAGAGCTTTTTTTCATTGAATAATAATCAATTGAAGTGTTAAGTTTCTCCCCTGTGGAAAAGGATCTTACAGAAACGATTCTCTGAAAATGTCAGAGAAGCTGTTTTGGACGTGGGAATTAGTGTAACATGATATCTACATCTGAAGCCATAATATATCTGCATATAATTAAAAAATAAGTAATTACTCTGAGACAGAGTTAAGTATTTGGCATCAAACAGTGTTGATGGTTATTAAAATTCCGATGGTTGCATATCCATATGATCCCGGTTTAGAATCTCCGGCTGTCGGGTTTAACAGATGCTAGTGTTTCTGTTTGTGTGATATCCTTCTGTCTACCACTTTAGAACCAGTGTTAAGTCACGTACAACAAGGACATTTACTCCTGTAGTAGAGCAGGAATGATGATTGCCGTGTGGATGCAGAAAGGGGTTTATTTAACAGTACAGTGACCCATTGGACAATATTCTGATGAAACATCATGAAGCAGGAACGTTCAGTTTGTTTCTGCTTCTATAGGGATGCTGCCTGATTCACTGGTAATCGGTAATTCATTTATCAGATTCAAGATTGTCTAATGCCTTTTCCTGTTCACAAGTGTAAAGGAGAACAAAATAATTGTTACTCTGGATCTGATGCAGCACAAAAACATGAACGATAAAGAGCACATTAATAAAAAACATAATAAATGTAAAAACTTAAGGTAGTTTATATACATCGATTGATTGCGTATCCATAAAGTGATGCTGGGCTGTACATAAGGTGACTGATGGGAAATAATAAATCTGTGGTGGAGTTAGTTGATGGAGGTGTTGATCAGCCTCACGGCTCAGGGAAGGCAACTGTTCCTGAGTCTGCTGGTCCTGGCACGGATGCTACATAGCCTCCTCCCTGATGGGAGTGGGACAACAGTCCATGAGCAGGGTGGGTGGGATGCTTCCTGATGATTCCTTTTCCAACGGCTTTCTGTACAGACGTCCCTGATGGTGGGCAGGCTGGGGCTGGTGATGTGTTGGGAGGTTTTGACTACCTGTTTCAGAGCCTCCCTATCCGCCGCAGCGCAGTTTCCATACCAAGCAGTGATGCAGCTTGTCAGAGTGCTCTCTACAACACATCTGCTGAATGACCTGTGTACGAACGTGCGAAGTCCAGCTCTCTCCAGCTTCATCAGAAAGTCCAGGCGTTGTTGAGCTTTTCTGACTGTATAGGATGTGTTCCTGGACCACGAGGTGTTGTATGTGATGTTCACTGACAGGAGTTTGAAACTGTTTGTGGTTTCCACTGCTGTGCCGTCAATGTAAACAGAGGTGTGAGTGCTGCACGTTCTCCTGAAGTCGATAACCATCTCCCTCGTCTTGTTGACATTAAGGAAGAGGTTATTTTCCTGGCACCAGGCCTCGAGCTCTTCCATCTCCTCCTTGTAGGCCATCTCATTGTTGCTGGTGATGAACCCCACCACTGTCGTGACATTGTGTTGTCGACACTGGCGTGTCGTGTATTATTGTCATGGATACAGAGATATGGTGACAAACTCTGACAGATCATCCCACGCGTAAGTGCATCAAGGTAGTACAGAGCGAAAAGCAATCACAGAATGCAGATGATAGTGTTACAGAAACAGCGACCCCACGGTGCAGGCAGTGCAATAAAGTGCAAGGGCCACCAGGGGGTAAGGCAGCAAGATCAAGAGTTCTTCTTCATTGTACATTGTACAGAAGATCGTTCAGGAGTCTTATAAAAGGAGCATAAAATCCGACCTTGAACCTGGTGCAGTGTGTATTCAAGCTTTTGAATATTCTGCCCAAAGGACGGGGAGAAAAAGAGGGGCCTTTGATTACTTTGGCTGCTTTTTCAAGACGTTGAGAAATGTGGACAGTCACTGGAGGCAAGGTTGGTTTTTGTAACAGACTGGGCTGCTTTCCAACAGATTTCTGTTTTCACATCTAACACTTTGCCTGATTGAACGGATATGTAACGGCTGGTTCCCCAGGTGCTATTGGTTTATCACAGACAGTGAAATCTATTCTTAAAACTTCATCCTTCACCATCCAAAGGATATATTTGTGCTGCCTCAAATCTTTTCAGCCTTACTCAAAGTGCTCTGATCAATCTACGTACAAAACCAAGCAGCAACTGCCTTCATCTTTAAGTTGTCCAGTAATGGATAAACAATAAGCTCGATATCGATAGACTCCTGTGTTCTTTTCTGAAAGGAATAGAAATCACAACCAACCACCTGTCCTCCCTAATCTTATCGTCTCCATCCTGCACCCTCACTTTTGCATGTGATTCATGAATATTGCTTGATTCAGCAGGATATATCCACAATCACCCTTGGTGTAGTTTGTAATATTAATGCAGAGAATCTGCTGCTTTGGCAGGTGGCTAGTTCAGTCCTCCCTTTCAATAAATTCAGTTACTTCAGAAGATCTGCCTTTCCTCACGTGTGGAACATTCAGTTTTGCTAATGGCTGAGTTGCAAGCTGCGTTGTTTTTAAGGGAAAAAACAAAATGGTTGAAACAAAAGAATGTGAATCTACAGGCAACGTAACTGTGCCTTACAGGCACTGTGAATCGACAGACTCTGTGGTGGTTAATCTGTGGGCAGTGTTTCAGTAATCCTACAAACACTGCTGCTGTGAGTCTAAGAGCAGAGTTACCGTGTTCCTACAGTCGTCATGAATCGCCAAAACTACAGCTGGCCATACTCTTCTCTGCGACACCCCCCTCCCACAGGGCTTAAGGTCATAAAGAGCATCAAACAGAACATCCAAATCTGGATCCGAGGCCCCCCCATCCAAAAATAGAGAAAAACATCTGACAACTAGGTCAAGCCAGTCTGAACTGCTGAAGAGTGAACGTTCTAGAAACATACGGGATGAAAGCAGAGTCACCCAATCCCATCTTAACCATTTGTTGGCACCTTATTAAAAATCTCAAAGCGCCATGACCACTGGTTACTTTTATCCATTAGCTCGTTACACCCCCAAATGTCACTGCCAGATTTGTCAAATATATTTCCCTTTGATGAATTAATGGAGTCTCTGCCAGATACTTTGTTTTCTAGGTAGCCAAATACCAAATCTCTAATGATATTCTAAAATTTTCCCTTGTATCGATGTTCTTTAATTCCAACTCATCTCTCACCTTCGTTTCCTAAACTGTGGCTTATATTTATTATGTAAATACCTATGGGAAAATTTTCCAGGATATGTGGTATTTTGGAAAATGACAACCAGTGCATTCACGATCACCACACTGAACTGTTTCAAAACCTTCGGATACAGATCATCGGGTCCTGGGTATTTACTGACTACTATCTTTCATTAAGATAATCCCAATTTCTTACTGGTCTTCTTCCTCTCGAGATCCAGTATTTTCCACAATATCTATCAGTTTTTTGCCTTCCATGAAAACACACATAAGGCTTATCTGGCTGTAAACCTGCAAGAATCTGTCACCTCAAACTATCAAATTCCCTGAGGGAAAATTCACCACAAACCATTTTCAAAAGATAAATAAGGCAGTAAATTCTGGAATGTGTAACCACAATCCATCTGATTGATTCAACTCTGACCTTTTGCCCTCTCTCTGCAGATTCAGAGAAATCAAGAATTTTCTCCAAAGATGATGTTAATAATAATAACTAATATTGTATTTTTAGTTTTTTCTCAGCTCAAGCTGGACAAAGCTGAGGAACAGACAGAGCCAAGCATGGACACTCATTCTCAATCACGCAGAACTTTCAGACTATTCTAGTGGCGTTTAGTGTTTCTGAAGATGTTCATAAATCTGTCTGTGTAAGCCTGATTGTTTAATGCTATTTTGTAGTGATTTGGGGCTGATACCGATTATAGATATTACTATTGAAACAATGTCTACCCTGTTCATTTTCCATAGTCTTTCATTTCATTTTTAATTCTTTTAAAATTCTTTTTCTCTTTAAATTCTTTTTAATTCTTTTTCTCTTTAATTTTTAATTTATATCTATTATTTAAGTTGTCCTTATTTGTCTAACCTTTAATATTATACCTGGATGAATATTATGGGTTGTCCTGTCTGTAATAACGGATCGGTCGTAATATAATTTGTGGGACTCTGACTCTGAAACTGGCTCAGGCTTGTGTTTACAGTGAGGTGTGGTGTCCTTTATCAGTTTGTATTTTAAAGCAAACTTTTGGTGAATGATGTTAGCCACTTGATTGTGCCTGTGTAAGTAATCAGATTGAGTTAAACTGCTCCAGGATCTTGTAATGTGTTGGACTGTTTCTGGTTTCTTTTAGCATTTTCTGCATTTATCTTCTTCAATTTTTTGGTATTTTATTATGTATTTTTAATAATATTTTCCAAAAGCTATCTACTCCTGTTTTGCCACAAGGATCCTTTATGTTTCTGGGGAGAGGTCTCCAATTCTGAGTCCAACGCTTCCTTGTTGACATCTAGTCTGCTCAGATCGTGGGAATGACTTCTATGGAGGATCATGCTCTTCCATTGGTTAACTTCCTCTGTGCTGATAATTTCTTAATTTTTCTGGCTTGTTTAGTGGTTTGACTTCTTATTAGAGGAGCATATGTTTGCATGGAATGCTGAATCCTGTTTTTGGCGATTAAACTATATCCTCAGAAGTTTTATCTGACTATTGTGTAAATTCTAATGTTTGTTACTTCTCTTCCTCCTTCTGTCCTTGGTAGGGTTAATCTACAGTAAGTGTGTTTGAGTGTGCATAGTGTTTTCTAAAACTTGTCATTTCAGGTTTTATTTTTCTTTGTAAATTTTCCAGATCAGTTTCAGACTAAGATATTATGCCAAAAGAATATGTTAATATGAGTATAGCCAAACTATTTATTACCTTCGTTATATTTTTACTATTGAGCTCTGGCATATTTTCGTAAGCTTTGATGGAAATACTGTTGAAAGTTTTCCCTTTATTGCACTATGATCTATTTTCTTTGCTTGTGGATATCGCAGATACTTGTATGTTTCATATTCATTCATCGGTTGTATTGTGTCCTGCTGCTCTGTTTTGTATTCGACTAGCTCTATTACACATTTATGTTTAATGTTCTGCACTTACCTAGTACAAAGTTCATGCTTCTATCTTTTGAAAATAGTTCTATTGTTTGAATTAATTGCTTTAGCTTTACTGATGAAGGAGTGTATAATTTCAAATTGTCCATGTATAGACGGTGTGCCGAGGTATAATTTGTTTGGTTGTTTATGATTTGATTCCTTATTTCATCTGATTCTGCAAATTGGAGAGTGGGTTAGAAGTTGGACAAAATCATTCTGGGCTTAGTGAGTCACCCTAGAAAATGTCTTGGTTTATTGTGATAACAGTGGTTGTTCTTTTTTGGTTGTTAATGGACAAGGTGATTAGAGATTTTCAATAGATGTTGCAGGAATTTCACAAGTATTGGGTGTATTTTATTAAGGACTTCTATTAACCATGAGTGTGGGACAGAATCAAATGCTTCTTGGTAGTCAATATAACAACATGAAATATTTTTCTTTTTCTCCAGCTTTGATTTAGAATTACAGAATCTATTATCAGTTTTTTTCTTTACACCCTTTCATCCCCTCAAGGCATCCATTCAGCTCTTCTGTAAGTGTGTTGTGGTTATGTAAGTGAGTGAGTTACGAGATGCACCATGTTACAATGTTATATACAGTTTGTAAACAAGTAATAGGATGATATTTTGACGGGTCATTTGTGATTACTCCTTTACATAATGTTTCACCACTGTAAAATTCTGGGCACTTTTCAGGATTCTTAGGAAGATTGTTGATTCATATTAATGGGGATTGATGAAGGCATATAAATTTATTATTATTTTTTTTATTTCTGGGAAGAGGTCTCCAACTCTGAGCCAGGCATTTGACGTTTCCTTGTCAACATCTAGTCTGCTCAGATGGTGGGGTTGTCTTCCATGGAGGGTCATGCTCTTCCATTGATTGACTTCTTCTTCTGTAGTGATAATTTCTTCTTCTTTCTGGGTTGAGTTTTCATTTAAGTTTTGCAGAGTGGTAAATGCCTGCATGGAGTACTGGATCCTGTATTTGTTGATGAAAATATATCCTCAGAAGTTATACGTGACTGTTGTGTTCCTCATCCTCCTCCTGTCCGTGGTTGTGTCATTTCCTTTTGCAGCAGATATCACTTTGCATTCTTCTCCAAATGAAAACCACTTGCACCTGTGGTAAGGCTGGAGCTCAACTGACCAGGCTTTTCTCATTTTGTTTCATGTACTGTACAGTGCGAATGGAAAAGCTCCCACTGTCCATCTTATAGTTGGTGTGCAGAGCCGCTGGTCCTCCCCACGTAACCAGGCGAACAGGCCAACCTCTGGACAGAATCTCACTCATTAAATTCTTCAGAGATCTCAGCTATATCTCTCAAATCTACACTTTTCCAAATAACAAGAATCTTTCAGTTAGGCCACAATTGGTAGAACAAAATGCTGGGGATACTGGAAATCTGAAACAGAAATAGTCAATGCTGGAAATATTCAGCAGGTGAGACAGCGTCTATAAATAGTTAACATTTCAGGTCGGTAACCTTGATGGATCCAGTTGTCCTGAACCGTTCTGGGTATGAGAGTACCTTTGAGATTATACGTACTGTCTGAAATAACTGTTGATACGCTGTTCTACCAGCCAACACCTTTAGCTAAGTGTAGATTGCTGTCAGTAAAGTAATGAGCAATGAGAAGAGGGTGTATCCTGGGTGACTAAGGACCCCCATCACCCAGCAGATGCCCTCTTCTCATAGTTACCGTCAAGAAGGAGGAATAGAAGCTTGAAGACACACACCAAATGTTTTAGGAAAAGTTTCTTCCCCTCTGCCATCAGATTTCTGACAGAACTTGAATCCATGTTCACACTACCTCACTATTTTTTGCTCTCTTTTTGTACGACTTAGTTAATTTATTTTATAAATATTTTAAAATTTATATATTTCCTTTTGTAGTTTATAGATTTTTATTAAATATTGCACTGCAGCCACAAAACAACAATTTTTTAGCCTATGCCAGTGATTGTAAAACAGTTACTGATTCTGAACAGATATTACCAGTAGCTTTATCCTGGTTACTTGCCTCAGTCAACAACAATGCAGAGCAGCCTGTAGAAATAAGATTGCTGATATATTTGGGATGTTTCTGTTTGGGCAATAATGAGTAAAAGAGAATGGGGGTCTCCGAGGGCCAGGGTGGTCGCAGCACAATGGATGTGTGATTATGTTGATGAGTTGAGAATTACAAGAGCTCTCAGTTATTTGCCCTGTATGCGGAATGTTTCAGAGAGGCACCGACTGTTGATATCATTAATGATTGTGGGGCTGGAACTCAGCTGACTAGGCAGAGAGACACTGTGGTCACAGGAGCCGATCAGAGACTGGTGTCCTCCTGACATTCAGACGTGGGAGAATGAGAGATAATGTCAATATAGCCGCCTTTCTGGTGGTTTCACAAAGTGTGGGCAACACTTCCTATGCTGAGGCAGACTAGTATCAGGGAGTTCAGTCTGGATTGGGGATCAACTCTTCAAAAATCAAAGAGGAGGAATTCCTTTTCAGGTGATTTGAATCTTTGGAAATTTCTACCTCTGAGGGTGACGGAAATCAAGTATATTCATAGCTGATATAAACAGGTGTTTGGTCTCCAGGGAAGGACATGGCAGTGAAATTGGGATCAAAGATAAAATTAGCAGTGAATTTAATGAATTACACAGTAGATCTGACTTAAGGGAGCAGCTGGCCAACTCTTACTCTTATTTTTTATTCTTAAATTCTTAAAATATAATTTCAGTCATAATTAATAAAAATGAGAATGATCACTTAATTATGATTGAGTTATCAGATTGAGATGCTGATGCCGGTTAGACATGTCAAAAACATTTATTTTGACTTTATTAATGCAGAATATCGTAAGGCATGTCTGAATGACTTTATTTCATAACCTTACAATTGTTTTTGGATGTTGTGAGTCTCGATACTTTGATCCCATATTATAATTTATCACAAAGGGCCAAAAGAGTCTGTTGTTCTTAACAAAATCCATTCAGCTATCATCATGCTTTGACTGTCTTTCTAGGAGGATTGAATTGAACTCTAATAACCCAGGGAAGATCCCACAGCATTTGCTTGGAATATAAAGGTTGATTGAAGCATATATAGAAATAAGATTTCTTCCAAACGTTATCCTATTGTTTTTACCGTAGCTCTTCTGGATGTGGTTAAGCAAAACCTTAGATGTTATGGATATTGGTCTAGTTATAGTGTCAAGAAAAGAGTTAATTTTGCCTTCGATTTTGCATTTTACCCTTCCTTTTTTCTTTCCTTTCCTCACACTGAGTGTTCAATGGGTCCCGGTATCTTTCAGTTTGAGGAACGTGATTGATGAGAGCATGAAATGAATGTAAGATCATTCCACAGGGGTTCCACTGGAAAACTGATGATGAAGAGACACCATGAGCCCTCAAACTCCAAAACCCAGTGCCTCATCAAACCCCCAGCTGACAAGAGAGTAAACAAAAATGCTTTTGACGTAGACGTGCTGATTGTTGCTAATATTTGCATCTCATATAAATGGTTTTGAGAATACTTTATCTGTGAGTGCTAAAAAGGTCACCTAATGATGCCATTGCTTCTCACACGAGATAAGTCACGCAGGCTGAATCATAAGTATGCTCAACTATTCATAGGACACTGAAAGTGAAGGCTAATGGTGCTCTTTCAGTCTGAAAGAAATGTGCACCATTTAAAGTAACACATACTAAAAATCTAGTGGAGTTGCTGCGATCGTGAAGGTTACTTCTTTTGAGGAATTATATTCTATTTTTTCTAAACGTAATAATTGTAATTAACTCAGACCTTGTCTCCAATAACAATTAATATTCACAAAGATGTAAAAGCTGCATTTTCATAAGGTACCCTGATGCCACAAGTCAGCTCCACTGCTTCTAAGGACACGAAAATGTAAAGTTTAACTTCATTCTCCACAACTAAGATATAAATATCACAGAGTAACTGTCTCCAATCATGAAGATGACATAAGCAGTTCGTGTCATCTATTTCTTGTCACTGATCTGCTCTGTCTTGCTCATGGCAAGCACTAATATATAAGCTTCCCACAATCTTTCTTTTCATTTTCACCTCCGCAGACATCGAGTAATGCTGCAGTACAAATTATTCCCAAATGTCTGTCATTGTGAATTTGATATTACCCTATTCCTCTTCCAGCCTCATTTTTAATGAGAATTTATCATACTTGTGGCTCTTTGAATAAGATTCCAAATTTCTAGAGTCTAAAATTCTTTTACGTTTCCTCTGTTCTGTATCTGTCTTTGGAGTAATTGCGAGGAAATTAGTGCACAAGATTTCCACCCACATTTGCATCACCTTTGATCTGAAATTCCACAACTCCGAAAGAGGTGCTTCTGATTAAATAAGAGTAGATGGGGCTTCTGACAGCTTTTGCCTAATAATCCTCCAAATCGATCAGGTGAAGATTATGTGAAGAACCGGAATGAGTGTGAAGACAATAGAGAGTAGGTAACTTTCCTCTGACTACTCACTGGTTCCTGGGAATGGAGAGGCTCTGGTGGCTCTGCGCTTTGTAGGAGGTCACCGTTGGAACAACGATCGAATGACAGAGATGAAACTGTCACAAGATACTGTGTCTTCACACCTAATATCCTATTCACAGCTCCTCGTGCCTTTTCAGCCCATGCTCTCTTCTGATTCACAAGCATTTTCTTTCCTTGTACTCAGGAAATACAACCTGTCTACGTGAAGCAGGCATGCCAAGTAGTCAGGGAGTTATGCTGTCACTCAACTTCCATTGTTTTGCTACCTCGGAGACGAGCCTGCCAGTCAAAACCACTCAGCTGGCCATGCTTTGGGATGGTACAGCTGGTGGCCAAGCATTACAGGCCTTGAGATGTTCAATAGATACCCCGTAGAAAACATCTCCAGCCTCCTTCACTGAAGATCAACCACCTTCCATCCTCTCTCCTGCAGCCACTGGGCAAGTGTTGGATGGCAGCATCGAGACAGGGAAGCTGCCAGGAAATAATCCCAAAGGCAAGCACAGTGATAATTCGCGGATCCTTTTATAGACGGTGACAACACGTGAACCTGGTTTAGATTGTTTACTTTGTGGTGGCTTTTAAGAACATTCTGATCATTGACAGTGTGAAGGTTAGATTCGTGACTGTGACTGAGGAGGCTGTTCACTGGTTCCTGGAGCCACACTAGGGTGAGTAATTGAAAGAGGACATACCATAGCTGGAATGGCTGACCATCTTCCATCCTTCCTTCTGACTCCTCCCCTTCCTCTGCCTGTTCTTCAGCTGATCACCTTGTCACTGAGGCGTCCTCACCCAGTACTCCCTGGAGTCGGTGTCCTTCCATCAGTGAGTAATCCCTGAAGTTTAGGGATTATCCTTCAGTTCATTGGGATGCTCACTTCTCAAACACAAGAGTGGCACCACAAAGTAAACCGTTAGATGAACAGAGAGAGTCCCTGGCCTCTGTGGTGCTGTCGTCATCACCAAGATGCAAGGTGTAAGAAGAATCTGCAGTTCCATCCTGGAAGGAACAGATGTATTAACATCTACTGTTCACTCGGAGGGAAAAAGAATCCATTGCCCGACTGAACTGCATCTGCAGGATTTGGCAAGGATGAAGCTCACACGTTCCTTCCCGTTGGTGATGAGGTCAGAGACCTGCCCTTTGAACCCTAGGTCGTACATGACCTTTGTTCCCAATTATTCTGAACGCCAGATGATAATGGCAGCTGACCGTGATGCTTCTGTAAGATGAATCCGATTCCAGAAGCCGAGGATCTATAAAACCCATCAAACTGAACTCTTTCTGTTTCTGGTGTTCCCACAACCGATGGTCTCACTTTAAGGACTCTTTATCTTGTTATTTCATGTTCTTTCATTTCATGTTATTTAACCCTTGTTATTTATTGCTATTTATTTATACTTGCATTTGCTCAGCTTGTTGTCCATTGATCCTGTTTACAGTTACTGTTCTATAGATTTGCTGAGTATGCCTGCAGGAAATAGAATCTCAGGGTTGTATGTGGTGGCGTATATATGGTACACTGATAATAAATTTTACTTTGAACTTTGAACTGTCCACAGGGACGAGTAGACCCCAACATGCTGACATCAAGAACAGCTGAATGAGCTCTGAAGAGTTTCACTGTTTCAGAATGTTGGGATTGGTAGAGAGCAGGGTGACCAACAACATGGGGGTGGATTCTGTCAGCTGATGTCCCCAAACGTGCGTGCACGCATACGCAAATGTGTGTGTATTTACTATGTACGAGTCTGTGCAGCGAATCTCAAAGCCTGTGTTTCTACCCTTGGCTGTAGACTGTACTCTGGCAAACCCACGAGGCAACTAACCTACAACAACCAACCCTCACTGAGAGAATTCATGCACAGATATCTCCTCCTCAGTGAGGAAGCAAATCTCCTCGACTCTGAGGGATTGCTTAAGAAGGGAAATGTTTGAAGCTTCTGTTGAAACTTAAAGTCAGTCACAATTTTCAGCATTTCCCACATCACTTCCTGCAGATTCCACACCTGGAAAAGACACGTAGAACTGGAGCAAAGTCCTGAAGAAACTGGCCAGGAAGTAGTTGGCAATTCCTTTCAGTGAACCTTCTGAGGTAAACCTGTGACTATCGGAGTACTGAAGACACAAACTGGGATGGAGCGTTGAGCTCTGGGATGGCAATGTCAGCATCACATCTACAACACCAGTGGATCTGCACCCTCTGCACACATTGGAGAGGTTTCATTACCCATGTTCTCGTGTCCTCACCAAAATGACATCCAACTTCACTCACCCTTGAGGTGTGAATATATCAGAATACTTCACTGGATCTGGAGGGTCTCACTCAGCTCTGACCGTTACAATATTGCCTCAGACACAGACACAAAGTAGGAACCCGGAGCCCTTCAAGGAATCTGCCAAACCAATTCACCATCGCCTGTCTGGCAGAAGAGGCGGAATACAAAATCTCAGCCCATAAACTCACTTCCCCTCCATTACCCATGCTGATCTGCGCAAAATCCCTCCCAGAGTATTTGAACAGCGTCCAAAAGATGAGCCCCTTGATCTGAAACTGTGTGGCAGGATACAAGTGCCTGACCCCTGGTGCTTGCCTGGACCGTGTGGGGGAGAGAATCTTTCATGGATGGGCCTCATTGAAATAAACGTTCTCCGTGCGAATCTGTCACTGGGAATTTGGCAGTCGAGGGCTGCAGTGGAGGACTCATGGATAACACTTGTGGCAGTTTTAAATCCGAATCTGGCGAGGGGAATGCAGGAAGGGACGGGCGGCTCTACAAGGACGGGAAAAGCAGGGATAAGGAAATTCATCACGGAAACCAACCTCCCCCCCATGGACGCTCTCTGTACCTCTCACTGCTTTGGTAAGCAGTCAGCATAATCAGATCCTACCCACCACAGACACTCTCACTTCTCCTCTCTCCCTTGTGGAAGGTGTAAAAGTCTGAAAGCGCGTAGCACCGGGCTCCCACCCATCGTTATCAGACTCTTGATCTGACGTCTGGGGATAAGATGGACTCTGGAGCTCACGGCCAGCCTCATTACGATCATGATTTTACTGTTTGCTTGCTCTGCACTGACCGTGAAGCTTTCACTCTTTATTCCGCGTTGCTGTTGTTTCACCTTGTACAACCTCAATGCTCTGTATAAAGATTTGATCTGTACAGACAGTATGCAAGACAAGTGTTACTCTGTATCTCTGTAAGCGTAACAATAATAAACCAGCGCCAACAAGCCAATCAGATCCTGATTTGGGAGCGTAGGTGCAGAAGTAGGCCATTCAGCCCTTCAATCCTGTTCAGTGTTGTGTGTGATCAAGGTGGGTCATCAGCATCGATACCACACTCCAGTTCTCTCCCCATTTACCTTCAGGCCTTTTCCATCTGCAAATGCACCAATTTCCTTTTTATATTCGGTAGGCATCAAGTGGACAAAAACTAAATTCTTTCTGGAACCATGTCATGGACTCCTATCACCAGGTCCAGCTGACAGGCTGAATCATGGGTCCTTGCCGATCTGCAGTGAAGATTGGGACATAAGTTTCAAGCAGCATCCCCAGCCCGCCTGTTAATGAGCTGCTGCTAACGGGTTGGAACTGGGAGCCTGAGTTTTCATATATAACACTATTTATCATCAGCCGGTCAAAAGAGTTCGCAATGTAACCCCTCAGTCATCTGGTACCACAAAGGTTTCCATATCACAAATTGTTATCAGATCCTCCATTCCAATTCATGCCCTTCCCATCCTCATAACACCAAGCCTTGATGTTTTACTGATTCTGTGGAGACTGCAGTTTCCAATCGATGATCATGACCACCCTACCCGTCACTGTGGAGACTGTGGATCGATCGGTGATCATGACAACCCTACCCGTCACTGTGGAGACTGTGGATCGATCGGTGATCATGACAACCCTACCCGTCACTGTGGAGACTGTGGATCGATCAGTGATCATGACCACCTTACCTGTCACTGTGGAGACTGTGGATCGATCAGTGATCATGACCACCTTACCCGTCACTGTGGAGACTGTGGATCGATCGGTGATCATGACAACCCTACCCGTCACTGTGGAGACTGTGGATCGATCGGTGATCATGACAACCCTACCCGTCACTGTGGAGACTGTGGATCGATCAGTGATCATGACCACCTTACCCGTCACTGTGGAGACTGTGGATCGATCAATGATCATGACCACCTTACCTGTCACTGTGGAGACTGTGGATCGATCGGTGATCATGACCACCTTACCCGTCACTGTGGAGACTGTGGATCGTTCAGTGATCATGACCACCTTACCTGTCACTGTGGAGACTGTGGATCGATCGGTGATCATGACCACCTTACCCGTCACTGTGGAGACTGTGGATCGATCAGTGAACATGACCACCTTACCCGTCACTGTGGAGACTGTGGATCGATCGGTGATCATGACCACCTTACCCGTCACTGTGGAGACTGTGGATCGATCGGTGAACATGACCACCTTACCCGTCACTGTGGAGACTGTGGATCGATCAGTGATCATGACCACCTTACCTGTCACTGTGGAGACTGTGGATCGATCGGTGATCATGACCACCTTACCTGTCACTGTGGAGACTGTGGATCGATCGGTGATCATTATCACCTTACCCGTCACTGTGGAGACTGTGGATCGATCAGTGATCATGACCACCTTACCTGTCACTGTGGAGACTGTGGATCGATCAATGATCATGACCACCTTACCTGTCACTGTGGAGACTGTGGATCGATCAGTGATCATGACCACCTTACCCGTCACTGTGGAGACTGTGGATCAATCAGTGATCATGACCACCTTACCTGTCACTGTGGAGACTGTGGATCGATCAATGATCATGACCACCTTACCTGTCACTGTGGAGACTGTGGATCGATCAGTGATCATGACCACCTTACCCGTCACTGTGGAGACTGTGGATCGATCGATGATCATGACCACCTTACCTGTCACTAAGGAGACTGTGGATCGATCAATGATCATGACCACCTTACCTGTCACTGTGGAGACTGTGGATCGATCAATGATCATGACCACCTTA
Organism: Hemitrygon akajei; assembly: GCF_048418815.1. NCBI lineage: Eukaryota > Metazoa > Chordata > Chondrichthyes > Myliobatiformes > Dasyatidae > Hemitrygon > Hemitrygon akajei. The sequence continues at coordinate 39,914,324 of NC_133131.1, forward strand.
CCTGTCACTGTGGAGACTGTGGATCGATCGGTGATCATGACCACCTTACCTGTCACTGTGGAGACTGTGGATCGATCAATGATCATGACCACCTTACCTGTCACTGTGGAGACTGTGGATCGATTAGTGATCATGACCACCTTACCCGTCACTGTGGATCGATCGGTGATCATGACCACCTGACCTGTCACTGTGAAACCTGTGGATTGATCGGTGATCATGACCACCTGACCTGTCACTGTGGAGACTGTGGATCGATCAATGATCATGACCACCTTACCTGTCACTGTGGAGACTGTGGATCGATCAGTGATCATGACCACCTTACCCGTCACTGTGGAGACTGTGGATCGATCGATGATCATGACCACCTTACCTGTCACTGAGGAGACTGTGGATCGATCAATGATCATGACCACCTTACCTGTCACTGTGGAGACTGTGGATCGATCAATGATCATGACCACCTTACCTGTCACTGTGGAGACTGTGGATCGATCGGTGATCATGACCACCTTACCTGTCACTGTGGAGACTGTGGATCGATCAATGATCATGACCACCTTACCTGTCACTGTGGAGACTGTGGATCGATTAGTGATCATGACCACCTTACCCGTCACTGTGGATCGATCGGTGATCATGACCACCTGACCTGTCACTGTGGAGACTGTGGATCGATCAATGATCATGACCACCTTACCTGTCACTGTGGAGACTGTGGATCGATCAGTGATCATGACCACCTTACCCGTCACTGTGGAGACTGTGGATCGATCGATGATCATGACCACCTTACCTGTCACTGAGGAGACTGTGGATCGATCAATGATCATGACCACCTTACCTGTCACTGTGGAGACTGTGGATCGATCAATGATCATGACCACCTTACCTGTCACTGTGGAGACTGTGGATCGATCGGTGATCATGACCACCTTACCTGTCACTGTGGAGACTGTGGATCGATCAATGATCATGACCACCTTACCTGTCACTGTGGAGACTGTGGATCGATTAGTGATCATGACCACCTTACCCGTCACTGTGGATCGATCGGTGATCATGACCACCTGACCTGTCACTGTGAAACCTGTGGATTGATCGGTGATCATGACCACCTTACCCGTCACTGTGGAGACTGTGGATCGATCGGTGATCATGACCACCTTACCTGTCACTGTGGAGTCTGTGGATCAATCGGTGATCATGACCACCTTATCTGTCACTGTGGAGACTGTGGATCAATCAGTGATCATGACCACCTTACCCGTCACTGTGGAGACTGTGGATCGATCAGTGATCATGACCACCTTACCTGTCACTGTAGAGACTGTGGATCGATCGGTGAACATGACCACCTTACCTGTCACTGTGGATCGATCGGTGATCATGACCACCTTACCTGTCACTGTGGATCGATCGGTGATCATGACCACCTTACCTGTCACTGTGGAGACTGTGGATCGATCGGTGATCATGACCACCTTACCTGTCACTGTGGAGACTGTGGATCGATCAATGATCATGACCACCTTACCTGTCACTGTGGAGACTGTGGATCGATCGGTGATCATGACCACCTTACCCGTCACTGTGGAGACTGTGGATAGATCGGTGAACATGACCACCTTACCCGTCACTGTGGAGACTGTGGATCGATCAGTGATCATGACCACCTTACCTGTCACTGTAGAGACTGTGGATCGATCGGTGAACATGACCACCTTACCTGTCACTGTGGATCGATCGGTGATCATGACCACCTTACCTGTCACTGTGGATCGATCGGTGATCATGACCACCTTACCTGTCACTGTGGAGACTGTGGATCGATCAATGATCATGACCACCTTACCTGTCACTGTGGAGACTGTGGATCGATCAATGATCATGACCACCTTACCTGTCACTGTGGAGACTGTGGATCGATCAGTGATCATGACCACCTTACCCGTCACTGTGGAGACTGTGGATCGATCGATGATCATGACCACCTTACCTGTCACTGAGGAGACTGTGGATCGATCAGTGATCATGACCACCTTACCCGTCACTGTGGAGACTGTGGATCGATCGATGATCATGACCACCTTACCTGTCACTGAGGAGACTGTGGATCGATCGATGATCATGACCACCTTACCTGTCACTGAGGAGACTGTGGATCGATCGATGATCATGACCACCTTACCTGTCACTGTGGAGACTGTGGATCGATCGATGATCATGACCACCTTACCTGTCACTGAGGAGACTGTGGATCGATCAATGATCATGACCACCTTACCTGTCACTGTGGAAACTGTGGATCGATCAATGATCATGACCACCTTACCTGTCACTGTGGAGACTGTGGATCGATTAGTGATCATGACCACCTTACCCGTCACTGTGGAGACTGTGGATCGATCAGTGATCATGACCACCTTACCCGTCACTGTGGAGACTGTGGATCGATCGGTGATCATGACCACCTTACCCGTCACTGTGGAGACTGTGGATCGATCGGTGATCATGACCACCTTACCCGTCACTGTGGAGACTGTGGATCGATCAGTGATCATGACCACCTTACCTGTCACTGTGGATCGATCAGTGATCATGACCACCTTACCTGTCACTGTGGAGACTGTGGATCGATCGGTGATCATGACCACCTTACCTGTCACTGTGGAGACTGTGGATCGATCGGTGATCATGACCACCTTACCCGTCACTGTGGAGACTGTGGATCGATCAATGATCATGACCACCTTACCCATCACTGTGGAGACTGTGGATCGATCGGTGATCATGACCACCTTACCCATCACTGTGGAGACTGTGGATCGATCGGTGATCAAGACCACCTTACCCGTCACTGTGGAGACTGTGGATCGATCAGTGATCATGACCACCTTACCTGTCACTGTGGAGACTGTGGATCGATCAATGATCATGACCACCTTACCCGTCACTGTGGAGACTGTGGATCGATCAGTGATCATGACCACCTTACCCGTCACTGTGGAGACTATGGATCGATCGGTGATCATGACCACCTTACCTGTCACTGTGGAGACTATGGATCGATCGGTGATCATGACCACCTTACCCGTCACTGTGGAGACTGTGGATCGATCGGTGATCATGACCACCTTACCAGTCACTGTGGAGACTGTGGATCGATCAGTGATCATGACCACCTTACCCATCACTGTGGAGACTGTGGATCGATCAGTGATCATGACCACCTTACCTGTCACTGTGGAGACTGTGGATCGATCAGTGATCATGACCACCTTACCTGTCACTGTGGAGACTGTGGATCGATCAGTGATCATGACCACCTTACCTGTCACTGTGGAGACTGTGGATCGATCGGTGATCATGACCACCTTACCTGTCACTGTGGAGACTGTGGATCGATCAGTGATCATGACCACCTTACCTGTCACTGTGGAGACTGTGGATCGATCGGTGATCATGACCACCTTACCTGTCACTGTGGAGACTGTGGATCGATCAGTGATCATGACCACCTTACCTGTTACTGTGGAGACTGTGGATCGATCAGTGATCATGACCACCTTACCCGTCACTGTGGAGACTGTGGATCGATCGGTGATCATGACCACCTTACCAGTCACTGTGGAGACTGTGGATCGATCGGTGATCATGACCACCTTACCTGTCACTGTGGAGACTGTGGATCGATCGGTGATCATGACCACCTTACCCGTCACTGTGGAGACTGTGGATCGATCAGTGATCATGACCACCTTACCCGTCACTGTAGAGACTGTGGATCGATCGGTGATCATGACCACCTTACCTGTCACTGTGGAGACTGTGGATCGATCGGTGATCATGACCACCTTACCCGTCACTGTGGAGACTGTGGATCGATCAGTGATCATGACCACCTTACCCGTCACTGTGGAGACTGTGGATCGATCGGTGATCATGACCACCTTACCTGTCACTGTGGAGACTGTGGATCGATCGGTGATCATGACCACCTTACCCGTCACTGTGGAGACTGTGGATCGATCAGTGATCATGACCACCTTACCCGTCACTGTAGAGACTGTGGATCGATCGATGATCATGACCACCTTACCCGTCACTGTGGAGACTGTGGATCGATCAATGATCATGACCACCTTACCCATCACTGTGGAGACTGTGGATCGATCAGTGATCATGACCACCTTACCTGTCACTGTGGAGACTGTGGATCGATCAATGATCATGACCACCTTACCCATCACTGTGGAGACTGTGGATCGATCAATGATCATGACCACCTTACCCGTCACTGTGGAGACTGTGGATCGATCGGTGATCATGACCACCTTACCCGTCACTGTGGAGACTGTGGATCGATCAGTGATCATGACCACCTTACCCGTCACTGTGGAGACTGTGGATCGATCGGTGATCATGACCACCTTACCTGTCACTGTGGAGACTGTGGATCGATCGGTGATCATGACCACCTTACCCGTCACTGTGGAGACTGTGGATCGATCAATGATCATGACCACCTTACCTGTCACTGTGGAGACTGTGGATCGATCGGTGATCATGACCACCTTACCTGTCACTGTGGGGACTGTGGATCGATCAATGATCATGACCACCTTACCTGTCACTGTGGAGACTGTGGATCGATCAGTGATCATGACCACCTTACCTGTTCACTGTGGAGACTGTGGATCGATCGGTGAACATGACCACCTTACCTGTCACTGTGGATCGATCGGTGATCATGACCACCTTACCTGTCACTGTGGATCGATCGGTGATCATGACCACCTTACCTGTCACTGTGGATCGATCGGTGATCATGACCACCTTACCTGTCACTGTGGAGACTGTGGATCGATCGGTGATCATGACCACCTTACCTGTCACTGTGGAGACTGTGGATCGATCAATGATCATGACCACCTTACCTGTCACTGTGGAGACTGTGGATCGATCAGTGATCATGACCACCTTACCCGTCACTGTGGAGACTGTGGATCGATCGATGATCATGACCACCTTACCTGTCACTGAGGAGACTGTGGATCGATCAATGATCATGACCACCTTACCTGTCACTGTGGAGACTGTGGATCGATCAATGATCATGACCACCTTACCTGTCACTGTGGAGACTGTGGATCGATCGGTGATCATGACCACCTTACCTGTCACTGTGGAAACTGTGGATCGATCAATGATCATGACCACCTTACCTGTCACTGTGGAGACTGTGGATCGATTAGTGATCATGACCACCTTACCCGTCACTGTGGATCGATCAGTGATCATGACCACCTTACCCGTCACTGTGGAGACTGTGGATCGATCGGTGATCATGACCACCTTACCCGTCACTGTGGAGACTGTGGATCGATCGGTGATCATGACCACCTTACCTGTCACTGTGGAGACTGTGGATCGATCGGTGATCATGACCACCTTACCTGTCACTGTGGAGACTGTGGATCGATCGGTGATCATGACCACCTTACCCGTCACTGTGGAGACTGTGGATCGATCGGTGATCATGACCACCTTACCCGTCACTGTGGAGACTGTGGATCGATCAGTGATCATGACCACCTTACCTGTCACTGTGGAGACTGTGGATCGATCAATGATCATGACCACCTTACCCGTCACTGTGGAGACTGTGGATCGATCAGTGATCATGACCACCTTACCTGTCACTGTGGAGACTGTGGATCGATCAATGATCATGACCACCTTACCAGTCACTGTGGAGACTGTGGATCGATCAGTGATCATGACCACCTTACCCGTCACTGTAGAGACTGTGGATCGATCGATGATCATGACCACCTTACCCGTCACTGTGGAGACTGTGGATCGATCAATGATCATGACCACCTTACCCATCACTGTGGAGACTGTGGATCGATCGGTGATCATGACCACCTTACCCGTCACTGTGGAGACTGTGGATCGATCAGTGATCATGACCACCTTACCTGTCACTGTGGAGACTGTGGATCGATCGGTGATCATGACCACCTTACCTGTCACTGTGGAGACTGTGGATCGATCGGTGATCATGACCACCTTACCCGTCACTGTGGAGACTGTGGATCGATCAATGATCATGACCACCTTACCCATCACTGTGGAGACTGTGGATCGATCGGTGATCATGACCACCTTACCCATCACTGTGGAGACTGTGGATCGATCGGTGATCAAGACCACCTTACCTGTCACTGTGGAGACTGTGGATCGATCAATGATCATGACCACCTTACCCGTCACTGTGGAGACTGTGGATCGATCAGTGATCATGACCACCTTACCTGTCACTGTGGAGACTGTGGATCGATCAATGATCATGACCACCTTACCCGTCACTGTGGAGACTGTGGATCGATCAGTGATCATGACCACCTTACCCGTCACTGTGGAGACTGTGGATCGATCAGTGATCATGACCACCTTACCCGTCACTGTGGAGACTATGGATCGATCGGTGATCATGACCACCTTACCTGTCACTGTGGAGACTATGGATCGATCGGTGATCATGACCACCTTACCCGTCACTGTGGAGACTGTGGATCGATCGGTGATCATGACCACCTTACCCATCACTGTGGAGACTGTGGATCGATCAATGATCATGACCACCTTACCTGTCACTGTGGAGACTATGGATCGATCGGTGATCATGACCACCTTACCAGTCACTGTGGAGACTGTGGATCGATCAATGATCATGACCACCTTACCCATCACTGTGGAGACTGTGGATCGATCAGTGATCATGACCACCTTACCTGTCACTGTGGAGACTGTGGATCGATCAGTGATCATGACCACCTTACCTGTCACTGTGGAGACTGTGGATCGATCGGTGATCATGACCACCTTACCTGTCACTGTGGAGACTGTGGATCGATCAGTGATCATGACCACCTTACCCGTCACTGTGGAGACTGTGGATCGATCGGTGATCATGACCACCTTACCTGTCACTGTGGAGACTGTGGATCGATCAGTGATCATGACCACCTTACCTGTCACTGTGGAGACTGTGGATCGATCGGTGATCATGACCACCTTACCCGTCACTGTGGAGACTGTGGATCGATCAGTGATCATGACCACCTTACCTGTCACTGTGGAGACTGTGGATCGATCAGTGATCATGACCACCTTACCTGTCACTGTGGAGACTGTGGATCGATCGGTGATCATGACCACCTTACCTGTCACTGTGGAGACTGTGGATCGATCAGTGATCATGACCACCTTACCCGTCACTGTGGAGACTGTGGATCGATCGGTGATCATGACCACCTTACCAGTCACTGTGGAGCCTGTGGATCAATCAGTGATCATGACCACCTTACCCGTCACTGTGGAGACTGTGGATCGATCGGTGATCATGACCACCTTACCTGTCACTGTGGAGACTGTGGATCGATCAGTGATCATGACCACCTTACCTGTCACTGTGGAGACTGTGGATCAATCAGTGATCATGACCACCTTACCCGTCACTGTGGAGACTGTGGATCAATCGGTGATCATGACCACCTTACCTGTCACTGTGGAGACTGTGGATCGATCAGTGATCATGACCACCTTACCTGTCACTGTGGAGACTGTGGATCGATCAGTGAACATGACCACCTTACCCGTCACTGTGGAGACTGTGGATCGATCAGTGAACATGACCACCTTACCCGTCACTGTGGAGACTGTGGATCGATCGGTGATCATGACCACCTTACCTGTCACTGTGGAGACTGTGGATCGATCAGTGATCATGACCACCTTACCTGTCACTGTGGATCGATCGATGATCATGACCACCTTACCCGTCACTGTGGAGACTGTGGATCGATCAGTGATCATGACCACCTTACCTGTCACTGTGGAGACTGTGGATCGATCGGTGATCATGACCACCTTACCCGTCACTGTGGAGACTGTGGATCGATCAATGATCATGACCACCTTACCCGTCACTGTGGAGACTGTGGATCGATCAGTGATCATGACCACCTTACCTGTCACTGTGGAGACTGTGGATCAATCAGTGATCATGACCACCTTACCTGTCACTGTGGAGACTGTGGATCGATCAGTGATCATGACCACCTTACCTGTCACTGTGGAGCCTGTGGATCAATCAGTGATCATGACCACCTTACCTGTCACTGTGGAGACTGTGGATCGATCGGTGATCATGACCACCTTACCCGTCACTGTGGAGACTGTGGATCGATCAATGATCATGACCACCTTACCCGTTACTGTGGAGACTGTGGATCGATCTATGATCATGACCACCTTACCCGTTACTGTGGAGACTGTGGATCGATCAATGATCATGACCACCTTACCCGTCACTGTGGAGACTGTGGATCGATCAATGATCATGACCACCTTACCCGTCACTGTGGAGACTGTGGATCGATCTATGATCATGACCACCTTACCCGTTACTGTGGAGACTGTGGATCGATCAGTGATCATGACCACCTTACCCGTCACTGTGGAGACTGTGGATCGATCGGTGAACATGACCACCTTACCCGTCACTGTGGAGACTGTGGATCGATCAATGATCATGACCACCTTACCTGTCACTGTGAAACCTGTGGATCGATCGGTGATCATGACCACCTTACCTGTCACTGTGGAGACTGTGGATCAATCAGGGAACATGACCACCTTACCTGTCACTGTGGAGACTGTGGATCGATCGGTGATAATGACCACCTTACCTGTCACTGTGGAGACTGTGGATCGATCAGTGATCATGACCACCTTACCTGTCACAGTGGAGACTGTGGATCGATCAGTGATCATGACCACCTTACCCATCACTGTGGAGACTGTGGATCAATCAGTGAACATGACCACCTTACCTGTCACTGTGGAGACTGTGGATAGATCGGTGAACATGACCACCTTACCCGTCACTATGGAGACTGTGGATCGATCGGTGATCATGACCACCTTACCTGTCACTGTGGATCGATCGGTGATCATGACCACCTTACCTGTCACTGTGGATCGATCGGTGATCATGACCACCTTACCTGTCACTGTGGATCGATCGGTGATCATGACCACCTTACCTGTCACTGTGGAGACTGTGGATCGATCAATGATCATGACCACCTTACCTGTCACTGTGGAGACTGTGGATCGATCAATGATCATGACCACCTTACCTGTCACTGTGGAGACTGTGGATCGATCAGTGATCATGACCACCTTACCCGTCACTGTGGAGACTGTGGATCGATCGATGATCATGACCACCTTACCTGTCACTGAGGAGACTGTGGATCGATCAATGATCATGACCACCTTACCTGTCACTGTGGAGACTGTGGATCGATCGGTGATCATGACCACCTTACCTGTCACTGTGGAAACTGTGGATCGATCAATGATCATGACCACCTTACCTGTAACTGTGGAGACTGTGGATCGATCAGTGATCATGACCACCTTACCCGTCACTGTGGAGACTGTGGATCGATTAGTGATCATGACCACCTTACCTGTCACTGTGGAGACTGTGGATCGATTAGTGATCATGACCACCTTACCCGTCACTGTGGATCGATCGGTGATCATGACCACCTTACCTGTCACTGTGGAGACTGTGGATCGATCGGTGATCATGACCACCTTACCTGTCACTGTGGAGACTGTGGATCGATCAATGATCATGACCACCATACCCGTCACTGTGGAGACTGTGGATCGATCAGTGATCATGACCACCTTACCTGTCACTGTGGAGACTGTGGATCGATCAATGATCATGACCACCTTACCTGTCACTGTGGAGTCTGTGGATCGATCGGTGATCATGACCACCTTACCCATCACTGTGGAGACTGTGGATCGATCAGTGATCATGACCACCTTACCCGTCACTGTAGAGACTGTGGATCGATCGGTGATCATGACCACCTTAACCGTCACTGTAGAGACTGTGGATCGATCAGTGATCATGACCAACTTACCCGTTACTGTGGAGACTGTGGATCGATCGATGATCATGACCACCTTACCCGTCACTGTGGAGACTGTGGATCGATCGGTGATCATGACCGCCTTACCTGTCACTGTGGAGACTGTGGATCGATCAATGATCATGACCACCTTACCTGTCACTGTGGAGACTGTGGATCGATCGGTGATCATGACCACCTTAACTGTCACTGTGGAGACTGTGGATCGATCAATGATCATGACCACCTTACCCATCACTGTGGAGACTGTGGATCGATCGGTGATCATGACCACCTTACCTGTCACTGTGGAGACTGTGGATCGATCAGTGATCATGACCACCTTACCTGTCACTGTGGAGACTGTGGATCGATCAATGATCATGACCACCTTACCCATCACTGTGGAGACTGTGGATCGATCGGTGATCAAGACCATCTTACCTGTCACTGTGGAGACTGTGGATCGATCGGTGATCATGACCACCTTACCCATTACTGTGGAGACTGTGGATCGATCGGTGATCAAGACCATCTTACCTGTCACTGTGGAGACTGTGGATCGATCAATGATCATGACCACCTTACCCGTCACTGTGGAGACTGTGGATCGATCAGTGATCATGACCACCTTACCTGTCACTGTGGAGACTGTGGATCGATCAATGATCATGACCACCTTACCCGTCACTGTGGAGACTGTGGATCGATCAGTGATCATGACCACCTTACCCGTCACTGTGGAGACTGTGGATCGATCGGTGATCATGACCACCTTACCTGTCACTGTGGAGACTATGGATCGATCGGTGATCATGACCACCTTACCCGTCACTGTGGAGACTGTGGATCGATCAATGATCATGACCACCTTACCCATCACTGTGGAGACTGTGGATCGATCAGTGATCATGACCACCTTACCTGTCACTGTGGAGACTGTGGATCGATCAGTGATCATGACCACCTTACCTGTCACTGTGGAGACTGTGGATCGATCGGTGATCATGACCACCTTACCTGTCACTGTGGAGACTGTGGATCGATCGGTGATCATGACCACCTTACCTGTCACTGTGGAGACTGTGGATCGATCGGTGATCATGACCACCTTACCTGTCACTGTGGAGACTATGGATCGATCGGTGATCATGACCACCTTACCTGTCACTGTGGAGACTATGGATCGATCGGTGATCATGACCACCTTACCCGTCACTGTGGAGACTGTGGATCGATCAGTGATCATGACCACCTTACCTGTCACTGTGGAGACTGTGGATCGATCAGTGATCATGACCACCTTACCTGTCACTGTGGAGACTGTGGATCGATCGGTGATCATGACCACCTTACCTGTCACTGTGGAGACTGTGGATCGATCGGTGATCATGACCACCTTACCCGTCACTGTGGAGACTGTGGATCGATCAGTGATCATGACCACCTTACCTGTCACTGTGGAGACTGTGGATCGATCAATGATCATGACCACCTTACCCGTCACTGTGGAGACTGTGGATCGATCAGTGATCATGACCACCTTACCTGTCACTGTGGAGACTGTGGATCGATCAATGATCATGACCACCTTACCTGTCACTGTGGAGTCTGTGGATCGATCGGTGATCATGACCACCTTACCCGTCACTGTAGAGACTGTGGATCGATCGATGATCATGACCACCTTACCCGTCACTGTGGAGACTGTGGATCGATCAGTGATCATGACCACCTTACCTGTCACTGTGGAGACTGTGGATCGATCAATGATCATGACCACCTTACCTGTCACTGTGGAGACTGTGGATCGATCGGTGATCATGACCACCTTACCTGTCACTGTGGAGACTGTGGATCGATCAATGATCATGACCACCTTACCCATCACTGTGGAGACTGTGGATCGATCGGTGATCATGACCACCTTACCCGTCACTGTGGAGACTGTGGATCGATCAGTGATCATGACCACCTTACCTGTCACTGTGGAGACTGTGGATCGATCGGTGATCATGACCACCTTACCTGTCACTGTGGAGACTGTGGATCGATCAATGATCATGACCACCTTACCCATCACTGTGGAGACTGTGGATCGATCGGTGATCATGACCACCTTACCCATCACTGTGGAGACTGTGGATCGATCGGTGATCAAGACCACCTTACCTGTCACTGTGGAGACTGTGGATCGATCAATGATCATGACCACCTTACCCATCACTGTGGAGACTGTGGATCGATCGGTGATCATGACCACCTTACCTGTCACTGTGGAGACTGTGGATCAATCGGTGATCATGACCACCTTACCCATCACTGTGGAGACTGTGGATCAATCGGTGATCATGACCACCTTACCTGTCACTGTGGAGACTGTGGATCAATCGGTGATCATGACCACCTTACCTGTCACTGTGGAGACTGTGGATCGATCAATGATCATGACCACCTTACCTGTCACTGTGGAGACTATGGATCGATCGGTGATCATGACCACCTTACCTGTCACTGTGGAGACTGTGGATCGATCGGTGATCATGACCACCTTACCTGTCACTGTGGAGACTGTGGATCGATCGGTGATCATGACCACCTTACCAGTCACTGTGGAGACTGTGGATCGATCAATGATCATGACCACCTTACCCATCACTGTGGAGACTGTGGATCGATCAGTGATCATGACCACCTTACCTGTCACTGTGGAGACTGTGGATCGATCAGTGATCATGACCACCTTACCTGTCACTGTGGAGACTGTGGATCGATCGGTGATCATGACCACCTTACCCGTCACTGTGGAGACTGTGGATCGATCAATGATCATGACCACCTTACCCATCACTGTGGAGACTGTGGATCGATCAGTGATCATGACCACCTTACCTGTCACTGTAGAGACTGTGGATCGATCAATGATCATGACCACCTTACCCATCACTGTGGAGACTGTGGATCGATCAGTGATCATGACCACCTTACCTGTCACTGTAGAGACTGTGGATCGATCGGTGATCATGACCACCTTACCTGTCACTGTAGAGACTGTGGATCGATCGGTGATCATGACCACCTTACCTGTCACTGTGGAGTCTGTGGATCGATCAGTGATCATGACCACCTTACCTGTCACTGTGGAGACTGTGGATCGATCAGTGATCATGACCACCTTACCCGTCACTGTGGAGACTGTGGATCGATCGGTGATCATGACCACCTTACCTGTCACTGTGGAGACTGTGGATCGATCAGTGATCATGACCACCTTACCTGTCACTGTGGAGACTGTGGATCGATCGGTGATCATGACCACCTTACCCGTCACTGTGGAGACTGTGGATCGATCAGTGATCATGACCACCTTACCTGTCACTGTGGAGACTGTGGATCGATCGGTGATCATGACCACCTTACCTGTCACTGTGGAGCCTGTGGATCAATCAGTGATCATGACCACCTTACCCGTCACTGTGGAGACTGTGGATCAATCGGTGATCATGACCACCTTACCTGTCACTGTGGAGACTGTGGATCGATCAGTGATCATGACCACCTTACCTGTCACTGTGGATCGATCGATGATCATGACCACCTTACCTGTCACTGTGGAGACTGTGGATCGATCAGTGATCATGACCACCTTACCTGTCACTGTGGAGCCTGTGGATCAATCAGTGATCATGACCACCTTACCTGTCACTGTGGAGACTGTGGATCAATCAGTGATCATGACCACCTTACCCGTCACTGTGGAGACTGTGGATCAATCGGTGATCATGACCACCTTACCTGTCACTGTGGAGACTGTGGATCGATCAGTGATCATGACCACCTTACCTGTAACTGTGGATCGATCGATGATCATGACCACCTTACCTGTCACTGTGGAGACTGTGGATCGATCAGTGATCATGACCACCTTACCTGTCACTGTGGAGCCTGTGGATCAATCAGTGATCATGACCACCTTACCTGTCACTGTGGAGCCTGTGGATCAATCAGTGATCATGACCACCTTACCTGTCACTGTGGAGACTGTGGATCGATCGATGATCATGACCACCTTACCTGTCACTGTGGAGCCTGTGGATCAATCAGTGATCAAGACCACCTTACCTGTCACTGTGGAGACTGTGGATCAATCAGTGATCATGACCACCTTACCTGTCCCTGTGGAGACTGTGGATCGATCAGTGATCATGACCACCTTACCTGTCACTGTGGAGACTGTGGATCGATCGGTGATCATGACCACCTTACCTGTCACTGTGGAGACTGTGGATCGATCAGTGATCAAGACCACCTTACCTGTCACTGTGGAGACTGTGGATCGATCAGTGATCATGACCACCTTACCCGTCACTGTGGAGACTGTGGATCGATCGGTGATCATGACCACCTTACCTGTCACTGTGGAGACTGTGGATCGATCAGTGATCAAGACCACCTTACCTGTCACTGTGGAGACTGTGGATCGATCAGTGATCATGACCACCTTACCCGTCACTGTGGAGACTGTGGATCGATCAGTGATCATGACCACCTTACCCGTCACTGTGGAGACTGTGGATCGATCGGTGATCATGACCACCTTACCTGTCACTGTGGAGACTGTGGATCGATCGGTGATCATGACCACCTTACCCGTCACTGTGGAGACTGTGGATCGATCGGTGATCATGACCACCTTACCTGTCACTGTGGAGACTGTGGATCGATCAATGATCATGACCACCTTACCCGTTACTGTGGAGACTGTGGATCGATCTATGATCATGACCACCTTACCCGTTACTGTGGAGACTGTGGATCGATCAATGATCATGACCACCTTACCCGTCACTGTGGAGACTGTGGATCGATCAATGATCATGACCACCTTACCCGTCACTGTGGAGACTGTGGATCGATCGGTGATCATGACCACCTTACCCGTCACTGTGGAGACTGTGGATCGATCAATGATCATGACCACCTTACCCGTCACTATGGAGACTGTGGATCGATCAATGATCATGACCACCTTACCTGTCACTGTGGAGACTGTGGATCGATCAGTGATCATGACCACCTTACCCGTCACTATGGAGACTGTGGATCGATCAATGATCATGACCACCTTACCTGTCACTGTGGAGACTGTGGATCGATCAATGATCATGACCACCTTACCCGTCACTATGGAGACTGTGGATCGATCAATGATCATGACCACCTTACCTGTCACTGTGAAACCTGTGGATCGATCGGTGATCATGACCACCTTACCTGTCACTGTGGAGACTGTGGATCGATCAATGATAATGACCACCTTACCCGTCACTATGGAGACTGTGGATCGATCAATGATCATGACCACCTTACCTGTCACTGTGAAACCTGTGGATCGATCGGTGATCATGACCACCTTACCTGTCACTGTGGAGACTGTGGATCAATCAGGGAACATGACCACCTTACCTGTCACTGTGAAACCTGTGGATCGATCGGTGATCATGACCACCTTACCTGTCACTGTGGAGACTGTGGATCAATCAGGGAACATGACCACCTTACCTGTCACTGTGGAGACTGTGGATCGATCAGTGATCATGACCACCTTACCTGTCACTGTGGAGACTGTGGATCGATCGGTGATCATGACCACCTTACCTGTCACTGTGGAGACTGTGGATCAATCAGGGAACATGACCACCTTACCTGTCACTGTGGAGACTGTGGATCGATCGGTGATAATGACCACCTTACCTGTCACTGTGGAGACTGTGGATCGATCAGTGATCATGACCACCTTACCTGTCACAGTGGAGACTGTGGATCGATCAGTGATCATGACCACCTTACCCGTCACTGTGGAGACTGTGGATCGATCAGTGATCATGACCACCTTACCTGTCACTGTGGAGACTGTGGATCGATCGGTGAACATGACCACCTTACCTGTCACTGTGGATCGATCGGTGATCATGACCACCTTACCTGTCACTGTGGATCGATCGGTGATCATGACCACCTTACCTGTCACTGTGGATCGATCGGTGATCATGACCACCTTACCTGTCACTGTGGAGACTGTGGATCGATCGGTGATCATGACCACCTTACCTGTCACTGTGGAGACTGTGGATCGATCAATGATCATGACCACCTTACCTGTCACTGTGGAGACTGTGGATCGATCAATGATCATGACCACCTTACCTGTCACTGTGGAGACTGTGGATCGATCAGTGATCATGACCACCTTACCCGTCACTGTGGAGACTGTGGATCGATCGATGATCATGACCACCTTACCTGTCACTGAGGAGACTGTGGATCGATCAATGATCATGACCACCTTACCTGTCACTGTGGAGACTGTGGATCGATCGGTGATAATGACCACCTTACCTGTCACTGTGGAGACTGTGGATCGATCAATGATCATGACCACCTTACCTGTAACTGTGGAGACTGTGGATCGATCAATGATCATGACCACCTTACCTGTAACTGTGGAGACTGTGGATCGATCAGTGATCATGACCACCTTACCTGTCACTGTGGAGACTGTGGATCGATCAGTGATCATGACCATCTTACCTGTCACTGTGGAGACTGTGGATCGATCAATGATCATGACCACCTTACCTGTCACTGTGGAGACTGTGGATCGATCGGTGATAATGACCACCTTACCTGTCACTGTGGAGACTGTGGATCGATCAATGATCATGACCACCTTACCTGTAACTGTGGAGACTGTGGATCGATCAATGATCATGACCACCTTACCTGTAACTGTGGAGACTGTGGATCGATCAATGATCATGACCACCTTACCTGTAACTGTGGAGACTGTGGATCGATCAGTGATCATGACCACCTTACCTGTCACTGTGGAGACTGTGGATCGATCAGTGATCATGACCATCTTACCTGTCACTGTGGAGACTGTGGATCGATCGGTGATCATGACCACCTTACCTGTCACTGTGGAGACTGTGGATCGATCAATGATCATGACCACCTTACCTGTCACTGTGGAGACTGTGGATCGATCAATGATCATGACCACCTTACCTGTCACTGTGGAGACTGTGGATCGATCAGTGATCATGACCACCTTACCCGTCACTGTGGAGACTGTGGATCGATCGATGATCATGACCACCTTACCTGTCACTGAGGAGACTGTGGATCGATCAATGATCATGACCACCTTACCTGTCACTGTGGAGACTGTGGATCGATCAATGATCATGACCACCTTACCTGTCACTGTGGAGACTGTGGATCGATCGGTGATCATGACCACCTTACCTGTCACTGTGGAAACTGTGGATCGATCAATGATCATGACCACCTTACCTGTCACTGTGGAGACTGTGGATCGATTAGTGATCATGACCACCTTACCCGTCACTGTGGATCGATCGGTGATCATGACCACCTTACCTGTCACTGTGGAGACTGTGGATCGATCAGTGATCATGACCACCTTACCTGTCACTGTGGAGACTGTGGATCGATTAGTGATCATGACCACCTTACCCGTCACTGTGGATCGATCGGTGATCATGACCACCTTACCTGTCACTGTGGAGACTGTGGATCGATCAATGATCATGACCACCTTACCCGTCACTGTGGAGACTGTGGATCGATCAGTGATCATGACCACCTTACCTGTCACTGTGGAGACTGTGGATCGATCAATGATCATGACCACCTTACCTGTCACTGTGGAGTCTGTGGATCGATCGGTGATCATGACCACCTTACCACTCACTGTGGAGACTGTGGATCGATCAGTGATCATGACCACCTTACCCGTCACTGTAGAGACTGTGGATCGATCGATGATCATGACCACCTTACCCGTCACTGTGGAGACTGTGGATCGATCAGTGATCATGACCACCTTACCTGTCACTGTGGAGACTGTGGATCGATCAATGATCATGACCACCTTACCTGTCACTCTGGAGACTGTGGATCGATCGGTGATCATGACCACCTTACCTGTCACTGTGGAGACTGTGGATCGATCAATGATCATGACCACCTTACCCATCACTGTGGAGACTGTGGATCGATCGGTGATCATGACCACCTTACCTGTCACTGTGGAGACTGTGGATCGATCAGTGATCATGACCACCTTACCTGTCACTGTGGAGACTGTGGATCGATCGGTGATCATGACCACCTTACCTGTCACTGTGGAGACTGTGGATCGATCAATGATCATGACCACCTTACCTGTCACTGTGGAGACTGTGGATCGATCAGTGATCATGACCACCTTACCCGTCACTGTGGAGACTGTGGATCGATCAGTGATCATGACCACCTTACCTGTCACTGTGGAGACTGTGGATCAATCAATGATCATGACCACCTTACCTGTCACTGTGGAGACTGTGGATCGATCGGTGATCATGACCACCTTACCTGTCACTGTGGAGACTGTGGATCGATCGGTGATCATGACCACCTTACCTGTCACTGTGGAGACTGTGGATCGATCGGTGATCATGACCACCTTACCTGTCACTGTGGAGCCTGTGGATCAATCAGTGATCATGACCACCTTACCCGTCACTGTGGAGACTGTGGATCGATCGGTGATCATGACCACCTTACCTGTCACTGTGGAGACTGTGGATCGATCAGTGATCATGACCACCTTACCTGTCACTGTGGAGACTGTGGATCAATCAGTGATCATGACCACCTTACCCGTCACTGTGGAGACTGTGGATCGATCGATGATCATGACCACCTTACCTGTCACTGTGGAGCCTGTGGATCAATCAGTGATCAAGACCACCTTACCTGTCACTGTGGAGACTGTGGATCAATCAGTGATCATGACCACCTTACCCGTCACTGTGGAGACTGTGGATCGATCAGTGATCATGACCACCTTACCTGTCACTGTGGAGACTGTGGATCAATCAGTGATCATGACCACCTTACCCGTCACTGTGGAGACTGTGGATCGATCGATGATCATGACCACCTTACCTGTCACTGTGGAGACTGTGGATCGATCAGTGATCATGACCACCTTACCTGTCACTGTGGAGACTGTGGATCGATCAGTGATCATGACCACCTTACCCGTCACTGTGGAGACTGTGGATCGATCAGTGATCATGACCACCTTACCTGTCACTGTGGAGACTGTGGATCGATCAGTGATCATGACCACCTTACCTGTCACTGTGGAGACTGTGGATCGATCAGTGATCATGACCACCTTACCTGTCACTGTGGAGACTGTGGATCAATCAGTGATCATGACCACCTTACCTGTCACTGTGGAGACTGTGGATCGATCAGTGATCATGACCACCTTACCCGTCACTGTGGAGACTGTGGATCGATCGGTGATCATGACCACCTTACCTGTCACTGTGGAGACTGTGGATCGATCGGTGATCATGACCACCTTACCTGTCACTGTGGAGACTGTGGATCGATCGGTGATCATGACCACCTTACCCGTCACTGTGGAGACTGTGGATCGATCGGTGATCATGACCACCTTACCTGTCACTGTGGAGACTGTGGATCGATCGGTGATCATGACCACCTTACCTGTCACTGTGGAGACTGTGGATCGATCGGTGATCATGACCACCTTACCTGTCACTGTGGAGACTGTGGATCAATCAGGGAACATGACCACCTTACCTGTCACTGTGGAGACTGTGGATCGATCGGTGATAATGACCACCTTACCTGTCACTGTGGAGACTGTGGATCGATCAGTGATCATGACCACCTTACCCATCACTGTGGAGACTGTGGATCAATCAGTGAACATGACCACCTTACCCGTCACTGTGGAGACTGTGGATCGATCAGTGATCATGACCACCTTACCTGTCACTGTGGAGACTGTGGATCGATCAGTGATCATGACCACCTTACCCGTCACTGTGGAGACTGTGGATCGATCAATGATCATGACCACCTTACCTGTCACTGTGGAGACTGTGGATCGATCGGTGATCATGACCACCTTACCTGTCACTGTGGAGACTGTGGATCGATCGGTGATCATGAACACCTTACCCGTCACTGTGGAGACTGGATCGATCAGTGATCATGACCACCTTACCTGTCACTGTGGAGACTGTGGATCGATCAGTGATCATGACCACCTTACCTGTCACTGTGGAGACTGTGGATCAATCAGTGATCATGACCACCTTACCTGTCACTGTGGAGACTGTGGATCGATCGATGATCATGACCACCTTACCTGTCACTGTGGAGCCTGTGGATCAATCAGTGATCAAGACCACCTTACCTGTCACTGTGGAGACTGTGGATCAATCAGTGATCATGACCACCTTACCTGTCCCTGTGGAGACTGTGGATCGATCAGTGATCATGACCACCTTACCTGTCACTGTGGAGACTGTGGATCGATCAGTGATCATGACCACCTTACCTGTCACTGTGGAGACTGTGGATCGATCAGTGATCATGACCACCTTACCCGTCACTGTGGAGACTGTGGATCGATCAGTGATCATGACCACCTTACCCGTCACTGTGGAGACTGTGGATCGATCGGTGATCATGACCACCTTACCTGTCACTGTGAAACCTGTGGATCGATTGGTGATCATGACCACCTTACCTGTCACTGTGGAGACTGTGGATCAATCAGGGAACATGACCACCTTACCTGTCACTGTGGAGACTGTGGATCGATCGGTGATAATGACCACCTTACCTGTCACTGTGGAGACTGTGGATCGATCAGTGAACATGACCACCTTACCCGTCACTGTGGAGACTGTGGATCGATCAGTGATCATGACCACCTTACCTGTCACTGTGGAGACTGTGGATCGATTAGTGAACATGACCACCTTACCCGTCACTGTGGAGACTGTGGATCGATCGGTGATAATGACCACCTTACCTGTCACTGTGGAGACTGTGGATCGATCAGTGAACATGACCACCTTACCCGTCACTGTGGAGACTGTGGATCGATCAGTGATCATGACCACCTTACCTGTCACTGTGGAGACTGTGGATCGATCAGTGATCATGACCACCTTACCCGTCACTGTGGAGACTGTGGATCGATCAGTGATCATGACCACCTTACCCGTCACTGTGGAGACTGTGGATCAATCAGTGAACATGACCACCTTACCCGTCACTGTGGAGACTGTGGATCGATCAGTGATCATGACCACCTTACCTGTCACTGTGGAGACTGTGGATCGATCGGTGATCATGACCACCTTACCCGTCACTGTGGAGACTGTGGATCGATCAGTGATCATGACCACCTTACCTGTCACTGTGGAGACTGTGGATCGATCGGTGATCATGACCACCTTACCCGTCACTGTGGAGACTGTGGATCGATCGGTGATCATGACCACCTTACCCGTCACTGTGGAGACTGTGGATCGATCAATGATCATGACCACCTTACCTGTCACTGTGGAGACTGTGGATCGATCAGTGATAATGACCACCTTACCCATCACTGTGGAGACTCTGGATCGATCAGTGATCATGACCACCTTACCCGTCACTGTGGAGACTGTGGATCGATCAGTGATCATGACCACCTTACCTGTCACAGTGGAGACTGTGGGTCGATCAGTGATCATGACCACCTTACCTGTCACTGTGGAGACTGTGGATCGATCAGTGATCATGACCACCTTACCTGTCACTGTGGAGACTGTGGATCGATCAGTGATCATGACCACCTTACCTGTCACTGTGGAGACTGTGGATCGATCAGTGAACATGACCACCTTACCCGTCACTGTGGAGACTGTGGATCGATCAGTGATCATGACCACCTTACCCGTCACTGTGGAGACTGTGGATCGATCAGTGAACATGACCACCTTACCCGTCACTGTGGAGACTGTGGATCGATCAGTGATCATGACCACCTTACCCGTCACTGTGGAGACTGTGGATCGATCAGTGATCATGACCACCTTACCCGTCACTGTGGAGACTGTGGATCAATCAGTGAACATGACCACCTTACCCGTCACTGTGGAGACTGTGGATCGATCAGTGATCATGACCACCTTACCTGTCACTGTGGAGACTGTGGATCGATCAGTGATCATGACCACCTTACCTGTCACTGTGGAGACTGTGGATCGATCAGTGATCATGACCACCTTACCTGTCACTGTGGAGACTGTGGATCGATCAGTGATCATGACCACCTTACCTGTCACAGTGGAGACTGTGGGTCGATCAGTGATCATGACCACCTTACCTGTCACTGTGGAGACTGTGGATCGATCAATGATCATGACCACCTTACCAGTCACTATGGATCGATCGGTGATCATGACCACCATACCCGTCACTGTGGAGACTGTGGATCGATCAGTGATCATGACCACCTTACCTGTCACTGTGGAGACTGTGGATCGATCAGTGATCATGACCACCTTACCTGTCACTGTGGAGACTGTGGATCGATCAGTGATCATGACCACCTTACCTGTCACTGTGGAGACTGTG
Organism: Hemitrygon akajei; assembly: GCF_048418815.1. Lineage (NCBI taxonomy): Eukaryota > Metazoa > Chordata > Chondrichthyes > Myliobatiformes > Dasyatidae > Hemitrygon > Hemitrygon akajei. The sequence goes on from NC_133131.1 coordinate 39,936,871, forward strand.
GATCGATCGGTGATCATGACCACCTTACCCATCACTGTGGAGACTGTGGATCGATCGGTGATCATGACCACCTTACCCGTCACTGTGGAGACTGTGGATCGATCGGTGATCATGACCACCTTACCTGTCACTGTGGAGACTGTGGATCGATCGGTGATCATGACCACCTTACCAGTCACTGTAGAGACTGTGGATCGATCGGTGATCATGACCACCTTACCAGTCACTGTGGAGACTGTGGATCGATCGGTGATCATGACCACCTTACCCATCACTGTGGAGACTGTGGATCGATCGGTGATCATGACCACCTTACCCGTCACTGTGGAGACTGTGGATCGATCGGTGATCATGACCACCTTACCTGTCACTGTGGAGACTGTGGATCGATCGGTGATCATGACCACCTTACCTGTCACTGTGGATCGATCAGTGATCATGACCACCTTACCCGTCACTGTGGAGACTGTGGATCGATCGGTGATCATGACCACCTTACCTGTCACTGTGGAGACTGTGGATCGATCAGTGATCATGACCACCTTACCTGTCACTGTGGAGACTGTGGATCGATCAATGATCATGACCACCTTACCTGTCACTGTGGAGACTGTGGATCGATCAGTGATCATGACCACCTTACCTGTCACTGTGGAGACTGTGGATCGATCAATGATCATGACCACCTTACCTGTCACTGTGGAGACTGTGGATCGATCGGTGAACATGACCACCTTACCCATCACTGTGGAGACTGTGGATCGATCGGTGATCATGACCACCTTACCTGTCACTGTGGAGACTGTGGATCGATCAGTGATCATGACCACCTTACCCATCACTGTGGAGACTGTGGATCGATCAATGATCATGACCACCTTACCTGTCACTGTGGAGACTGTGGATCGATCGGTGATCATGACCACCTTACCAGTCACTGTGGAGACTGTGGATCGATCAGTGATCATGACCACCTTACCCATCACTGTGGAGACTGTGGATCGATCAATGATCATGACCACCTTACCTGTCACTGTGGAGACTGTGGATCGATCAGTGATCATGACCACCTTACCCATCACTGTGGAGACTGTGGATCGATCAATGATCATGACCACCTTACCTGTCACTGTGGAGACTGTGGATCGATCAGTGAACATGACCACCTTACCTGTCACTGTGGAGACTGTGGATCGATCGGTGATCATGACCACCTTACCAGTCACTGTGGAGACTGTGGATCGATCAGTGATCATGACCACCTTACCCATCACTGTGGAGACTGTGGATCGATCAATGATCATGACCACCTTACCTGTCACTGTGGAGACTGTGGATCGATCAGTGAACATGACCACCTTACCCGTCACTGTGGAGACTGTGGATCGATCAGTGATCATGACCACCTTACCCGTCACTGTGGAGACTGTGGATCAATCAGTGAACATGACCACCTTACCCGTCACTGTGGAGACTGTGGATCGATCAGTGATCATGACCACCTTACCTGTCACTGTGGAGACTGTGGATCGATCAGTGATCATGACCACCTTACCTGTCACTGTGGAGACTGTGGATCGATCGGTGATCATGACCACCTTACCCGTCACTGTGGAGACTGTGGATCGATCAGTGATCATGACCACCTTACCTGTCACTGTGGAGACTGTGGATCGATCGGTGATCATGACCACCTTACCCGTCACTGTGGAGACTGTGGATCGATCGGTGATCATGACCACCTTACCCGTCACTGTGGAGACTGTGGATCGATCAATGATCATGACCACCTTACCTGTCACAGTGGAGACTGTGGGTCGATCAGTGATCATGACCACCTTACCTGTCACTGTGGAGACTGTGGATCGATCAGTGAACATGACCACCTTACCCGTCACTGTGGAGACTGTGGATCGATCAGTGATCATGACCACCTTACCCGTCACTGTGGAGACTGTGGATCAATCAGTGAACATGACCACCTTACCCGTCACTGTGGAGACTGTGGATCGATCAGTGATCATGACCACCTTACCTGTCACTGTGGAGACTGTGGATCGATCAGTGATCATGACCACCTTACCTGTCACTGTGGAGACTGTGGATCGATCAGTGATCATGACCACCTTACCTGTCACTGTGGAGACTGTGGATCGATCAGTGATCATGACCACCTTACCTGTCACAGTGGAGACTGTGGGTCGATCAGTGATCATGACCACCTTACCTGTCACTGTGGAGACTGTGGATCGATCAATGATCATGACCACCTTACCAGTCACTATGGATCGATCGGTGATCATGACCACCATACCCGTCACTGTGGAGACTGTGGATCGATCAGTGATCATGACCACCTTACCTGTCACTGTGGAGACTGTGGATCGATCAGTGATCATGACCACCTTACCCGTCACTGTGGAGACTGTGGATCGATCAGTGATCATGACCACCTTACCTGTCACTGTGGAGACTGTGGATCGATCAGTGATCATGACCACCTTACCTGTCACTGTGGAGACTGTGGATCGATCGGTGATCATGACCACCTTACCCATCACTGTGGAGACTGTGGATCGATCGGTGATCATGACCACCTTACCCGTCACTGTGGAGACTGTGGATCGATCAATGATCATGACCACCTTACCTGTCACTGTGGAGACTGTGGATCGATCGGTGATCATGACCACCTTACCCGTCACTGTGGAGACTGTGGATCGATCAGTGATCATGACCACCTTACCTGTCACTGTGGAGACTGTGGATCGATCAGTGATCATGACCACCTTACCTGTCACTGTGGAGACTGTGGATCGATCGGTGATCATGACCACCTTACCCATCACTGTGGAGACTGTGGATCGATCGGTGATCATGACCACCTTACCCGTCACTGTGGAGACTGTGGATCGATCGGTGATCATGACCACCTTACCTGTCACTGTGGAGACTGTGGATCGATCGGTGATCATGACCACCTTACCAGTCACTGTGGAGACTGTGGATCGATCGGTGATCATGACCACCTTACCAGTCACTGTGGAGACTGTGGATCGATCGGTGATCATGACCACCTTACCCATCACTGTGGAGACTGTGGATCGATCGGTGATCATGACCACCTTACCCGTCACTGTGGAGACTGTGGATCGATCGGTGATCATGACCACCTTACCTGTCACTGTGGAGACTGTGGATCGATCGGTGATCATGACCACCTTACCTGTCACGGTGAAACCTGTGGATCGATCGGTGATCATGACCACCTTACCCGTCACTGTGGAGACTGTGGATCGATCAGTGATCATGACCACCTTACCTGTCACGGTGAAACCTGTGGATCGATCGGTGATCATGACCACCTTACCCGTCACTGTGGAGACTGTGGATCGATCAGTGATCATGACCACCTTACCCGTCACTGTGGAGACTGTGGGTCGATCAATGATCATGATCACCTTACCCGTCACTGTGGAGACTGTGGGTCGATCAATGATCATGATCACCTTACCCGTCACTGTGGAGACTGTGGATCGATCAGTGATCATGACCACCTTACCCATCACTGTGGAGACTGTGGATCGATCAGTGATCATGACCACCTTACCTGTCACTGTGGAGACTGTGGATCGATCAGTGATCATGACCACCTTACCTGTCACTGTGGAGACTGTGGATCGATCAATGATCATGACCACCTTACCTGTCACTGTGGAGACTGTGGATCGATCAGTGATCATGACCACCTTACCTGTCACTGTGGAGACTGTGGATCGATCAATGATCATGACCACCTTACCTGTCACTGTGGAGACTGTGGATCGATCGGTGAACATGACCACCTTACCCATCACTGTGGAGACTGTGGATCGATCGGTGATCATGACCACCTTACCTGTCACTGTGGAGACTGTGGATCGATCAGTGATCATGACCACCTTACCCATCACTGTGGAGACTGTGGATCGATCAATGATCATGACCACCTTACCTGTCACTGTGGAGACTGTGGATCGATCGGTGATCATGACCACCTTACCAGTCACTGTGGAGACTGTGGATCGATCAGTGATCATGACCACCTTACCCATCACTGTGGAGACTGTGGATCGATCAATGATCATGACCACCTTACCTGTCACTGTGGAGACTGTGGATCGATCGGTGATCATGACCACCTTACCTGTCACTGTGGAGACTGTGGATCGATCAGTGATCATGACCACCTTACCTGTCACTGTGGAGACTGTGGATCGATCGGTGAACATGACCACCTTACCTGTCACTGTGGATCGATCGGTGATCATGACCACCTTACCTGTCACTGTGGAGACTGTGGATCGATCAGTGATCATGACCACCTTACCTGTCACTGTGGAGACTGTGGATCGATCGGTGATCATGACCACCTTACCTGTCACTGTGGAGACTGTGGATCGATCGGTGAACATGACCACCTTACCTGTCACTGTGGATCGATCGGTGATCATGACCACCTTACCTGTCACTGTGGAGACTGTGGATCGATCAATGATCATGACCACCTTACCTGTCACTGTGGAGACTGTGGATCGATCGGTGATCATGACCACCTTACCCGTCACTGTGGAGACTGTGGATCGATCAGTGATCATGACCACCTTACCCGTCACAGTGGAGACTGTGGATCGATCAGTGATCATGACCACCTTACCTGTCACTGTGGAGACTGTGGATCGATCAATGATCATGACCACCTTACCTGTCACTGTGGAGACTGTGGATCGATCGGTGATCATGACCACCTTACCCGTCACAGTGGAGACTGTGGATCGATCGGTGATCATGACCACCTTACCTGTCACTGTGGAGACTGTGGATCGATCGGTGAACATGACCACCTTACCTGTCACTGTGGAGACTGTGGATCGATCGGTGATCATGACCACCTTACCTGTCACTGTGGAGACTGTGGATCGATCGGTGATCATGACCACCTTACCGGTCACTGTGGAGACTGTGGATCGATCGGTGATCATGACCACCTTACCCGTCACTGTGGAGACTGTGGATCAATCAGTGATCATGACCACCTTACCCGTCACTGTGGAGACTGTGGATCGATCAGTGATCATGACCTACTTACCTGTCACTGTGGAGACTGTGGATCGATCAGTGATCATGACCACCTTACCTGTCACTGTGGAGACTGTGGATCGATTGGTGATCATGACCACCTTACCCGTCACTGTGGAGACTGTGGATCGATCAATGATCATGACCACCTTACCCGTTACTGTGGAGACTGTGGATCGATCAGTGATCATGACCACCTTACCCGTCACTGTGGAGACTGTGGATCGATCAATGATCATGACCACCTTACCCGTTACTGTGGAGACTGTGGATCAATCAGTGATCATGACCACCTTACCTGTCACTGTGGAGACTGTGGATCGATCAGTGATCATGACCACCTTACCCGTCACTGTGGAGACTGTGGATCGATCAATGATCATGACCACCTTACCTGTCACTGTGGAGACTGTGGATCGATCAATGATCATGACCACCTTACCCGTCACTGTGGAGACTGTGGATCGATCAGTGATCATGACCACCTTACCCGTCACTGTGGAGACTGTGGATCGATCAATGATCATGACCACCTTACCCGTTACTGTGGAGACTGTGGATCGATCAGTGATAATGACCACCATACCCGTTACTGTGGAGACTGTGGATCGATCAGTGATAATGACCACCTTACCCGTCACTGTGGAGACTGTGGATCGATCGGTGATCATGATCACCTTACCCGTCACTGTGGAGACTGTGGATCGATCAGTGATCATGACCACCTTACCTGTCACTGTGGAGACTGTGGATCGATCAGTGATCATGACCACGTTACCTGTCACTGTGGAGACTGTGGATCGATCAATGGTCATGACCACCTTACCCGTCACTGTGGAGACTGTGGATCGATCGGTGATCATGACCACCTTACCCGTCACTGTGGAGACTGTGGATCGATCAATGGTCATGACCACCTTACCCGTCACTGTGGAGCCTGTGGATCGATTGGTGATCATGACCACCTTACCCGTCACTGTGGAGACTGTGGATCGATCGATGATCATGACCACCTTACCTGTCACTGTGGAGACTGTGGATCGATCAGTGATCATGACCACCTTACCCGTCACTGTGGAGACTGTGGATCGATCAATGATCATGACCACTTTACCTGTCACTGTGGAGACTCTGGATCGATCAATGATCATGACCACCTTACCTGTCACTGTGGAGACTGTGGATCGATCAGTGATCATGACCACCTTACCCGTCACTGTGGAGACTGTGGATCGATCAATGATCATGACCACTTTACCTGTCACTGTGGAGACTCTGGATCGATCAATGATCATGACCACCTTACCTGTCACTGTGGAGACTGTGGATCGATCGGTGATCATGACCACCTTACCCGTCACTGTGGAGACTGTGGATCGATCAGTGATCATGTCCACCTTACCCGTCACTGTGGAGACTGTGGATCGATCAGTGATCATGACCACCTTACCTGTCACTGTGGAGACTGTGGATCGATCAGTGATCATGACCACCTTACCCATCACTGTGGAGACTGTGGATCGATCAGTGATCATGACCACCTTACCCGTCACTGTGGAGACTGTGGATCGATCAGTGATCATGACCACCTTACCCGTCACTGTGGAGACTGTGGATCGATCAGTGATCATGACCACCTTACCCGTCACTGTGGAGACTGTGGATCGATCAGTGATCATGACCACCTTACCCGTCACTGTGGAGACTGTGGATCGATCAATGATCATGACCACTTTACCTGTCACTGTGGAGACTCTGGATCGATCAATGATCATGACCACCTTACCCATCACTGTGGAGACTGTGGATCGATCAGTGATCATGACCACCTTACCTGTCACTGTGGAGACTGTGGATCGATCAGTGATCATGACCACCTTACCTGTCACTGTGGAGACTGTGGATCGATCAGTGATCATGACCACCTTACCCATCACTGTGGAGACTGTGGATCGATCGATGATCATGACCAACTTACCCGTCACTGTGGAGACTGTGGATCGATCAGTGATAATGACCACCTTACCTGTCACTGTGGAGACTGTGGATCGATCAGTGATCATGACCACCTTACCCATCACTGTGGAGACTGTGGATCGATCAGTGATCATGACCACCTTACCCGTCACTGTGGAGACTGTGGATCGATCAGTGATCATGACCACCTTACCCGTCACTGTGGAGACTGTGGATCGATCGGTGATCATGACAACCTTACCCGTTACTGTGGAGACTGTGGATCGATCGGTGATCATGACCACCTTACCAGTCACTGTGGAGACTGTGGATCGATCGGTGATCATGACCACCTTACCCATCACTGTGGAGACTGTGGATCGATCGGTGATCATGACCACCTTACCCGTCACTGTGGAGACTGTGGATCGATCGGTGATCATGACCACCTTACCTGTCACTGTGGAGACTGTGGATCGATCGGTGATCATGACCACCTTACCTGTCACGGTGAAACCTGTGGATCGATCGGTGATCATGACCACCTTACCCGTCACTGTGGAGACTGTGGATCGATCAGTGATCATGACCACCTTACCTGTCACGGTGAAACCTGTGGATCGATCGGTGATCATGACCACCTTACCCGTCACTGTGGAGACTGTGGATCGATCAGTGATCATGACCACCTTACCCGTCACTGTGGAGACTGTGGGTCGATCAATGATCATGATCACCTTACCCGTCACTGTGGAGACTGTGGGTCGATCAATGATCATGATCACCTTACCCGTCACTGTGGAGACTGTGGATCGATCAGTGATCATGACCACCTTACCCATCACTGTGGAGACTGTGGATCGATCAGTGATCATGACCACCTTACCTGTCACTGTGGAGACTGTGGATCGATCAGTGATCATGACCACCTTACCTGTCACTGTGGAGACTGTGGATCGATCAATGATCATGACCACCTTACCTGTCACTGTGGAGACTGTGGATCGATCAGTGATCATGACCACCTTACCTGTCACTGTGGAGACTGTGGATCGATCAATGATCATGACCACCTTACCTGTCACTGTGGAGACTGTGGATCGATCGGTGAACATGACCACCTTACCCATCACTGTGGAGACTGTGGATCGATCGGTGATCATGACCACCTTACCTGTCACTGTGGAGACTGTGGATCGATCAGTGATCATGACCACCTTACCCATCACTGTGGAGACTGTGGATCGATCAATGATCATGACCACCTTACCTGTCACTGTGGAGACTGTGGATCGATCGGTGATCATGACCACCTTACCAGTCACTGTGGAGACTGTGGATCGATCAGTGATCATGACCACCTTACCCATCACTGTGGAGACTGTGGATCGATCAATGATCATGACCACCTTACCTGTCACTGTGGAGACTGTGGATCGATCGGTGATCATGACCACCTTACCTGTCACTGTGGAGACTGTGGATCGATCAGTGATCATGACCACCTTACCTGTCACTGTGGAGACTGTGGATCGATCGGTGAACATGACCACCTTACCTGTCACTGTGGATCGATCGGTGATCATGACCACCTTACCTGTCACTGTGGAGACTGTGGATCGATCAGTGATCATGACCACCTTACCTGTCACTGTGGAGACTGTGGATCGATCGGTGATCATGACCACCTTACCTGTCACTGTGGAGACTGTGGATCGATCGGTGAACATGACCACCTTACCTGTCACTGTGGATCGATCGGTGATCATGACCACCTTACCTGTCACTGTGGAGACTGTGGATCGATCAATGATCATGACCACCTTACCTGTCACTGTGGAGACTGTGGATCGATCGGTGATCATGACCACCTTACCCGTCACTGTGGAGACTGTGGATCGATCAGTGATCATGACCACCTTACCCGTCACAGTGGAGACTGTGGATCGATCAGTGATCATGACCACCTTACCTGTCACTGTGGAGACTGTGGATCGATCAATGATCATGACCACCTTACCTGTCACTGTGGAGACTGTGGATCGATCGGTGATCATGACCACCTTACCCGTCACAGTGGAGACTGTGGATCGATCGGTGATCATGACCACCTTACCTGTCACTGTGGAGACTGTGGATCGATCGGTGAACATGACCACCTTACCTGTCACTGTGGAGACTGTGGATCGATCGGTGATCATGACCACCTTACCTGTCACTGTGGAGACTGTGGATCGATCGGTGATCATGACCACCTTACCGGTCACTGTGGAGACTGTGGATCGATCGGTGATCATGACCACCTTACCTGTCACTGTGGAGACTGTGGATCGATCAGTGATCATGACCACCTTACCCGTCACTGTGGAGACTGTGGATCAATCAGTGATCATGACCACCTTACCCGTCACTGTGGAGACTGTGGATCGATCAGTGATCATGACCTACTTACCTGTCACTGTGGAGACTGTGGATCGATCGGTGATCATGACCACCTTACCGGTCACTGTGGAGACTGTGGATCGATCGGTGATCATGACCACCTTACCTGTCACTGTGGAGACTGTGGATCGATCAGTGATCATGACCACCTTACCCGTCACTGTGGAGACTGTGGATCAATCAGTGATCATGACCACCTTACCCGTCACTGTGGAGACTGTGGATCGATCAGTGATCATGACCTACTTACCTGTCACTGTGGAGACTGTGGATCGATCAGTGATCATGACCACCTTACCTGTCACTGTGGAGACTGTGGATCGATTGGTGATCATGACCACCTTACCCGTCACTGTGGAGACTGTGGATCGATCAATGATCATGACCACCTTACCCGTTACTGTGGAGACTGTGGATCGATCAGTGATCATGACCACCTTACCCGTCACTGTGGAGACTGTGGATCGATCAATGATCATGACCACCTTACCCGTTACTGTGGAGACTGTGGATCAATCAGTGATCATGACCACCTTACCTGTCACTGTGGAGACTGTGGATCGATCAGTGATCATGACCACCTTACCCGTCACTGTGGAGACTGTGGATCGATCAATGATCATGACCACCTTACCTGTCACTGTGGAGACTGTGGATCGATCAATGATCATGACCACCTTACCCGTCACTGTGGAGACTGTGGATCGATCAGTGATCATGACCACCTTACCCGTCACTGTGGAGACTGTGGATCGATCAATGATCATGACCACCTTACCCGTTACTGTGGAGACTGTGGATCGATCAGTGATAATGACCACCATACCCGTTACTGTGGAGACTGTGGATCGATCAGTGATAATGACCACCTTACCCGTCACTGTGGAGACTGTGGATCGATCGGTGATCATGACCACCTTACCCGTCACTGTGGAGACTGTGGATCGATCAGTGATCATGACCACCTTACCTGTCACTGTGGAGACTGTGGATCGATCAGTGATCATGACCACGTTACCTGTCACTGTGGAGACTGTGGATCGATCAATGGTCATGACCACCTTACCCGTCACTGTGGAGACTGTGGATCGATCGGTGATCATGACCACCTTACCCGTCACTGTGGAGACTGTGGATCGATCAATGGTCATGACCACCTTACCCGTCACTGTGGAGCCTGTGGATCGATTGGTGATCATGACCACCTTACCCGTCACTGTGGAGACTGTGGATCGATCGATGATCATGACCACCTTACCTGTCACTGTGGAGACTGTGGATCGATCAGTGATCATGACCACCTTACCCGTCACTGTGGAGACTGTGGATCGATCAATGATCATGACCACTTTACCTGTCACTGTGGAGACTCTGGATCGATCAATGATCATGACCACCTTACCTGTCACTGTGGAGACTGTGGATCGATCAGTGATCATGACCACCTTACCCGTCACTGTGGAGACTGTGGATCGATCAATGATCATGACCACTTTACCTGTCACTGTGGAGACTCTGGATCGATCAATGATCATGACCACCTTACCTGTCACTGTGGAGACTGTGGATCGATCGGTGATCATGACCACCTTACCCGTCACTGTGGAGACTGTGGATCGATCAGTGATCATGTCCACCTTACCCGTCACTGTGGAGACTGTGGATCGATCAGTGATCATGACCACCTTACCTGTCACTGTGGAGACTGTGGATCGATCAGTGATCATGACCACCTTACCCATCACTGTGGAGACTGTGGATCGATCAGTGATCATGACCACCTTACCCGTCACTGTGGAGACTGTGGATCGATCAGTGATCATGACCACCTTACCCGTCACTGTGGAGACTGTGGATCGATCAGTGATCATGACCACCTTACCCGTCACTGTGGAGACTGTGGATCGATCAGTGATCATGACCACCTTACCTGTCACTGTGGAGACTGTGGATCGATCAGTGATCATGACCACCTTACCTGTCACTGTGGAGACTGTGGATCGATCAGTGATCATGACCACCTTACCCATCACTGTGGAGACTGTGGATCGATCGATGATCATGACCAACTTACCCGTCACTGTGGAGACTGTGGATCGATCAGTGATAATGACCACCTTACCTGTCACTGTGGAGACTGTGGATCGATCAGTGATCATGACCACCTTACCCATCACTGTGGAGACTGTGGATCGATCAGTGATCATGACCACCTTACCCGTCACTGTGGAGACTGTGGATCGATCAGTGATCATGACCACCTTACCCGTCACTGTGGAGACTGTGGATCGATCGGTGATCATGACAACCTTACCCGTTACTGTGGAGACTGTGGATCGATCGGTGATCATGACCACCTTACCCGTCACTGTGGAGACTGTGGATCGATCAGTGATCATGACCACCTTACCCGTCACTGTGGAGACTGTGGATCGATCAGTGATCATGACCACCTTACCCGTCACTGTGGAGACTGTGGATCGATCATTGATCATGACCACCTTACCCATCACTGTGGAGACTGTGGATCGATCGGTGATCATGACCACCTTACCCGTCACTGTGGAGACTGTGGATCGATCGGTGATCATGTCCACCTTACCTGTCACTGTGGAGACTGTGGATCGATCAGTGATCATGACCACCTTACCCGTCACTGTGGAGACTGTGGCTCGATCAGTGATCATGACCACCTTACCCGTCACTGTGGAGACTGTGGATCGATCAGTGATCATGACCACCTTACCCGTCACTGTGGAGACTGTGGATCGATCGGTGATCATGTCCACCTTACCTGTCACTGTGGAGACTGTGGATCGATCAGTGATCATGACCACCTTACCTGTCACTGTGGAGACTGTGGATCGATCGGTGATCATGACCACCTTACCCGTCACTGTGGAGACTGTGGATCGATCAATGATCATGACCACCTTACCCGTCACTGTGGAGACTGTGGATCGATCGATGATCATGACCACCTTACCCGTCACTGTGGAGACTGTGGGTCGATCAGTGATCATGACCACCTTACCAGTCACTGTGGAGACTGTGGATCGATCAATGATCATGACCACCTTACCTGTCACTGTGGAGACTGTGGATCGATCAGTGAACATGACCACCTTACCCGTCACTGTGGAGACTGTGGATCGATCAATGATCATGACCACCTTACCCATCACTGTGGAGACTGTGGCTCGATCAGTGATCATGACCACCTTACCCGTCACTGTGGAGACTGTGGGTCGATCAGTGATCATGACCACCTTACCCATCACTGTGGAGACTGTGGATCGATCGGTGATCATGACCACCTTACCTGTCACTGTGGAGACTGTGGATCGATCGGTGATCATGACCACCTTACCCATCACTGTGGAGACTGTGGATCGATCAATGATCAAGACCACCTTACCTGTCACTGTGGAGACTGTGGATCGATCGGTGATCATGACCACCTTACCAGTCACTGTGGAGACTGCGGATCGATCAGTGATCATGACCACCTTACCCATCACTGTGGAGACTGTGGATCGATCAATGATCATGACCACCTTACCCGTCACTGTGGAGACTGTGGATCGATCAGTGATCATGACCACCTTACCTGTCACTGTGGAGACTGTGGATCGATCGGTGATCATGACCACCTTACCTGTCACTGTGGAGACTGTGGATCGATCGGTGAACATGACCACCTTACCTGTCACTGTGGATCGATCGGTGATCATGACCACCTTACCTGTCACTGTGGAGACTGTGGATCGATCAGTGATCATGACCACCTTACCCATCACTGTGGAGACTGTGGATCGATCAATGATCATGACCACCTTACCTGTCACTGTGGAGACTGTGGATCGATCGGTGATCATGACCACCTTACCTGTCACTGTGGAGACTGTGGATCGATCGGTGATCATGACCACCTTACCTGTCACTGTGGAGACTGTGGATCGATCGGTGATCATGACCACCTTACCTGTCACTGTGGAGACTGTGGATCGATCAGTGATCATGACCACCTTACCTGTCACTGTGGAGACTGTGGATCGATCAGTGATCATGACCACCTTACCTGTCACTGTGGAGACTGTGGATCGATCGGTGATCATGACCACCTTACCTGTCACTGTGGAGACTGTGGATCGATCAGTGATCATGACCACCTTACCCATCACTGTGGAGACTGTGGATCGATCAATGATCATGACCACCTTACCTGTCACTGTGGAGACTGTGGATCGATCGGTGATCATGACCACCTTACCTGTCACTGTGGAGACTGTGGATCGATCAATGATCATGACCACCTTACCCATCACTGTGGAGACTGTGGATCGATCAATGATCATTACCACCTTACCTGTCACTGTGGAGACTGTGGATCGATCGGTGATCATGACCACCTTACCTGTCACTGTGGAGACTGTGGATCGATCGGTGATCATGACCACCTTACCCGTCACTGTGGATCGATCGGTGAACATGACCACCTTACCTGTCACTGTGGATCGATCGGTGATCATGACCACGTTACCTGTCACTGTGGAGACTGTGGATCGATCAGTGATAATGACCACCTTACCTGTCACTGTGGATCGATCGGTGAACATGACCACCTTACCTGTCACTGTGGATCGATCGGTGATCATGACCACCTTACCTGTCACTGTGGAGACTGTGGATCGATCTGTGATAATGACCACCTTACCTGTCACTGTGGAGACTGTGGATCGATCGGTGATCATGACCACCTTACCTGTCACTGTGGAGACTGTGGATCGATCGGTGATCATGACCACCTTACCTGTCACTGTGGAGACTGTGGATCGATCGGTGATCATGACCACCTTACCTGTCACTGTGGAGACTGTGGATCGATCGGTGATCATGACCACCTTACCTGTCACTGTGGAGACTGTGGATCGATCGGTGATCATGACCACCTTACTCGTCACTGTGGAGACTGTGGATCGATCGGTGATCATGACCACCTTACCTGTCACTGTGGAGACTGTGGATCAATCAATGATCATGACCACCTTACCCATCACTGTGGAGACTGTGGATCGATCGGTGATCATGACCACCTTACCTGTCACTGTGGAGACTGTGGATCGATCGGTGATCATGACCACCTTACCTGTCACTGTGGAGACTGTGGATCGATCAGTGATCATGACCACCTTACCCGTCACTGTGGAGACTGTGGATCGATCGGTGATCATGACCACCTTACCTGTCACTGTGGAGACTGTGGATCAATCAATGATCATGACCACCTTACCTGTCACTGAGGAGACTGTGGATCGATCGGTGATCATGACCACCTTACCTGTCACTGTGGAGACTGTGGATCAATCAATGATCATGACCACCTTTCCTGTCACTGAGGAGACTGTGGATCAATCAATGATCATGACCACCTTACCCGTCACTGTGGAGACTGTGGATCGATCGGTGATCATGACCACCTTACCTGTCACTGTGGAGACTGTGGATCGATCGGTGATCATGACCACCTTACCTGTCACTGTGGAGTCTGTGGATCAATCGGTGATCATGACCACCTTATCTGTCACTGTGGAGACTGTGGATCGATTAGTGATCATGACCACCTTACCTGTCACTGTGGAGTCTGTGGATCAATCGGTGATCATGACCACCTTACCCGTCACAGTGGAGACTGTGGATCGATCAGTGATCATGACCACCTTACCTGTCACTGTGGAGACTGTGGATCGATCAATGATCATGACCACCTTACCCATCACTGTGGAGACTGTGGATCGATCGGTGATCATGACCACCTTACCCGTCACTGTGGAGACTGTGGATCGATCAGTGATCATGACCACCTTACCCGTCACTGTGGAGACTGTGGATCGATCGGTGATCATGACCACCTTACCTGTCACTGTGGAGACTGTGGATCAATCAATGATCATGACCACCTTTCCTGTCACTGAGGAGACTGTGGATCAATCAATGATCATGACCACCTTACCCGTCACTGTGGAGACTGTGGATCGATCGGTGATCATGACCACCTTACCTGTCACTGTGGAGACTGTGGATCGATCGGTGATCATGACCACCTTACCTGTCACTGTGGAGTCTGTGGATCAATCGGTGATCATGACCACCTTATCTGTCACTGTGGAGACTGTGGATCGATTAGTGATCATGACCACCTTACCCGTCACTGTGGAGACTGTGGATCTATCGGTGATCATGACCACCTTACCCATCACTGTGGAGACTGTGGATCGATCGGTGATCATGACCACCTTACCCATCACTGTGGAGACTGTGGATCGATCGGTGATCATGACCACCTTACCCATCACTGTGGAGACTGTGGATCGATCGGTGATCATGACCACCTTACCCATCACTGTGGAGACTGTGGATCGATCGGTGATCATGACCACCTTACCCGTCACTGTGGAGACTGTGGATCGATCAGTGATCATGACCACCTTACCCGTCACTGTGGAGACTGTGGATCGATCGGTGATCATGACCACCTTACCCGTCACTGTGGAGACTGTGGATCAATCAATGATCATGACCACCTTACCTGTCACTGTGAAACCTGTGGATCGATCGATGATCATGACCACCTTACCTGTCACTGTGGAGACTGTGGATCGATCAGTGATCATGACCACCTTACCCGTCACTGTGGAGACTGTGGATCGATCAGTGATCATGACCACCTTACCTGTCACTGTGGAGACTGTGGATCGATCGGTGATCATGACCACCTTACCCGTCACTGTGGAGACTGTGGATCGATCGGTGATCATGACCACCTTACCCGTCACTGTGGAGACTGTGGATCGATCAGTGATCATGACCACCTTACCCGTCACTGTGGAGACTGTGGATCGATCAGTGATCATGACCACCTTACCCGTCACTGTGGAGACTGTGGATCGATCAGTGATCATGACCACCTTACCTGTCACTGTGGAGACTGTGGATCGATCAATGATCATGACCACCTTACCCGTCACTGTGGAGACTGTGGATCGATCGGTGATCATGACCACCTTACCTGTCACTGTGGAGACTGTGGATCGATCGGTGAACATGACCACCTTACCCGTCACTGTGGAGACTGTGGATCGATCAGTGATCATGACCACCTTACCAGTCATTGTGGAGACTGTGGATCGATTAGTGATCTTGACCACCTTACCTGTCACTGTGGAGACTGTGGATCGATCAGTGATCATGACCACCTTACCTGTCACTGTGGAGACTGTGGATCGATCAGTGATCATGACCACCTTACCTGTCACTGTGGAGACTGTGGATCGATCAGTGATCATGACCACCTTACCTGTCACTGTGGAGACTGTGGATCGATCAGTGATCATGACCACCTTACCTGTCACTGTGGAGACTGTGGATCGATCAGTGATCATGACCACCTTACCCGTCACTGTGGAGACTGTGGATCGATCGGTGATCATGACCACCTTACCCGTCACTGTGGAGACTGTGGATCGATCAGTGATCATGAACACCTTACCCGTCACTGTGGAGACTGTGGATCGATCAGTGATCATGAACACCTTACCCGTCACTGTGGAGACTGTGGATCGATCAGTGATCATGACCACCTTACCCATCACTGTGGAGCCTGTGGATCGATCAGTGATCATGACCACCTTACCTGTCACTGTGGAGACTGTGGATCGATCAATGATCATGACCACCTTACCTGTCACTGTGGAGACTGTGGATCGATCAGTGATCATGACCACCTTACCTGTCACTGTGGAGACTGTGGATCGATCAGTGATAATGACCACCTTACCTGTCACTGTGGAGACTGTGGATCGATCGGTGATCATGACCACCTTACCCGTCACTGTGGAGACTGTGGATCGATCGGTGATCATGACCACCTTACCTGTCACTGTGGAGACTGTGGATCGATCGGTGATCATGACCACCTTACCTGTCACTGTGGAGACTGTGGATCGATCGGTGATCATGACCACCTTACCCGTCACTGTGGAGACTGTGGATCAATCAATGATCATGACCACCTTACCCATCACTGTGAAGACTGTGGATCGATCGGTGATCATGACCACCTTACCCGTCACTGTGGAGTCTGTGGATCGATCGGTGATCATTACCACCTTACCCGTCACTGTGGAGACTGTGGATCGATCGGTGATCATGACCACCTTACCTGTCACTGTGGAGACTGTGGATCAATCAATGATCATGACCACCTTACCCATCACTGTGGAGACTGTGGATCGATCGGTGATCATGACCACCTTACCTGTCACTGTGGAGACTGTGGATCGATCGGTGATCATGACCACCTTACCTGTCACTGTGGAGACTGTGGATCAATCAATGATCATGTCCACCTTACCTGTCACTGAGGAGACTGTGGATCGATCGGTGATCATGACAACCTTACCTGTCACTGTGGAGACTGTGGATCAATCAATGATCATGACCACCTTACCTGTCACTGAGGAGACTGTGGATCGATCGGTGATCATGACCACCTTACCTGTCACTGTGGAGACTGTGGATCGATCGGTGATCATGACCACCTTACCTGTCACTGTGGAGACTGTGGATCGATCAGTGATCATGACCACCTTACCTGTCACTGTGGAGACTGTGGATCGATTAGTGATCATGACCACCTTACCTGTCACTGTGGAGTCTGTGGATCAATCGGTGATCATGACCACCTTACCCGTCACTGTGGAGACTGTGGATCGATCAGTGATCATGACCACCTTACCTGTCACTGTGGAGACTGTGGATCGATCAATGATCATGACCACCTTACCCATCACTGTGGAGACTGTGGATCGATCGGTGATCATGACCACCTTACCCATCAATGTGGAGACAGTGGATCGATCAGTGATCATGACCACCTTACCTGTCACTGTGGAGACTGTGGATCGATCGGTGATCATGACCACCTTACCCGTCACTGTGGAGACTGTGGATCGATCGGTGATCATGACCACCTTACCTGTCACTGTGGAGACTGTGGATCGATCGGTGATCATGACCACCTTACCTGTCACTGTGGAGACTGTGGATCGATCGGTGATCATGACCACCTTACCTGTCACTGTGGAGACTGTGGATCGATCGGTGATCATGACCACCTTACCTGTCACTGTGGAGACTGTGGATCGATCGGTGATCATGACCACCTTACCTGTCACTGTGGAGACTGTGGATCGATCGGTGATCATGACCACCTTACCTGTCACTGTGGAGACTGTGGATCGATCGGTGATCATGACCACCTTACCCATCACTGTGGAGACTGTGGATCGATCGGTGATCATGACCACCTTACCTGTCACTGTGGAGACTGTGGATCGATCGGTGATCATGACCACCTTACCTGTCACTGTGGAGACTGTGGATCGATCGGTGATCATGACCACCTTACCCATCACTGTGGAGACTGTGGATCGATCGGTGATCATGACCACCTTACCCGTCACTGTGGAGACTGTGGATCGATCAGTGATCATGACCACCTTACCCGTCACTGTGGAGACTGTGGATCGATCAGTGATCATGACCACCTTACCCGTTACTGTGGAGACTGTGGATCGATCAGTGATCATGACCACCTGACCCGTCACTGTGGAGACTGTGGATCGATCAGTGATCATGACCACCTTACCTGTCACTGTGGAGACTGTGGATCGATCGGTGATCATGACCACCTTACCTGACACTGTGGAGTCTGTGGATCGATCGGTGATCATGACCACCTTACCAGTCACTGTGGAGACTGTGGATCGATCAATGATCATGACCACCTTACCTGACACTGTGGAGTCTGTGGATCGATCAGTGATCATGACCACCTTACCAGTCACTGTGGAGACTGTGGATCGATCAATGATCATGACCACCTTACCCGTTACTGTGGAGACTGTGGATCGATCGGTGATCATGACCACCTTACCTGTCACTGTGGAGACTGTGGATCGATCGGTGATCATGACCACCTTACCCGTCACTGTGGAGACTGTGGATCGATCGGTGATCATGACCACCTTACCTGTCACTGTGGAGACTGTGGATCGATCAGTGATCATGACCACCTTACCCGTCACTGTGGAGACTGTGGATCGATCGGTGATCATGACCACCTTACCTGTCACTGTGGAGACTGTGGATCGATCAGTGATCATGACCACCTTACCTGTCACTGTGGAGACTGTGGATCGATCGGTGAACATGACCACCTTACCCGTCACTGTGGAGACTGTGGATCGATCAGTGATCATGACCACCTTACCTGTCACTGTGGAGACTGTGGATCGATCAGTGATCATGACCACCTTACCCGTCACTGTGGAGACTGTGGATCGATCAATGATCATGACCACCTTACCCGTCACTGTGGAGACTGTGGATCGATCAGTGATCATGACCACCTTACCCGTCACTGTGGAGACTGTGGATCGATCAATGATCATGACCACCTTACCCGTCACTGTGGAGACTGTGGATCGATCAGTGATCATGACCACCTTACCCGTCACTGTGGAGACTGTGGATCGATCAATGATCATGACCACCTTACCTGTCACTGTGGAGACTGTGGATCGATCAGTGATCATGACCACCTTACCTGTCACTGTGGAGACTGTGGATCGATCAGTGATCATGACCACCTTACCTGTCACTGTGGAGACTGTGGATCGATCAGTGATCATGACCACCTTACCTGTCACTGTGGAGACTGTGGATCGATCAGTGATCATGACCACCTTACCTGTCACTGTGGAGACTGTGGATCAATCAATGATCATGACCACCTTACCAGTCACTGTGGATCGATCGGTGATCATGACCACCTTACCTGTCACTGTGGAGACTGTGGATCGATCAATGATCATGACCACCTTACCCGTTACTGTGGAGACTGTGGATCGATCAATGATCATGACCACCTTACCTGTTACTGTGGAGACTGTGGATCGATCAATGATCATGACCACCTTACCTGTCACTGTGGAGACTGTGGATCGATCGGTGATCATGACCACCTTACCTGTCACTGTGGAGCCTGTGGATCAATCAGTGATCATGACCACCTTACCTGTCTCTGTGGAGACTGTGGATCGATCAGTGATAATGACCACCTTACCTGTCACTGTGGAGACTGTGGATCAATCAATGATCATGACCACCTTACCTGTCACTGTGGAGCCTGTGGATCAATCAGTGATCATGACCACCTTACCTGTCTCTGTGGAGACTGTGGATCGATCAGTGATAATGACCACCTTACCTGTCACTGTGGAGACTGTGGATCGATCAGTGATCATGACCACCTTACCTGTCACTGTGGAGACTGTGGATCGATCGGTGATCATGATCACCTGACCCGTCACTGTGGAGACTGTGGATCGATCAGTGATCATGACCACCTTACCCGTTACTGTGGAGACTGTGGATCGATCAGTGATCATGACCACCTTACCCGTTACTGTGGAGACTGTGGATCGATCAGTGATCATGACCACCTTACCTGTCACTGTGGAGACTGTGGATCGATCAGTGATCATGACCACCTTACCAGTCACTGTGGAGACTGTGGATCGATCAGTGATCATGACCACCTTACCTGTCACTGTGGAGACTGTGGATCGATCGGTGATCATGACCACCTTACCTGTCACTGTGGAGACTGTGGATCGATCAGTGATCATGACCACCTTACCTGTCACTGTGGAGACTGTGGATCGATCAGTGATCATGACCACCTTACCTGTCACTGTGGAGACTGTGGATCGATCGGTGATCATGACCACCTTACCTGTCACTGTGGAGACTGTGGATCGATCGGTGATCATGACCACCTTACCCGTCACTGTGGAGACTGTGGATCGATCGGTGATCATGACCACCTTACCTGTCACTGTGGAGACTGTGGATCGATCAGTGATCATGACCACCTTACCTGTCACTGTGGAGACTGTGGATCGATCGGTGATCATGACCACCTTACCCGTCACTGTGGAGACTGTGGATCGATCAGTGATCATGACCACCTTACCCGTCACTGTGGAGCCTGTGGATCGATCAGTGATCATGATCACCTGACCCGTCACTGTGGAGACTGTGGATCGATCAGTGATCATGACCACCTTACCCGTTACTGTGGAGACTGTGGATCGATCAGTGATCATGACCACCTTACCCGTCACTGTGGAGACTGTGGATCGATCTGTGATCATGACCACTTTACCTGTCACTGTGGAGACTCTGGATCGATCAATGATCATGACCACCTTACCTGTCACTGTGGAGACTGTGGATCGATCGGTGATCATGACCACCTTACCCGTCACTGTGGAGACTGTGGATCGATCAGTGATCATGTCCACCTTACCCGTCACTGTGGAGACTGTGGATCGATCAGTGATAATGACCACCTTACCTGTCACTGTGGAGACTGTGGATCGATCAGTGATCATGACCACCTTACCCATCACTGTGGAGACTGTGGATCGATCAGTGATCATGACCACCTTACCCGTCACTGTGGAGACTGTGGATCGATCAGTGATCATGACCACCTTACCTGTCACTGTGGAGACTGTGGATCGATCGGTGATCATGACCACCTTACCCGTTACTGTGGAGACTGTGGATCGATCGGTGATCATGACCACCTTACCCGTCACTGTGGAGACTGTGGATCGATCAGTGATCATGACCACCTTACCTGTCACTGTGGAGACTGTGGATCGATCGGTGATCATGATCACCTGACCCGTCACTGTGGAGACTGTGGATCGATCGGTGATCATGACCACCTTACCCATCACTGTGGAGACTGTGGATCGATCAGTGATCATGACCACCTTACCCGTCACTGTGGAGCCTGTGGATCGATCAGTGATCATGATCACCTGACCCGTCACTGTGGAGACTGTGGATCGATCAGTGATCATGACCACCTTACCCGTTACTGTGGAGACTGTGGATCGATCAGTGATCATGACCACCTTACCCGTCACTGTGGAGACTGTGGATCGATCTGTGATCATGACCACCTTACCCGTCACTGTGGAGACTGTGGATCGATCAATGATCATGACCACTTTACCTGTCACTGTGGAGACTCTGGATCGATCAATGATCATGACCACCTTACCTGTCACTGTGGAGACTGTGGATCGATCAGTGATCATGTCCACCTTACCCGTCACTGTGGAGACTGTGGATCGATCAGTGATAATGACCACCTTACCTGTCACTGTGGAGACTGTGGATCGATCAGTGATCATGACCACCTTACCCATCACTGTGGAGACTGTGGATCGATCAGTGATCATGACCACCTTACCCGTCACTGTGGAGACTGTGGATCGATCAGTGATCATGACCACCTTACCTGTCACTGTGGAGACTGTGGATCGATCGGTGATCATGACCACCTTACCCGTTACTGTGGAGACTGTGGATCGATCGGTGATCATGACCACCTTACCCGTCACTGTGGAGACTGTGGATCGATCAGTGATCATGACCACCTTACCCGTCACTGTGGAGACTGTGGATCGATCAGTGATCATGACCACCTTACCTGTCACTGTGGAGACTGTGGATCGATCAGTGATCATGACCACCTTACCTGTCACTGTGGATCGATCAGTGATCATGACCACCTTACCTGTCACTGTGGAGACTGTGGATCGATCGGTGATCATGACCACCTTACCCGTCACTGTGGAGACTGTGGATCGATCAGTGATCATGACCACCTTACCTGTCACTGTGGAGACTGTGGATCGATCAGTGATCATGACCACCTTACCTGTCACTGTGGATCGATCAGTGATCATGACCACCTTACCTGTCACTGTGGAGACTGTGGATCGATCGGTGATCATGACCACCTTACCAGTCACTGTGGAGACTGTGGATCGATCAGTGATAATGACCACCTTACCTGTCACTGTGGAGACTGTGGATCGATCAGTGATCATGACCACCTTACCCGTCACTGTGGAGACTGTGGATCGATCAGTGATCATGACCACCTTACCTGTCACTGTGGAGACTGTGGATCGATCGGTGATCATGACCACCTTACCCGTCACTGTGGAGACTGTGGATCGATCAGTGATCATGACCACCTTACCTGTCACTGTGGAGACTGTGGATCGATCGGTGATCATGACCACCTTACCTGTCACTGTGGAGACTGTGGATCGATCGGTGATCATGACCACCTTACCCGTCACTGTGGAGACTGTGGATCGATCGATGATCATGACCACCTTACCCATCACTGTGGAGACTGTGGATCGATCAGTGATCATGACCACCTTACCCGTCACTGTGGAGACTGTGGATCGATCAGTGATCATGACCACCTTACCTGTCACTGTGGAGACTGTGGATCGATCGGTGATCATGACCACCTTACCTGTCACTGTGGAGACTGTGGATCGATCAATGATCATGACCACCTTACCCGTTACTGTGGAGACTGTGGATCGATCAATGATCATGACCACCTTACCTGTTACTGTGGAGACTGTGGATCGATCAGTGATCATGACCACCTTACCTGTCACTGTGGAGACTGTGGATCGATCGGTGATCATGACCACCTTACCCGTCACTGTGGAGCCTGTGGATCAATCAGTGATCATGACCACCTTACCTGTCACTGTGGATCGATCAGTGATCATGACCACCTTACCTGTCACTGTGGAGACTGTGGATCGATCGGTGATCATGACCACCTTACCTGTCACTGTGGAGACTGTGGATCGATCGGTGATCATGACCACCTTACCTGTCACTGTGGAGACTGTGGATCGAT
The DNA here is from genome assembly GCF_048418815.1 of Hemitrygon akajei. NCBI lineage: Eukaryota > Metazoa > Chordata > Chondrichthyes > Myliobatiformes > Dasyatidae > Hemitrygon > Hemitrygon akajei. Next base: position 39,961,271 of record NC_133131.1, read on the forward strand.
CAGTGATCATGACCACCTTACCCGTCACTGTGGAGACTGTGGATCGATCAATGATCATGACCACCTTACCTGTCACTGTGGAGACTGTGGATCGATCAGTGATCATGACCACCTTACCTGTCACTGTGGAGACTGTGGATCGATCGGTGATAATGACCACCTTACCTGTCACTGTGGAGACTGTGGATCGATCAGTGATCATGACCACCTTACCTGTCACTGTGGAGACTGTGGATCGATCAGTGATCATGACCACCTTACCTGTCACTGTGGAGACTGTGGATCGATCGGTGATCATGACCACCTTACCTGTCACTGTGGAGACTGTGGATCGATCAGTGATCATGACCACCTTACCTGTCACTGTGGAGACTGTGGATCGATCAGTGATCATGACCACCTTACCTGTCACTGTGGAGACTGTGGATCGATCAGTGATCATGACCACCTTACCTGTCACTGTGGAGACTGTGGATCGATCAGTGATCATGACCACCTTACCTGTCACTGTGGAGACTGTGGATCGATCAGTGATCATGACCACCTTACCAGTCACTGTGGAGACTGTGGATCGATCAGTGATCATGACCACCTTACCAGTCACTGTGGAGACTGTGGATCGATCAGTGATAATGACCACCTTACCTGTCACTGTGGATCGATCAATGATCATGACCACCTTACCAGTCACTGTGGAGACTGTGGATCGATCAGTGATAATGACCACCTTACCTGTCACTGTGGATCGATCAATGATCATGACCACCTTACCAGTCACTGTGGAGACTGTGGATCGATCAGTGATAATGACCACCTTACCTGTCACTGTGGAGACTGTGGATCGATCAGTGATCATGACCACCTTACCCGTCACTGTGGAGACTGTGGATCGATCAGTGATCATGACCACCTTACCTGTCACTGTGGAGACTGTGGATCGATCGGTGATCATGACCACCTTACCCGTCACTGTGGAGACTGTGGATCGATCAGTGATCATGACCACCTTACCTGTCACTGTGGAGACTGTGGATCGATCGGTGATCATGACCACCTTACCCGTCACTGTGGAGCCTGTGGATCAATCAGTGTTCATGACCACCTTACCTGTCACTGTGGATCGATCAGTGATCATGACCACCTTACCTGTCACTGTGGAGACTGTGGATCGATCAGTGATAATGACCACCTTACCTGTCACTGTGGAGACTGTGGATCGATCAGTGATCATGACCACCTTACCTGTCACTGTGGAGACTGTGGATCGATCAGTGATAATGACCACCTTACCCGTCACTGTGGAGACTGTGGATCGATCGGTGATCATGACCACCTTACCTGTCACTGTGGAGACTGTGGATCGATCGGTGATCATGACCACCTTACCTGTCACTGTGGAGACTGTGGATCGATAGGTGATCATGATCACCTGACCCGTCACTGTGGAGACTGTGGATCGATCAGTGATCATGACCACCTTACCCGTTACTGTGGAGACTGTGGATCGATCAGTGATCATGACCACCTTACCCGTCACTGTGGAGACTGTGGATCGATCAGTGATCATGACCACCTTACCCGTCACTGTGGAGACTGTGGATCGATCAGTGATCATGACCACCTTACCCGTCACTGTGGAGACTGTGGATCGATCAATGATCATGACCACTTTACCTGTCACTGTGGAGACTCTGGATCGATCAATGATCATGACCACCTTACCTGTCACTGTGGAGACTGTGGATCGATCGGTGATCATGACCACCTTACCCGTCACTGTGGAGACTGTGGATCGATCAGTGATCATGTCCACCTTACCCGTCACTGTGGAGACTGTGGATCGATCAGTGATAATGACCACCTTACCCGTCACTGTGGAGACTGTGGATCGATCAGTGATCATGACCACCTTACCCATCACTGTGGAGACTGTGGATCGATCAGTGATCATGACCACCTTACCCGTCACTGTGGAGACTGTGGATCGATCGGTGATCATGACCACCTTACCTGTCACTGTGGAGACTGTGGATCGATCGGTGATCATGACCACCTTACCCGTCACTGTGGAGACTGTGGATCGATCGGTGATCATGACCACCTTACCTGTCACTGTGGAGACTGTGGATCGATCGGTGATCATGACCACCTTACCCGTTACTGTGGAGACTGTGGATCGATCGGTGATCATGACCACCTTACCCGTCACTGTGGAGACTGTGGATCGATCGGTGATCATGACCACCTTACCTGTCACTGTGGAGACTGTGGATCGATCGGTGATCATGACCACCTTACCCGTCACTGTGGAGACTGTGGATCGATCAGTGATCATGACCACCTTACCTGTCACTGTGGAGACTGTGGATCGATCAATGATCATGACCACCTTACCCGTTACTGTGGAGACTGTGGATCGATCAATGATCATGACCACCTTACCTGTTACTGTGGAGACTGTGGATCGATCAATGATCATGACCACCTTACCTGTCACTGTGGAGACTGTGGATCGATCGGTGATCATGACCACCTTACCTGTCACTGTGGAGACTGTGGATCGATCAGTGATCATGACCACCTTACCTGTCACTGTGGAGACTGTGGATCGATCGGTGATCATGACCACCTTACCCGTCACTGTGGAGACTGTGGATCGATCAGTGATCATGACCACCTTACCTGTCACTGTGGAGACTGTGGATCGATCAGTGATCATGACCACCTTACCTGTCACTGTGGAGACTGTGGATCAATCAGTGATCATGACCACCTTACCTGTCACTGTGGAGACTGTGGATCGATCAGTGATCATGACCACCTTACCTGTCACTGTGGAGACTGTGGATCAATCAGTGATCATGACCACCTTACCTGTCACTGTGGAGACTGTGGATCGATCAGTGATCATGACCACCTTACCTGTCACTGTGGAGACTGTGGATCAATCAGTGATCATGACCACCTTACCTGTCACTGTGGAGACTGTGGATCGATCAGTGATCATGACCACCTTACCTGTCACTGTGGAGACTGTGGATCGATCGGTGATCATGACCACCTTACCCGTCACTGTGGAGCCTGTGGATCAATCAGTGATCATGACCACCTTACCTGTCACTGTGGATCGATCAGTGATCATGACCACCTTACCTGTCACTGTGGAGACTGTGGATCGATCGGTGATCATGACCACCTTACCTGTCACTGTGGAGACTGTGGATCGATCAATGATCATGACCACCTTACCTGTCACTGTGGAGACTGTGGATCGATCGGTGATCATGACCACCTTACCCGTCACTGTGGAGCCTGTGGATCAATCAGTGATCATGACCACCTTACCTGTCACTGTGGATCGATCAGTGATCATGACCACCTTACCTGTCACTGTGGAGACTGTGGATCGATCAGTGATCATGACCACCTTACCTGTCACTGTGGAGACTGTGGATCGATCGGTGATCATGACCACCTTACCCGTCACTGTGGATCGATCAGTGATCATGACCACCTTACCTGTCACTGTGGAGACTGTGGATCGATCAGTGATCATGACCACCTTACCTGTCACTGTGGAGACTGTGGATCGATAGGTGATCATGATCACCTGACCCGTCACTGTGGAGACTGTGGATCGATCAGTGATCATGACCACCTTACCCGTTACTGTGGAGACTGTGGATCGATCAGTGATCATGACCACCTTACCCGTCACTGTGGAGACTGTGGATCGATCAGTGATCATGACCACCTTACCCGTCACTGTGGAGACTGTGGATCGATCAGTGATCATGACCACCTTACCCGTCACTGTGGAGACTGTGGATCGATCAATGATCATGACCACTTTACCTGTCACTGTGGAGACTCTGGATCGATCAATGATCATGACCACCTTACCTGTCACTGTGGAGACTGTGGATCGATCGGTGATCATGACCACCTTACCCGTCACTGTGGAGACTGTGGATCGATCAGTGATCATGTCCACCTTACCCGTCACTGTGGAGACTGTGGATCGATCAGTGATAATGACCACCTTACCCGTCACTGTGGAGACTGTGGATCGATCAGTGATCATGACCACCTTACCCATCACTGTGGAGACTGTGGATCGATCAGTGATCATGACCACCTTACCCGTCACTGTGGAGACTGTGGATCGATCGGTGATCATGACCACCTTACCTGTCACTGTGGAGACTGTGGATCGATCGGTGATCATGACCACCTTACCCGTCACTGTGGAGACTGTGGATCGATCGGTGATCATGACCACCTTACCTGTCACTGTGGAGACTGTGGATCGATCAGTGATCATGACCACCTTACCTGTCACTGTGGAGACTGTGGATCGATCGGTGATCATGACCACCTTACCCGTCACTGTGGAGACTGTGGATCGATCGGTGATCATTATCACCTTACCCGTCACTGTGGAGACTGTGGATCGATCGGTGATCATGACCACCTTACCCGTCACTGTGAAACCTGTGGATCGATCGATGATCATGACCACCTTACCCGTCACTGTGGAGACTGTGGATCGATCGGTGATCATGACCACCTTACCAGTCACTGTGGAGCCTGTGGATCAATCAGTGATCATGACCACCTTACCCGTCACTGTGGAGACTGTGGATCGATCAGTGATCATGACCACCTTACCTGTCACTGTGGAGACTGTGGATCGATCGGTGATCATGACCACCTTACCCGTCACTGTGGAGACTGTGGATCGATCAGTGATCATGACCACCTTACCCGTCACTGTGGAGACTGTGGATCGATCAGTGATCATGACCACCTTACCTGTCACTGTGGAGACTGTGGATCGATCAATGATCATGACCACCTTACCTGTCACTGTGGAGACTGTGGGTCGATCGGTGATCATGACCACCTTACCTGTCACTGTGGAGACTGTGGATCGATCGGTGATCATGACCACCTTACCCGTCACTGTGGAGACTGTGGATCGATCAGTGATCATGACCACCTTACCTGTCACTGTGGAGACTGTGGATCGATCGGTGATAATGACCACCTTACCCGTCACTGTGGAGACTGTGGATCGATCGGTGATCATGACCACCTTACCTGTCACTGTGGAGACTGTGGATCGATCGGTGATCATGACCACCTTACCCGTCACTGTGGAGACTGTGGATCAATCGGTGATCATGACCACCTTACCCATCACTGTGGAGACTGTGGATCGATCGGTGATCATGACCACCTTACCCATCACTGTGGAGACTGTGGATCGATCGGTGATCATGACCACCTTACCCGTCACTGTGGAGACTGTGGATCGATCGGTGATCATGACCACCTCACCCGTCACTGTGGAGACTGTGGATCGATCGGTGATCATGACCACCTTACCTGTCACTGTGGAGACTGTGGATCAATCAATGATCATGACCACCTTACCCATCACTGTGGAGACTGTGGATCGATCGGTGATCATGACCACCTTACCTGTCACTGTGGAGACTGTGGGTCGATCAGTGATCATGACCACCTTACCTGTCACTGTGGAGACTGTGGATCAATCGGTGATCATGACCACCTTACCTGTCACTGTGGAGACTGTGGATCAATCAATGATCATGACCACCTTACCTGTCACTGTGGAGACTGTGGATCGATCAATGATCATGACCACCTTACCTGTCACTGAGGAGACTGTGGATCGATCGGTGATCATGACCACCTTACCTGTCACTGTGGAGACTGTGGATCGATCGGTGATCATGACCACCTTACCTGTCACTGTGGAGACTGTGGATCGATCAGTGATCATGACCACCTTACCCGTCACTGTGGAGACTGTGGATCGATCGATGATCATGACCACCTTACCTGTCACTGTGGAGACTGTGGATCGATCAGTGATCATGACCACCTTACCTGTCACTGTGGAGACTGTGGATCGATCGGTGATCATGACCACCTTACCCGTCACTGTGGAGACTGTGGATCAATCAATGATCATGACCACCTTACCTGTCACTGTGGAGACTGTGGATCGATCGGTGATCATGACCACCTTACCCGTCACTGTGGAGACTGTGGATCGATCAGTGATCATGACCACCTTACCCGTCACTGTGGAGACTGTGGATCGATCAATGATCATTACCACCTTACCTGTCACTGTGGAGACTGTGGATCGATCAGTGATCATGACCACCTTACCCATCACTGTGGAGACTGTGGATCGATCAATGATCATTACCACCTTACCTGTCACTGTGGAGACTGTGGATCGATCAGTGATCATGACCACCTTACCTGTCACTGTGGAGACTGTGGATCGATCAGTGATCATGACCACCTTACCTGTCACTGTGGAGACTGTGGATCGATCGATGATCATGACCACCTTACCCGTCACTGTGGAGACTGTGGATCGATCAGTGATCATGACCACCTTACCCGTCACTGTGGAGACTGTGGATCGATCGGTGATCATGACCACCTTACCCATCACTGTGGAGACTGTGGATCGATCAATGATCATTACCACCTTACCTGTCACTGTGGAGACTGTGGATCGATCAGTGATCATGACCACCTTACCTGTCACTGTGGAGACTGTGGATCGATCAGTGATCATGACCACCTTACCTGTCACTGTGGAGACTGTGGATCGATCGATGATCATGACCACCTTACCCGTCACTGTGGAGACTGTGGATCGATCAGTGATCATGACCACCTTACCCGTCACTGTGGAGACTGTGGGTCGATCAGTGATCATGACCACCTTACCCGTCACTGTGGAGACTGTGGATCGATCAGTGATCATGACCACCTTACCCGTCACTGTGGAGACTGTGGATCGATCGGTGATCATGACCACCTTACCTGTCACTGTGGAGACTGTGGATCGATCGGTGATCATGACCACCTTACCAGTCACTGTGGAGACTGTGGGTCGATCAGTGATCATGACCACCTTACCCGTCACTGTGGAGACTGTGGATCGATCAGTGATCATGACCACCTTACCTGTCACTGTGGAGACTGTGGATCGATCAGTGATCATGACCACCTTACCTGTCACTGTGGAGACTGTGGATCGATCAGTGATCATGACCACCTTACCTGTCACTGTGGAGACTGTGGATCGATCGGTGATCATGACCACCTTACCAGTCACTGTGGAGACTGTGGGTCGATCAGTGATCATGACCACCTTACCCGTCACTGTGGAGACTGTGGATCGATCAGTGATCATGACCACCTTACCTGTCACTGTGGAGACTGTGGATCGATCAGTGATCATGACCACCTTACCTGTCACTGTGGAGACTGTGGATCGATCAGTGATCATGACCACCTTACCTGTCACTGTGGAGACTGTGGATCGATCGATGATCATGACCACCTTACCCGTCACTGTGGAGACTGTGGATCGATCAGTGATCATGACCACCTTACCCGTCACTGTGGAGACTGTGGATCGATCGGTGATCATGACCACCTTACCCGTCACTGTGGAGACTGTGGATCGATCAGTGATCATGACCACCTTACCCGTCACTGTGGAGACTGTGGATCGATCGGTGATCATGACCACCTTACCAGTCACTGTGGAGACTGTGGGTCGATCAGTGATCATGACCACCTTACCCGTCACTGAGGAGACTGTGGATCGATCAGTGATCATGACCACCTTACCCGTCACTGTGGAGACTGTGGATCGATCGGTGATCATGACCACCTTACCAGTCACTGTGGAGACTGTGGGTCGATCAGTGATCATGACCACCTTACCCGTCACTGTGGAGACTGTGGATCGATCAGTGATCATGACCACCTTACCTGTCACTGTGGAGACTGTGGATCGATAGGTGATCATGACCACCTTACCTGTCACTGTGGAGACTGTGGATCGATCAGTGATCATGACCACCTTACCTGTCACTGTGGAGACTGTGGATCGATAGGTGATCATGACCACCTTACCTGTCACTGTGGAGACTGTGGATCGATCAGTGATCATGACCACCTTACCAGTCACTGTGGAGACTGTGGGTCGATCAGTGATCATGACCACCTTACCTGTCACTGTGGAGACTGTGGATCGATCAGTGATCATGACCACCTTACCTGTCACTGTGGAGACTGTGGATCGATCGATGATCATGACCACCTTACCTGTCACTGTGGAGACTGTGGATCGATCAGTGATCATGACCACCTTACCTGTCACTGTGGAGACTGTGGATCGATCGGTGATCATGACCACCTTACCTGTCACTGTGGAGACTGTGGATCGATCAGTGATCATGACCACCTTACCTGTCACTGTGGAGACTGTGGATCGATCGGTGATCATGACCACCTTACCTGTCACTGTGGAGACTGTGGATCGATCGGTGATCATGACCACCTTACCCGTCACTGTGAAACCTGTGGATCGATCGGTGATCATGACCACCTTACCTGTCACTGTGGAGACTGTGGATCGATCAGTGATCATGACCACCTTACCTGTCACTGTGGAGACTGTGGATCGATCGGTGATCATGACCACCTTACCTGTCACTGTGGAGACTGTGGATCGATCGGTGATCATGACCACCTTACCCGTCACTGTGGAGACTGTGGATCGATCAGTGATCATGACCACCTTACCTGTCACTGTGGAGACTGTGGATCGATCGGTGATCATGACCACCTTACCTGTCACTGTGGAGACTGTGGATCGATCGGTGATCATGACCACCTTACCCGTCACTGTGGAGACTGTGGATCGATCAGTGATCATGACCACCTTACCTGTCACTGTGGAGACTGTGGATCGATCGGTGATCATGACCACCTTACCTGTCACTGTGGAGACTGTGGATCGATCGGTGATCATGACCACCTTACCCGTCACTGTGGAGACTGTGGATCGATCGGTGATCATGACCACCTTACCTGTCACTGTGGAGACTGTGGATCGATCGGTGATCATGACCACCTTACCTGTCACTGTGGAGACTGTGGATCGATCAGTGATCATGACCACCTTACCCGTCACTGTGGAGACTGTGGATCGATCAGTGATCATGACCACCTTACCCGTCACTATGGAGACTGTGGATCGATCGGTGATCATGACCACCTTACCTGTCACTGTGGAGACTGTGGATCGATCGGTGATCATGACCACCTTACCCGTCACTGTGGAGACTGTGGATCGATCAGTGATCATGACCACCTTACCTGTCACTGTGGAGACTGTGGATCGATCGGTGATCATGACCACCTTACCCGTCACTGTGGAGACTGTGGATCGATCGGTGATCATGACCACCTTACCCGTCACTGTGGAGACTGTGGATCGATCGGTGATCATGACCACCTTACCAGTCACTGTGGAGCCTGTGGATCAATCAGTGATCATGACCACCTTACCCGTCACTGTGGAGACTGTGGATCGATCAGTGATCATGACCACCTTACCTGTCACTGTGGAGACTGTGGATCGATCGGTGATCATGACCACCTTACCCGTCACTGTGGAGACTGTGGATCGATCAGTGATCATGACCACCTTACCCGTCACTGTGGAGACTGTGGATCGATCAGTGATCATGACCACCTTACCTGTCACTGTGGAGACTGTGGATCGATCAATGATCATGACCACCTTACCTGTCACTGTGGAGACTGTGGGTCGATCGGTGATCATGACCACCTTACCTGTCACTGTGGAGACTGTGGATCGATCGGTGATCATGACCACCTTACCCGTCACTGTGGAGACTGTGGATCGATCAGTGATCATGACCACCTTACCTGTCACTGTGGAGACTGTGGATCGATCGGTGATAATGACCACCTTACCCGTCACTGTGGAGACTGTGGATCGATCGGTGATCATGACCACCTTACCTGTCACTGTGGAGACTGTGGATCGATCGGTGATCATGACCACCTTACCCGTCACTGTGGAGACTGTGGATCAATCGGTGATCATGACCACCTTACCCATCACTGTGGAGACTGTGGATCGATCGGTGATCATGACCACCTTACCCATCACTGTGGAGACTGTGGATCGATCGGTGATCATGACCACCTTACCCGTCACTGTGGAGACTGTGGATCGATCGGTGATCATGACCACCTCACCCGTCACTGTGGAGACTGTGGATCGATCGGTGATCATGACCACCTTACCTGTCACTGTGGAGACTGTGGATCAATCAATGATCATGACCACCTTACCCATCACTGTGGAGACTGTGGATCGATCGGTGATCATGACCACCTTACCTGTCACTGTGGAGACTGTGGATCAATCGGTGATCATGACCACCTTACCTGTCACTGTGGAGACTGTGGATCGATCAGTGATCATGACCACCTTACCTGTCACTGTGGAGACTGTGGATCGATTAGTGATCATGACCACCTTACCCGTCACTGTGGAGTCTGTGGATCAATCGGTGATCATGACCACCTTACCCGTCACTGTGGAGACTGTGGATCGATCAGTGATCATGACCACCTTACCTGTCACTGTGGAGACTGTGGATCGATCAGTGATCATGACCACCTTACCCGTCACTGTGGAGACTGTGGATCGATCGATGATCATGACCACCTTACCTGTCACTGTGGAGACTGTGGATCGATCAGTGATCATGACCACCTTACCTGTCACTGTGGAGACTGTGGATCGATCGGTGATCATGACCACCTTACCCGTCACTGTGGAGACTGTGGATCGATCAGTGATCATGACCACCTTACCTGTCACTGTGGAGACTGTGGATCGATCGGTGATCATGACCACCTTACCCGTCACTGTGGAGACTGTGGATCGATCGATGATCATGACCACCTTACCTGTCACTGTGGAGACTGTGGATCGATCGATGATCATGACCACCTTACCTGTCACTGTGGAGACTGTGGATCGATCAGTGATCATGACCACCTTACCTGTCACTGTGGAGACTGTGGATCGATCGATGATCATGACCACCTTACCTGTCACTGTGGAGACTGTGGATCGATCAGTGATCATGACCACCTTACCTGTCACTGTGGAGACTGTGGATCGATCGGTGATCATGACCACCTTACCCGTCACTGTGGAGACTGTGGATCGATCAGTGATCATGACCACCTTACCTGTCACTGTGGAGACTGTGGATCGATCAATGATCATGACCACCTTACCTGTCACTGTGGAGACTGTGGATCGATCGGTGATCATGACCACCTTACCCGTCACTGTGGAGACTGTGGATCGATCAGTGATCATGACCACCTTACCTGTCACTGTGGAGACTGTGGATCGATCGGTGATCATGACCACCTTACCCGTCACTGTGGAGACTGTGGATCGATCAGTGATCATGACCACCTTACCTGTCACTGTGGAGACTGTGGATCGATCGGTGATCATGACCACCTTACCCGTCACTATGGAGACTGTGGATCGATCGGTGATCATGACCACCTTACCTGTCACTGTGGAGACTGTGGATCGATCGGTGATCATGACCACCTTACCCGTCACTGTGGAGACTGTGGATCGATCAGTGATCATGACCACCTTACCTGTCACTGTGGAGACTGTGGATCGATCGGTGATCATGACCACCTTACCCGTCACTGTGGAGACTGTGGATCGATCGGTGATCATGACCACCTTACCCGTCACTGTGGAGACTGTGGATCGATCGGTGATCATGACCACCTTACCCAACACTGTGGAGACTGTGGATCGATCGGTGATCATGACCACCTTACCCGTCACTGTGGAGACTGTGGATCGATCAGTGATCATGACCACCTTACCTGTCACTGTGGAGACTGTGGATCGATCGGTGATCATGACCACCTTACCTGTCACTGTGGAGACTGTGGATCGATCGATGATCATGACCACCTTACCTGTCACTGTGGAGACTGTGGATCGATCAATGATCATGACCACCTTACCTGTCACTGTGGAGACTGTGGATCGATCGGTGATCATGACCACCTTACCTGTCACTGTGGAGACTGTGGATCGATCAATGATCATGACCACCTTACCTGTCACTGTGGAGACTGTGGATCGATCGGTGATCATGACCACCTTACCTGTCACTGTGGAGACTGTGGATCGATTAGTGATCATGACCACCTTACCTGTCACTGTTGAGACTGTGGATCGATCGGTGATCATGACCACCTTACCTGTCACTGTGGAGACTGTGGATCGATCGGTGATCATGACCACCTTACCTGTCACTGTGGAGACTGTGGATCGATCGGTGATCATGACCACCTTACCCGTCACTGTGGAGACTGTGGATCGATCGATGATCATGACCACCTTACCCGTCACTGTGGAGACTGTGGATCGATCAATGATCATGACCACCTTACCCGTTACTGTGGAGACTGTGGATCGATCAATGATCATGACCACCTTACCTGTCACTGTTGAGACTGGATCGATCGGTGATCATGACCACCTTACCTGTCACTGTGGAGACTGTGGATCGATCAATGATCATGACCACCTTACCTGTCACTGTGGAGTCTGTGGATCGATCGGTGATCATGACCACCTTACCAGTCACTGTGGAGACTGTGGATCGATCAGTGATCATGACCACCTTACCCGTCACTGTGGAGACTGTGGATCGATCAGTGATCATGACCACCTTACCCGTCACTGTGGAGACTGTGGATCGATCAGTGATCATGACCACCTTACCCGTCACTGTGGAGACTGTGGATCGATCAGTGATCATGACCACCTTACCCGTCACTGTGGAGACTGTGGATCGATCGGTGATCATGACCACCTTACCCAACACTGTGGAGACTGTGGATCGATCAGTGATCATGACCACCTTACCTGTCACTGTGGAGACTGTGGATCGATCGGTGATCATGACCACCTTACCTGTCACTGTGGAGACTGTGGATCGATCAGTGATCATGACCACCTTACCCGTTACTGTGGAGACTGTGGATCGATCAGTGATCATGACAACCTTACCCGTCACTGTGGAGACTGTGGATCGATCGGTGATCATGACCACCTTACCTGTCACTGTGGAGACTGTGGATCGATCAATGATCATGACCACCTTACCTGTCACTGTGGAGACTGTGGATCAATCAGTGATCATGACCACCTTACCTGTCACTGTGGAGACTGTGGATCAATCAGTGATCATGACCACCTTACCTGTCACTGTGGAGACTGTGGATCGATCAGTGATCATGACCACCTTACCTGTCACTGTGGAGACTGTGGATCGATCGGTGATCATGACCACCTTACCCGTCACTGTGGAGACTGTGGATCGATCAGTGATCATGACCACCTTACCTGTCACTGTGGAGACTGTGGATCGATCAGTGATCATGACCACCTTACCTGTCACTGTGGAGACTGTGGATCAATCAGTGATCATGACCACCTTACCTGTCACTGTGGAGACTGTGGATCGATCAGTGATCATGACCACCTTACCTGTCACTGTGGAGACTGTGGATCGATCAGTGATCATGACCACCTTACCTGTCACTGTGGAGACTGTGGATCAATCAGTGATCATGACCACCTTACCTGTCACTGTGGAGACTGTGGATCGATCAGTGATCATGACCACCTTACCTGTCACTGTGGAGACTGTGGATCGATCGGTGATCATGACCACCTTACCCGTCACTGTGGAGCCTGTGGATCAATCAGTGATCATGACCACCTTACCTGTCACTGTGGATCGATCAGTGATCATGACCACCTTACCTGTCACTGTGGAGACTGTGGATCGATCAGTGATCATGACCACCTTACCTGTCACTGTGGAGACTGTGGATCGATCAATGATCATGACCACCTTACCTGTCACTGTGGAGACTGTGGATCGATCGGTGATCATGACCACCTTACCCGTCACTGTGGAGCCTGTGGATCAATCAGTGATCATGACCACCTTACCTGTCACTGTGGATCGATCAGTGATCATGACCACCTTACCTGTCACTGTGGAGACAGTGGATCGTTCAGTGATCATGACCACCTTACCTGTCACTGTGGAGACTGTGGATCGATCAGTGATCATGACCACCTTACCTGTCACTGTGGAGACTGTGGATCGATCGATGATCATGACCACCTTACCTGTCACTGTGGAGACTGTGGATCGATCAGTGATCATGACCACCTTACCTGTCACTGTGGAGACTGTGGATCGATCAGTGATCATGACCACCTTACCTGTCACTGTGGAGACTGTGGATCGATAGGTGATCATGATCACCTGACCCGTCACTGTGGAGACTGTGGATCGATCAGTGATCATGACCACCTTACCCGTTACTGTGGAGACTGTGGATCGATCAGTGATCATGACCACCTTACCTGTCACTGTGGAGACTGTGGATCGATCAGTGATCATGTCCACCTTACCCGTCACTGTGGAGACTGTGGATCGATCAGTGATAATGACCACCTTACCCGTCACTGTGGAGACTGTGGATCGATCAGTGATCATGACCACCTTACCCATCACTGTGGAGACTGTGGATCGATCGGTGATCATGACCACCTTACCTGTCACTGTGGAGACTGTGGATCGATCGGTGATCATGACCACCTTACCCGTCACTGTGGAGACTGTGGATCGATCAATGATCATGACCACCTTACCCGTCACTGTGGAGACTGTGGGTCGATCAGTGATCATGACCACCTTACCCGTCACTGTGGAGACTGTGGATCGATCAGTGATAATGACCACCTTACCCGTCACTGTGGAGACTGTGGATCGATCAGTGATCATGACCACCTTACCCATCACTGTGGAGACTGTGGATCGATCGGTGATCATGACCACCTTACCTGTCACTGTGGAGACTGTGGATCGATCGGTGATCATGACCACCTTACCCGTCACTGTGGAGACTGTGGATCGATCAGTGATCATGACCACCTTACCTGTCACTGTGGAGACTGTGGATCGATCGGTGATCATGACCACCTTACCCGTCACTGTGGAGACTGTGGATCGATCAGTGATCATGACCACCTTACCTGTCACTGTGGAGACTGTGGATCGATCAGTGATCATGACCACCTTACCCGTTACTGTGGAGACTGTGGATCGATCAGTGATCATGACCACCTTACCCATCACTGTGGAGACTGTGGATCGATCGGTGATCATGACCACCTTACCTGTCACTGTGGAGACTGTGGATCGATCGGTGATCATGACCACCTTACCTGTCACTGTGGAGACTGTGGATCGATCAGTGATCATGACCACCTTACCTGTCACTGTGGAGACTGTGGATCGATCAGTGATCATGTCCACCTTACCCGTCACTGTGGAGACTGTGGATCGATCAGTGATAATGACCACCTTACCCGTCACTGTGGAGACTGTGGATCGATCAGTGATCATGACCACCTTACCCATCACTGTGGAGACTGTGGATCGATCGGTGATCATGACCACCTTACCTGTCACTGTGGAGACTGTGGATCGATCGGTGATCATGACCAGCTTACCTGTCACTGTGGAGACTGTGGATCGATCGGTGATCATGACCAGCTTACCTGTCACTGTGGAGACTGTGGATCGATCGGTGATCATGACCACCTTACCCGTCACTGTGGAGACTGTGGATCGATCAGTGATCATGACCACCTTACCTGTCACTGTGGAGACTGTGGATCGATCGGTGATCATGACCACCTTACCCGTCACTGTGGAGACTGTGGATCGATCAGTGATCATGACCACCTTACCTGTCACTGTGGAGACTGTGGATCGATCAGTGATCATGACCACCTTACCCGTTACTGTGGAGACTGTGGATCGATCAGTGATCATGACCACCTTACCCATCACTGTGGAGACTGTGGATCGATCGGTGATCATGACCACCTTACCTGTCACTGTGGAGACTGTGGATCGATCGGTGATCATGACCACCTTACCTGTCACTGTGGAGACTGTGGATCGATCGGTGATCATGACCACCTTACCCGTCACTGTGGAGACTGTGGATCGATCGGTGATCATGACCACCTTACCTGTCACTGTGGAGACTGTGGATCGATCAGTGATCATGACCACCTTACCTGTCACTGTGGAGACTGTGGATCGATCGGTGATCATGACCACCTTACCCGTCACTGTGGAGACTGTGGATCGATCGGTGATCATTATCACCTTACCCGTCACTGTGGAGACTGTGGATCGATCGGTGATCATGACCACCTTACCCGTCACTGTGAAACCTGTGGATCGATCGATGATCATGACCACCTTACCCGTCACTGTGGAGACTGTGGATCGATCGGTGATCATGACCACCTTACCAGTCACTGTGGAGCCTGTGGATCAATCAGTGATCATGACCACCTTACCTGTCACTGTGGATCGATCAGTGATCATGACCACCTTACCCGTCACTGTGGAGACTGTGGATCGATCGGTGATCATGACCACCTTACCAGTCACTGTGGAGACTGTGGATCGATCAGTGATCATGACCACCTTACCTGTCACTGTGGATCGATCAGTGATCATGACCACCTTACCCGTCACTGTGGAGACTGTGGATCGATCAGTGATCATGACCACCTTACCTGTCACTGTGGATCGATCAGTGATCATGACCACCTTACCTGTCACTGTGGAGACTGTGGATCGATCAGTGATCATGACCACCTTACCCGTCACTGTGGAGACTGTGGATCGATCAGTGATCATGACCACCTTACCTGTCACTGTGGAGACTGTGGATCGATCGGTGATCATGACCACCTTACCCGTCACTGTGGAGACTGTGGATCGATCAGTGATCATGACCACCTTACCCGTCACTGTGGAGACTGTGGATCGATCAGTGATCATGACCACCTTACCTGTCACTGTGGAGACTGTGGATCGATCAATGATCATGACCACCTTACCTGTCACTGTGGAGACTGTGGGTCGATCGGTGATCATGACCACCTTACCTGTCACTGTGGAGACTGTGGATCGATCGGTGATCATGACCACCTTACCCGTCACTGTGGAGACTGTGGATCGATCAGTGATCATGACCACCTTACCTGTCACTGTGGAGACTGTGGATCGATCGGTGATAATGACCACCTTACCCGTCACTGTGGAGACTGTGGATCGATCGGTGATCATGACCACCTTACCTGTCACTGTGGAGACTGTGGATCGATCGGTGATCATGACCACCTTACCCGTCACTGTGGAGACTGTGGATCAATCGGTGATCATGACCACCTTACCCATCACTGTGGAGACTGTGGATCGATCGGTGATCATGACCACCTTACCCATCACTGTGGAGACTGTGGATCGATCGGTGATCATGACCACCTTACCCGTCACTGTGGAGACTGTGGATCGATCGGTGATCATGACCACCTCACCCGTCACTGTGGAGACTGTGGATCGATCGGTGATCATGACCACCTTACCTGTCACTGTGGAGACTGTGGATCAATCAATGATCATGACCACCTTACCCATCACTGTGGAGACTGTGGATCGATCGGTGATCATGACCACCTTACCTGTCACTGTGGAGACTGTGGATCAATCGGTGATCATGACCACCTTACCTGTCACTGTGGAGACTGTGGATCAATCAATGATCATGACCACCTTACCTGTCACTGTGGAGACTGTGGATCGATTAGTGATCATGACCACCTTACCCGTCACTGTGGAGTCTGTGGATCAATCGGTGATCATGACCACCTTACCCGTCACTGTGGAGACTGTGGATCGATCAGTGATCATGACCACCTTACCCGTTACTGTGGAGACTGTGGATCGATCGGTGATCATGACCACCTTACCTGTCACTGTGGAGACTGTGGATCGATCAGTGATCATGACCACCTTACCTGTCACTGTGGAGACTGTGGATCGATTAGTGATCATGACCACCTTACCCGTCACTGTGGAGTCTGTGGATCAATCGGTGATCATGACCACCTTACCCGTCACTGTGGAGACTGTGGATCGATCAGTGATCATGACCACCTTACCTGTCACTGTGGAGACTGTGGATCGATCAGTGATCATGACCACCTTACCCGTCACTGTGGAGACTGTGGATCGATCGATGATCATGACCACCTTACCTGTCACTGTGGAGACTGTGGATCGATCGGTGATCATGACCACCTTACCCGTCACTGTGGAGACTGTGGATCGATCAGTGATCATGACCACCTTACCCGTCACTGTGGAGACTGTGGATCGATCAGTGATCATGACCACCTTACCTGTCACTGTGGAGACTGTGGATCGATCAGTGATCATTACCACCTTACCCGTCACTGTGGAGACTGTGGATCGATCGGTGATCATTACCACCTTACCTGTCACTGTGGAGACTGTGGATCGATCAGTGATCATGACCACCTTACCTGTCACAGTGGAGACTGTGGGTCGATCAGTGATCATGACCACCTTACCTGTCACTGTGGAGACTGTGGATCGATCGGTGATCATGACCACCTTACCCGTCACTGTGGAGACTGTGGATCGATCAGTGATCATGACCACCTTACCCGTCACTGTGGAGACTGTGGATCGATCAATGATCATTACCACCTTACCTGTCACTGTGGAGACTGTGGATCGATCAGTGATCATGACCACCTTACCCATCACTGTGGAGACTGTGGATCGATCAATGATCATTACCACCTTACCTGTCACTGTGGAGACTGTGGATCGATCAGTGATCATGACCACCTTACCTGTCACTGTGGAGACTGTGGATCGATCAGTGATCATGACCACCTTACCCGTCACTGTGGAGACTGTGGATCGATCGGTGATCATGACCACCTTACCCGTCACTGTGGAGACTGTGGATCGATCGGTGATCATGACCACCTTACCAGTCACTGTGGAGACTGTGGGTCGATCAGTGATCATGACCACCTTACCCGTCACTGTGGAGACTGTGGATCGATCAGTGATCATGACCACCTTACCTGTCACTGTGGAGACTGTGGATCGATCAGTGATCATGACCACCTTACCTGTCACTGTGGAGACTGTGGATCGATCAGTGATCATGACCACCTTACCTGTCACTGTGGAGACTGTGGATCGATCGATGATCATGACCACCTTACCCGTCACTGTGGAGACTGTGGATCGATCAGTGATCATGACCACCTTACCTGTCACTGTGGAGACTGTGGATCGATCGGTGATCATGACCACCTTACCCGTCACTGTGGAGACTGTGGATCGATCGGTGATCATGACCACCTTACCCGTCACTGTGGAGACTGTGGATCGATCGGTGATCATGACCACCTTACCTGTCACTGTGGAGACTGTGGATCGATCGGTGATCATGACCACCTTACCCGTCACTGTGGAGACTGTGGATCGATCGGTGATCATGACCACCTTACCCGTCACTGTGGAGACTGTGGATCGATCAGTGATCATGACCACCTTACCTGTCACTGTGGAGACTGTGGATCGATCGGTGATCATGACCACCTTACCTGTCACTGTGGAGACTGTGGATCGATCGATGATCATGACCACCTTACCTGTCACTGTGGAGACTGTGGATCGATCAATGATCATGACCACCTTACCTGTCACTGTGGAGACTGTGGATCGATCGGTGATCATGACCACCTTACCTGTCACTGTGGAGACTGTGGATCGATCAATGATCATGACCACCTTACCTGTCACTGTGGAGACTGTGGATCGATCGGTGATCATGACCACCTTACCTGTCACTGTGGAGACTGTGGATCGATTAGTGATCATGACCACCTTACCTGTCACTGTTGAGACTGTGGATCGATCGGTGATCATGACCACCTTACCTGTCACTGTGGAGACTGTGGATCGATCGGTGATCATGACCACCTTACCTGTCACTGTGGAGACTGTGGATCGATCGGTGATCATGACCACCTTACCCGTCACTGTGGAGACTGTGGATCGATCGATGATCATGACCACCTTACCCGTCACTGTGGAGACTGTGGATCGATCAATGATCATGACCACCTTACCCGTTACTGTGGAGACTGTGGATCGATCAATGATCATGACCACCTTACCTGTCACTGTTGAGACTGGATCGATCGGTGATCATGACCACCTTACCTGTCACTGTGGAGACTGTGGATCGATCAATGATCATGACCACCTTACCTGTCACTGTGGAGTCTGTGGATCGATCGGTGATCATGACCACCTTACCAGTCACTGTGGAGACTGTGGATCGATCAGTGATCATGACCACCTTACCCGTCACTGTGGAGACTGTGGATCGATCAGTGATCATGACCACCTTACCCGTCACTGTGGAGACTGTGGATCGATCAGTGATCATGACCACCTTACCCGTCACTGTGGAGACTGTGGATCGATCAGTGATCATGACCACCTTACCCGTCACTGTGGAGACTGTGGATCGATCGGTGATCATGACCACCTTACCCAACACTGTGGAGACTGTGGATCGATCAGTGATCATGACCACCTTACCTGTCACTGTGGAGACTGTGGATCGATCGGTGATCATGACCACCTTACCTGTCACTGTGGAGACTGTGGATCGATCAGTGATCATGACCACCTTACCCGTTACTGTGGAGACTGTGGATCGATCAGTGATCATGACAACCTTACCCGTCACTGTGGAGACTGTGGATCGATCGGTGATCATGACCACCTTACCTGTCACTGTAGAGACTGTGGATCGATCAATGATCATGACCACCTTACCTGTCACTGTGGAGACTGTGGATCAATCAGTGATCATGACCACCTTACCTGTCACTGTGGAGACTGTGGATCAATCAGTGATCATGACCACCTTACCTGTCACTGTGGAGACTGTGGATCGATCAGTGATCATGACCACCTTACCTGTCACTGTGGAGACTGTGGATCGATCGGTGATCATGACCACCTTACCCGTCACTGTGGAGACTGTGGATCGATCAGTGATCATGACCACCTTACCTGTCACTGTGGAGACTGTGGATCGATCAGTGATCATGACCACCTTACCTGTCACTGTGGAGACTGTGGATCAATCAGTGATCATGACCACCTTACCTGTCACTGTGGAGACTGTGGATCGATCAGTGATCATGACCACCTTACCTGTCACTGTGGAGACTGTGGATCGATCAGTGATCATGACCACCTTACCTGTCACTGTGGAGACTGTGGATCAATCAGTGATCATGACCACCTTACCTGTCACTGTGGAGACTGTGGATCGATCAGTGATCATGACCACCTTACCTGTCACTGTGGAGACTGTGGATCGATCGGTGATCATGACCACCTTACCCGTCACTGTGGAGCCTGTGGATCAATCAGTGATCATGACCACCTTACCTGTCACTGTGGATCGATCAGTGATCATGACCACCTTACCTGTCACTGTGGAGACTGTGGATCGATCAGTGATCATGACCACCTTACCTGTCACTGTGGAGACTGTGGATCGATCAATGATCATGACCACCTTACCTGTCACTGTGGAGACTGTGGATCGATCGGTGATCATGACCACCTTACCCGTCACTGTGGAGCCTGTGGATCAATCAGTGATCATGACCACCTTACCTGTCACTGTGGATCGATCAGTGATCATGACCACCTTACCTGTCACTGTGGAGACAGTGGATCGTTCAGTGATCATGACCACCTTACCTGTCACTGTGGAGACTGTGGATCGATCAGTGATCATGACCACCTTACCTGTCACTGTGGAGACTGTGGATCGATCGATGATCATGACCACCTTACCTGTCACTGTGGAGACTGTGGATCGATCAGTGATCATGACCACCTTACCTGTCACTGTGGAGACTGTGGATCGATCAGTGATCATGACCACCTTACCTGTCACTGTGGAGACTGTGGATCGATAGGTGATCATGATCACCTGACCCGTCACTGTGGAGACTGTGGATCGATCAGTGATCATGACCACCTTACCCGTTACTGTGGAGACTGTGGATCGATCAGTGATCATGACCACCTTACCTGTCACTGTGGAGACTGTGGATCGATCAGTGATCATGTCCACCTTACCCGTCACTGTGGAGACTGTGGATCGATCAGTGATAATGACCACCTTACCCGTCACTGTGGAGACTGTGGATCGATCAGTGATCATGACCACCTTACCCATCACTGTGGAGACTGTGGATCGATCGGTGATCATGACCACCTTACCTGTCACTGTGGAGACTGTGGATCGATCGGTGATCATGACCACCTTACCTGTCACTGTGGAGACTGTGGATCGATCGGTGATCATGACCACCTTACCCGTCACTGTGGAGACTGTGGATCGATCAGTGATCATGACCACCTTACCTGTCACTGTGGAGACTGTGGATCGATCGGTGATCATGACCACCTTACCCGTCACTGTGGAGACTGTGGATCGATCAGTGATCATGACCACCTTACCTGTCACTGTGGAGACTGTGGATCGATCAGTGATCATGACCACCTTACCCGTTACTGTGGAGACTGTGGATCGATCAGTGATCATGACCACCTTACCCATCACTGTGGAGACTGTGGATCGATCGGTGATCATGACCACCTTACCTGTCACTGTGGAGACTGTGGATCGATCGGTGATCATGACCACCTTACCTGTCACTGTGGAGACTGTGGATCGATCGATGATCATGACCACCTTACCCGTCACTGTGGAGACTGTGGATCGATCAGTGATCATGACCACCTTACCTGTCACTGTGGAGACTGTGGATCGATCAGTGATCATGACCACCTTACCTGTCACTGTGGAGACTGTGGATCGATCAGTGATCATGTCCACCTTACCCGTCACTGTGGAGACTGTGGATCGATCAGTGATAATGACCACCTTACCCGTCACTGTGGAGACTGTGGATCGATCAGTGATCATGACCACCTTACCCATCACTGTGGAGACTGTGGATCGATCGGTGATCATGACCACCTTACCTGTCACTGTGGAGACTGTGGATCGATCGGTGATCATGACCACCTTACCTGTCACTGTGGAGACTGTGGATCGATCGGTGATCATGACCACCTTACCCGTCACTGTGGAGACTGTGGATCGATCAGTGATCATGACCACCTTACCTGTCACTGTGGAGACTGTGGATCGATCGGTGATCATGACCACCTTACCCGTCACTGTGGAGACTGTGGATCGATCAGTGATCATGACCACCTTACCTGTCACTGTGGAGACTGTGGATCGATCAGTGATCATGACCACCTTACCCGTTACTGTGGAGACTGTGGATCGATCAGTGATCATGACCACCTTACCCATCACTGTGGAGACTGTGGATCGATCGGTGATCATGACCACCTTACCTGTCACTGTGGAGACTGTGGATCGATCGGTGATCATGACCACCTTACCTGTCACTGTGGAGACTGTGGATCGATCGGTGATCATGACCACCTTACCCGTCACTGTGGAGACTGTGGATCGATCGGTGATCATGACCACCTTACCTGTCACTGTGGAGACTGTGGATCGATCAGTGATCATGACCACCTTACCTGTCACTGTGGAGACTGTGGATCGATCGGTGATCATGACCACCTTACCCGTCACTGTGGAGACTGTGGATCGATCGGTGATCATTATCACCTTACCCGTCACTGTGGAGACTGTGGATCGATCGGTGATCATGACCACCTTACCCGTCACTGTGAAACCTGTGGATCGATCGATGATCATGACCACCTTACCCGTCACTGTGGAGACTGTGGATCGATCGGTGATCATGACCACCTTACCAGTCACTGTGGAGCCTGTGGATCAATCAGTGATCATGACCACCTTACCTGTCACTGTGGATCGATCAGTGATCATGACCACCTTACCCGTCACTGTGGAGACTGTGGATCGATCGGTGATCATGACCACCTTACCAGTCACTGTGGAGACTGTGGATCGATCAGTGATCATGACCACCTTACCTGTCACTGTGGATCGATCAGTGATCATGACCACCTTACCCGTCACTGTGGAGACTGTGGATCGATCAGTGATCATGACCACCTTACCTGTCACTGTGGATCGATCAGTGATCATGACCACCTTACCTGTCACTGTGGAGACTGTGGATCGATCAGTGATCATGACCACCTTACCCGTCACTGTGGAGACTGTGGATCGATCAGTGATCATGACCACCTTACCTGTCACTGTGGAGACTGTGGATCGATCGGTGATCATGACCACCTTACCCGTCACTGTGGAGACTGTGGATCGATCAGTGATCATGACCACCTTACCCGTCACTGTGGAGACTGTGGATCGATCAGTGATCATGACCACCTTACCTGTCACTGTGGAGACTGTGGATCGATCAATGATCATGACCACCTTACCTGTCACTGTGGAGACTGTGGGTCGATCGGTGATCATGACCACCTTACCTGTCACTGTGGAGACTGTGGATCGATCGGTGATCATGACCACCTTACCCGTCACTGTGGAGACTGTGGATCGATCAGTGATCATGACCACCTTACCTGTCACTGTGGAGACTGTGGATCGATCGGTGATAATGACCACCTTACCCGTCACTGTGGAGACTGTGGATCGATCGGTGATCATGACCACCTTACCTGTCACTGTGGAGACTGTGGATCGATCGGTGATCATGACCACCTTACCCGTCACTGTGGAGACTGTGGATCAATCGGTGATCATGACCACCTTACCCATCACTGTGGAGACTGTGGATCGATCGGTGATCATGACCACCTTACCCATCACTGTGGAGACTGTGGATCGATCGGTGATCATGACCACCTTACCCGTCACTGTGGAGACTGTGGATCGATCGGTGATCATGACCACCTCACCCGTCACTGTGGAGACTGTGGATCGATCGGTGATCATGACCACCTTACCTGTCACTGTGGAGACTGTGGATCAATCAATGATCATGACCACCTTACCCATCACTGTGGAGACTGTGGATCGATCGGTGATCATGACCACCTTACCTGTCACTGTGGAGACTGTGGATCAATCGGTGATCATGACCACCTTACCTGTCACTGTGGAGACTGTGGATCAATCAATGATCATGACCACCTTACCTGTCACTGTGGAGACTGTGGATCGATCAATGATCATGACCACCTTACCTGTCACTGAGGAGACTGTGGATCGATCGGTGATCATGACCACCTTACCTGTCACTGTGGAGACTGTGGATCGATCGGTGATCATGACCACCTTACCTGTCACTGTGGAGACTGTGGATCGATCAGTGATCATGACCACCTTACCTGTCACTGTGGAGACTGTGGATCGATTAGTGATCATGACCACCTTACCCGTCACTGTGGAGTCTGTGGATCAATCGGTGATCATGACCACCTTACCCGTCACTGTGGAGACTGTGGATCGATCAGTGATCATGACCACCTTACCTGTCACTGTGGAGACTGTGGATCGATCAGTGATCATGACCACCTTACCCGTCACTGTGGAGACTGTGGATCGATCGATGATCATGACCACCTTACCTGTCACTGTGGAGACTGTGGATCGATCGGTGATCATGACCACCTTACCCGTCACTGTGGAGACTGTGGATCGATCAGTGATCATGACCACCTTACCCGTCACTGTGGAGACTGTGGATCGATCAATGATCATTACCACCTTACCTGTCACTGTGGAGACTGTGGATCGATCAGTGATCATGACCACCTTACCCATCACTGTGGAGACTGTGGATCGATCAGTGATCATGACCACCTTACCTGTCACTGTGGAGACTGTGGATCGATCAGTGATCATGACCACCTTACCTGTCACTGTGGAGACTGTGGATCGATCAGTGATCATTACCACCTTACCCGTCACTGTGGAGACTGTGGATCGATCGGTGATCATTACCACCTTACCTGTCACTGTGGAGACTGTGGATCGATCAGTGATCATGACCACCTTACCTGTCACAGTGGAGACTGTGGGTCGATCAGTGATCATGACCACCTTACCTGTCACTGTGGAGACTGTGGATCGATCGGTGATCATGACCACCTTACCCGTCACTGTGGAGACTGTGGATCGATCAGTGATCATGACCACCTTACCCGTCACTGTGGAGACTGTGGATCGATCAATGATCATTACCACCTTACCTGTCACTGTGGAGACTGTGGATCGATCAGTGATCATGACCACCTTACCCATCACTGTGGAGACTGTGGATCGATCAATGATCATTACCACCTTACCTGTCACTGTGGAGACTGTGGATCGATCAGTGATCATGACCACCTTACCTGTCACTGTGGAGACTGTGGATCGATCAGTGATCATGACCACCTTACCCGTCACTGTGGAGACTGTGGATCGATCGGTGATCATGACCACCTTACCCGTCACTGTGGAGACTGTGGATCGATCGGTGATCATGACCACCTTACCAGTCACTGTGGAGACTGTGGGTCGATCAGTGATCATGACCACCTTACCCGTCACTGTGGAGACTGTGGATCGATCAGTGATCATGACCACCTTACCTGTCACTGTGGAGACTGTGGATCGATCAGTGATCATGACCACCTTACCTGTCACTGTGGAGACTGTGGATCGATCAGTGATCATGACCACCTTACCTGTCACTGTGGAGACTGTGGATCGATCGATGATCATGACCACCTTACCCGTCACTGTGGAGACTGTGGATCGATCAGTGATCATGACCACCTTACCCGTCACTGTGGAGACTGTGGATCGATCGGTGATCATGACCACCTTACCCGTCACTGTGGAGACTGTGGATCGATCAGTGATCATGACCACCTTACCCGTCACTGTGGAGACTGTGGATCGATCGGTGATCATGACCACCTTACCCAACACTGTGGAGACTGTGGATCGATCAGTGATCATGACCACCTTACCTGTCACTGTGGAGACTGTGGATCGATCGGTGATCATGACCACCTTACCTGTCACTGTGGAGACTGTGGATCGATCAGTGATCATGACCACCTTACCCGTTACTGTGGAGACTGTGGATCGATCAGTGATCATGACAACCTTACCCGTCACTGTGGAGACTGTGGATCGATCGGTGATCATGACCACCTTACCCGTCACTGTGGAGACTGTGGATCGATCGGTGATCATGACCACCTTACCAGTCACTGTGGAGACTGTGGGTCGATCAGTGATCATGACCACCTTACCCGTCACTGTGGAGACTGTGGATCGATCAGTGATCATGACCACCTTACCTGTCACTGTGGAGACTGTGGATCGATCAGTGATCATGACCACCTTACCTGTCACTGTGGAGACTGTGGATCGATCAGTGATCATGACCACCTTACCTGTCACTGTGGAGACTGTGGATCGATCGGTGATCATGACCACCTTACCTGTCACTGTGGAGACTGTGGATCGATCAGTGATCATGACCACCTTACCTGTCACTGTGGAGACTGTGGATCGATCGGTGATCATGACCACCTTACCTGTCACTGTGGAGACTGTGGATCGATCAGTGATCATGACCACCTTACCTGTCACTGTGGAGACTGTGGATCGATCGGTGATCATGACCACCTTACCTGTCACTGTGGAGACTGTGGATCGATCGGTGATCATGACCACCTTACCCGTCACTGTGGAGACTGTGGATCGATCGGTGATCATGACCACCTTACCTGTCACTGTGGAGACTGTGGATCGATCGGTGATCATGACCACCTTACCTGTCACTGTGGAGACTGTGGATCGATCGGTGATCATGACCACCTTACCCGTCACTGTGGAGACTGTGGATCGATCAGTGATCATGACCACCTTACCTGTCACTGTGGAGACTGTGGATCGATCGGTGATCATGACCACCTTACCCGTCACTATGGAGACTGTGGATCGATCGGTGATCATGACCACCTTACCTGTCACTGTGGAGACTGTGGATCGATCGGTGATCATGACCACCTTACCCGTCACTGTGGAGACTGTGGATCGATCAGTGATCATGACCACCTTACCTGTCACTGTGGAGACTGTGGATCGATCGGTGATCATGACCACCTTACCCGTCACTGTGGAGACTGTGGATCGATCGGTGATCATGACCACCTTACCCGTCACTGTGGAGACTGTGGATCGATCGGTGATCATGACCACCTTACCAGTCACTGTGGAGCCTGTGGATCAATCAGTGATCATGACCACCTTACCCGTCACTGTGGAGACTGTGGATCGATCAGTGATCATGACCACCTTACCTGTCACTGTGGAGACTGTGGATCGATCGGTGATCATGACCACCTTACCCGTCACTGTGGAGACTGTGGATCGATCAGTGATCATGACCACCTTACCCGTCACTGTGGAGACTGTGGATCGATCAGTGATCATGACCACCTTACCTGTCACTGTGGAGACTGTGGATCGATCAATGATCATGACCACCTTACCTGTCACTGTGGAGACTGTGGGTCGATCGGTGATCATGACCACCTTACCTGTCACTGTGGAGACTGTGGATCGATCGGTGATCATGACCACCTTACCCGTCACTGTGGAGACTGTGGATCGATCAGTGATCATGACCACCTTACCTGTCACTGTGGAGACTGTGGATCGATCGGTGATAATGACCACCTTACCCGTCACTGTGGAGACTGTGGATCGATCGGTGATCATGACCACCTTACCTGTCACTGTGGAGACTGTGGATCGATCGGTGATCATGACCACCTTACCCGTCACTGTGGAGACTGTGGATCAATCGGTGATCATGACCACCTTACCCATCACTGTGGAGACTGTGGATCGATCGGTGATCATGACCACCTTACCCATCACTGTGGAGACTGTGGATCGATCGGTGATCATGACCACCTTACCCGTCACTGTGGAGACTGTGGATCGATCGGTGATCATGACCACCTCACCCGTCACTGTGGAGACTGTGGATCGATCGGTGATCATGACCACCTTACCTGTCACTGTGGAGACTGTGGATCAATCAATGATCATGACCACCTTACCCATCACTGTGGAGACTGTGGATCGATCGGTGATCATGACCACCTTACCTGTCACTGTGGAGACTGTGGATCAATCGGTGATCATGACCACCTTACCTGTCACTGTGGAGACTGTGGATCGATCAATGATCATGACCACCTTACCTGTCACTGAGGAGACTGTGGATCGATCGGTGATCATGACCACCTTACCTGTCACTGTGGAGACTGTGGATCGATCAGTGATCATGACCACCTTACCCGTCACTGAGGAGACTGTGGATCGATCGGTGATCATGACCACCTTACCCGTCACTGTGGAGACTGTGGATCGATCGGTGATCATGACCACCTTACCTGTCACTGTGGATCGATCGGTGATCATGACCACCTTACCTGTCACTGTGGAGACTGTGGATCGATCAGTGATCATGACCACCTTACCTGTCACTGTGGAGACTGTGGATCGATTAGTGATCATGACCACCTTACCCGTCACTGTGGAGTCTGTGGATCAATCGGTGATCATGACCACCTTACCCGTCACTGTGGAGACTGTGGATCGATCAGTGATCATGACCACCTTACCTGTCACTGTGGAGACTGTGGATCGATCAGTGATCATGACCACCTTACCCGTCACTGTGGAGACTGTGGATCGATCGATGATCATGACCACCTTACCTGTCACTGTGGAGACTGTGGATCGATCAGTGATCATGACCACCTTACCTGTCACTGTGGAGACTGTGGATCGATCGGTGATCATGACCACCTTACCCGTCACTGTGGAGACTGTGGATCAATCAATGATCATGACCACCTTACCTGTCACTGTGGAGACTGTGGATCGATCGGTGATCATGACCACCTTACCCGTCACTGTGGAGACTGTGGATCGATCAGTGATCATGACCACCTTACCCGTCACTGTGGAGACTGTGGATCGATCAATGATCATTACCACCTTACCTGTCACTGTGGAGACTGTGGATCGATCAGTGATCATGACCACCTTACCCATCACTGTGGAGACTGTGGATCGATCAATGATCATTACCACCTTACCTGTCACTGTGGAGACTGTGGATCGATCAGTGATCATGACCACCTTACCTGTCACTGTGGAGACTGTGGATCGATCAGTGATCATGACCACCTTACCTGTCACTGTGGAGACTGTGGATCGATCGATGATCATGACCACCTTACCCGTCACTGTGGAGACTGTGGATCGATCAGTGATCATGACCACCTTACCCGTCACTGTGGAGACTGTGGATCGATCGGTGATCATGACCACCTTACCCGTCACTGTGGAGACTGTGGATCGATCGGTGATCATGACCACCTTACCAGTCACTGTGGAGACTGTGGGTCGATCAGTGATCATGACCACCTTACCCGTCACTGTGGAGACTGTGGATCGATCAGTGATCATGACCACCTTACCTGTCACTGTGGAGACTGTGGATCGATCGATGATCATGACCACCTTACCCGTCACTGTGGAGACTGTGGATCGATCAGTGATCATGACCACCTTACCCGTCACTGTGGAGACTGTGGATCGATCGGTGATCATGACCACCTTACCCGTCACTGTGGAGACTGTGGATCGATCAGTGATCATGACCACCTTACCCGTCACTGTGGAGACTGTGGATCGATCGGTGATCATGACCACCTTACCCAACACTGTGGAGACTGTGGATCGATCAGTGATCATGACCACCTTACCTGTCACTGTGGAGACTGTGGATCGATCGGTGATCATGACCACCTTACCTGTCACTGTGGAGACTGTGGATCGATCAGTGATCATGACCACCTTACCCGTTACTGTGGAGACTGTGGATCGATCAGTGATCATGACAACCTTACCCGTCACTGTGGAGACTGTGGATCGATCGGTGATCATGACCACCTTACCCGTCACTGTGGAGACTGTGGATCGATCGGTGATCATGACCACCTTACCCGTCACTGTGGAGACTGTGGGTCGATCAGTGATCATGACCACCTTACCCGTCACTGTGGAGACTGTGGATCGATCAGTGATCATGACCACCTTACCTGTCACTGTGGAGACTGTGGATCGATCAGTGATCATGACCACCTTACCTGTCACTGTGGAGACTGTGGATCGATCAGTGATCATGACCACCTTACCTGTCACTGTGGAGACTGTGGATCGATCGATGATCATGACCACCTTACCTGTCACTGTGGAGACTGTGGATCGATCGGTGATCATGACCACCTTACCTGTCACTGTGGAGACTGTGGATCGATCAGTGATCATGACCACCTTACCTGTCACTGTGGAGACTGTGGATCGATCGGTGATCATGACCACCTTACCTGTCACTGTGGAGACTGTGGATCGATCAGTGATCATGACCACCTTACCTGTCACTGTGGAGACTGTGGATCGATCGGTGATCATGACCACCTTACCTGTCACTGTGGAGACTGTGGATCGATCGGTGATCATGACCACCTTACCCGTCACTGTGGAGACTGTGGATCGATCAGTGATCATGACCACCTTACCTGTCACTGTGGAGACTGTGGATCGATCGGTGATCATGACCACCTTACCTGTCACTGTGGAGACTGTGGATCGATCGGTGATCATGACCACCTTACCCGTCACTGTGGACACTGTGGATCGATCAGTGATCATGACCACCTTACCTGTCACTGTGGAGACTGTGGATCGATCGGTGATCATGACCACCTTACCCGTCACTGTGGAGACTGTGGATCGATCAGTGATCATGACCACCTTACCTGTCACTGTGGAGACTGTGGATCGATCAGTGATCATGACCACCTTACCCGTCACTGTGGAGACTGTGGATCGATCAGTGATCATGACCACCTTACCTGTCACTGTGGAGACTGTGGATCGATCAGTGATCATGACCACCTTACCCGTCACTGTGGAGACTGTGGATCGATCAGTGATCATGACCACCTTACCTGTCACTGTGGAGACTGTGGATCGATCGGTGATCATGACCACCTTACCCGTCACTGTGGAGACTGTGGATCGATCGGTGATCATGACCACCTTACCTGTCACTGTGGAGACTGTGGATCGATCAGTGATCATGACCACCTTACCTGTCACTGTGGAGACTGTGGATCGATCGGTGATCATGACCACCTTACCTGTCACTGTGGAGACTGTGGATCGATCGGTGATCATGACCACCTTACCCAACACTGTGGAGACTGTGGATCGATCGGTGATCATGACCACCTTACCTGTCACTGTGGAGACTGTGGATCGATCAGTGATCATGACCACCTTACCTGTCACTGTGGAGACTGTGGATCGATCGGTGATCATGACCACCTTACCTGTCACTGTGGAGACTGTGGATCGATCAGTGATCATGACCACCTTACCTGTCACTGTGGAGACTGTGGATCGATCAGTGATCATGACCACCTTACCTGTCACTGTGGAGACTGTGGATCGATCAGTGATCATGACCACCTTACCCGTCACTGTGGAGACTGTGGATCGATCAATGATCATGACCACCTTACCTGTCACTGTGGAGACTGTGGATCGATCAGTGATCATGACCACCTTACCTGTCACTGTGGAGACTGTGGATCGATCGATGATCATGACCACCTTACCTGTCACTGTGGAGACTGTGGATCGATCAATGATCATGACCACCTTACCTGTCACTGTGGAGACTGTGGATCGATCAATGATCATGACCACCTTACCCGTCACTGTGGAGACTGTGGATCGATCGGTGATCATGACCACCTTACCTGTCACTGAGGAGACTGTGGATCGATCGGTGATCATGACCACCTTACCTGTCACTGTGGAGACTGTGGATCGATCGGTGATCATGACCACCTTACCTGTCACTGTGGAGACTGTGGATCGATCGGTGATCATGACCACCTTACCTGTCACTGTGGAGACTGTGGATCGATCAATGATCATGACCACCTTACCCGTTACTGTGGAGACTGTGGATCGATCAATGATCATGACCACCTTACCTGTCACTGTTGAGACTGGATCGATCGGTGATCATGACCACCTTACCTGTCACTGTTGAGACTGGATCGATCGGTGATCATGACCACCTTACCTGTCACTGTGGATCGATCAGTGATCATGACCACCTTACCTGTCACTGTGGAGACTGTGGATCGATCGATGATCATGACCACCTTACCCGTCACTGTGGAGACTGTGGATCGATCAGTGATCATGACCACCTTACCCGTCACTGTGGAGACTGTGGATCGATCGGTGATCATGACCACCTTACCCGTCACTGTGGAGACTGTGGATCGATCAGTGATCATGACCACCTTACCCGTCACTGTGGAGACTGTGGATCGATCGGTGATCATGACCACCTTACCCAACACTGTGGAGACTGTGGATCGATCAGTGATCATGACCACCTTACCTGTCACTGTGGAGACTGTGGATCGATCGGTGATCATGACCACCTTACCTGTCACTGTGGAGACTGTGGATCGATCAGTGATCATGACCACCTTACCCGTTACTGTGGAGACTGTGGATCGATCAGTGATCATGACAACCTTACCCGTCACTGTGGAGACTGTGGATCGATCGGTGATCATGACCACCTTACCCGTCACTGTGGAGACTGTGGATCGATCGGTGATCATGACCACCTTACCCGTCACTGTGGAGACTGTGGGTCGATCAGTGATCATGACCACCTTACCCGTCACTGTGGAGACTGTGGATCGATCAGTGATCATGACCACCTTACCTGTCACTGTGGAGACTGTGGATCGATCAGTGATCATGACCACCTTACCTGTCACTGTGGAGACTGTGGATCGATCAGTGATCATGACCACCTTACCTGTCACTGTGGAGACTGTGGATCGATCGATGATCATGACCACCTTACCTGTCACTGTGGAGACTGTGGATCGATCGGTGATCATGACCACCTTACCTGTCACTGTGGAGACTGTGGATCGATCAGTGATCATGACCACCTTACCTGTCACTGTGGAGACTGTGGATCGATCGGTGATCATGACCACCTTACCTGTCACTGTGGAGACTGTGGATCGATCAGTGATCATGACCACCTTACCTGTCACTGTGGAGACTGTGGATCGATCGGTGATCATGACCACCTTACCTGTCACTGTGGAGACTGTGGATCGATCGGTGATCATGACCACCTTACCCGTCACTGTGGAGACTGTGGATCGATCAGTGATCATGACCACCTTACCTGTCACTGTGGAGACTGTGGATCGATCGGTGATCATGACCACCTTACCTGTCACTGTGGAGACTGTGGATCGATCGGTGATCATGACCACCTTACCCGTCACTGTGGACACTGTGGATCGATCAGTGATCATGACCACCTTACCTGTCACTGTGGAGACTGTGGATCGATCGGTGATCATGACCACCTTACCCGTCACTGTGGAGACTGTGGATCGATCAGTGATCATGACCACCTTACCTGTCACTGTGGAGACTGTGGATCGATCAGTGATCATGACCACCTTACCCGTCACTGTGGAGACTGTGGATCGATCAGTGATCATGACCACCTTACCTGTCACTGTGGAGACTGTGGATCGATCAGTGATCATGACCACCTTACCCGTCACTGTGGAGACTGTGGATCGATCAGTGATCATGACCACCTTACCTGTCACTGTGGAGACTGTGGATCGATCAGTGATCATGACCACCTTACCCGTCACTGTGGAGACTGTGGATCGATCAGTGATCATGACCACCTTACCTGTCACTGTGGAGACTGTGGATCGATCAGTGATCATGACCACCTTACCCGTCACTGTGGAGACTGTGGATCGATCGGTGATCATGACCACCTTACCTGTCACTGTGGAGACTGTGGATCGATCAGTGATCATGACCACCTTACCTGTCACTGTGGAGACTGTGGATCGATCGGTGATCATGACCACCTTACCTGTCACTGTGGAGACTGTGGATCGATCGGTGATCATGACCACCTTACCCAACACTGTGGAGACTGTGGATCGATCGGTGATCATGACCACCTTACCTGTCACTGTGGAGACTGTGGATCGATCGGTGATCATGACCACCTTACCTGTCACTGTTGAGACTGGATCGATCGGTGATCATGACCACCTTACCTGTCACTGTTGAGACTGGATCGATCAATGATCATGACCACCTTACCTGTCACTGAGGTTGCTTAGAACATGATTTATTCCATCAACAGCAGCTCTGAAATGGATTATCCGGTTATCATCTGTAGTTTATGGCAGCTTGCTGTTCACAAATTAGCTGCTTTATTTTCTACAGCAGACGTACTCCATGGATCTTCACTGGCAGGATATGAAAGGTTAATGTACTACTTTGAGAATTATTTGCTACAGCAGCAGCCTCGCCATGTCAGTAGAAAAACAGTCCGTAAGACCAGAGAGCGGAAAATGACTGTAGGGATTTTGTTTTCTTTGAAAAAAATCAAAACATCTGCCAGATTCCCTCTGTCAAAGGTAAATCAAGTGAAACTTCTGAAGATCTATTGAATATTGTGATGTTCACAATTTATACTTTGGTGCTGTTTTCCAAGTTTGTGATAGGATCCTGCAGCCTTGGAAACAGATATTTATTCCCCTGTTCGTACTTTTGGTTGAGAATGTTTATTAGTAGAAATACTGAGTATGAAATCTTCTTCTATAAGACAAGAAAGAGAGGAGCTAAAGTTTAACAGAGAAGCTGAGAGCTTTGTGATGCCTAAACTATAATCCTCCAAAGTACTCTGGATTTGGACATTGGAAGATCATACATGTTACTTAATCCATAATGGAGAGAAATTAGGAAAACGTTAGTCTGATGTTGTCAGAAATTTATAGTACAATTCAGAAAAGAGATTCCCTTAGTTTTCCATGGAATGTGGGCTTTGCTGACAGGGCCACAACCAACTCCCCTTGAGAAGTTTCTTAAGCTGCTTCAGTCTGTCTATTGGAGAGTTTCTCTGGTGCTGGAAGGAGTTCCAGGAATGTGACGAGCCATAATGAAAAAAGTGATGTGTTTACATGGCACTTTGCTGTCTGGTTTGCAGGTGATGTTCTGAAGCCACCGTAGAGATTTGGTGGTAGAAGTTGTAGGTTTGATAGAAGCCCAAGGAAGATATTGCATTGCATCATGTAGCTGATACACACTGCAACTACAATCCACAGTGCTGGAGGGTGGAAATGTTTTATTTGGTTAATAAGGTGCTGATTAGCCAGCTGATTATTTTTTACAGGAAAATTCAACCTCTTTGCGTGTTGCAATCATATGGCTAATTTGGGAGCATTTCATCAAATCCCTGAGAGTGGAAAGATGTTCAGGAGTTAGCAAATGAGTTACTTGTCCGAGTACCCATCCGAGAACTGTCTTTGTAATCACTGTTTGCAGGTAGTTGGCTAAACTACTGGTTAGTGGTGTCACTCTGGATCAAATTTGGAAGATTAGGCTTTGGTGAATACGTTCATCGCTGTGAAGGCAGTAATGTGAGTTAGAGTTCGTCCCTTGAGTAGAGCAAGCAAAACTTGCCACTTATCGGCTCAAGGATATGTGAATGGACATCTTCCTATCTGAGCTGCCAATGAAACTGAATATTATGCTCATATCAGCAAACCTTTCTCACCTTATTACTAGAAAATGATCACTGACAAAGCAGTTGAAAATGGTTGTGCCTAAGGCTCAGCTCCGGGGAACAGAAGCTAAAGTGATTCATCTTCACCATCCATGACTACTGTAGGTATGACTCCCGGTAGTGGAAGATTTTGTTCCGCTTCTCAATGACTTCATTTATTGATGCTGCACTCACTCAGATGTTGCTTTGGTGGCAAAAGCAGTCACTTTCACCTCAGCTGCTTTGTCCTCATTTACCGTGAGGCCTGAAGCTGAATTTTCTGGACAGAGCACCAGCAGCGCTCATGAGCTGATGACCGAAGCAGCAGGTGATGGCCCTGTCCAGCAGGGAAGGTCATTGACGCTGGGCAATTTGTGTTTGTCCTAATTTCTGTGCACATGACATCTGGCCAAGTTCCAATGTAACTGCGCAGAGGGTGGAGACCTTCAAATTCCTAGGAGAGAACATCACCAAAAACTTGTCCTGGTCCGACCACATATAGCCAGAGACAAGAAAGCTCACCAACAACTCTACTTCCTCAGGATGCTAAAGAAATTTGGCATGTCTCTGTCAACCCTTCATAATCTTTATAGATGCACCATTGAAATCACCCCACCTGGATACATCATGACGAGTTGTGGCAACAGCTCTCCATGTGACCACAGGAAACTGCAGAGAGTTGTAGACACAGCTCAGCACATCACGGAAACCAGCCTCCCTTCCATCGACACTGATACACTTCCCACTGCCTCAGCAAAGTTGTCAACGTCGTCAAACATCTCACCCACCCTGGACATTCTCTGTTCTCCACACTCCCATCGGACAGAAAATACAGAAGCCTGGAAGACTGTACCACCAGGCTCAAGGACAGCATCCATCCCACTATTGAAAGGTTCCCTGGTACAATAAACTGGATCTCTAACCTCAGTCGGCCTCGTTATGACCCTGCACCTCATTATCTACTTACACAGCACTTCCTCTGTAGCGTTGCACTTTATTCTGCTTTCTGTCATAGTTTTACTGCTACTACCTCAGTGCACCGTGTAATGCTGTGATCAGCACAAACAGCAAGCAAGACAAGCTTCTCGCTGTCCCTCAGTACATGTGACAATAATAAACCAACTCCTGTGGAAGAAATGAAGCAGCATGAATGGAAATGTAGCTCATTCTGAAGCACAAGTTCTCAACAACAAAGCAGGGATGTTGCTCAAACCCACAGCCATCACTGTATCGAGTTCACACAGCTGATGTGTGATATCGGGCAGAGCAAAGTGAATTACGTGACAATGAGAGCCTGGAATCTCACCAAAATGAATTACGTGACAATGGGAGTCTGTAATCTCAGAGCAAAGTGAGTTACGTGACAATGGGGTCTGTAATTTCAGATTAAAGTGAGTTACGTAGCAATGACAGTCTGTAATCCCAGAGGCAGCAACGGTTTATTGACATGTTTATCCACAGCTCTTTTGACTGAGGATGGTTGCAAGTGATTCGTTTAGAATTTGTCACTCACATGCTAGAGAGGAATATAAATGGGAGCTTCTTCCCTTCATGAGTTGGTCAATATTTGTCCACTGATATAATGGTAGAAGTCTACTTCTGATCCAATATTTTGGGATTTTAATGTGTTTTACTGTTTTTGCTATTTGTTGTGTAATTTGGCATTGAACCTACCACGTTGGCACCTTACCTTTCAGCTTGCTTTTTGTGCTTCTCTCTTTATGCTCTTCTACATTCTCCTTTGGACAGGATGAATCCCTGGCTTGATGGTAGTATCATGTTAGGCCACGATAGGACAGCATTTTGGGGAAATTCTCTAGTTCTGTTGCTGTAAATGTACCCAAACACTGTCAACATTACAAGATCTATTCCAAATCTACACCAGTTACCACAGTGGTGCACACAACGTAGAGAACATTCTTAATGCAAAGCGCTGGCTTTGGTTCTGTAGGGACCAATACTGTCAGGGGCAGATGCAAATGCATTCATACTTCATGGAATAAGAAGCTGACAGATCATTCAGTAAGATGGTGACAGATCTGATTTTAACCTCTTTACTCTCCTCTCCATTCTCCATAACCCTCAACTTGAAATATATGGGAGGACAAATTGTTTTGAATGTAGATTCTGAATATTTAAAGATATCAGTGTGGTAGAACAAGAGAAATGTTTCTCCAAGTTGGAAATTATTGGATCAGGGACATAAAGCCCAAATGTTCAGGAATGAAGTTAGACAATGCTTCCCTGGGCACACAGTGGTAAGTTTTTGATAGTCTTTAATATAAATACAAAGGTGTATGGTATGTAGTTAACTTTAATTCTGGTATTGTCTGATTTTATAAATCAGAGGTATTGCTGGATATTGGAATAGTTTGCCAATTGTTTGGTCTCTGAATGACGAGGAGGTCAAAGCTCTATTTTTGATGGCGTCCTCTCTCAGCAGTAGATACTATATAGTAATGGATTGTTCATCCATAAATAGACACGTTAGCAGCTTTGAACTTGCATTGTATTCACTGTGAACAGTGTAGGAGGTTGCAGTGGGAAGGTTAAAGTGAAGTGCAAGTTGAAGTGGTGAATGTAGTAGAATCACGCTTGTGATGATCAGCAAATCAACCATCCAATTATGGTTTGATCTCTCCCATATATACTCTCGTTATTCTCTGGGAAAATGATAATTTGTTCAGTGGAGAAGGAGAGACTCGTGGGGTTTCTTCACTGTTTCCAGAGGAACCAAGGAATTCATAATTCTAAACAACAGTATCTCTGAATGTGGCAATAAAGGTCAGGCAGTAAGGGAGTTGCTCCAACACATCCCTTTATGCTATACTATACACTATACTATTACTGTTTACACTATACTATACACTATACTATTACTGTTTACACTATACTATACACTATACTGTTACTGTTTACACTATACTATACACTATACTATTACTGTTTACACTATACCATACACTATACTGTTACTGTTTACACTATACTGTGGTGGTGCAGTTCATGTGAGGAGGTAAAAGTAAATTCAGAATGGCAGGCCAAGAGCAAGTTCTTGATGGAATGACTCAAGTGTGCAGAAGATGCACAGAAGAAGAATCTTGCCCTTGGTCACAGGTACTAAATCTGCACATTGCAGTGGTTGTATTTGGGAAAACAAACAATAAGAGGATGTTCTATCATTCAATGAGAAGGTGGTGGATCTATTTTTTCTCTCCAGTCCTGCCGAAGGGTCTCGGCCCAAGACATCGACTATATTCTTTTCCATAGATGCTGCCAGGCCTGCTGAGTTCCTCCAGCATTTTGTGTGTGTGGCTTGGACACACAAATCAGCATCTGCAGATATTCTCTTGTTTGCAGATCTAATTTTGACAGCTTCACTTCCTGTCTGTTCTCCACATCCCTCAGCTCCCCGATTGTTTAAAAATATGTCCAGTTTAGCCTCGAATACAGTCAATGATTCAGCCTGCACGACTTACAAGGATTAAGCCCAAAGATTCATAACACTGTGACACTCACATCTATCTTTAATGGGCATTTGGTTATTCCGAAATTATGTCTCACTGCTTCAAATTCACCCAGTAGAAAAACCACTGCTCCTCCAACTCTCCTACTTAATTAAATCATCCCTCGTCTTCTGAACTCCAACGAACGTAGGCCCAACCTACACAGTCATTCTTCACAAAGACAACCCTGCATTCAGAGAATCCACCCAATGAATCATCTGAACTGCCTCCACAGTATCTGTTATTATTAATCCTCAAATAAGGAGACAGAACTATACTTCTCTTCTGAAATATGGCTTCACAGTTGGTAAAGGAATTGAATTTCAGAGGCAATTATATCACGTTTAGAGCATGCAACAAAGACCAGTCTCTAACTCATAGTCTTTATCAGGTCTGGAATGTGCTGCCAGGCAAGATGGTGGAAGCAGATCCCATGACAAAGTGTTAGCAACATTCAGCCAGTCACGTGGACAGGCAGGGACTGGGGCGATCCGGACCATGTGCGGGCAGATGAGATTCACTTAATTTGGCATCATGGTTAACAGAGACTTATTTGCTTCACTGGCATTTTTACATTTAGTGTGAACATATTTGTGTTTCTCTGAGCACCACACCTTTCAATTTCTCACCATTTTAAAAACCCCCCATCAGGTCTCCCTGTTATGTTGTGTAACTTCAGCAACTAACTGAAAGAAAAACATAGAAGTTGTGATGCTTGTCTACTTAGTTGTTTTTCCCTCTTTCTCCTTAGTGAGGCGTTCACACCTGACGTTGTGGTGTGATAACGTATGCCATTCACTTACTTCTTACATGTAACCTGTAAAGAATTATGTACACAAAGAATCCCAAATCAAACAATATAATTACAACATTACTGAAATATTAACTACATTGCACTCCTCCCTGTTTAGCTATAAACTCCAACTCAGTATAGAATGCATTTCAACTCAAATATGTAATTAATTGCTCCTATATATTTATTCTATATTATAAATACAGTGCCTTGTTGAAGTCCCAGTTTTGTTCACATAAATGAGTATTAGAATCAGGGATTTTGATCTACCTAACTGAGAATTCTTATTTGTGAATCTCATCATCCCTTTTAAACAGTGGAGCCAAACACAGGGAAAACTGTAAAGCATGAAAAACAAAAAATTCAAAAACTGAAATGTCTGCAGTATTCATCCTCCTTTGCTCAGTACTTAATTGGACCATTTCTCACTGCTAATACAGCCATTAGCTATGAGCTTTGCACAAAGTGATGGAGCAGGATTTGCCATTCCTCCTTGGAAATCTGCTCAAGCTGTGCCAGGTGAGTTGGACGGCAATCTTGCGGTCTTACCAGAGATGTTTGATTAGGTTACGGTCAGGATTCTGACCGGACCTCTCAAGAACATCATTTTTTTCATTTGAAGCCACTCCATGGTTTCTCTGACAGAGTGATTTGGGTCATTGTCCTGCTGAAAGATGAACTTCCACCCCAGTTGAAGTTTTCCGGGAAAGGATCTCTCTCTGTGTTTATCAGCATTCATCTTCCCATCAACATGACCAGATTTCCAGTCCACGCTGCTGAAAAGCATCACCACGGCACGACGTTACCTGCACCGTACTTTACAGTAGTGATGGTGTCACCACGGCACGACGTTACCTGCACCGTACTTTACGGTAGCGA
Source organism: Hemitrygon akajei (assembly GCF_048418815.1). Classification (NCBI taxonomy): domain Eukaryota; kingdom Metazoa; phylum Chordata; class Chondrichthyes; order Myliobatiformes; family Dasyatidae; genus Hemitrygon; species Hemitrygon akajei. Next base: position 40,003,215 of record NC_133131.1, read on the forward strand.
TGGGGTCACCACAACACGATGTTACCTGCACCGTACTTTACTGTAGCGATGGGGCCACCACGGCACGACGTTACCTGCACCGTACCTTACAGTAGCGATGGTGTCACCACGGCACGACGTTACCTGCACCGTACTTTACAGTAGCGATGGTGTCACCACGGCACGACGTTACCTGCACCGTACTTTACAGTAGCGATGGTGTCACCACGGCACGACGTTACCTGCACCGTACTTTACAGTAGCGATGGTGTCACCACGGCACGACGTTACCTGCACCGTACTTTACAGTAGCGATGGTGTCACCACGGCACGACGTTACCTGCACCGTACTTTACAGTAGCGATGGTGTCACCACGGCACGATGTTACCTGCACCGTACCTTACAGTAGCGATGGTGTCACCACGGCACGATGTTACCTGCACCGTACTTTACTGTAGCGATGGTGTCACCACGGCACGACGTTACCTGCACCGTACTTTACAGTAGCGATGGTGTCACCATGGCACGATGTTACCTGCACCGTACTTTACAGTAGCGATGGTGTCACCACGGCACGACGTTACCTGCACCGTACTTTACAGTAGCGATGGTGTCACCACGGCACGACGTTACCTGCACCGTACTTTACAGTAGCGATGGTGTCACCATGGCACGATGTTACCTGCACCGTACTTTACAGTAGCGATGGTGTCACCACGGCACGACGTTACCTGCACCGTACTTTACAGTAGCGATGGTGTCACCACGGCACGACGTTACCTGCACCGTACTTTACAGTAGCGATGGTGTCACCATGGCACGATGTTACCTGCACCGTACTTTACAGTAGCGATGGTGTCACCACGGCACGACGTTACCTGCACCGTACTTTACAGTAGCGATGGTGTCACCACGGCACGACGTTACCTGCACCGTACTTTACAGTAGCGATGGTGTCACCACGGCACGACGTTACCTGCACCGTACTTTACTGTAGCGATGGTGTCACCACGGCACGACGTTACCTGCACCGTACTTTACAGTAGCGATGGTGTCACCACGGCACGATGTTACCTGCACCGTACCTTACTGTAGCGATGGTGTCACCACGGCACGACGTTACCTGCACCGTACTTTGCAGTAGCGATGGTGTCACCACGGCACGACGTTACCTGCACCGTACTTTGCAGTAGCGATGGGGTCACCACGGCACGACGTTACCTGCACCGTACTTTGCAGTAGCGATGGTGTCACCACGGCACGACGTTACCTGCACCGTACTTTACAGTAGCGATGGTGTCACCACGGCACGACGTTACCTGCACCGTACTTTACAGTAGCGATGGTGTCACCACGGCACGATGTTACCTGCACCGTACTTTACAGTAGCGATGGTGTCACCACGGCATGATGTTACCTGCACCGTACTTTACTGTAGCGATGGGGTCACCACGGCACGACGTTACCTGCACCGTACTTTACAGTAGCGATGGGGTCACCACGGCACGACGTTACCTGCACCGTACTTTACAGTAGCGATGGTGTCACCACGGCATGACGTTACCTGCACCGTACTTTACAGTAGCGATGGTGTCACCACGGCACGACGTTACCTGCACCGTACTTTACAGTAGCGATGGTGTCACCACGGCACGACGTTACCTGCACCGTACTTTACAGTAGCGATGGTGTCACCACGGCAAGACGTTACCTGCACCGTACTTTACAGTAGCGATGGTGTCACCACGGCACGACGTTACCTGCACCGTACTTTACAGTAGCGATGGTGTCACCACGGCACGACGTTACCTGCACCGTACTTTACAGTAGCGATGGTGTCATCACGGCACGACGTTACCTGCACCGTACTTTACAGTAGCGATGGTGTCACCACGGCAAGACGTTACCTGCACCGTACTTTACAGTAGCGATGGTGTCACCACGGCACGATGTTACCTGCACCGTACTTTACAGTAGCGATGGTGTCACCACGGCACGACGTTACCTGCACCGTACTTTACAGTAGCGATGGTGTCACCACGGCATGACGTTACCTGCACCGTACTTTACAGTAGCGATGGTGTCACCACGGCATGACGTTACCTGCACCGTACTTTACAGTAGCGATGGTGTCACCACGGCACGACGTTACCTGCACCGTACTTTACAGTAGCGATGGTGTCACCACGGCACGACGTTACCTGCACCGTACTTTACAGTAGCGATGGTGTCACCACGGCACGACGTTACCTGCACCGTACTTTACAGTAGCGATGGTGTCACCACGGCACGATGTTACCTGCACCGTACTTTACAGTAGCGATGGGGTCACCACGGTACGATGTTACCTGCACCGTACTTTACAGTAGCGATGGGGTCACCACGGTACGATGTTACCTGCACCGTACTTTACAGTAGCGATGGTGTCACCACGGCACGACGTTACCTGCACCGTACTTTACAGTAGCGATGGTGTCACCACGGCACGACGTTACCTGCACCGTACTTTACAGTAGCGATGGTGTCACCACGGCACGACGTTACCTGCACCGTACTTTACAGTAGCGATGGTGTCACCACGGCACGATGTTACCTGCACCGTACTTTACAGTAGCGATGGGGTCACCACGGTACGATGTTACCTGCACCGTACTTTACAGTAGCGATGGGGTCACCACGGTACGATGTTACCTGCACCGTACTTTACAGTAGCGATGGGGTCACCACGGTACGATGTTACCTGCACCGTACTTTACAGTAGCGATGGTGTCACCACGGCACGACGTTACCTGCACCGTACTTTACAGTAGCGATGGTGTCACCACGGCAAGACGTTACCTGCACCGTACTTTACAGTAGCGATGGTGTCACCACGGCACGATGTTACCTGCACCGTACTTTACAGTAGCGATGGGGTCACCACGGTACGATGTTACCTGCACCGTACTTTACAGTAGCGATGGTGTCACCACGGCACGACGTTACCTGCACCGTACTTTACTGTAGCGATGGGGTCACCACGGCACGACGTTACCTGCACCGTACTTTACTGTAGCGATGGGGTCACCACGGTACGATGTTACCTGCACCGTACTTTACTGTAGCGATGGGGTCACCACGGCACGATGTTACCTGCACCGTACTTTACAGTAGCGATGGGGTCACCACAGCACGATGTTACCTGCACCGTACTTTACTGTAGCGATGGTGTCACCACGGCATGATGTTACCTGCACCGTACTTTACAGTAGCGATGGTGTCACCACGGCACGATGTTACCTGCACCGTACTTTACTGTAGCGATGGGGTCACCACGGCACGACGTTACCTGCACCGTACTTTACAGTAGCGATGGTGTCACCACGGCACGATGTTACCTGCACCGTACTTTACAGTAGTGATGGTGTCACCACGGCACGATGTTACCTGCACCGTACGTTACAGTAGCGATGGTGTCACCACGGCACGATGTTACCTGCACCGTACTTTACAGTAGCGATGGTGTCACCACGGCACGATGTTACCTGCACCGTACTTTACTGTAGCGATGGTGTCACCACGGCACGATGTTACCTGCACCGTACTTTACAGTAGCGATGGGGTCACCACGGTACGATGTTACCTGCACCGTACTTTACAGTAGCGATGGGGTCACCACGGCACGACGTTACCTGCACCGTACTTTACAGTAGCGATGGGGTCACCACGGCACGACGTTACCTGCACCGTACTTTACAGTAGCGATGGTGTCACCACGGCACGACGTTACCTGCACCGTACTTTACAGTAGCGGTGGTGTCACCACGGCACGACGTTACCTGCACCGTACTTTACAGTAGCGATGGTGTCACCACGGCACGACGTTACCTGCACCGTACTTTACAGTAGCGATGGGGTCACCACGGCACGACGTTACCTGCACCGTACCTTACAGTAGCGATGGTGTCACCACGGCACGACGTTACCTGCACCGTACCTTACAGTAGCGATGGTGTCTCCACGGCACGACGTTACCTGCACCGTACTTTACTGTAGCGATGGTGTCACCACGGCACGACGTTACCTGCACCGTACTTTACAGTAGCGATGGTGTCACCACGGCACGACGTTACCTGCACCGTACTTTACAGTAGCGATGGTGTCACCACGGCACGACGTTACCTGCACCGTACTTTACGGTAGCGATGGTGTCACCACGGCACGACGTTACCTGCACCGTACTTTACGGTAGCGATGGTGTCACCACGGCACGACGCTACCTGCACCGTACTTTACAGTAGCGATGGTGTCACCACGGCACGACGTTACCTGCACCGTACTTTACAGTAGCGATGGGTTCACCACGGCACGACGTTACCTGCACCGTACTTTACAGTAGCGATGGTGTCACCACGGCACGACGTTACCTGCACCGTACTTTACAGTAGCGATGGGGTCACCACGGCACGACGTTACCTGCACCGTACTTTACAGTAGCGATGGTGTCACTACGGCACGATGTTACCTGCACCGTACTTTACTGTAGTGATGGTGTCACCACGGCACGATGTTACCTGCACCGTACTTTACGGTAGCGATGGTGTCACCACGGCACGATGTTACCTGCACCGTACTTTACGGTAGCGATGGTGTCACCACGGCACGATGTTACCTGCACCGTACTTTACTGTAGCGATGGTGTCACCACGGCACGACGTTACCTGCACCGTACGTTACTGTAGCGATGGTGTCACCACAGCACGATGTTACCTGCACCGTACGTTACTGTAGCGATGGTGTCACCACAGCACGATGTTACCTGCACCGTACTTTACGGTAGCGATGGTGTCACCACAGCACGACGTTACCTGCACCGTACTTTACTGTAGCGATGGTGTTACCACGGCACGACGTTACCTGCACCGTACCTTACAGTAGCGATGGTGTCACCACGGCACGACGTTACCTGCACCGTACGTTACGGTAGCGATGGTGTCACCACGGCACGACGTTACCTGCACCGTACTTTACAGTAGCGATGGTGTCACCACGGCACGATGTTACCTGCACCGTACTTTACGGTAGCGATGGTGTCACCACGGCACGACGTTACCTGCACCGTACTTTACTGTAGCGATGGTGTCACCACAGCACGACGTTACCTGCACCGTAATTTACTGTAGCGATGGTGTCACCACGGCACGACGTTACCTGCACCGTACCTTACAGTAGCGATGGGGTCACCACGGCAAGACGTTACCTGCACCGTACTTTACAGTAGCGATGGTGTCACCACGGCACGACGTTACCTGCACCGTACTTTACTGTAGCGATGGTGTCACCACGGCACGATGTTACCTGCACCGTACTTTACTGTAGCGATGGTGTCACCACGGCACGATGTTACCTGCACCGTACTTTACTGTAGCGATGGTGTCACCACGGCACGATGTTACCTGCACCGTACTTTACTGTAGCGATGGTGTCACCACGGCACGATGTTACCTGAACCGTACTTTACAGTAGCAATGGTGTCACCAGGGCACGACGTTACCTGCACCGTACTTTACAGTAGCGATGGTGTCACCACGGCACGACGTTACCTGCACCGTACTTTACAGTAGCGATGGTGTCACCACGGCACGACGTTACCTGCACCGTACTTTACAATAGCTATGGTGTCACCACGGCACGATGTTACCTGCACCGTACTTTACTGTAGCGATGGGGTCACCACGGCACGACGTTACCTGCACCGTACCTTACAGTAGCGATGGGGTCACCACGGCACGACGTTACCTGCACCGTACTTTACAATAGCTATGGTGTCACCACGGCACGATGTTACCTGCACCGTACTTTACAGTAGCGATGGTGTCACCACGGCACGACGTTACCTGCACCGTACTTTACAGTAGCGATGGTGTCACCACGGCACGACGTTACCTGCACCGTACTTTACAGTAGCGATGGTGCGACCACGGCACGACGTTACCTGCACCGTACTTTACAGTAGCGATGGTGTCACCAGGGCACGACGTTACCTGCACCGTACTTTACTGTAGCGATGGTGTCACCACGGCACGACGTTACCTGCACCGTACTTTACAGTAGCGATGGTGTCACCACGGCACGACGTTACCTGCACCGTACTTTACAGTAGCGATGGTGTCACCACGGCACGATGTTACCTGCACCGTACTTTACAGTAGCGATGGTGTCACCACGGCACGACGTTACCTGCACCGTACTTTACAGTAGCGATGGTGTTACCACGGCACGATGTTACCTGCACCGTACTTTACAGTAGCGATGGTGTCACCACGGCACGACGTTACCTGCACCGTACTTTGCAGTAGCGATGGTGTCACCACGGCACGACGTTACCTGCACCGTACTTTACAGTAGCGATGGTGTCACCACGGCACGACGTTACCTGCACCGTACTTTACAGTAGAGATGGTGTCACCACGGCACGACGTTACCTGCACCGTACTTTACAGTAGTGATGGTGTCACCACGGCACGACGTTACCTGCACCGTACTTTACAGTAGCGATGGTGTCACCACGGCACGACGTTACCTGCACCGTACTTTACAGTAGCGATGGTGTCACCACGGCACGACGTTACCTGCACCGTACTTTACAGTAGCGATGGTGTCACCATGGCACGATGTTACCTGCACCGTACTTTACAGTAGTGATGGTGTCACCACGGCACGACGTTACCTGCACCGTACTTTACAGTAGCGATGGTGTCACCACGGCACGATGTTACCTGCACCGTACTTTACAGTAGTGATGGTGTCACCACGGCACGACGTTACCTGCACCGTACTTTACAGTAGCGATGGTGTCACCACGGCACGACGTTACCTGCACCGTACTTTACAGTAGCGATGGTGTCACCACGGCATGATGTTACCTGCACCGTACTTTACAGTAGCGATGGTGTCACCACGGCACGACGTTACCTGCACCGTCCCTTACTGTAGCGATGGTGTCACCACGGCACGATGTTACCTGCACCGTACTTTACTGTAGCGATGGTGTCACCACGGCACGACGTTACCTGCACCGTACCTTACTGTAGCGATGGTGTCACCACGGCACGACGTTACCTGCACCGTACTTTACAGTAACGATGGTGTCACCACGGCACGACGTTACCTGCACCGTACTTTACTGTAGCGATGGTGTCACCACGGCACGACGTTACCTGCACCGTACCTTACTGTAGCGATGGTGTCACCACGGCACGACGTTACCTGCACCGTACCTTACTGTAGCGATGGTGTCACCACGGCACGATGTTACCTGCACCGTACTTTACTGTAGCGATGGTGTCACCACGGCACGACGTTACCTGCACCGTACTTTACTGTAGCGATGGTGTCACCACGGCACGACGTTACCTGCACCGTACCTTACTGTAGCGATGGTGTCACCACGGCACGATGTTACCTGCACCGTACTTTACAGTAGCAATGGGGTCACCACGGCACGACGTTACCTGCACCGTACTTTACAGTAGCGATGGTGTCACCACGGCACGACATTACCTGCACCGTACTTTACAGTTGCAATGGTGTCACCACGGCACGATGTTACCTGCACCGTACTTTACAGTAGCAATGGTGTTACCATGGCACGACGTTACCTGCACCGTACTTTACGGTAGCAATGGTGTCACCACGGCACGATGTTACCTGCACCGTACTTTACAGTAGCAATGGTGTTACCCAGCTGATCACAGTATTAGATTTATGGCACATGACCACTTTGTGTTAAGGCCAAAACGTTCCCATTCAGTCTCATCTCAGCACAAGACCTTCTTCCACATCTTCACAATATCTTTTAGGCAATGCTTTGCAGTGTTTTCTGGCAAGGTTATGTTTTTTTAAAGCCAGATCTTCTTCCTTGCCACTTTTCTATAAACACTCTTTTTGTGCAAGGTCTCAGAGATTGTAGAGCCATGAAATTCTTCTCCACTTGCAGCTGACTCAGAGTGACTGTTGGCATCACAGTAGCTCTCTTACAAGCGTCATTCTTCTCCAGCAACTAAGTTTAGAGAGCGGCCTGACCTCGGCAATGTGGCTGTGCTTTCACTTTTTTTCCACTTTTTCCTGATGGTCTGTAATAAGCTCGGAGGTACGCACAGTACTTCTGATATGGTCTTGTGCCCTTCCCCAGATATGTGCTTCACTATTGTGACGGGTGATAATGAGAATGGGCGATTGAGTGAGTGACGTTGGACTGGACTTGCTAGGCCAAAGGGTCTCTTTCTGAGCTGTGTGACTCTATGGTTCAGTGGCAGATTATTGCTTTCAATGCCTGGCAGCTCAGGCTCCACCTCAGAATGAGTGAGTATCTTTAAATGTGACGGTAATTCTTGTGACATGTCTAAATCTCTTTCATTGGTTTTCACCACAAGCTTCAATATCCAGATTTGGGAGTAATAATGAACAGCTCAGTGTACCAGACGGTGGATCAATGATAGAGCTGATCAGCAATGCAGTGTAAGAGATAGTTACATGCACTCTTCTACATGGTCTGGCACACGGTGCAGAGATATTAAAGCAATGATCAAAGTTTCGCTGGAACATCAGCTAAATATCAAGTGATTAGAATTCTTGGTGCATGATCGATAATGAATGAGTAAATACATTCAAACAAAACAGTTATTTGCCAGGTGAACAAGTAAATAAAATGTTTGTTTATCCAACTTTAACACTTGTTAAGGTGGGAGTGTTTCCTTTGAATATATCAGTACTCTGGTTTCTCACATCACAGTGATTTCAACACCAACTTTATGGCCTTAGTTCCCATGCACTGTCAATATTGAAAGCTCAGGGTGGGGCAATGTACTCTGACACCAATCTTTCATTCAGCCATCAAGATTCAAATCCAAAAAGAAATCCAAACAATGGCTGAAAAAGTTAACCCTGGTGCATGAATTCAATCAAGTTCATCAGTTATAGCCACCACTTAACAAATCCAAGCTGATTGTACCTTTCTAAGTAAAGGCTGCCACTTGGAATTTATTCCAATAATTTCCTTACTACAGTTAAACCAGCTAGTCTGTAATTATTTTCTTAATTCTATGCTCCCTGTAAAGGCAATGGTTGACAAAATCAGTTCTCTAATTATTTGGATGCCAATGTGTTTCAGTTAGCATCTAAAGCATTATATATCTGACCTGTTTAATGTTGATGTTTCGAACTTGATGTAGAACACGTCCAATATCAGTACTATTGTCTGACCCGTTTAGCGTCAATGTTTAAAACTTGATGTGGAACGCGTCCAGTATCAGTACTATATTGATCCAATATTGATCCACTGTCTATTGATCCCATTTCAAGGAGAACAACTTGCAATAAAAAGCAGATGGAGTTAACTTAGTTATATGATGATAAAATGGTTCTAAATTGGGATGGGGTGGGAAGCTGATTTTACCCCAGTCAATCAGCAACAGTAGATTGGAAACAGGTCCTAAAGCTAATTTCCATCTTAGAGCAAAGAGAGGTTTGCAAAGAAAAACGGGACTTCTGCCAAATCTGGATTCCACCCTTCCTCCTCCCCCCCCCCCAACATGATATAATGTGCAACAGGTAGGATAAGACACAAAGATAAATATACATCAGACACTGAGAGTTTAATGCAGCGGAAATTCTGGAACACTTCAGAAAATGTAGGAAAGAAATTTAAAACAAAATTAGGAAAGTAAGGATGACATTAAAAGAACTGTCAAGTCAAATCAAAGAAAATCCAATTATGTTTACTTTCCTACCTAACGAACAGCAGGGTAAGGAGAGAGTGTTAGAGACAGAAAGGTGACTAGTTTGTGCAGTTAGCGTTTACAGGTAAGGTGATTAATGAATGTATTGTAAAAAGGTGATTAGTTTGTGCAGTTAGTGTTTACAGGTGTAACACGCTGTAAGGTTTCACTGCTAAGGCTGATTTAATGGTTTTTATGTAATGTTCCACAGTTAAGGTAATGGTCTCTCTGTCGCAGTAATGTTTGGGTTATGACTAGAGATAACGGAACTTTGGAATATATGGTACCCAATGGGAGAAATGTTGTTCTTTCTTGTGTGTCTGGGAGCCGGGGTTTTTTGTGGTCTTTTCATCGGGGAGCGATGGAGAGAGAGGACGCGACTGGAGGAAGTCGGAAGGCCACTGGACGGAGTGGACTGAGGAGTGAGGGTCCAAGGGCCGGCTACACTTGCAGGTCGGCGACGCTCGGAGGAGGTCAATGGTTGATGAATAGCGGTATCAGTGAGCTCCAATGTGCACTTTTGACTTGTTTCCTTAAAATGGGCCCTTTTTCGTTTTATTTTCTTTACTAACGCTTTATTCTAATTAAGATTTATAAAGTTCAATCTTTTAATCACATATAGTGTGCTGTCTGATATTTTGCGGTGAGGATTGTAACCGGGCAACATATTATGCAACATCCACACAAACGAGATCTCTCAGTTTGGCCGGGCCAGGAGTTGTTTTCCCCTGGACAAACACTTGCTGGCCGAGCCTGAGGGTTACACAGGTAAGGTGATCAGTGATCACCATTGTAGAATGGTGACTAGTTAGTGTAGTTAGTGTTTACAGGTAAGGTGATCAGTGAATGTATTGTAGAATGGTGACTAGTTTGTGCAGTTAGTGTTTACAGGTAAGGTGATCAGTGAATGTATTGTAGAATGGTAACTAGTTTGTGCAGTTAGTGTTTACAGGTAAGGTGATCAGTGAATGTATTGTAGAAAGGTGACTAGTTAGTGTAGTTAGTGTTTACAGGTAAGGTGATTAGTGAATGTATTGTAGAATGGTAACTAGTTTGTGCAGTTAGTGTTTACAGGTAAGGTGATCAGTGAATGTATTGTAGAAAGGTGACTAGTTAGTGTAGTTAGTGTTTGCAGGTAAGGTGATCAGTGAATGTATTGCAGTTTCCTTCACAAGAGAGAGAGAGAGAGATCAGTGTTCAGGCTGACATTCAGAAAACAGTGTGCGCAATATTGGTTGGGATATGCAGACATATCAATAACGTATATTAATATAATGATACCTATATAACACTAAGGACCCCAGCACCGTGGCCATGCCCTCTTATCATTGCTACCATCAGAGAGGCACAGGAGCCTGAAAGCACACACTCAATGCCTCACTTCTCGCACTCGGAAGCAGCAGCCTGTCCGAGCTGACCAAAGGTGCTGTTGCCATTTTGAGTGTCTTTTTGATGATTGCAAGACACTGCTGGAAATTAATAACCTCAGATTCTGCAGGTCTACATGCCAGCTGGTGGCGTAGTGGCATCAGCGCCGGACTTTGGAGTGAAGGCTCCCGAGTTCGAATCCTGCCGGCTCCCTTGCAGAGAATACGTACACAACGCTGGAAGAACTCAGCAGGTCAGGCAGTGTCCGTGAGAAAAGAGTAGCCAACGTTTCGGGCCGAGACCCTTCATCAGGAAGGGTCCCTTGCACGTTTTCCATCCATGCTGGGTTAGGCGTCGAGCTAGCAACTCGGCCTTGTAAGAATAAGAAAGCCTGCTAAAAAAAACGGCATTACGACGGTGTCCTGATGACTCCACTCAAAGTTAAAGGTCTTCTTCTTCTCTACATAATCAGCGAGTTGCTGTACAGTAGGAGGGGGAAGTACAAAGCTCGATAGCTGGGGGTGGGGGATTACAGAAGCTCGATAGCGGAGGTGGAGGGGGATCAGAAGTTGGACTTGGTGCAGACCGTGCTGCAGCCTGCTACAGAAAGGTATTGATGTCGGTGTGCGAAGGTGGTGTGCAGTTATATTACATTAGCCTTAGCAGCTCACCTGCCGCAGCCTCTCAGGAGAAGAGATGCTGAAGGCACTGTGGTGCAGTGTCCTTGCTGGATTGAGTTCACTTCCCTCCCATTGCCGCTGTCCCCCAGCGTTTGTCCATCTGCGGGCTGCTGAGTGCTTCTTCTTGCATGCTCCATCCATCTGCAGGACATGTCCCTCAGGGACCCGAGCTATATAGTGTCTATTTTGTGTGACTATATGCTTACTGCTATCTTACATGTGTGAAATGAGCCTTGTGTTGTGTTGAAACGGAGGAATACCGTTTCAGTCGGCTGTATTCATGGATCCTCGTGTTTGGTTGAATGATCATTAAACTTGAACTTGAACTTTAGGAACAGCTTCTTCCAGTCTGCCATCAGATTTCAGACAATGAACCCAGGAAAAACTACCTCACTATTTATGCAACACTTAGTTATCTTTATAAATATATAAAATTATAAATGATAGTGTGCTTTAAGTATTGCACTGTACTGCTGCCACAATACAATGAATTTTGTGACACACCCTGCATACCAGTGATAACAAACCTGATTCTGATTCTGAGAGGACAGGTATTAAGTGGTGTGGCACATATACGTGGAGATAAATCACCAGCCCCTGATGAAATACTTCCAAGGTACTCGAACAATAAAGGGAGAAATTTCAGAGAATTTGGCCATCATCTTTCAGTCATCCCCGGTAGATGTGTGATGTCAGAGGATTCAAGGACTAACTTTCTACAATTAAGCCAAAGGATGGTTAAACTCATCCTTATGGTCTAGTTAGTTTGACTTGACATGGGAAGATATTGGAATAAATTCTGAGTAAACTGAAGTAGGAGGATCAATGGGGGCAGTGTGGTTGATATGATGTACCTGGATTTCAGCAAAGCATTTGACAAGCTCTCGGAACATACTGCTCAAAGACAGGAAAGACCTCACGGATCTAAAGGGGAGTTTCAAACGGGAGGCAAAGCTGTCAGGAAGTAAACGATAGTGACTGATTGGTGTTTTTATTATTGAACGTTGCTTCCACCGGGATTCCACAGGACTCAGTCCCCTCATTTTTTGTGACTTAAGGAGCATGATGATAAAATATGGACTTGAGAGTGAGAAGAAGAACTTAAACCTGCAGGGGTTGGAGATGGTCTGGTGAACTGAGCAGAGAGGTGGCCAGTAGAAATCAGACTGGAGAAGAGTGAGCTTCTGAATTTGGACAGGTACAACACAGCAAGGTAACGCATAATAAAAGGGAGGATACTGAATCGGAACAGAAAGGCATTGCAGGGGATGTTCAGGGTGTGCTGGGGACTCACTTTCCAAGGCCCAAGAGACTTATTGATAGCCTCAGCTTCCTAGCATAGCAGCGTGACCTTTCCAAAGGGCCAGAGTGATTCTGACGAAGTTAATCTTCCAACCAATATTCCTTGCTCATCTTCTTGTTATAAACAAGTAAACAGTGAGGTACAGTAGGCCCATGTTAAATCAGTGTAAGGCATTGGGGTTATGCATCAAACCAGACAACATTGGCTAAGTTACTTGCACCACTGTGACTGAGTTCAAGGCAGCTTGCAGACCGGACTAATTGTGTCACTTCGCACATCAGACATGATCATGGGTAGAGTTGATCAATCAATAGTTGGGATGTTTCTGTAGTCAGAGAGTCAGCCTTCATTTGGGGTGTCTGGGATCCCTGTCACCGGGAAACTTTAGACCATCAGTGTGAACGACTTTGTCCCAGCAAAGTATCTGATAAACATCACTTGCAGATAATGATAACTAAAGGCAAAACAGTATAAACGTCAGAAAGCATTGGGGGTTGTTAGGAATGAGAAGGAGAATGGCAGGGAAATAGGCAACAGGAAGAAGAACTAGAATTCATTCCTCAACCTTTGGTTTCTGTGGCAGACGACTGTTGATCTGCTTCCGTTTGGTAGGCGCTTCAGATCCCTCCAGACTAAGACTAATAGACACTGGAGAAGTTTGTTCCCTACTGCGGTCACTTTGCTGAACAGTTAACTGCCAGTTAACTGTCAGCTAACTATTACTTGGATTGCACTACCTGTATGTACAATTTATATTTTCATTTATATTTATCATTATTATTGTTATGAGCAGAGAGACGACATCTGCCGGAAGTAAATTCCTTGTATGTGCATAGGTACTTGGCGATTAAAGTCTGATTCTGATTCTGATTCTGATTCTTTTAGTTTGCAAGAATTGTACCTGTGTTTGGAAATGCTTTGTAGTTTACAGATCTTCTGAAATTCAGAAATCTTTTATGAATCTGAACATTTCAGGGATTCAGGGAATTTCTTCAGCCAGAAGGTGGTGAATCTGTGAAATTCATTGCTGTGGACGGCTGTGGAGGCCGAGTCATTGAGTATATTTAAAGTGGAGGCTGATTAGTCAGGGCCTCAAAGCTTACGGGGAGAAGGCAGGAGAATGGTGTTGAGAGGGATAATCAATCAGTCATGACAGAATGGCAGAACAGACTCGATAGGCCGAATGGCCTAATTCTGCTCCTGTGTCTTATTGGACATCTGCCTGTGTTTGGCCTATAACCCTCTAGATCTCTCCTATTTAATGGATAGTGTGGAATGGGTTATAGAACCAGATCTACACAAAATCCTGTCTGTTCACTAATGGGAAAGTTGATAACATTTCTCCAACTATTTTTCACTTCTAAATAATTACTTCACATCAGTACACTTCAGTCTTGTATTTGTTCCCCTTCCATTCCTAAAGGCACGAACTCAGCCCATTTCCGAGCTGCGCAGACATCAGGCACTTGACAGTAATTCTGCCTGGGGACAGCTTCATGTGCAAACCGTGGAAGTGAGCTTCATTCTGGTGTTTAATCACTGGGGCTAATACAGCTGAACCAGCCCTGTCCTCTCATCAGCACACTCCCCAGCAGAGATGACTGGCTAGCAACTAACACCAGGAACGCCAAGCTGTCGTCTTCCATCAGCATAGTTGGGACCAACCGTTGCTTTCCAGTATCTAATGGTTGTTCCTGTGTGATCACACATCAGGGATTAAACCTTCCTGTTCTGCTTGGCTCAGCACAAGTAAGTACTGAGTAGCAATTACGCTTGAGGCTTCATTTTGCTTTCTGTAGGGTTGTACTGAAACATTCATTTCCTCATTAGCCAGGCATACTAAACATCAGTACTAAATATAAAAAAACAGAGAATTTTATTAAGCCATCAGTCAAATGGTTTCCCATTTTCACATCTCTACGATTTAAAAAAAACTTTTGTGACCATATCTACAAATATCTCCTGAAGGTTGAGTGAGTAAATGCTCGGGGTGTCATAACGTTTAAACTAAGCAAATGCTGCTCAAATTCTCTTTCTACTTAAATCTGAATCATGAAGTGATATAATCATACAGCATTAAAACAGGCCCGTCAAAGCAAATCTATATCGATAAGCAATTAACCATTTACACTGATCTCACTTTAACCCCGCATTCTCATTACCCCCTCCTGCACACTCAGAGTAACTTACAGCAGCAGCATAATCTCCCCACACTTCCTTCAGATGTGCAGAGAAAACTCACTGGGTCACATGAAGAACGTGCAAACTCCACACAGACCACACCGGAGGTCAGGATTGAACCGGGATCGCTCGAGCTGTGAAGCAGCAGTTCTGACACTACAGCTCTACATGACGTGTTCTACAAGTCAGTGTCATCGTAGCTCGATGAGGAAAGGTGACAAAATCAGCCTGGGTATGAATGAGGTCTCATCCCAGCCCAGTCCAGAGGCTGAAGTTTCACCATCAACTCTTCTCCATGCTGACCTCCATCTCTGGTTCACCTGCCCACTTGCACATTGCCAACCTTTCCTGGAGCCCACTCACATTCCTGCGTTAGTTGATGCAAGGAAAACGCTTCCTCAGAATTAGGGTACTGCGTCTAATCCATGATTATCCTATTTTCACGTTTGATTCCTTGGAAGAATCCAACTTCCTGCCATCTCAAAAAGAAATCAGCAGCATTTGTAATATCTTTATAAATCCTGCTCCTAAACAGAAATTGACCCAGATCTCTTTGTAAAGAACACAATATGATCCCAAATCAGTTACTTTCCCTGGGAGCATGTTTCACATCTCCTCACCTTGGGAAAGCCTTTGAAAACTCAAGTGATACTTCTCAGTTTTACCTGTGGCTCCTAACCTTGTTCATCGCCCAAATTAAATTGTTTCCTCAAACAATATCAGCAAAAGAATTTGCTATTCAATCCATCCTCATTATAAAGAAAGACCATGTTACCCTCAATATTTTAAAATACATATTTATTCTATGTGTAGTGGTATGGTCAAACTGTCACAGCATAAGTCCACCAGCAATTTGCACAATGTCAGTTTAAGGTGCTCTGATCTGTAACCAATACCCTCCAAGTACATGCCAGGATTTCATTCACCTTATCAACAACTGCCATCAGGTAAGATCTATAATCAGCCAAATCCATTTTCCTTTCAGTAGCTGTAAACACAGATCTAATCAGGTTAAACATAATTATTGTTATCGGTTCCAAAATCCATTGCCCTACATTTACCCACATAAAAATCCACCTGGTTTATCGCAGGTGATCTGAATAGTTGGTACAACGCTCTCAAAAGATAATGGATCTCCTTTCTGCTCGTTAGGTATCTAGATAGATCCTGATTGACATCCCCCACCTTATTCTACATTATTTGCACATTGTCTGTAAAGAACAGATCTCGATGGGTTTTGTGAAAATCCACACTACACTGGATCCCACTGGATCCACTGCATACCTCACACAGGCTCTACCATTGCATTTACCTCCTGCAGTCATGCAGCTCCAAATGCGTCACTGGCATTACTGCGGTGGCTGTCCTGTGAGGTGGGACAGTCAAGCAGTACCCAGGTCCCAAGCAGCAGTAACAGTGGCCAACAGCCCACCCTAATGGTCTCTGAGCCTATTGCTTTCCACTGACAAACAAACATGTGGATACAGTTGCAATTTTTTTAATTAATACAATTCAAAAATAAATGTTAGTGCATCCACTTAAAACACATTTAAACGACATAAGTGAAACAGCCTCATTCAGGTGAATGGGGCTGAACTATCGGTGCCCGTTATGAATGGTGTAAATTTGAGCACCAAGAGACAAAGTGTATCAGCCGTACAGCTCACTGAGTGCCGAATGCTTATGAAGTTCAGGAACTGAGCAGGAGGTTGGGTGCAGAAACATCTGACACCAAACATATTTCATACTTCCACATTGCCGTACACAGGCTCAGAGGCTCAGAACACGGCAGCTAGCCCATTTGTTCCCTGCGGAGCAGCTCACTGTCCCGGTACTCTGACCCAGTTGTTCCCTGTGGAACAGCTCACTGTAGGTGTAGTCTGACCCAGTTGTTCCTTGTGGAACAGCTCACTGTAGGTGTAGTCTGACCCAGTTGTTCCCTGTGGAACAGCTCACTGTAGGTGTA
This sequence comes from Hemitrygon akajei, assembly GCF_048418815.1. NCBI lineage: Eukaryota > Metazoa > Chordata > Chondrichthyes > Myliobatiformes > Dasyatidae > Hemitrygon > Hemitrygon akajei. The sequence goes on from NC_133131.1 coordinate 40,020,451, forward strand.
GTCTGACCTGTTTGTTCCCTGTGGAACAGCTCACTGTAGGTGTAGTCTGACCTGTTTGTTCCCTGTGGAACAGCTCACTGTAGGTATATGCTGACCCAGTTGTTCCCTGTGGAACAGCTCACTGTAGGTGTAGTCTGACCTGTTTGTTCCCTGTGGAACAGCTCACTGTAGGTGTAGTCTGACCCAGTTGTTCTCTGTGGAACAGCTCACTGTAGGTGTAGTCTGACCTGTTTGTTCCCTGTGGAACAGCTCACTGTAGGTATATGCTGACCCAGTTGTTCCCTGTGGAGCAGCTCACTGTAGGTGTAGTCTGACCTGTTTGTTCCCTGTGGAACAGCTCACTGTAGGTGTAGTCTGACCTGTTTGTTCCCTGTGGAACAGCTCACTGTAGGTGTAGTCTGACCCAGTTGTTCCCTGTGGAACAGCTCACTGGAGGTGTAGTCTGACCCGTTTCTCCTTCCACAGTTCAGCTATTCTCCAGTTTGAACAATCTCTGCTTCTTGTTGCTGAGCCAATTCCTGGATAATTTGTGGTACATATCATGTCTCCTAAACTTCTTCACTAGTCTTAAATGAAGAAACCTTTCAAAGAACAGGAAAAAATTGCTCTATTATTCTCTTCAGCAAGTGAAAAGTTTCAATAGATTAAGAATGTAAAGATGCCCCAACCTTTCTCAACAACTATAGTACTGTATTTAAAATGTTAAACCATTTTATAACCTTCAAGAGAATGTTTCCTAGTATTTGTCTCATGTGGACTGTGTATTTATCTGCCAAACTATGAACTGAACGATATCTTCCTGTATAGTAACAGTGATTGGTTATTTGGCTTTTACACCCTGTTCTGCCATTTCATTGGATCACTTCTCTACCCCTCAATATTTACCTTGTTATTATTTAATATTATGGGATGACTAAATCCAATAAAAATATCACACTCGGACCTGCAAGTCCCTAATGTACAGGGCTGCAAGGGTGGATGTGTGACAGTCTGTCCTGTTGTTCTGTGTGCTTGTGCTCTGTGGCTGACCATTAACAACAGACAATTTCTGTCAATAATCCAGCAAGTTTCAAACATCACTTTCATTTAAACGACTGGGTAAATCTCTGTCTCTATGTCCCACCTGACAGTCACCATGGTCTGTCAGTTCAGTGCCAAACAGTGTCAAATTATCCTAATATCCAGGGTCCATGTGCAGTAAAGCCAAAAAGCAGACCAGTATTTCACTCAGACACAGATCTGAATCCTGAATCCTCTGCTGATGGTTGGAAGGTCCATTCCAGACTACAAAACCGCACGACCTCTCAGATCTGTGTTAAAGGAGAAAATGCCAGATGCTCGACAAGGCAGACACTGACTCTTCAAATTCTGTCATAGGCATAATAAAAAGATCATTCAACTGCAAATTAAACTAGAGCATTTATGAGTAGAAAAATTGATTATACACATAAAAATCTATTTACCCTGGAAACTTGTAGCTAATGCTAGCAAAAGGCTTTCCTCAAAGGCTGAAGAGAAAACTTTATTGCCAGAGGCACTGTCAGCCAATCAATGTATACGCACTATTCTGGAAGCAGTTAAGGTCCCTGCAGGAGTTCAGTACATACTATTACAGAGCTGTTATTATTTGCATTTGCAAAGATGTATTCGAGTATTTAGATATCTCCATGACGATTGCATATTTATACTTATACTTGTAGGGAGCAGCAAACAAGTTCATTTTAAATGGGGGCATTCCTGTTCCTGAGCAATGGTGCTCCATAGCTGCCCTTAACTACTTCCCAGCAGCTTTCTCTCTCTTTTTAGAGGACCCATAACATTAATAATGTTTTACAAAATTCCCTTGTACTCTGACCAAAAGAATATTTATACAATTCCACTTTGTAGCTTGGTGATTTCAAAATTCAGCAGCATTTCAGATGAACTCGACGGAGAATGCATAATCATATCCCTAATTCTTTCAATACGTGGGGAAGAATCCACTGCCTAAAAACTAGATTATGCCGACGTCTCTATGTAGCGAATTTGTCCAGGTACTTGCATTGGCCATACTTGCTGTGTGATTTTCCACAATTCTGCACGTAATCCATCAGTGAACCAGCAACACCATTCCAGATTGCAACCAGCAGATGTACTAGATGACTAAAGATTCTGGAAATACTGATCGGGTCCGACTATGTCTGTAGGAAGAGAAACAAAGATAACGCGTCAGGTTGGAGATCGTGCATCAACACTGGGAAGGAGAGGGAAAAGCATCTTGTTAAGCTGCAATAAAGGTGGGAGGGGGACGCATCTTCGAGGATAAAACTGGGGTGACCGTGGGGATCCGCTATAAACAAGGTTATCTGTTCAGTAAGTGCATGGGAGCAGTAGGAGAGTGAGACAGAGACAAAAGATGCCATGGAATCTGGACATTATTCTGGGCATTAGTCTGGCATTATTTATTTATTAGTTTGTTTGTTTATTACGATATGGTGCAGAATCAGCCACGCTGCCCAGTGATTCCCCCAACTTTCAACCAAGCCCAATCACAGGACAATTTACAAGGACCAATTAACCTACCAACCAGTGCATCTTTGGACTGTGGGAGGAAACCAAAGCACCCGGAGGAAACCCATGTGGTCACGGGGAGAACGTACAAACTCCTCACAGGAACTGGTGGGTATTGAACCTGAGTCACTGGTACTGTAAAGTGTTGTGTGAAACACTACGCTACCGTGCGGCCCCACTCCCAGAGGAAGAAAGGGTTAAGTGCAACGAACAAGCTAAGCCAATATCACAGGTGGATGACTGATAAGATGGACGTCCGGTTACCTGACTGTTCCAATGTGACCAGACAGATGACGAGCTGCTGTTCCATATTAGATGTGTCGCAGATCAATTACTCTGTGAATTCCAGAGGCACAGACATAAAATGTCTTTATTCAGTTAATGTAAACACACAAGGGCTGCTCTAACAGAGTATTAGAATGCATTTATCCTTCATACGTATTTGAGAGGGCCGATAATTCACAGCTTTAGTTCCAGATTACATCTGCATCTCTTTTGATGTTAAATTGTGACCGTCTCCTTTGCAAAGACAACAGCCAGCCTCGCTGTAGAACGTGTAGAGAGTTTGTTGCACCCACTCATGGGCAACACCTGGCCCTGGAAGTCAGGGAATTTCAGATGGACCAATGGGCATCTTTCACAGAGTTCAGTTCTTCAAATTGATATTTGTTTCCTTCTTTCTCTGCAAACAGTGACCAGAAAGAAATGGACGATGGTCTCGTTGCCAATGCAGCCACCATGAGGGCAGTGAGCAGTATTGTCAATAACCCAACCACTTAGGAAAGGTCCGGCAAGGAGGGCCAAGGTCTTAATGTTTGTTTGAATTCTCCAGTGATGAGGAATCCTGCCAAGTGACCTTGCCACCCAGCTGTACTTATCACCCCCCTTCCCTGCAGGCATCAAAAACATTTTGCCTGAACATCAGAACATCAAAGTCCCAATGAAGGGTCTCGGCCTGAAACATCGACTCTTAATTCGTTCCATAGATGCTGCCTGACCAGCTGAGTTCCCCCAGCATTTTATTGAATCGTGAAGCTGCACTCAGGGTGCTGGTGGACCATGTTGCAACAGTTCTGGTGCACCGTGTCGATAGTGAAAAGACTGAGGTTGTCAGATGTGTCACTGGTGTATAACACACAGCTTCAAACAGCTTTGGAATAGGAACAGTAATGTGGCGTTCAATGGCATCAGCCTGTCTCAGCTTTTATCTGCTTTGTGCATTCCGATTCCAGCAACGGAACATGAAATTCCCATGCATTCAGATTCCAGCAACGGAACATGAAATTCCCATGCGTTCAGATTCCAGCAACAGAACATGAAATTCCCATGCGTTCAGATTCCAGCAACGGAACATGAAATTCCCATGCATTCAGATTCCAGCAACGGAACATGAAATTCCCATGCATTCCAGCAACGGAACATGAAATTCCCATGCATTCAGATTCCAGCAACGGAATATGAAATTCCCATGCATTCAGATTCCAGCAACGGAACATGAAATTCCCACGCATTCAGATTCCAGCAACGGAACATGAAATTCCCACGCATTCAGATTCCGGCAACGGAACATGAAATTCCCACGCATTCAGATTCCGGCAACGGAACATGAAATTCCCACGCATTCAGATTCCGGCAACGGAACATGAAATTCCCACGCATTCAGATTCCGGCAACGGAACATGAAATTCCCACGCATTCAGATTCCGGCAACGGAACATGAAATTCCCACGCATTCAGATTCCAGCAACGGAACATGAAATTCCCACACATTCAGATTCCAGCAACGGAACATGAAATTCCCACGCATTCAGATTCCAGTAACGGAACATGAAATTCCCATGCATTCCAGCAACGGAACATGAAATTCCCACGCATTCAGATTCCAGCAACGGAACATGAAATTCCCATGCATTCAGATTCCAGCAACGGAACATGAAATTCCCACGCATTCAGATTCCAGCAACAGAACATGAAATTCCCATGCATTCAGATTCCAGCAACGGAACATGAAATTCCCATGCATTCAGATTCCAGCAACGGAATATGAAATTCCCATGCATTCCAGCAACGGAATATGAAATTCCTATGCATTCAGATTGCAGCAACGGAACATGAAATTCCCATGCATTCCAGCAAAAGAACATGAAATTCCCACGCATTCAGATTCCAGCAACGGAACATGAAATTCCCACGCATTCAGATTCCAGCAACGGAACATGAAATTCCCATGCATTCAGATTCCAGCAACGGAACATGAAATTCCCATGCATTCCAGCAACGGAACATGAAATTCCCATGCATTCAGATTCCAGCAACGGAACATGAAATTCCCATGCATTCCAGCAACGGAACATGAAATTCCCATGCGTTCAGATTCCGGCAACGGAACATGAAATTCCCACGCATTCAGATTCCGGCAACGGAACATGAAATTCCCACGCATTCAGATTCCGGCAACGGAACATGAAATTCCCACGCATTCAGATTCCGGCAACGGAACATGAAATTCCCACGCATTCAGATTCCGGCAACGGAACATGAAATTCCCACGCATTCAGATTCCGGCAACGGAACATGAAATTCCCACGCATTCAGATTCCGGCAACGGAACATGAAATTCCCACGCATTCAGATTCCGGCAACGGAACATGAAATTCCCACGCATTCAGATTCCAGCAACGGAACATGAAATTCCCATGCATTCCAGCAACGGAACATGAAATTCCCACGCATTCAGATTCCAGCAACGGAACATGAAATTCCCATGCATTCAGATTCCAGCAACGGAACATGAAATTCCCACGCATTCAGATTCCAGCAACGGAACATGAAATTCCCATGCATTCAGATTCCAGCAACGGAACATGAAATTCCCATGCATTCAGATTCCAGCAACGGAATATGAAATTCCCATGCATTCCAGCAATGGAATATGAAATTCCCATGCATTCAGATTGCAGCAACGGAACATGAAATTCCCATGCATTCCAGCAACAGAACATGAAATTCCCACGCATTCAGATTCCAGCAACGGAACATGAAATTCCCACGCATTCAGATTCCAGCAACGGAACATGAAATTCCCATGCATTCCAGCAACGGAACATGAAATTCCCATGCATTCAGATTCCAGCAACGGAACATGAAATTCCCACGCATTCAGATTCCAGCAACGGAACATGAAATTCCCATGCATTCAGATTCCAGCAACGGAACATGAAATTCCCATGCATTCCAGCAACGGAACATAAAATTCCCATGCGTTCAGATTCCAGCAACGGAACATGAAATTCCCACGCATTCAGATTCCAGCAACGGAACATGAAATTCCCACGCATTCAGATTCCAGTAACGGAACATGAAATTCCCATGCATTCCAGCAACGGAACATGAAATTCCCACGCATTCAGATTCCAGCAACGGAACATGAAATTCCCATGCATTCAGATTCCAGCAACGGAACATGAAATTCCCACGCATTCAGATTCCAGCAACGGAACATGAAATTCCCATGCATTCAGATTCCAGCAACGGAATATGAAATTCCCATGCATTCCAGCAATGGAATATGAAATTCCCATGCATTCAGATTGCAGCAACGGAACATGAAATTCCCATGCATTCCAGCAACAGAACATGAAATTCCCACGCATTCAGATTCCAGCAACGGAACATGAAATTCCCATGCATTCCAGCAACGGAACATGAAATTCCCATGCATTCAGATTCCAGCAACGGAACATGAAATTCCCACGCATTCAGATTCCAGCAACGGAACATGAAATTCCCATGCATTCAGATTCCAGCAACGGAACATGAAATTCCTATGCATTCCAGCAACGGAACATGAAATTCCCATGCGTTCAGATTCCAGCAACGAAACATGAAATTCCCACGCATTCAGATTCCAGCAACGGAACATGAAATTCCCACGCATTCAGATTCCAGCAACGGAACATGAAATTCCCACGCATTCAGATTCCAGCAACGGAACATGAAATTCCCATGCATTCCACCAACGGAACATGAAATTCCCATGCATTCAGATTCCAGCAACGGAACATGAAATTCCCACGCATTCAGATTCCAGCAACGGAACATGAAATTCCCATGCATTCAGATTCCAGCAACGGAACATGAAATTCCCATGCATTCCAGCAACGGAACATGAAATTCCCATGCGTTCAGATTCCAGCAACGGAACATGAAATTCCCACGCATTCAGATTCCAGCAACGGAACATGAAATTCCCACGCATTCAGATTCCAGCAACGGAACATGAAATTCCCACGCATTCAGATTCCAGCAACGGAACATGAAATTCCCACGCATTCAGATTCCAGCAACGGAACATGAAATTCCCACGCATTCCGATTCCAGCAACGGAACATGAAATTCCCACGCGTTCAGATTCCAGCAACGGAACATGAAATTCCCATGCGTTCAGATTCCAGCAACGGAACATGAAATTCCCATGCGTTCAGATTCCAGCAACGGAACATGAAATTCCCATGCATTCCAGCAACGGAACATGAAATTCCCATGCATTCAGATTCCAGCAACGGAACAGGAAATTCCCATGCATTCCAGCAACGGAACATGAAATTCCCATGCATTCAGATTCCAGCAACGGAACATGAAATTCCCACGCATTCAAATTCCAGCAACGGAACATGAAATTCCCACGCATTCAGATTCCAGCAACGGAACATGAAATTCCCATGCATTCAGATTCCTTTGCTATGTGTGCAGATTGTTCTTGATTTCTTATCTACCAGCTTTCTGGCTCACAATGAAGGTTTATAATGGACACTCATTGCCTTTGAGAAGATGACAAGTTAAGGTTGATGTTTCCTGAAACACTGATAAGAGTCATTCTTAATTATCAGGCTATTAAATTCAGCATTGATTTATCAGTGGGATATAATGCAATTTAATGCCAAATTGTTATGTTGAGAAAAGGTAAAATGAAGGTAACATAGACAACAAGATTGTGGTTGTGAAATCACGAACATGATTCATTTCCAGGAGCAGTCACTTTCATAAACAGTTGGCCACAAGGTGAAGTCTATCGATTTAAATAGTACAGAACACACTGAAGATCAGGATCTATTAACAATGAGCAGGCATTTCAATAATAACAAACAAAAGCCTTGACATTGGACAAATAAAAAGTTTCAATTTTGAATAGTCGTAAGAGCCACCCACACTGATACACCTGACACTCCCACAGAGTCAAACACACACCTAACACCATCACTATTTGTGTAACACCTACATCCACACGGACATAAATTGGAGAACAAAGCTGCACCCTACACACCCTGTACAATTAGGAACACAGCGGGCTAGTTTAAGTCTTATTTTATATTTGCTGTCCACCCTGTCTATGCCTCTTATCATCTTATACACCTCTATCAAGTCACCTCTCATCGTGCTTCACTCCAAAGGGAAAAGCCCTAGCTTGCTCAGCCTCTCCAGTCCGGGCAGCATCCTGGTAAATCTCCTCTACACCCTCCAAAGTTTCCTATAATGAGGTGACCAGAACTGAACACAATATTCCAAGTGTGTATAAGCAGGGTTTTATAGAGCTACAACATAACCTCACAGCTCTTGAACTCAATCCCCTGACTAATGAAGGGCAACACACCATCTGAACAACTCTGTCAAATTGCACTGTAACTTTGATGGATCTATGACCGTGGACCCCTAAATCCATCTGTTCCTTCACACTGCTGAGAATTTTACCATTAAACTTGTATTCTGTCTTCAAATTCGACCTTCAACACTGAATCACTTGACACTTTTCCAGTTTGAACTCCATCTGCCACTTCTCAGCCCAGCTCTGTATCCTGTCAATGATCTGTTGCAACCTCCATCAATCCTCTACACTATCCACAACTCCACCAACTTTCAATCCATCAGCAACTTACTAACCCACCCTTCCATTTGCTCATCCAAATCACAATAAGCAGAGTTCCCAGAACAATCCACTCAGAACAGCCACGGGGGTCACCAAACTCCAGGCAGAATACTCTCCATCGGTTACCGCTCACTGCCTTCTATGGACAAGAGAATTCTGCATCCACACATCCCTGGATCCCACGCCTCCTCACCCTCTGATGAGCTGAACACAGGGAATCTTATCAAACACCTTATTAAAACCCATATACATCACATCCACTGCTCTACCATAAGACTATAAGGTATAGGAACAGAATTAGGCCATTTAGCCATCAAATCTACTACACAATTCCATCATGGCTGATCCATTTATTCTCTCAGCCCCAATATCCTGTCTCCCCCGCCCAGTATCTCTTCATGCCCTGACCAATCAAGAATCTGTTAATCTCTGCCTTAAATATACAAAAAGACTTGACTCCCACAACTGTCTGTGGCAACAAATTCCACAGATTCACCACCTTCTGGCTAAAGAAATTCCTCCTCATCTCAGTTCTAAAAAGATGCCCCTCTACTTTGAGGCTGTGTCCTTTGGCCTTAGCCACTCCCACCATAGGAAACATCCTCTCCACATTGACTCTTTCAAGGCCTATCAACATTCGATAGGTTTCCATTAGGTCACCTCTCATTCTTCTAAATTCCAGTGAATACAGGCCCAGAGCCATCAAACAATGTCCATATGGCAAGCAGCTTAATCTTGGAATCATTTTCATGAACTTCTTTGAACCCTCTCGATGTACCATCAATAACTGTCGGAGACGGGAGGGGAACGATAGGCTTTTATTATCTGCAAGAGACCACCACACAACATCCTGGAGACTGAGGGAGGAGCAGTGCCTCCAATCACCTTTATACAGGGGTCTGTGGGAGGAGCCACAGGAGCAGTCAGCAGAGGGGCGTGTCCAGACAGGTATATGTAGTTCACCACACCTCTCCAATTTTCCAGTCTTTTGGATCAATTCTAGAATCTATTGATTCTTGAAAGATCATTACTGATGTCTCCAGAATTTCTTCAACCACCTCTTTCAGAACCCTGGGGTGTACACCATCTGGTCCAGGTGACTTTCCTACCTTCAGATCTTTCAGTTTCCCAAGAAACTTCCCTCTAGTAATGGTAACCATCCATTTCATGAACCCTGACACTTGTAACTTCCACCATACTGCTCGTGTCTTCCACCATGAAGACTAATGCAAAATATTTATTCAGTTTGTCCACCATTTCATTATCCCCCATTACTACCTCTCCAACATTTTTTCCAGCAGTTCAATATCCACTATAACTATCACCTCTCTTTTACACTTTATGTATCTGTAGAAACTTTTGGTGGTCCCTGTAATATTATTGGCTAGCTTACTTTCGTATTCCATCTTCACCTTCTTAGTGACCTTTTAGCTGCCTTCTGTTGGTTTTTAAAATTTTCCCAATCCTCTAACTTAACACTAATTTTTGTTCTATTACATTCCCTCTCTTTGGTTTTCATGTTGGCTTTGACTTCCCTTATTAGCCATGGTTCAGTAATCTTGCCGTTAGAATACTTCTTCCAATTTGGGACGTATATACCCTGTACCTTCTGAATTGCTTCCATAAATTCCAGCCATTGCTGGCCTGCCCGTGTTCTTTTCCTATCATCCTTACTACTGTTGGGTATCTGTATACATCTCCCATCAGGGTCTTTTTACCCTTGCAGTTCCTTAACTCTATCCAAAATGATTCAACACCTTCTGGCGCTATGTTACCTTTTGCTAATGATGTAATTCCATTTTTAATCAACAGAGACACACCATCCCCTCTGCCTTCCTGCATATCATTTCAATACAATGTGTATCCTTCAGCATTAAGTTCCTTGCTATAATCTTCTTTCAGCCATGATTCAGTGATGCCTATAACATCATACTTGCCAATCTGTGTAACTGTAATACAAGTTCATCGACTTTATTCCATGTACTGTGCGCATTCAGATATAACACCTTTAGTCTTGTATTCACCTTCGTTGATTTTGTCTGCCTTTTATGTTACAACTCAATCTGTTGACTGGAGTTTTGTTCTATCATCAGGCTCTCCTCGCTAGGAGTCTCCTCGGTTTGTAAACCGATGTCAGCACTATCAGTCCGGTTCCTATCCCACTGCCAAATTAGTTTAAACCTACCCAAACAACTTTAGCCAACCTGCCCACAAGGATACTGGACCCCCTCACATTCAAGTGTAATCCATCCCTTTTGTACAGACCATACCTTCCCCAGAAGAGATCCCAATGATCCATAAACCTGAACCCCTTCCTCCTGCACCAGTTCCTCAGCCGTGCCTTCACCTGCCAAATCATCCTATTGTTACCCTCACTGACACATGGCATAGGGAGCATTCCAGAGATGACTATCCTGGAGGTTTCTCAGCTTTCTAGCTAGCTCCCTAAAATCTCTCTTCAGGACCTCCTCATGCTATGACATTGGTGCCAATATGTGCTAAGATTTCTGGCTGCTCACCCTCACCTTTCAAAAATGCCATGGATATTATTCAAGACATCCCTGATCCTGACACCAGGGAGGCAACACACTATCCGGGATCTCTATCGCACCCACAGAACCTCGTCTCTGTTCCTCTGACTAGGGAAGCTCTTATCGACACTCTAGTCCTCTTCAGCTCTCTGCTCTTCTGAGCCACAACACCAGACTCAGTGCCAGAGACACGGTTCTGGTAGGGCATCCCCCTCAATAGTATCTAAAATTATTTTCTTATTATTGAGGGAATGGCCACAGGTGTACCCTGCACTGGCTGTGCATTGCCCCTCTTTTTCCTGACAGTCACCCAGTTACCTGTCTCCTGCAACCTAGGGGTAACTACCTCCCTGTAGCTCCTGTCTATTATCTCCTCATTCTCCTGTATGAGTTGGTGTTTATCGAGCTGCAGATCCAGTTCCTTAATACATTCTCTCAGGAGCTGCAGCTCGGTGAACCTGGTGCAGATATGTTTATCTGGGAGACTGGGGTTCTCCCAGACTTGCCACATCCCACACCCAGTACAAAACACTGCCCCTGGAGCCATTCTCACTGTACTATGCACCAGTAGGTGAGGAATGAACAAATAAAGGACAGAGAGAGGAACCGTCTATCTCACCCATGCCTGATGAGCCAAAGCCTCTCTAAAGACTGACACGTTCAAAAGAACGGTCTCTCCACTTGCACCTGCGTTACTTGTCTTCTCCCTTCGAATGAATCTCTCTTGCTGATTGGTCACTCCTCAAATCAGAGAAACTGCTGTGAAACTCTGCCTTCGAAATCACGGTAACCACCCTGATTGAAAAGTAACTCTTTTTATGCAACCCTGGTGTGGATTGTCCAACTACTTTCATCAAAGAATTCAATCAGGCTCACAAGACGTGACCTGCCCCTTACAAAGCCTTGATATCACTCATCAGACTATGTTTTTCCAAATGCTTGTAAATCCTTTTGAAGAAACTTCTCCAATAATTTGTCCATCACTGATATAATACTCACTGGGCTATAATTGCCAGAGTTATCCCTACTTCCTTTCCTGAAAAAAGAATTATCATTTGCCACCCTTCAATCATCTGGTACTACTCCTGTGGCCAGTGAGGATGCAAAGATCTTTGTTGAAGTCACATCGATACCTTCCTTCGATTCCAGTAGTAACCTGGGTATATCCCATACGTCTATCCTAACGCTTTTCAAAAGTTTCAACAGGTTCTCTTTCTTAACCTTGACATGTTCTTGCATATCAGCCTGAGTACTCATTAAGGAGCTCCCCTACCTCCTTTGACTCCAGGGACCTGTTTCCACAACTATCCCAATCAGTTCTACCCTCACTCTGGCCATCCTCTTCTTCTTTACAAACATATAGAATGTAATGGCATTTTCCTTAATCGTACTCACCAAGGGCTTCTCGTGCTCTCTTCTAGATCTCCTAAGACCTAGATCTTCAGCTCCATCTTGGCTACCTTGGAACTCTCTAGAGCCCTATCTGATCCTTGCTTCCTAAACCTTAAGTAAGATTCTTTCCTTCTCATGATTGGATGTTTCTCGTCTCTTGTCAACCAAGGTTCCTTTGCACCACCATCCTTTCACTACCTCAATGAGTCAAGCAAATGCTCCCCAAATAACCCCCACATTTCTGTTGTGCATTTCCTTGAGAACATCCATTCTCAATTTATGCTCCCAAGTTCCTGCCTTATAGTATCATAATTCCTCCTTTCCAAGTTAAATAATTCTCCATACCATCTGCTCCTATCCCTCTCCAAGGCTATTGTAAAGGTCAAAGAGATGTTTTTCATGACGTATATCAATGATTTGGACTATGGTATTAATGGATTTGTGGTTAAATTTGCTGATGAAACCAAGATAGGTGGAGGTGTGGATAGTGTTGAGGAAACAGAGAGCCTGCAGAGAGACTTAGATAGTTTAGGGGAATGGGCAAAGAAGTGGCAAATGAAATACAATGTTGGAATGTGTACGGCCACGCACTTTGGTGGAAGAAATAAACAGGTAGACTATTATTTAAATGGGGAGAGAATTCAAATTGCAGAAATGCAAAGGGACTTGGGAGTCCTTGTGCAGGATACCCTAAAGGTTAACCTCCAGGTTGAGCCGGTTGTGAAGAAGGTGAATACAATGTTAGCATTCATTTCTAGGGGTATAGAATATTAGAGCAGGGATGTGATGTTGAGGCTCTATAAGGCACTCGTGAGACCACACTTGGAGTATTGTGTGCAGTTTTGGGCTCCTTATTTTAGAAAGGATATACTGACATTGGAGAGGGTTCAGAGTAGATTCACTAGAATGTTTCCAGGAATGAAAGGGTTACCATATGAGGAACATCTGGCAGCTCTTGGGTTGTATTCCCTGGAGTTCAGGAGAATGAGGGGGGATCTCATAGAAACATTCCGAATGTTAAAAGGCCTGAGCAGATTAGATATGGCAAAGTTATTTCCTGTGGTAGGGAATTCTAGGACAAGAGGGCACAACTTCAAGATTGAAGGACGTCCTTTTAGAACTGAGATGCAGATAAATTACTTTAGTCAGAGGGTGGTAAATCTGTGGAATTTATTGCCACAAGTGGTTGTGGAGGCCAAGTCATTGGGTGTATTTAAGGCAGAGATAGACAAGTTCTTGATTAGCCAGGGCATCAAAAGGTATGGGGTGAAAGCAGGGCAGTGGGGATGACTGGAAGAATTGGATCAGCCCATGATTGAATGGCAGAGCAGACTCAATGGGCCGAATAGCCTACTTCTGCTCCTACAGTGCCATGCAAATGTTTGGGCACCCCTGGTCAAAATTCTGTCACTGTGAATAGTTAAGTGAGTAGAAGATGAATTGATCTCCAAAAGTCATAAAGTTAAAGATGAAACATTCTTTTCAACATTTTGAGCAAGATTAGTGTGTTATTTTTATTTTGTATAATTTTAGAGTGAAAAATGGAAAGGAGCACCATGCAAAAGCTAGGACACCCCAAAAGATTTGAGCTCTCAGATAACTTTAACTGAGGTCTCAGATCTTAATTAGCTTGTTAGTGCTATGTCTTGTTCACAGTTATTGTTAGGAAAGGCCAGGTTATACAAAATTCAAAGCTTTATAAATACCCTGACTCCTCAAACCTTGTCCCAACAATCAGCAGCCATGGGCTCCTCTCAGCAGCTGCCTAGCACTCTGAAAATTAAAATAAACGATGTCCACAAAGCAAGAGAAGGCTATAAGAAGATAACAAAGCTTTTTCAGGTAGCCGTTTCCTCAGTTCATAACGTAATTAAGAAATGGTAGTTAACAGGAATGGTGGAGGTCAAGTTGAGGTCTGGAAGACCATGAAAACATTCTGAGAGAACTGCTTGTAGGATTGCTTGAAAGGCAAATCGAATCCCCAATTTGACTGCAAAGACCTTCAGGAAGATTTAGCAGATTCTGGAGTAGTGGTGCACTGTTTTACTGTGCAGCGACACCTGCACAAATATGACCTTCATGGAAGAGTCATCAGAAGAAAAGATTTCCCGTGTCCTCACCACAAAATTCAGCATCAGAATTTTGCAAAGGAATATCTAAACAAGCCTGATGCATTTTGGAAACAAGTCCTATGGACTGACGAAGTTAAAATAGAACTTTTTGGCCACAATGAGCAAAGATATGTTTGGAGAAAAAAGGGTGCAGAATTTCATGAAATGAACACCTCTCCAACTGCTAAGCATGGGGGTGGATTGATCATGCTTTGGGCTTGTATTGCAGCCTGTGGCACGGGGAACATTTCACTGGTAGAGGGAACAATGAATTCAATTAAATACCAGAAAATTCTGGAAGTAAACTTCACACTGTCTGTAAAAAAAGGTGAAGATGAAAAGAAGATGGTTTCTACAACAGGATAATGATCCTAAACACACCTCAAAATCCACAGTGGGCTACTTCAAGAGGCGCAAGCTAAAGGTTTTGTCATGGTCCTCACAGTCCCCCAACCTAAACATCATCGGAAATCTATGGATAGACCTCAAAAGAGCAGTGCATGCAAGATGGTCCAAGAATCTCACAGAACTAGAAGCCTTTTGCAAGGAAGAATGGGCCAAAATCCCAGAAACAAGAATTGAAAGACTCTTAGCTGGCTACAGAAAGCGTTTGCAAGTTGTGATACTTGCCAAAGGGGGTGTTACTAAGAACTGTCCATGCAGGGTGCCCAAACTTCTGCTTCAGGCCCTTTCCCATTTCGTTATTTTGAAACTGTAAAAAATGGAAATTGAAAAGTAATCTTGCTTAAAATATTAAAGAAATGTATTATCTTTAACTTTATGCCTTTTGGAAATCAGGTCATCTTTTATTTGCTTAGTTATTCAAAGTAACAGAAATTTTGACTGGGGGGCCCAAACTTTTGCATGTCACTGTATATCTTATGGTCTTATGGAGATGTGGTCACTGTCTCCAAAATGCTCACCCAACAAGTGGTCTGACTCCTCATCTGGATCATTGCCTAGGACCAGACCCAGTATGGCATCTCCACATATTGAGTCAGGAATCCTTCCTCAACAAACCTAACAAATTCTGCCCATCTCAACTATTTGCTCTAAGGAGTTGTCAATCCTCATTAGGGAAGTTGAAATTCCCCATGAGAACAACCCTGTTATTTTTGCACCTTTCCAAAATCTGCCTCCGATCTGTTCCTCAGTTGCTAATGGGTTGAATAGAATACTCCCAATAGTGTGATTGCTCCCTCCTGTTTCTGACATCCACCCACACTGACTCAGTGGACAATCAACAACCTCCCTTTCTGCGGCTGTGATACTATCCTTGATTAGAAATGCCATGCCCGCCCACCTCATTTACCTCCCTCCTGTCCCTTTTGAAAAAATTAAATGCTGGAACATCCAGCAGCCATCCTTGCCTTTGTGACAGCCAGGTCTCCGTAATGGCCACAACATCGTAGTTCCACGTACTGCCCCATGGTCTAAGCTCATCGTCCTGGTCCTGATTCATTTTACATTGAAATAGACACAGTTCAACTCATTCCACAGACTGCAGTTTTGTTCTATCATCAGCCTATCCTTCCTCACCAGCTCTATGAGCTGCATCTGACTGTACACCAACTACCCCATCTCCCTACAAAACTAGCTTAAACCGTCCCTAACCCTCCCTAACTCTCCCTAAGACTCACTAACTCTCCCTAACCCTCTCTAACCTTCTCTAACCCTCCCTAACTCTTCCTAACACTCCCTAACCCTCCCTAACCCTCCATAAGCCGATGACATGACTGTGGTGGGTCTCATCAGCAAGAATGATGAGTCAGCTTACAGAGAGGAGGTTCAGCGGCTAACGGACTGGTGCAGAGCCAACAACCTGTCTCTGAATGTGAACAAAACAAAAGAGATGGTTGGTGACTTCAGGAGGACACGGAGTGACCACTCCACGCTGAACATCGACAGCTCTTCGGTAGAGATCGTTAACAGCACCAAATTTCTTGGTGTTGACCTGGCGGAGAATCTCACCTGGTCCCTCAACACCAGCTCCATAGCAAAGAAAGCCCAGCAGCATCTCTACTTTTTGTGAAGGCTGAGGAAAGTCCATCTCCCACCCCCCCCATCCTCATCACATTCTACAGGGGTTATATTGAGAGCATCCTGAGCAGCTGCATCACTGCCTGGTTCGGAAATTGCACCATCTCGGATCGCAAGACCCTGCAGCGGATAGTGAGGTCAGCTGAGAAGATCATCGGGGTCTCTCTTCCCGCCATCACGGACATTTACACTACATGTTACATCCGTAAAACAAACAGCATTATGAAGGACCCCACACACCCCTCATACAAACTCTTCTCCCTCCTGCCATCTGGGAAAAGGCACCAAAGCATTCGGGCTCTCACAACCAGACTAAGTAACAGTTTCTTCCCCCAAGCTATCAGACTCCTCAATACCCGAAGCCTGGACTGACACCTTACTGCCCTACCATCTTGCTTATTATTTATTGTAATGCCTGCACTGTTTTGTGCACTTTATGCAGTCCTGGGTAGGTCTGTAGTCTGGTGTAGTTGCTTTTTTTTTCTCTGTGTTGTATTTTACGTAGTTCAGTCTAGTTTTTGTACTGTGTCATGTAACACTATGGTCCTGAAAAAACATTGTCTCGTTTTTACTATGTACTCTACCAGCAGTTATGGTCAAAATGACAATTAAAGTGACTTGACTTGACTTGTTAACTCTCGTTGAATACAGCAAACTTAACCCTTTTGCCTCATTCTCCCAATTTCAAGCTTAAAAGCTCCTGAGTATTCAGCACTGAGGAAGAAAAGGACTTGGAAAGGTTGACCAAGTCTTACGGTTTAAATCAGCAGCAAAAAGAAATCAGCCTCCTTCAATTGGTCTGACGATTTGCCCCCAAGGTGCACATTGTCCACAGTAACATTTATTTCCCAGTGGGAAGGGAGAGAATTGCTCAGTGGAGAGCAAAGACAATCTTCAGTGAACTTGTTTTATTTCATTTTCTAAATATCTTCTCACAGTAAATGAATTTCCATTTAAACAGCACTTTGCTTTCCATTTAAAATTTTGTCCAAGTTCCTTAGCCTGGGGTTGAACTGAAAGCAAAGTGGGTAAAGAGCTGCAACTTCAGGAACTGCTCGTGTTTATCTCACATTCTGGCTCTTCCAGGAAGAATCTTTAATCTGAGTGTTAATATATTGTTGCAAACACTGGTTTGTTACATTTAATAATAGTTTTTACTAGGATACTGCCCGGATTGGAGGGCAGGAAAAATGTGTTCTCCAGAGTAGCAGAGGCTGAGGGGAGGGTCTGATTGAGGTTTAAAAGATTATCAGAAGCATGAAGTAGACAGGCAGTATCTTTTCCCAAGGTCAAAATGGCTAATACCAGAGGGCATTCATTTAAGGTGCAATTTGTGCAGGGCAAGTTTTTAAATATTGCACAGCCTGAAGTGCACTGGCAGGGTCGGTGTGCAGGCAAATACAACAGAGGCATTCAAGGCACAAGAGAGCCGGCAGATGCTGGAAGTCTGGAGTATCTGTGGAAGGAAATGAACGGTCAACACTCCAGGCCACGGCCTTCATTCAATGTTCTGAAGGGTCCCCAGCCAAAATATCAATTGTTCATTTCATTCTGCAGAGGCATCCAAGAATCTCATATTAATGTGCAGAGTACAGAGGAATTATAGACATTGTGTTGGCAGAATGGATTAGTGTAGACAGGTATTTAATTACTAGTTTAATTAGGTCTGTGCAACATCATAGGCCAAAATGCCTCTGCGGTGCTGTACTGTCTCATTACAATACATTCTGATACAATAAATGCACATGGGAAAGTTGTTCAGCGAGAAATAACTTGCCTTATGACAGTAAACAACCCACTAACTGTACTGAGAGTGCAGATACCCATCAGCAGGAAACGTAAGAGCCATCAGTATCTTTAATACCATTCATACTCACATTTCAAACAGAAAATCCACCCAAATGAGCTGAGAAGCAAATAGCTGTCAATCAAAGTAGCATTCTTAAATTCCTTCCACTGTTCTGAACTCCTACCAAAAATAGGATATACTGTGAGTTTTCAACACATGTTTCTTACCATTAATCACTTTAGATGGCAGAAAAGTAAAGGAACTCATTATATTTTTAACACAGATGCCTTGACCAGTCACCTGTGGATTGGATGTTTAACTGCCTGTATTTCCGAGCTCGATTCAAGTAAAGCTCGTGACCCGGGTACACTGGGAGGATAATCTGCTTTCTATAAACTGCTTCTGCTTGATCTGATTGTTCCCAGTGATTTCTCTTACCACAGTGACTGTAAAGGAACCCAGGCTCAATTATGATTACGGCAGAAAGAGAGTGAAAGGCAATGGGTGACTGGGGCACACCCAGAGACGGGTACCCTGAGGTGAGGGTGCCCTTGCAGTCACCGGGGGAGGGGGAGCATTCAAAATGAAAGTGTGGGTATATGGGGAGGTAACCAGGAGGGATTTCATTGCCTGAGTGGGGACCCTGTGGTACAGGAAGTTCCAGGTCCTGTTCGAAGAGAGACCTCTCATTCTGAACTGAACACTTCATCAGGATCACTGACAGAAGTTACATCCCCACACTGCTGCCAGCATTGCTCTCTGGAGTAGTTAGGGCCCCTGATATTTCCTTCTAGTCAGCACACAGACACAGCTAATAGAACCGCTCCCTCACGAGCTGGAGATTCGGGTTCAATCACGATCTGTGGGACTGCTGGTGTGAAGTTTGGAGGTTCCCCCTGTGCTCTGGTTTCCTCCCACATCCCAAAGTCAGGCTGGCTGGTGGTTTCTTTGGTGATGATAAAGTGTCCCTAGTGTGTGAGCGAATGGTGGAATGAGGGAAACCTGATGAAAGAGTAGAGTGAAATGGGATTATCACAGGACTAGTGAGCGTGAGCGTGGATTCAGTACACCAAAAAGAGTTTCGGTGCTGTAACTTTCTCTGTGGTCTGAAACACAGATCCCAGTCCCTGCAGTTCTCTCTTTACCTGCTGAGTTCCCATCTACATCTGAGCAATAAAGCAAGGGGAAGCTGTAACAGACCGAATCAGTTCCTGCCTGGATATATGTGCTCGTCATTAACATACCTTAATGAAGCAGTTTCTCAGGATTGGGACAAAATCGATGGAGTCACTCTGAGACCAGGCTGAATAGCCTCTACTGTGTCATAGGAGACCACAGTAACCGTTTATGTTTTTCAATACCATCCACGAATCCCAGGTGGTGATAAGTCAGCTTACCAAAATTACCAAAATCACTAGTTTTGCAATACTACACCCACTTTGATCACTTTGCCCTAAAACCTTTTTTTGTAAAAAGTATTTAATTTATGCTGAATTTGTGATTATTTAAGATTTTCTTGTGAATTCTCCTTATTTTTTGCCGTATGCCAGTGATGCTGCTGCAAGTGAGTTTCTCGTTGTTCCTGTGCAAACATTCCTTGTGCAGATGACAATAAACTGACTCTGTCTTTGAGTGACAAAGGGACAATTGGGGGAGGGAGAGAGGAATAGCAGAAAATTTGTGTTTAAAATGTGACAATATCTAGACATTAAAATCCAATATGTTTGGCAAAATTAGTTCAGCAGCTAATTAGTGAAATTTTGCCAAATTTCCAGTTTAAGATGAACCTCAGCAACTTCCGGCCGGTGGCTAACGAAACAAGGAAAACGACTAAATACTTTGTTAATCACACTTTTTCTGGCGAATGATCACCACAAGCAATAGCCTGTAACCTCCTCTTTGGATTTTCGACGTGGCAGAACCGAGGCGAGGTGAGGTGGTGGGACCGTAGCCGACAGAGAGGAAGACCTGAGGTTCGATCGATTTAGGCGCTGTGCCGAATCAGAGCGTTCGGCTCCAGGCCGAATCGAGGCAGCGAGGTCCAGGCACCAGAGTGTACTGAAGAGACTGAACACAACGTCCGGATGGAGACCTAATCGCAGGGTCGCCTCGGAGAAGTCAGGTACAGGCTGAATCGAAGCGCTGAGGTCCTGGCCCCAGAGTGTATCAAGGTGATGTTTGGACATTGATTTGGGCACCGGGCTCGATGGAAAAGGTCAGGGTGTCAGGCCCGAGGCGAGGGATGGACCATTTCAGATAGCTGCTCCACGAGTTGGCTCTGACTGCGCTGAACTAAAGGACTCTCTTTGCAGACTTCTGTTCAGAACGCTATTCGCTTGCGGTTATCGCTTGCATGATTTGTTCGCTTTATTCTCTCTGCCATTGGGTGTTCGACGGTCTTTTTTGAAATGGGTTCTTTTGGGTTTTCTTTGTTTCGTGGCGGCCTGCAGAAAGGTGAATCTCAAGTTTGTATAATGCATACATACTTCGATTATAAATGTACTTTGAATTTAGAACTTTGAGAAACATTTTGATTCACAATATGATTTAAAATAACAGAACAAGTTTATACACTAAAATCCTGACTCTGGAGATATGATCAGTCGAGGTTTTCGGCCCATTTATTTCAGCAGAAGAATCACAGCTCAGGTCAACTTCACTTTGTGCTCTTTAATTTCCCTTCACCCAGAAGACAAGGTTCTTGTCTGTTATTTGACACATGCACAATAACCGGCTTTGAAAACCGAGCAATTTCTCAAGTCTGATTATTCATGTTTTTTCAGATTACAGGATTAAGGGAAGACCTCACCACCCCTATCGCACCCAGATCAGCATGGGGCACAGGAACGGCACAGCATCTTGTCAGGGAAATCAGATCAGTGGGAGATGAAAGAAAACAGGGTCATGGAGGATTGAACAAACACCAGCATTAACTTGGAAGTGAGCTGAATACTTCCAGTGCTGAGAATCTCTGCACTGTTTGAGCTGGGTAAGTGAAGAGATAAGCCAGGTAAATGACGGGCTTTTTGTCTTCAACCGCAGCTGATCAAATCTATCTAAACGATTTAGGATAACAGTTGAGTACGGTACCTCTGGTTCATCCAACATTTCAGAGAGTGTACAAGGGAGTTCTTCATGTGCAGCACTTACCTCCCTGTAAAAACCCCTCTCTGACATCGCCTCTGTTGTTTACTCCAATCATCTTAAAGTCCTGCCCTCTCATATGAGCCTTTACTGCCCTGGGAACAAGCTGCTGGATGTTGACTCTATCGATGCCTCTCCTCTCAGCACCTTACACACCTCGAGCAAGTCACCTCTCATCCTCCTTCATTCCAAAGAGAAAAGCATCAGCTTGCTCAACCTTTCCTCATAAGACAGCTTTCTAATCCAGGCAGCGGCCTGGCAGATCTCCTCTGCACCCTCTCTAAAGCTTCCACATTCTCCCTGTGACCAGAGCTGAGCTGGACTGGACTGAACCATTCTCCCACCTTCTCCTTGTAACCATTAACCCCCTTTTCCAATCAAGAGCCAATCAATCGCTGCCTTAAATAAGCCCAACAACATGGCTTCCACAGCCCACTGTGGAACGATTCACCTCCCTGTGGCTGAAGAAATTACTTCTCATCTCAGTTTTAAAGGGATGCCCTTTATTCTGAGGGTGTGCTATCAGATCCTGGACGCTCCTGGTAACAAAAACATCATCTCCACATAAAATCTATCCCGGCCTTTCAGGTAACTGCTTGGTTTCAATGGAATTCCCCCTCATCTTTCTGAACTCTGCCCAAAGACAATCATCCATCGATTTATCCCCTTTCTTTCTGCTGTGTCCAGACTTTTAAAATTAAATAATCCCAGTAATCTGCCTCAATATTTTTCACTCATAGTGGCCTGTAGCCTGACATTATCAGGAGAGTCTAAAAATATACCTAGCCACACCCTTGACGTTATAGATAGCAATATTAATATATGCACATTAGGACAATGGAAAGATATTGCATCCTCCCTGATTATAATATAAGCATCAATTCATTTACTTGGAATGGGTTAATGCCTCTGGTAACAAAGAGGATAAAGAAATATCATCCTAAAGCTTTAAGCATTTTCCCACTAATCCCATGATGATAATGTCTAGGCTCAGCATATCCTGCTTGCACTGGAGTCTGTCTGATCGGACACCAACCACATTAACTTTAAAATCAGTGCCATTTAAAATGACTCAGACAAGGAAAGCTTGTTACATTTTCTGTCTCAGAGACAGAGTCAGCCGTCACAAAAACCCAATGTGGGACCACATTCCCTCTCGATTTATAATAAGCTTTTATTAGAATTAACTATTATTAATGGAGTTATCTATAATGCAGCTGTTAATGAGACTTTGTAATCTCTGGAAGAAAACCTCTATTACTTTGATACACTGGAGACTCTAATCTTTACATTCTCTTTTTAGGTTGTTACTAAGGTTTTAACTAAAAATTTTTATAGGTTTCAAACAGGAATCAATGGTCTGGAATTAATTTTCTGAATCGAACTTGAGGCTGCTTTCTGGGGAGAGTATTCACACACAATTCACGACTCCTGCAAAAATGCAAAGTTGCAAACCTGAGTTTTTCCCGAAGGCCGCGTAGCTGTTGCTCTGATGAAGGAGCAGAAGTGTTCAGCAGGAGCAGAGTTAGAGAAACGATTGAGAACAAACCACAACAGAAGTACAAGCAGAGGTTTCCAAATCTTTGTTCAAAGTTATTTGTTTTACTCACATAAGAACGTTGAAGTGAGGAGCTTTGTGAGAGAATTCTACCGGCAGAAAGCTCCGCAGCAATAGGAATGTTGGATGCACCACGGACCAGCGGACCAGAATTGTGGGAGAGCAGGGAACTCTGAGAGTTTTAAGTCCGGAGGTGATTGCAGGATGTAAAGAAGGGCAGACCGTTAGTATAAGGTAGACCCATTTCCACATGTGCGTTTGCAGGGTGCAGAGGGACACTGATGTGCGATAGTGTAACATGTTAAATGGGAGGGTCCTTCTGTAGGTGAATGCTGTTGCTAGATCATTATTAGATTCCCCCACTCTGACCTTCTCACTTGCTCATTACTTCCCCCTGGGTCCCCTTCTCCTTCCCTTTTTCCTATGGTCACTCTCCTCTCCTATCAGATTCTTTCTTCTCCGGCCCTTGACCTTTCCCACCCTCCTGGTTTCACCTATCACCTTCCAGCTGGCCTCCTCCCCCTCCCCCCCACCTTCTTATTCTGGAATCTTCCCCCTTCCTTCTCAATCCCGAAGGAGAATTCCAGCCCAAAACATCAGCTGTTTATTCTTCTCCATAGACGCTGCCGGACCTGCTGAGTTCCACCAGCATTTTGTGTGTATGACTAGATGTGCGTACTCACAATCCATTGGCTTTTAAAATTATCCAACAGAGATTTTTCCTTGTATGTAACTGCCCAAGATTTTAACCATTCACAATCATCTTGACAGTTTTAAAAAGCAATCAGTGTAACATAAACCAAACAGCCTGTAATCTCTAAGGTCTAGTTATCAGATCTGATGCCTCAGTGGAGCCCAGATGAATGTATTAGAGAGATCAACAACAGGCTGAAAAGCCTTTGGCTAGACGCAGGCGATTAGCCCAGCTTCCCACTGCCGATGGTTGATCATTTCTGTGTGAGCAATACACCCCAGCACGCTGGATGTATTTATTATCTGAAGCCTCCCCATTACTCAGAGAGCTTCAGTGCTTCATGCTAAGCCTGTGTAATATATACAGGGCTGAAGTAACGGTGACCCAACTGCACCATGTTACATAGAATAGAATAGAATAGTACAGCACATTACAGGCCCTTCGGCCCACGATGTTGTGCCGACCCTCCGTTTATATGCATCTTCTACACCTGGACCCAGCCCACAAAGATATCCAAATCAGGCCTCAAGTTGCTTTACTGTGTCCAAAGCTACAGACTCCTGCCCTCGCCCAGGATCGACATATTTAAGAACTGTGCAATCAATAGCTTCATGTAAATTACTTAGAAAGCAATGCTCCAGACAGGGGTCTCCAGAGGCACCCATTTGTGGTTGAACAGCCTACAGAGCTTCTCCCATCAGTAACCATTCACAAACTCGTTTACAAACAGAAATTCATTAGCAATCTAATGTAAAATTCATTTCCTCAATCCGAGAGCTATTTGAGCTCACTTAATAGCCTCTTAATTGATACCTTAGATGAAATTTAGGCAGATAACTTATGTAGTTACCACTGAGCACTTTTAGGATTGCTTCGAAATATTCAATCTATTTAGCGACACTGGGAAAGAGACTTTCAGCTACATGCTTCAGAAGAAAAACAGTGTTCTGATGGAAACTGGCTGAACCCAAAGTAAGTCAGCCCGTTTCTGCATTTTCAGTCCAGCTGGGAAATTCACTTCCTCATTTATAGGGGAGGGGTGTGTGGGTATAGGGGTGGGGTCAGGGTTCATTCTCTTCACTACTTTTTTTCCCAGCACGACACTCCCCCTTATTCAATCCTCAAAATTCATCTGCAGTGAGATTTTCAACCGGATTGGTTTGAAAAGCAACTTTCATATTTCCTCACAGAACAACCAAGTTTCATGATACTGCTTCCCCCCAGACTGCTCTGTTTAAAAGAGCAACACAGAAATGCTTCCTTTTCCATCCTTACTGAGACTTCAAAGACCACCTGATGAGTTCTTTGCCTGTAAAGGTCAAGACCGCAAACCTCAGGATGATTCTGAATGCTGCTGATCTCTGCTGCAGAACTGCAGAAGAGAAAATACCCAACGCTGACATAAGGAGACATCATCTGCTTTTATTTCACCCTGCAGAAAGAGACAGTGTTTTCAGACGCCTCGCAAGCTTCACCACAGTATAGGCTTTCACAGCCTCCGCCTATGTCCTCACAAAGAACTTGATGGCAACCTCCTGCCAGGTGTAACTGGCCACTCCTGAAGGTCTCCCTGTGCCTTTTGCACAAAGAATGTGTCTCCTTTAGGCACCGTTCATCATTATCTCATCCAGCAACCTCTCAATTATTCCAAACCTCCTTCCATCCCTATGGCTTCCTTCATCTGAGCCAACATACCACTGGAGATGAAAGTAGTGCTTCTGAGAACCGGCCGTAGAAATAATTCCAGCGAGGCTGCCTGGTGAGAACTGTGAAAACTTGAAACACATCAATGGGGAATGACAGAGTGAGAGCTTCAGCACAACATTGCTCAGTGAAACCAGACAATGTCACTCTGTGATTGAGTTTTATCATCTTTCTATATTTCCCCAAGCAGCATCAGGATGAGCTGAAATACTCCTTCAGTCTCAAAAAAAAGTATGAAATAATTCCTAGGCCAAAGTCTCAATATGGGGAAGCAAATTTGAAAATCCCTAATAACTGCTTTTTCCATAAAGAAATGCATCCTTAATGCATCCAGCTTCCTATGGTCAATATCAAACTGATTGGTCTGTGCTTCCGTACAAGCTCCTTTTCTATATTAAATGCACCATTTGATCTCTCTTCAACCAAATATTCTCTGATTATAATAGCTAGTAACCATATCAGGAAAACCGGCCTCCCCTCCATTGACTCTGTCTGGACTTCCTGCTGCCTCGGAACACAGCCAATATAATGAGTCAGAGAAAATTTACAAGGATGTTGTCAGGACCTGAGGACCTGATGAGGGGAAAGACTGAATAGGCTGGGACTTTATTCCCTAGAGCCCAGGAGAACGATAGAGATAGACAAAGTTATGGTGTGTATAGATAGGGTAAATGTAAGCAAGCTTTCTCCACTGAGGTCGGGTGAGGCTCAAATGGGAAGTCATAGGTTAAGGGTGAAAGTTGAAATGTTTGAGAGGAACATGAGGAGGGTCATTTTCACTCAGAGGGTAGTGAGTGTGTGCACAAGCTGCCAGCTGAAGTGTTGGAGTCTCAGCATCACATTCCTGCTCTTATATTCTGGACCTATTGAAATGAATGTTAACATTGCATTTGCTTTCCTCATCACCAACTCAACCTGCAAGTTAACCTTTAAGGTGTTTTGCATAAGGACTCCCAAGTTCCTTCGCACCTCAGATCTTTGAATTGTCTCCCCATTTAGAAAATAGTCTGAACACTTAATTTTTCTACCAAGCAACACACACAAAATGCTGGTGGAACACAGCAGGCCAGGCAGCATCTATAGGGAGAAGCGCTGTCGACGTTTCGGGCCAAGACCCTTCGTCAGGATCTGCAGATTTCCTCATGTTTTTTTTTACCAATGTATTTTCCAACATTGTATTACATTTGCCACCTTCTTGCCCATTCTCCTAATCTGCCTGAATCCTTCTGCAGCCTTCCTATTTCCTCAACACTACCTGTCCTTCAACCAATCTCTATATCATCTCCAACCCCGGAAACAAAGCTATCTATTCTATTTTCTAAATCATTGATATGCAGCATAAATAGAAGCGGCCCCAACAGCGACCCCTGTGGAACACCGCTAGTCACTGGCAGGCAACCAGAAAAGGATCCTTTTATTCCCACTCACTGTCTCTTACCAATCAGCCAATGCTTTAACCATGCCAGTAACTTTCCTGTAATAGCAGGGGTTTTAACTTGGTAAGCAGACTCATGAGTGGCACCTTGTCAAAGTCGTTCTGAAAACCCAAATATTCAACATCCACTGCATCCCTTTTATCTATCCTACTTGTAATATCCTCAAAGAATTCCAGTAGGTTCATCAGGCAAGATTTTCCTTTAAGGAAACCATGCTGACTATGTCCTATCTTGTCCTGTGTAACCCAGTACTCCATAACCTCATCCTTAACAATTGACTCCAACATCTTCCCAAACACTGACGTCAGGCTGACTGGTCTATAATTTCCTTTTTGCTATCTCACTCCTTTCTTGAAGAGTGGAGTGACATTTGCAATTTTCCAGTCCTCTGGAACCATGCCTTTAAAAGCATGAAAGAAAAATGAAAGAAAAAAGAAAAAAAGGAAAAAAAGGAGAAAAAAAAAGAAAAGTAAAATGGAGGGTTATGGGGTAGTGTAGGTTTAGTACTTTTTAAGGATTATATAGGTCGGCACAACATGGTGGGCTGAAGGGCCTGTACTGTGCTGTAGTGTTCTATGGTTCTATGTTCTATGCCAGAGTCCAATGATTCTTGAAAGATCACGGGGGGACTCCGCCCACTGCCTACGGAGTGACGCACATTTGTGTGGCTGCGATTAATTCTTCCTTTTCCCCAGTTTAAACTTTGAATTTTTAACTTTTATTTGTCGGATCTTGGAGGGGAATAGTTGTTATTATGTCACAATCTTTAAGAAGTGGAAAGCAGCTTCCTGAATCCAGCAATGGAAAGGGGAAAACTTTGAAAGAAAAATCAGAAGATATCCCTGTCTGGGCTGAGTGTTTAGAACATACACTGATGGTTCTCGACAGGAAAATAGACAACAATACGGTAAAACTTGATACTACCTCTTCTAAGATGAAGTCGTTGCGAGAGAGTTTTCAATTTGTGCAGGAAAATATTATTTCCCTGAATTCTGAACTTAAAGAGAAGAATCGTCAGATAGCGGATATTTCAGCCCGCTTGGAAAAGTCTCAACATAAGATTGTCGATTTAGAAGCAAGATCTCATCGGAATAATATTCAAATTGTTGGTCTGAAGGAAGGATCTGAGAGTGGGGATTTATTGGACTATTTTTCTAACTTGTTTCAATCTCTGTTTGTGGATATTTTACCTCAAACTCCCAATATTGAAAGAGTGCATAGAATTTTCACTTCAAAATCTCGGGATCCGAATATGCCAACGTCAGTTTTGGTCTGCTTCCTTCATTTCAAAGTTGAAGACCAAATCATAAAATATGTAAGGAAACACAGAGTTTTTAAATTCAAGGGTTTTGGGATTCATTTTTATGAAGATTGTCCATGGGAAGTTATGGACCTGCGGTCTAAATTCGTTCCAAACATGAAGATAGCCTATAATAAGGGATTATTCCCATCACTTCACTATCCAGCCTGATTAAAATTATTTCCCAAAGATCGACTCCACGTGTTTCTCTGGACCCCAAGGAGACATTGGACTATGTTAACTCTATTTCGGTTGCAGCCGAGGTTTGAATAGTTTTAGGTCTGCTGAATAATTGTTATTTCGGAAAGAAAATAAGCTTTGAAGATTTCTGATTTGCTTAAGATGTCCATTGATCGATGGACCATTTAAAGAAGATGTGAACTTTTTGATGTGACTGTGTGAATGACTTTTCCGAAATCTGTTTGGTCTACTAAGCGAATTAACACAGCAGGCAGATTGTTAACTGCTTTAATTATTTGCTTCTATCCTCCTTTTTTCTCATTAATTAAGTGATAGTTTTCATAGTTCATAAGGACTTTTTCTTATATATACATAATTGGGAGGGCTTACTAGATTGATACTTAGTTTTTTTTCTACAAACAGTTTTTCATTGGGTGTGTAAGTTAAATGGAATATGGCGCTGATTTTTCTTCATTAGAGATTACATAGGCATTCTTCTCTTTGTTTAATTTTATTGTTTTGGGGTTTTCAGAGCCTGTTTCTGCATTCCCCAGCTTATTTTTAAGGATTAAGTATAAACATTTTTTTTTCCTCTGCTGTGCTTTCCTATTTTAGGACCGTGTGTTTTGTTTTGTAACTGGGGCTGGGAGGAAATTAAGGAGAGCTTTTAAAATTACCATTAAAAATCGGCAGCTCGTGGAGTCTTTCTCTTCTTTTACTTCTATGGGGACGCATTTCGGCTTTTTTTGCCAAATTTCAGGCTTTTCGGGGTGGTGGGAGGACTGGGTTAGTTTTGAGTTATAAGATTAATTGTAGGATTAATTTTAGTTTTCTTTTCTATATTTTATTCCCATTACGGAGTTCCGGAGCATACATGTGTTGTATATGGTTATATTTATCACCGCCAGTTTTGATTAACTTGCACTGGTATGCGTGTATTTATGTGTTAAATAAAATAATTTTTTATGGAAACTAAACAGATAAATGTTATAAGCTGGAACGTACGTGGTTGAAATCATCCTATTAAGTGCAAGAAGATTTTTAAAATCATTAATTGATTCCAACATGATATAATTTTGCTCAAGAAATGCATATCAAAATGGGCGATCAAAATAGATTTTTTAAAATGTGGAAGGGCCAATTTCCTGCTACTTGTCAAAATAAAACAAAGGGAGTATCTATCTTTATTAAATCTAATATTTTATTCATCCAAGAAGACATTGTGTCAGATATTACTGGTAGGTTTTTAATTGTTAAAGGAACAATTTGGAACAGAAAAATAGTCCTGGTTATTCTATATGCACCTAATGTAGATGATCCTTTTTTAAAAATGTGTTTGCTTTATTGCCAGATTTAAATGAATATATGTTGTTAATGGATGGTGATTTCAACTGTTATTTAAATCCTTTGATTGACAGGAGTTCTACCAATCAATGGCTTCCAAGTTGTTCTGCATCACTTATTAACTCTTTTTTAATTAATTTTAGCATGGTTGAAATTTGGAGACATTTACATCCTAATGATAGAGATTATTCTTTTTTTCACATGTTCACAAAATATATTTGAGAATCGATTATTTTATAGCTGATCCCTGATTTTTGTCCAAAGTCCAGAAATGTGAATATGACGCTATCGATCTCTCAGATCATGTCCTTTAAGCTTAGCTTTTGAATTGAATGATGTCATTATTGGAAATTTGCCTTGGCATTTTCCAGAAAATTTATTACAAAGTTCAGACTTCGTCAAATTTATTGAGACTCAGATAAAAAATGTTTTCTTTTTAATAATGCAAGGGATGTGTCGAAATTGATTATATGGAATATATTTAAAGCATTTTGTGTGGTCAGATAATCTCCTATTTAGCTAAACTTAAAAAACAGAAAAAAGCAGAGTTAGATAAGATTTCAAAATAAATTAAAGACTTGGATAATATTTATGTAATCTCTCCTAAAATTGATTTATTCTAACAAAGAGTTGAACTTCAAGCACAATATAATTTATTATTAACATCCTATTGAAAGAAATTTGCTTAAATTGAAAAGTCAGTTTTATGTGTTTGGGGATAAAAATAATAAGCTATTAGAATCTCAATTAAAAGCAGCTAGAGCTAAAAGACAAATTTTAAAAATTCATAAAGAGACGGTAGGTTAACATGTAATTATGAAGATATTTATAAAATTTTTCAAGCCTTTTGCATTGAACTTTATAAATCTCAATTTCCAGTTGATTCTTCTAAAATTAATGCCTTTTTACAAAAGATCGATTTTCCTCGAATTTCTGTTGAAGATCAACAAACTCTTGATGCTCCTATTACTGAAAATGAAATTCAGAAAGCTATTTTTTCAATGCAATCTGGTACAGCTCCTGGACTGCATGGTTATTCTGTAGGATTTTATAATAAATTTGAAAAATTGCTTTCTCCATATATGTTGGAAATGCTTAAAGATTCTTTTTTGATAGGAGAGTTACCTCCCACATTAATTCTTAAGAAAGATAAAGACCCTACTGACTGTGCTTCATATGACCTAGTTCATTATTAAATGTGGATGCTAAAATTCTTTCAAAAATAATGGTTAATCGGCTACAGAATATTCTAGCTAAAATTATCTCTCAAGACCAAACAGGTTTTGTAAAGGCCTATTATTCCTTCTCTAATGTTTGGCGACTGTTAAATGTAATATATTTATCCTTTTCTATGACTCTCCAATGTGTTGTCTCTCTTGAAGCTGAAAAGGCATTTGACACAGTTGAATGGAAATACTTATTTAATGTTTTAGAGAAATTCAGCTTAGGTATTAATTTTAATAAGTGGATCAGAATGATATATAAAAGCCCTATTGCTACTGTTATTACTAACAATTGCAGATCTCCTTTTTTTTGGCTTTCGCGGGGTACGAGACAAAGATGTCCGTTAAGTGCCTTGTTATTTAATTTGCTTTTGGAACCCTTGGCTATTGCACTTTGTGAAGCTAAAGATATTCATGGAATTTTCATAAATGGGACTATACATAAGATCTCCCTTTAAGCTGATGATCTCTTAGTTTATATTTTGAATCCTGTAGAATCCATTCTTAGTTTATTGAAACTATTAAGCAAATTTGGAAAGTTTTCATGATATAAACTAAACCTTCATAAAAGTGAATTATCTCCCCTAAATGATTCTGCTTCTATACATGATGACATTCCTTTTAGAGTTATGGACTCATTTAAATATTTAGATATTATTATTACTAAAAATCATAAAGACCTTGATAAAACTAAGTTGGTTCCTTTAGTGGATTTTATGAAATAATTATTTTGTAGATGGAATCCACTTACACTTTCATTAGCTGTCCGAATTCATGCAGTTAAAATGATGATTTTACCAAAATTTTTTATATATATTTCAAAATATCCCTAATTTTTTTAACTAAGAAGTTTTTTGATCAGGTTGACTCTATTATTTCATCTTTTGTTTGGAATAATAAAAGAGCAAGAATTGGTAAATATCATTTATAACAATTAAGAAAGGATGGAGGTCTTGCTTTGCCTAATTTAAGAATGCATTTTTGGGCTGTTAATATATGTTATATGTGTTTTTGGTTATATTGGGCTGATAAATATGAACGACCTCCTTGGGCAGATTTGGAATTGAATGCTGTGAAACAGTTGCAGTTAACCTCGTTATTAGGAGCTTCTCTACCTGTACAACTGGCCAAAATTACTAATTTAAATTTATACCCTGTGATTAAGCAGTCATTATGAATTTAGTTCCAGTTTTGTAATTTTTTTCAATCTTAAAAAATTTAAATGTTTTACTTTAAAATTTATCAAAATTATTTATTTAAACCTTCATTAAGTGATCCTACTTTTCTTCTTTGGAGGAATAAAGGAGTTTATTCCTTTATGAATCTCTTTCAAGATGGCCGATTGATGTCTTTTGAGAAATTAGTAACTAAATACTCTCTCTCGTATTCACATCTCCTGCAATATCTTCAGGTCAGACACTTCTTACAAGGATATTTAAGTAATTTTCCATATATACAGGATTCTGACCTGTTAGATATCATTTTAAAAATGAAACCTTTAGTGAAAGGCTTTATTGGGAAAATTCATAATTTATTGTTCCAACAGCACAATTACCCTTCACTTAAGATTAAGCAAGATTGGGAGAGAGAGCTTAACATGACCTTGATATCAGAGGATTAGTTGCGGATTTTGAAGTTGGTTAACTCTTCTTTGATCTGTGCCAGTCACTCTTTAATTCAATTTAAAATTGTACATCGTTACTATTTGACAAAGGAGAGACTGTCTAAAATGTTTCCTAATGTTGACAGTCAGTGTGACAGGTGTAAAACCGAGACAGCCACTTTGACACATATGTTTTGGTCATGTTCTGTATTGAAACATTTTTGGAAATCTATTTTCTCTACAATTTCTAAAGTTTTAAAAATTAATTTACAACCTAATAAATTGACAGTTCTGTTTGGTATACTCCCTCAATATATTCATGGTATTTCTCTATCAGACCAACACGTAATTGCATTTGTTACATTATTGGCTAGAAGGACTATTTTGTTGAAATGGAAAGATGCTTCTGCTCCTACTTTGATACAATGGCTTTCTCAGGTGATGTTATGTCTTAGTTTGGAGAAAATCAGAAGTCGAACTTTTGATCCTTGATTTGATTTTGAGAAAAGGTGGGGTTCATTTGCCCACTACTATAATCTGATTTGAGTTAATTAATATTATTATTTTTTAATTTTTTTAGTTAGTAGGTGTTTTTTTTCTTAGTAGGGGTTCTTTTTTTTCTTTCTTTTCTTTCTTTCAAAAAATATTCTTAATATTTTATTTTTTCTTATTATTATTGATATATTGTTTAGCTTTGTTAATCAGTTATTTGCTAATTTAATTCTTTATTGTACATAATGACATATTGAGTTGATTACCTTAATGTATTTTTTGTTAATCTTCAATAATAATTAATAAAAAAGATTTTAAAAATGAAATGAAAAATGAAAGATCATTATTAATGCCTCCACAATCTCTACTGCTACGTCTTTCAGAACCCTAGGGTGCAGTTCATCTGGTCCAGATGACATGTACCTTTAGGTCTATCAGCTTTTTGAGCACCTTCTCCCTTGTAATAGTAACTGCACTCACTTCTCTTCCCTCACACCCTTCAACACCTGGCACACTGCCAGTGTCTTCCGCAGTGAAGATTGATGCAAAATTCTCATTTAGTTTATCTGCCACCTCCTTGGCCCTCCATTATTATTTCTCCAGCCTTATTTTCTAGGTTGGTGATTTGGAAATGTTTAAGCTAGAAATCCTCTGTGAGTTTTCAATGTGTTTTAATAATGTTGTTTGGATTTAAACACGTATCACAGAAAATAAATGGATTATGTTTTAAACAAATTTGTTAGCTGGAAGGGAGAGGAAACCTACTGAGCAGGAGGAGGCGACCCATCACTCGAGTAGTGGGTACTGACAGCTAACTCCCCATGGAGAATAAACAGGGAAGTGAACTAGTCTTTGAAGATTGGATAGTTACAATATCATCTCCTTTTAGTGAGAGTACTCATAGGGCTTAAAATCTTTGTTTGAGTTTAGAACTTCGCAGTCAGCAAACCCAGTACCATCACAGTTTGTACCCAACATGATCACATTATACCAGAAGTATAATTTTAGAAAGAAATATTATTTAGCAACAATCCCACACCAGCCCCTCAGCAGGGAAGATGTAATCGACAAACCAAACAAGTTCCCTGGAGACCACCTGCAGTTGGAAAGTTATTTACCCACAGCTTCGATCTCTAGACACTAGGTATAGGCCACAACTTTTAGTTCCACACACCTCTCTTTGAGGAGGAAAGTCTTAGACCAAGATACTCCTTCCGGGACACAGGAAACATCCAAAGCCCCATCAATACTGTGGAGAAAATTATGAAATTGAGTATACACCAAGAGGATCGCTTCATCCTTCGCCCTCTAAATATACAAAGGGACAGGCCCATCCCAAATGTTCACTCCGTCCACTGTAGCGCAGAGAAAACAAAATGTGAAGTAGGAAAAGGCTAATGTTAATGTAATAAAAACCGTGCAGAAGAATTTCTGCAGCAACTTTACTCGAAATGCTCCATCTGATAAATACTGTAGGATATAGGCTTCACAGACAAGAGAAAATCTGTAGATGCTGGAAATCAATGTAGTACACAAAATGCTGGAGAAGCTCATCAGGCCAGACAGCATCTATGGAGATGAGTAAACAGCTGACGTTTTGGGCTGAGATATAGGAATATGTACCTAATCTCACCTCTCCAGATGTCAAAGACTATACATCAACAGTAATGACAACACACACTGTGAGGATTGACTCATGAAGATGTATAAATCTTGTATGGGTCTGGCTAATAGCTTCTGGTCACACCCACTTCTTGGAAGTGACAGACAGAGGCTATGTAATTACATATAAAAATCTCAACTCTGTTGTACAGAAATAAATTTCCTAAGTATGACAATTACCAATCAGGGACATAGTTTAACCCCTGAATTTAGATCAAAAAATGTTGCTCGAATTGGATATCAAAAGACACTAAAAGCCTTACAATCAACTCTAGACCTTTTGAATTATACTGGAGCTTTCATACCTGACTATGGTCAATTGTCAAAACCATTATATGACAGATGTCGACTGGAAAATGAAAAGCCTTTTGTTTTTACCTAGAAGATTATGAGGAACTTGAGGAATTGATGAATTCAGTTCAGCGAGCAACAGACCTAACAAAATCTCTCGTTATGCAAATTAGAGTTTCATTAAAAACCACTGTAGCCATCTGCAAAAAGAAGGGAGAAGAAACACAAGTTTTCATACACTCTGCCTCATATAATTTCACCCTAACAGAACAGAAATGTACTGCCTTAGACCGAGGCCTTACTCTGGTATTCCATACACTTATTGCAGTAAGACCACTGCAAGGGACAAACCAATTATCACACAAACAGAGTTTGTGGCTTTGAAAAATTATACTGAATTACCAACAAGTGAATGGAGAGCTACCACAGCTAGATATGGGAAATGGCAAATACTTTTACAAGACAAAGCCTTAAAGCTGGAATACGTTCCTGAGATGTATGACCCTGACAATCCTTACCTGTCATGGAAGATGCAGAACCATCTTCTCTACAACCTAATACAGCACAACATCCTTTCAAGCACAATTCTCAACTAAGGTCCTGTAATAGATCAGCAATGAAAATCCAGAAAGATGGATTCACTCAATTATAATTCCTGCTCTTGATTATGAAAGGAAAACTGAATCAGAAACTGAACTTGAACCACATGAGTTGCAAATGCATTCTTTAAGGAATCAAACACTCAATTTTCAGAAGCTAAAGCCCTAGAATTATGCCTAAAATAAGTAAATACAACAGAATTGGTCGTGACATGTACTGATTCTAATTATGTTTGGACTGCAGTAGAAAGTGATCTTCTCATCTGGTCTTCTACTGGATGGAGAACACACAGAGGCAAGCTGCCTCCACATTTGTCCTTGTGGAAGAATATTTATGCATTATTATTGACTAGACCTTTAGTACAGGTGTTACACATCCTGGGACATACTGCAGGCTATTTACACAGCTATGGTAACAAACAAGCTGATGGGATGGATCTTTCCTTGCTAAGGGAGGCCAGGGTT
This sequence comes from Hemitrygon akajei, assembly GCF_048418815.1. NCBI lineage: Eukaryota > Metazoa > Chordata > Chondrichthyes > Myliobatiformes > Dasyatidae > Hemitrygon > Hemitrygon akajei. Next base: position 40,056,482 of record NC_133131.1, read on the forward strand.
CTGGTACAAACTCAGTAACAAATAAAAAATAGCCAGGATGGAGTTTCAAGCATTCTCCTGGATACGACAAAACCCAATTCCGAAGGATTTCCAACACGGTACAAATATGAAGCAGAAGTTGAAGGTAAGGTTCGGGTTTGCTGCTCTAAAAACGATAAGAAGCAAATGCCTCCTGCCCTTAAGTGGGACACACTGACTCAAGACGTCCTCTAAGGACTCGGACACAGTCATGGTGGCTGACAAGCCACCCATCCAAAATTAGCTACTGTGTGTAATACTGGTGCCCATACGTACTGAGTGATTGTAAACGATGCATTGTAAAGTGTCTGACCTGTAATAAAGGAGCAGTCACTAGACCAGCTGAGACAACCGGCACCAATGCAAGGGTACAGATTGACTATATAGGCCTACTTCTGGCATCCCAGTCCAGCCCACCTTATTGGAAACCTAATAAGTATACACAGTACCTGTGAAAATTGATCTTTGTACATGGTTAGTCTCCACGACTTCTTGTAGTGAGACCACAACTGTCACAGCACTCCAGAACTCCACATTCCCATACACTGGCACTCTCACCTGCATAACTGCCGACCGGGAGTCTTCCTTCGATGGTCAAGGCTTTCGAGCCACGTGTGAACAAACCACATACCGGTGGAGTTCAGCACTCCATTCCAGCTGCACTCCAGAGGCACGGTGGACCGAAGCATCGGGAGATGTCTGCAAAAACTGGCCTACTCCAGAGGCAAAGTCAGCTGCACTTGTCCCTGAGTTGTAACTGTCTGTAAACAAAGTGACAGTTGTGAAAACAGGAGAACACAAGAATGTTACACCTTATTTCTTAATGTACAATGTCCGACTACACACACCCCGGTCGCTAACTCAGGCCAACCATCACCTACACCTGATACAGCTCTCCTCAAGGCATTGAGAGAGTTTACGTGAATTTAAGAGAAAGCAAAGGAACCTGATAAGACACCTTGGAGACAACAATAAGGGGACTGGGTCCAAGAAAAGAAATTTCATAAAAATAATTCCAACACTAGTTTCCGTTCTAGATGGAAACTTCCATGTCATGTTACCCAGGTTACCAATGAGAGGTGTGTGATAATTGAACCTGGAAGGGGAAACAAGACTATAAGTAAAACTGCCCCCATGGAGAACATCAAACTGCCCCAGGAGGAGTTACCCTGCAGAATGAGTGGAACCTTTACAATAGACTGGTATACGGGCCATCTCGGAGCCCCCACACCCCAACAGGTGGGGGCAAGGGGAGGTGAGATGTATTGAAAAATCAAAACACACATTTAGATCGAAAAAGCAATCAATAAGATCCCTGTTCATTTGAGGAAGATCTCATGGATACATTGCCCTGGGATAATCCACCCGGAATGCGTTGTTGCTTTTAGAGTGAGACAGACTCAAACTCCAGGAAGAAATGTTGTTATTGCTGTATTTTTTTTAACATTTGTGGTTACAGTAATATTGTTCAGTGTTGCCTTACTTACCATTTGCTGTATTACAGATGAAGTCACATTTACTACGGAAATTGTCTCATTTGGCTCAGACATCACTGAAACCTAATGACTCAGAGAATATTAGATTAAGGGGATCTGTGAGAAATGATCATTTTAATTGTAATTATCACTGAATGGCCCTTACCTCCTGGTCATATGTGAACTAATACAGCGGAACCTTTAATCCTTGTCTCTGGCAAAGTGATTGTTCCTGTCCATGCGAACATTCACTCTGACCGCGTTGCAGATGGAATGAACATAGTAGATGGGGGAACAAAGAATCACATGCAGATGTGATTAATAACACCCTAACAAAGCTGAAAGATTCCAGCCCTGATATTGAAGGAATCTAATAGAGGAATCCTTTGCCATCGATCCCTCTGCACTTGAAGGAAGTTTAGACACTGTTATGTCATTGAATGGTCCCACTCATGGCAACGTGACATTGAAACTGTTAGACGGGAACATTATGCAAAACCCCATTTTTTTAAATGAAGACTTTCCATTTGACAGTATTTTATTACACTTTACCTTTATGACCAAAAAGTATTTAAACATTCTTATGGCAAAGATTTTACAAAGTACAATGTAAATTTATTATCGAAGTACATATATGTCACCATATCCAACCCTGAGATTCACTTACTGTGGGTGTGCTCAGTAAACCCAAAAAACAAAATAGAATCAATGAAAGAACGCAGCCAAGAGAACGGGCAAACAACCAATATGCAAAAGACAACAAACTGTGCAATTACCGAAGAAAATAAATAAATAAATAGATAAACAATAGATATTGAGAACATGTGATGAAGAGTCCTTGAAAGTAAGTCCATAGCTTGTGGCAGCATGGGCTTGTGGCTGGACTTAAAATGCCGTTAAGTGTCTGCCTCGTCGAGCTCATCTACAAAAAACAGTGTAATTCCTGTCTCTAATGTCTCTCTTTTTTCTTTTCAAGGTGGTTGGGGTTCTACCAAGGTCCTGATCTGCAAACTGCATCTTTTTTTTACGGCGCAAGAGTTCCCGGTCCTGGAGCTCGTCGGCCGACCATTTTCCGGCATTCTCACGATGATGTTTGGAAGATGGCGCTTCCAGGGTGCGGCCCTAGGAATGACCAATTGCACGCTGGTGTTGCTGACTGAGACATGGCTGGAGATGGAATATCAGGATCTTGCTGTGACGGATGCATGGAAAAGCAATGCAGCAGACTGTAATATCATAACAGCGACTGTCAGTCTCCCCTTTCACTGTGAAAATGGGTGATACCTCTCTGTGCTGTGTTAGTGAGAGAGAGAGAGAGAGAGAGAGAGAGAGAGAGAGAGAGCCTGTGACGTGTTGACTGTCGGGTAAACAATCGTTCTGTTGACTGCAGATCATGGTCTCTCTCTGGGTACTTTCCTGTTGCCTGGTGGCTGGTGGGTACTGATGCTTTTGTCTGAAATGGGTGGTAGAGGGAATAGGGGGGTTTGTTATGTTGTTGCTTGTTGCTGCCTGCGTGGGGGAGGGGGAGGGGGAGAAGAGGGGGGAGAGGGGAAGAGGGTGGAGGGGGGAGAGAGGAGCGGGACTGGGGAAAGAGGGGGAGGGGGCTTTGGGGATTCTTTTGGGGATCTGTTATTCGTGAATGTCTGCAAAGATACGTATTTCAGGCAGTGGACTGTATACTTCCTCTGATAATAAACGGAACCATTTGAATTGTTTACTGATGGGGCAAGTAAAGTTGAGCGAAATTGGGTGAAGTTGAGTGACTTTATCCCTATTGGTTCTAGAACCTGATGGTTGAGGGGTGTAACTGTTCCTGAACCTAGTGGTGTGAGTCCTGAGGCTCCTGTACCTTCATCCTGATGGGAAGAGAGCATCACCTGGTGCTGGGGTGTTTGATGATGGAAGTGCTTTCCTGTGACAGCACTCCATGTAGATGTGCTCAATGGTGAGGAGAGCTTTACCCTTGATGGACTGAACCGTATCCACTGCTTTTCGTAGCATTGGCCATTCAAGGGCATTGGTGTTTCCACACCAGGCAGTGATGCAGCCAGTCAATATACTCTCCACCACTCAGTTTGTCAAAGGTTTAGATGCCATGTTGAATCTTCTCAAACTTCTAAGGAAGGAGAGGCACCTCTGTGCTTTCTTCGTAATTGCACCTACATGCTGGGCCCAGGACAGATCCTCTGAAATAATAACACCAAGGATTTTAAATCGCTGACTTGCTCCACCTCTGAACCGCCGAGGAGGACTGGCTTATGGACCTCCTGTTTCCTTCTCCTGAAGCCAGTAATCAGCTCCTTGGTCTCGTTGACACTGAGTGAGCGATTCTTGTGGCACCACTCAGCCAGTTTTACAATCTGCCTTCAATATGCTGATCCGTCACCATCATTCATTTGGCCAATGACAATGGTGTCATCAGCAAACTTAAATATTGCGTTGTAGATGTGCTTAGCCTCACAGTCATAATTACAAAACGAGTGCAGAAGGGGGTAAGCCTACAACCTTGTGGTTCACCTGTGCTGATGGAGACTGTGAGGAGATGTTGTTGCCAATCCAAACTGACTGGGGTCTGCAAGTGGGGAAATGCAGGATCCTATTGCACAAGGAGGTGTTGAGGGCAAGATCTTGAAGCTTATTGATTAGTTTGGAAAGGATGATTATATTGAATGCCGATGTACGCACCTTTGCTGTCCAGATATTCCGGGGTTGAGTGAAGAGCCAATGAAATGACATCTGCTGCGGACCTGTTGTGCCAGAAATAAACTGGAGTGGATCCGGGTCACTTCTCAGGCCAGGGTTGATAAGTTTCATCGCCAGCTTCTCAAAACATGCCATCACAGTTGTTGTAAGTGCTACTGGACGATAGTCATTGAGGCAGGTTACCACGTTCTTCTTGGGCACCGGTATAAGTGAAGTTTGCTTGAATCAGGAGGGTACCTCAGTCTGCCGATGTGAGATATTAATGATATCGGTGAGCACTCCAGCCAGTTGATCAGCACAGGTCTTTAGTACTCAGTCAGGTATCTCATCTAAGCCGGCTGGTGGTGTAGTGGCATCCACACCAGATCTCAAAGCAAACGGACCCAGGTTCAAATCTGGCCAGCTCCTTGCAGGCTTTCCATCCGTGCTGAGTTGAGCGTCAAGCCATCGACTTGGCCTCAGAGAAAACAGATAAATGCTAAGGAGACAGCAAGGTTGCCACCCGATACAGCACAAAGTGCGGAGAGGAACAACGGGTACCCCATCTAAGTAAATGCTTTCCAAAGGATGCTCTTATGTTGGCCTCAGAGACTGAAATCACAGGGTCATCGGGGGTTGTGGGAGTTCATGAAGGTTCCTCCATGTCTTGATGGTCAAAGTGAGCATAGAAGTCATTGAGCTCGTCCAGAAGTGAAGCCTTGTTGTCACCTATGTCACTTGGTTTCTCTTTGTAAGAAGTAACAGTATTCAACCCCGCCACAGGCAGCAAGCATTCTTCAATGGTTCAAATTTAATCCATTTCCATTCCGCCAAAGTTAATTTCTCCAATTCCAGCCACTATTCCACTCCATTGTGAAATGTCAAGGTAACGTGATAATTTTCTGCATTTCTGGTTTATGCTCTAAAGAGCCCTCGATCCGGGTTTTTGCGAAGGAAGGTAAGATGGAAAGATGCACTGGAGCAAAAGCTAAGATCAAACAAAAATGTTTCCCTCCCTGGTCAGCTGTAACTGATAAATCCAGTAAGCTTTTTAGAGATTTTAGTCCCGTAGACTATTGTATCAACCCAGATTTGCTATTTGCCCTTAAGCAAAACAGTTGTGAATAGTTCATGCCTGGTGCGAACAATACCTTACAATGACAATTACTTCAGAACTACTGGTGTCCTATGAATTCAATTATATTTCAGAGAGACTGACTACAAGTTGGAAAATGTGGAACCAAGCCCATAGCAAATTTTACTCTTGGAGACCAATTGATAATGTTACATTTTGTGCTTACACAAATAAAATTACTCACCAAATAGACAATATTACATACACAGTCAAACCTTCAATTGTTGCTGTGTATTCGGTCGCATGGTATTATCATCAACAAACAAGAGAAAATAAATTCAGCTCCAAACAATTTTAAACAATATTGGAGTAAAACTGTCTGTACAGACTGTGCTCACTCTCACAATAGCACTAATGTGATCCTCCGATTCACTCAGAATTTAGAAATTTCTGATGATGAAAGTTGTTCCGACATACTGGTATCAGAGGATCACCCACTCAAGACCCAAACACGAGTACAGTTTTAAGGGACGATTTTCGAAGGAAGGACTTGATATTCATCAACAATGGCTAGTCAAATTAACAGAATATTTCTCGGTATACTATGAGAGTAACCGAACCGACACAATCAGCCGAGTGAGGCATCTTCTCACAAAAGTTTCCTTTGCAGACTCATGCCAAGCCCTTGGCTGGACTAACACTCCAGATGAAACAAGAGCAAAGACTTTCCCAGTTGTTGCAAGTTTACCTTTCACAGCAGAAAATGCGGTTTCTGGATGGATTGACACGACTTTAAAAAGTGTTGAAGATTTTCCCATGGACAATTGCCCTGGACCAGGTGTTCCCGCCCGGGGGTCCAAGGACCTCTTGTTTAATGGTATTGGTCCATGGTATAAAAAAGGCTGAGAACCCTGCTCTAGACATTGGAATTACTGTTTCTGTCAGGCTCCTTTTGTTGGGATGTTGAAGTCTGCAAGGATGGACGTTAGGTGAATTCTGTTTTTTGTGTAACAGCTCCACTCCTAAGGCTCCGTTAACTCCAGTTCCTGACCTGCACTGCTGTGGTTATTTCATGTATGTCTGCTTTGCTCCACACTGCCTCATACTCGTCTCCTTGTCTATCTGTCTGGTTTGTCCTTCACCCTGTGACTGCCCTGATCATGTTCTCCTTCCCTTTTCCTCGTCCTGATCACTAATATTTCCTGTGGGTACGTGGGGGACGTAGGTGCAGCACCCCTGACCTATCACAGCACGTGTCACCTTTCTCTGTGAGCAGGTAGTCCAAGGCCCGTCATCATCTCAGCTGACACCCCGGTCAGTGCATCCTCTGTATGCATGAGCAGTGTGGCTGTCTCATTGGCCAGCGTCTCCATCGTAGAGGCTACGTGTATCAGTTCCCGGGACAGCCTGGTCCCAAACAGGGGGAATGCTATCATCCAGGGTCTTCAGCCAATGTGATTTGCCTCTTACTGCCCCGATCCTCATGGGCAAGGTTCAGCTTATTAAGCTGGTGTATGTATGGTGCCACGTACCCCCAATAGCAGCTGCCTTACCAACCCACGGGAAGCAACGGGTAGGGCCGGGCACCGCTTAGCCAGTACATACTGTTTAGCATCTAGGGAGTGCCCACCTTCACAGCACCATTCAGTATTGACACAGTCATCCCAGGTCTGTGCTCACACTCACTGTGTCCCACTGACTGGTTGGACCTGCGCCCATCATACCGTCTGCACCAACACTCCCTCCCCTCCCTGCTGGCAGAGCGATTACTCACTGGGTACTCTCCCTCCCTGCTGGCAGAGCGATTACTCTCCGAGTACACTCCCTCCCCTTCCCTGCTGGCAGAGCGATTACTCTCCGAGTACACTCCCTCCCCTTCCCTGCTGGCAGAGCGATTACTCTCTGAGTACACTCCCTCCCCTTCCCTGCTGGCAGAGCGATTACTCTCCGAGTACACTCCTTCCCCTTCCCTGCTGGCAGAGCGATTACTCTCTGAGTACTCTCCTTCCCCTTCCCTGCTGGCAGAGGATTTACACTCCGAGTACTCTGCTTCCCCTTCCCTGCTGGCAGAGGGGTTACTCTCAGAGTACTCTCCCTCCCTGCTGGCAATACCCCAGGAGCCCCACAAAATACTGCATCTCCTCTTTGGAGGTGGGGACCACAGCGCCCGAGATCCTGTGCTCGGCCCAATCTGGTATCTCCACCTGCCCCAAATGCCACAGTATGCTCAGGAATATGCCACTCTAGTTGGGGCCCTGTATCTTATCGGGTTAATGGATCATCCCATTCCTGCAGGGAGGTGACCACTTTATCCAGGTCCTGCCCCACTACCTGCTGAAAGGGTCCCTGTAGCAGCACATCGTCTATGTAGTGGGATACAGAGCAGATGGGGTCTGATCCGTATCTCCTGCAGACCTTGGCCGTGGTACAAGGTGGGGCCTTGGACATCCTCCTGTGGGAGACAGTAGAAGATGTATTATCTACCCTCCAGGTAAAAGCAAACTGGTCCCCTGACTCTGGACTCGGGGGATGGAGAAGAAGACATTGGCCAGGTCTGCCACCACAGTCCAATTGCTTTCCCTTCTACCTCCAATGTCCTCAGTGAGGCTCACTACATCCAGGACAGTCACTGTGAGGGACGGACCGTACCTCCAATGTCCTCAGTGAGGCTCACTACATCCGGGACAGTCACTGTGAGGGACGGACCGTACCTCCAATGTCCTCAGTGAGGCTCACTACATCCAGGACAGTCACTGTGAGGGACGGACCGTACCTCCAATGTCCTCAGTGAGGCTCACTACATCCGGGACAGTCACTGTGAGGGACGGACCGTACCTCCAATGTCCTCAGTGAGGCTCACTACATCCAGGACAGTCACTGTGAGGGACGGGCCGTACCTCCAATGTCCTCAGTGAGGCTCACTACATCCAGGACAGTCACTGTGAGGGACGGACCGTACCTCCAATGTCCTCAGTGAGGCTCACTACATCCAGGACAGTCACTGTGAGGGACGGGCCGTACCTCCAATGTCCTCAGTGAGGCTCACTACATCCAGGACAGTAACTGTGAGGGACGGACCGTACCTCCAATGTCCTCAGTGAGGCTCACTACATCCAGGACAGTCACTGTGAGGGACGGGCCGTACCTCCAATGTCCTCAGTGAGGCTCACTACATCCAGGACAGTCACTGTGAGGGACGGACCGTACCTCCAATGTCCTCAGTGAGGCTCACTACATCCAGGACAGTCACTGTGAGGGACGGGCCGTACCTCCAATGTCCTCAGTGAGGCTCACTACATCCAGGACAGTCACTGTGAGGGACGGACCGTACCTCCAATGTCCTCAGTGAGGCTCACTACATCCAGGACAGTCACTGTGAGGGACGGGCCGTACCTCCAATGTCCTCAGTGAGGCTCACTACATCCAGGACAGTCACTGTGAGGGACGGACCGTACCTCCAATGTCCTCAGTGAGGCTCACTACATCCAGGACAGTCACTGTGAGGGACGGGCCGTACCTCCAATGTCCTCAGTGAGGCTCACTACATCCAGGACAGTCACTGTGAGGGACGGACCGTACCTCCAATGTCCTCAGTGAGGCTCACTACATCCAGGACAGTCACTGTGAGGGACGGGCCGTACCTCCAATGTCCTCAGTGAGGCTCACTACATCCAGGACAGTCACTGTGAGGACGGGGCATACGGGGAACTGTCTATAGCTGATGGGCATGCGCCATATGCCATCGCCATTCCACACTGGCCACACCAGGCATCTGTGTGTGTAAGGGAAGGTTGCAAAGTGTGAGATAGTGTCTTTCCTGACAAGGGGGGTCACTCTGCTTGACAGCTGAGACTTGTGGCTGTGCAAACGATATGTCTTTTTAGTTTATAGGAATTGTGTCCATGTTTTGCAAATCCTTTGCATGTTAGAAATGGATTATCTTTAAGAAAATGCTTTGTGCTTTGGAAATGATTTGTGTTTTAAAAATAGTTCATGATTTGGAAATATTAAAGTAGGAATACTCTGTGAGTTTTAAATATATTTTAAGAATTGTGTTTGGATTTAAACATGTATCACTGAAAATGAACGAACTGTGTTTTAAACTACTTTGTTTGCTGGAAGCATCTTCTCCTTGAAAGATACTCGATACTCCGTACTTGACAGTACGTACGTACCATGGGGAATAAACAGGGAAGAAAACTAGTCTTTGAAGATTGGGGAGTTACAGTATCATCTCCCTTTAGTGAGAGTACTTGGCTATTTATATCCGATAGGGCTTCAGTTCTTCATTTGAGTTTGGAACTTTGCAGTCAGCAAACTCAATACCATCACAGTCTCATGTGAAATCTCGTCTGGACTGTACAGATAAAATCCCTCAGTGTAAAGTGTATTGTTACTCTCAAATACAAAAAAAATGCTGGAAACATTCAGCAGGTCAAGCAACGTCTGTGGAAAGATAAACTCAAATTAATTTTTCAGGATGAATAGTCTTTGACCTGAAACATCAATTCTGTTTCTGTTTCCGCAGACGCTGTCTGAACGGCTGAACATTTCCAGCATTTTTATATCTATTTCAGATCTTAGCATCAGTGAACATAGAACCCAGAACATTACAGTACAGGCTTTCGGCCCACAATGTTGCGCATTTAACCTACTTAAGATCAATCTAGCCCTTCCTTTCTACAAAGCCCTCTGTTTTTCTATTATCCAAGTGCTATCTAGGAGTCATTTAAAAGTCCCCTATGCAGCCGACTCAAACCTCATCTCTGACAGTGTGCTACCTGAACCAACCTCTCTCTGTGTAAAAATCTTACATCTGATTCCCCCCCCCCAATAGATTCTGCTAATCATGTTAAAATTGTGCACCCCCGTTTTAGCCCTCCCACCCTGGGAAAAAGTCTCTGCCTATCCACTCGACCTATGCCTCTTACTATCTTTTACACCTCCAAAGTGAATCACTTCACACTTTTACAGGTTGAATTCACTTATCAACACACACTTTTTAAACATGATAATTGAAAATTAAAATTGTAATAGGATTTTCACAGCTACTTCAAAGACTAACTTACTGAGAATTGCTGAATGTTGCCAAGGAAGAAAGGTTACATCTTGCTTGGCAATGCTCATTGTAAACTATAGTTCATAGCGTTTCATCAGAACAAGATTTAGCATGATGCAATAGATAATGTCTACTTTTGCTGATAAAATGCTGTTATGTGTAACTACATGGATATCCCTTAAGACCACATATTATACCTCTCAGGTTAGTTTGAAGTAAATGGCTCTGATTGAACTCATGACTAGATAATAGATAAAAAGGAATATAATATCTCTAATCTAGCAAACTCGCTGAAAATACTTGTGAAAATACAACGTGTCATGTAATCAGAATCTGTATCAGGTTTAATATCCCTGGCATAGGTCATGAAATTTGATGTTATGTGGCAGCAGTACATTGCAATACATCATAATAAAGACTGTGAATTACAAGAAGTATAGTATATATATGTGTATATACTAAATAGTTAAACAAGTAGTACAAATAAAATGTAGTGAGGAACTGTTCATGGGATCAATGTCCATTGAGAAATCTGATGGCAGAGGGGAAGAAGCTGTTTCTGAATTGTTGAGTGTGTACCTTCAGGCTCCTGTACCTCCACCCTGAAGGTAGCAATGAGAAGAGGGCATGTCCCGGGTGATAGAGGACCTAAGTGATGGATGCTGTCTTTTTGAGGCATCGCTTCTTGAAGATGTCCTGGATGCTAGGGAGGCAAGTGCCCGTGATGGAGCTGATTGAGTTCACAACTAAAGGCATTTAAAGGGGAATTGTGGAATTTCAAATCACTGACTTTTGAAGTTTCCTTAATTTTATATTAATTCCTTTTTAATTGATTATGGCTTAATTGAAATTTGGAGGCATATGCATCCTAGTGATAGAGAATACTCTTTCTTCTCACATGTTCATAATAGATATTCAAGAATCGACTATAAAATAGTCGATCCTCAACTTCTATTTAATGTTCAGCAATGTGAGCATGATGCAATTGTTAGCTCTGATCATGCTCCTTTAAACTTAATATTTGAACTGAAAGATGTTGCTTCTACCAGACCATTTTGGCATTTTCCAGAACATTTGTTACAAAGTTCAGAATTTGTTGAGTTTATTGAAACTCATATAAAAGAGTTTTTTTCTCTTTAATAATACAGGAAACGTCTCAAAGTTGTAATCTGGGATACATTAAAAACCTATATACGTGGTCAGATTGTTTTGTATATAGATAAACTGAAGAAACAAGCAAAAATGAAATTAGATAAAATCTCTAAACAAATTAAAGAATTAGATAACATCAATGCAACCTCTCCAAATGTTGTTTCATTTAAAAGAAGAGTAGAATTACAATCACAATATAATTTATTATTAACATATCCTATTGAAGGATATTTGCTTAAATTGAAAAGTCAGTTTTATATTCTTGCAGTTAAAAATAATAAGCTCTTAGCTTCCCAATTAAGAGATTTGAAAGTAGTGGGGGGAGGGGGAAATGCGAAATGATAGGAGAAGACCCCCCCCCTCCTTTCTTTTTCCTGAGGCCTCCCATCCCATGATCCTTTCCCTTCTCCAGCTCTGTATCACTTTCGCCAATCACCTTTCCAGCTTTTAGCTTCACCCCACCCCCTCCGGTCTTCTCCTATCATTTCACATTTCCCCCTCCCCCCACTACTTTCAAATCTCTTACTATCTTTCCTTTTGGTTAGTCCTGACGAAGGGTCTCGGCCCGAAACATCGACAGCGCTTCTCCCTATAGATGCTGCCTGGCCTGCTGTGTTCCACCAGCATTTTGTGTGTGTTGTTGTTTGAATTTCTAGCATCTGCAAATTTCTTCGTGTTTGCTCTTTATTTAAGGCCATTACTTTTTCTCCAATGTTCAGAGATTGGACATTATATATTCATCATTATCTAAGCAACCTCAATGTGTTATCTCTCTCAATGCAGAAAAGGCATTTGATAGAGTTGAGTGGCCATATTTGTTTAAAGTATTAGAAAAATTTGGTTTTGGTAATAATTTCAATAGGTGGATTCAAATGATTTATAAGAATCCTATTGCCATATTTATTACTAATAATTTCAGGTCTTCTTTTTTCACTCTCACGTGGTAATAGACAGGGATGTCCATTAAGCCCTTTATTATTTAATCTTATATTGGAGCCTTTGGCCATAACACCATGTGAAGCTAAAATATTCATGGTATTTCTATGAATGGAACCATACATAAGATTTCTCTTTATGCAGATGATCTTTTGGTTTTTATTTCAAATCCTGAGGAATCAATTCCTAATCTCTTGGAAACACTAAAAGATTTTGGTAAATTTTCAGGATATAAACTTAACTTGAATAAAAGCAATTTGTTTTCATTAAATGCCCCTGTTTTTATATATGATGATAGTCCATTTAGAATTGTTAATTCTTTTAAATATTTAGGTATTATAATTACTAAAAAATATAAAGATCTTTATAAAGCTAATATAGTTCCTTTAATGGACTCCATGAAACAATTATTTTCTAGATGGAATCCACTTACTTGCTCTGTAATAGGTCGTATCCATGCTGTGAAAATGATGATTTTACCTAGATTTTTATATATTTTCCAAAATAAACCTTTTTTTTAACTAACACAAATTTTGATCAAATTGACTCTCTTATTTCATCCTTTATTTGGAACAATAAGAGACCAAAAATTAATAAGTATCATTTACAAAAATCTAAAAATGATGGTGGACATGCTCTTCCTAATTTAAGATTGTATTATCAGGCTGTTAATATCAGACAATTATGTTTTCTGCTATATTGGCTCGCCAAGAGCCAAAAACCAGTTTGGGTTGATTTGGAATTCAAAGCTGTTAAACAATTTCATTTAACCTCAATGTTAGGAGCTCCATTACTTTTACAGCTCTCTAAAATTCCAAATTTAAATCTTCACCCTGTTATTAAACAGTCCTTATGGATTTGGTTTCAGTTTTGCAAATTTTTTGTAATTTATTTTTGTATTGAAGTTCATCAAACAATCATTTCCGTAAGATGTATTTCAGACATTGTACATATATATCATATAATCATATATATCACAAAATATCCACAAAGTATTTATCTGAGGTATACACTTAAAAAAAAGAGTGGAAAGAAAAAACAAGCAAAAGGAAAGAACTATGTACAAGTAGGGAGTGATCCTTTTTTTTTACAACAGATTCATTGATTTGTGAGAATAAAATCAGGCCTATGAGGCATTATGTAGCTGAACCATTTTCCCAGTATGAATCAATTTATTCCAGCTTATGATTAACAGATGCTGTTATCTTCTCCATTTTGTAAATGTCCATTGTAATTTCCATCCATGTATTTAAAGTTGGGCTCTCCTGTGATAACCATTTCCTAGTAAGAGTCTTTTTACCAGCCACCAACAGTATTTTCATTAAATATTTATCTCTTTTCAACCATTCTTGAGGTATATAACCAAAATATATGGTCTTACTCTCCAAGGGTATTTCACATTTAAAGATGTCTTGTAGGGCATTGTGTATCCCCCTCCAATAGTTTTTGATAACAGGGCAGTCCCAGAAAATATGATAATGATTTGCATTTTGATTTCCACAATTTCTCCAGCAAACAAGGAGGTTACTATCATAATGGGATTTCTGAGAGGGTGTAATAAAATATCTTATCAAGTTTTTCCACCCAAACTCCCTCCATTTCTGTGAATTGGTACACTTCCATTGATACCTCCATATTGTTGTCCATTCTTCCTCAGATATAATTATCCCTCCTTCCTTCTCCCATTTTGTTTTAATGTATGAAGTCGAATGTGTTTTAAGATTTAACAACCCCTTATACATGCTTGAAATGATTCTACTACCATTATCTGAATTATATGCTTTTCTAAAGAGCTTTATCAAGCATGTATTTGCCCTGGTTACATTTTTAAGTGTCTTATTAACATATTGTTGCATCTGTTAAAACCGATAGAAATCTTGTTTTTCTAGTAAATGTTTCTCTTTAAGCATTTTAAAACTGAACAGTGTTCCTTCTTTCATTATGTTGCAAAGAACTGTTATTCCTTTAGCTGTCCAGTCCTTAAATCTAGCATCCAATTTATTTGGTGTAAAATCAGAGTCATATGCACACCATTTAAGAATTGCAATATCTCCCTCTAGATTATATTATTTTATAGTAGATTTCCGTATTTTAAGAGTCAATTTCACCCATGGGTTATCAATAGTATTTATGTACCTTTGCAGGTTGTTATCAGCCAAAATTGCTTGTATGGGGATGGGAAGTACCCGCTCCTCAATGTTTTTCCATTGAGTGTCATATGATGGGTCGCACCAACATATCACATCTCTCAACTGTGCTGCAAAATAATAATCTCTAAGAGAAGGCAAGCCCCATCCCCCCTTTTCCTTTGCTAATTGCAAAGTTTTGAGATGAACTCTAGGCCTTTTACCCTGCCAAATATACCTTGATAACATCTTGTTCCATTCATTGAATTGATTTTTATTAATCTCTATTGGTAGGGTCTGAAAGAGATATAATAGTCTGGGCAGTATATTCATTTTAATAGACTCAATCCTTGAACTGAGACTGAAAAAAGGAATCAGGCTCCATCTTGCCACATCTTCCTTAATTTTTTTATATAAAGGCTGATAATTACATTCTGATAATTTTGCCAAATCTTTTGGCATAATGATGCCCAAATATTTGAAAGACTCTGTGTGCCATGCCCAGGGGTATCGACTTTCAATTTCTCTTGGTGGGCTATAGTAATATGAAACTTGTATCCTGATAATTGACCATATTGTTCAAAGGATTGCAATAATTTAGGTAAAGAGTATGTTGGTTGCCCTAGATAGATCAAAATGTCATCCAAATAACAAACCAATTTATGCTCTGTCCCTTTAATAGTAATTCCCTGATATCTTCATTTTGTCTGATGTATTGAGCTAATGGTTCCATATATAACGCGAAGAGAAGTGGTGACCATGCACAACCCTGTCTCGTGCCCCTTTCTAGGGTAAGACTATTTGATAAATATCCATTGAATTTAATCCTAGCAGTAGGATTGTCATATAATTTTAAAAATTTTAAACAATTTGAGCCGTCTAGTTCTTTATATCAAAATGTTTTATTTAAACCTTCAATAACCAATCCTATTATTCTCCTGTGGAGAAATAAAGGGATCCATTCTTTTACAGATTTATTTTGTGATGGTCGATTGATGACTTTTGAAGAGTTAATTAACAAATATTCTCTCGCTCATACACACTTTCTGCAATATCTTCAGGTTAGACATTTTTTACAACAATATTTATCTAAGTTTCCATATTCGCAAAAATCTGATTTGTTGGATACCATTTTGAAATTGAATCCTTCAGTGAGAGGTTTCATTGGTAGAATTTATAATTTATTCTTACTCCAAAAAGAGAACCTCTCACTAAAGATTAAACAAGATTGGGATTGTTAATGAAGATTTGTTGCGAGTTTTGAAAAAGGTAAATTCTTCTTCTTCTATATGTGCCAATCACTGTTTAATTCAGTTTAAAATTGTTCACCATTATTATTTAACAAAAGGGAGACTATCTAAAATATTTCCTAGTATAGACAATGACTGTGATAGGTGTAAAACTGAAGTAGCTACTTTGTCAAGTATGTTCTGGTCATGTTCTTCATTAAAATCATATTGGAAACCTTTATTTTCTATAATTTCTAAAGCTCTGAAAATTAATTTACAACCTAATAGATTGACTGTCTATTTGGAATAGTTCCACATCATATTCAGGGTATTTCATCTTCAGATCAACATGTAATTGCATTTGTTACATTATTAGGAAAAAGGGCTATTTTATTAAAATGGAAAGATACCTCTGTCGTTACATTAATTGAATGGTTTTCTCAAATAATGTTATGTCTCATTTTGGAATAAATGAGAAGTAGAACTTTTGATCCCTGATTCGATTTTGAGAGAAGATGGGGCTCTTTTGCCAAGTATTATCAGTTAATTTGAATTATTCTATATGGTTTCCTTCCAATCTTATTCTATATAAACATGAATTGGCAGTTGATGATTCTTTTTCTTTATATATATGTAGATGTTGGTAAGATGTATTGCTCCGGGGGTTGATTCCTAATGGGTATTTTCCCCTTTTTTTGTAGTCAGTGTGTTTTTTTTTTCTTGGTTAGTTAGGTTCTCTTTTTTTCCCCTTCTTTTCTTTATTTATAATTTTTTTTATTTTCATATATTACGATCAGCTTTTTTTCTCTTCAGCTTTATTAATTGTATATATATATTAATTTGTTGAAGTTCTGTATCATTTTACAGCTGTAGAAGATTATGTACCAATAAAAAGATTCTAAAAATGAAACTGAAAAAATTAATATTGTAACTCATATCTCAGCTACAGTAGAGCTCCAGCAGATATTATTGATCAGGATGGGATGCAGGCATTGATCCCACACTATTGATCCCCCATCCTTAGCCCTGGAAGCAGGTCTGTGTTGTTCCCCAGGACCTGGAGGTTGGACTTCAGAGGTGAACTTACAGCAGCTCAGCAGGAACAGCTTTCAGCAGTTTCCTCGTCTGCCGGGAAAGTTCGCGATGAGGTGGAAGTGAATACAGTAATGACTTGCTGTGAGCAGAATCAGGACAAAACACATCACTGGTAGCAGAAGGAACGTGAAAATGGCAAACTTTGTGAATATTTGCATATTAAATTTACAAAATAGAAAAGCATATACCGTAGATGTCGGATTATAAGCCGCTACTTTTTTCCCACATTTTGAACAGCTTTGAACACTGCGGCCTTTACTACGGTGCGGCTAATGCATGATTTTTTTTCATGCCGCCAAAAACATTTTGCCTCGTAACAGTAGACCAATAAAATTGATGAGTAGTTCACAGAGGTCCAATGAAATTGTACGATAAATCAAGCGCACTTTCACAATTAAATTATTGTAAATCAGTCATTTGTACTCACCCTCATCAACATGGAAAACACTCGAAGAAAAGCATTGTGCTGCCTTTATGGCAGTTATTTAGTTTATAATATTTTCGCTTAGTAATTCATTTGTTAGTAATTTCTAGTTAAAGTTAGAAGTGTTTTAACTATATTTGTTTTCTGTACTACATCGCGGGATGCTATGATGTCACACCCGGTTTCGCCGCGTCTTGTGGGAAATACCGGTTTGCGATAAACGGGAAGGTGGGGGGCGAGCGGCATTAGATCTGAGCGAACGCTGCTTTTAAGTTAAAGGCGATCAATAACTTTTCCTGGTAGGCTGCAGTATATATATTTTTTACCAGTCGTTAGGAGATATTGGAATGTTGTTCAGTAAAAAAGTATACGCAACGTATATTTAAAAGTAGCCGCGTTACAGGCACGGTTCGAAAAAAAGCATTTGCAATATGTATTTGTTTATGTTACCATATGGATTTAATTAAAAGTTAAAAAATCCTCACGTGTAATATCTTTCTGTGTAAATATCTCATATTACAACGTGGGACACCTGCGGCCGAAAATCCGGTGCGGCTGAAAATCCGGTGTGGCCTAAAATCCGGTGCGGCTTGTACAAGTACAAAATTGATTTTCTTTCTAAAATTAGAGCCAGCAGCTTTTAATCAGGTGCGCTCTGTAGTGCGAAATCTACGGTAATTGCTAAATTAGTTAGTAAACCTTGCCAAAATTGTTAACTCCAGATGATGCCATGGTTCTAAAGCTGAATCACCTTGATTTAAAGAGTTTAGGTACACACATAACATTGTGTGGATCAGCAGATGCATTCAAAAGGATCAGCTGTTTTCTAATAATCAATAAAGATTCTGTGATGTTTTTCATTAACTATGGATTGCGTGAGAGATTAGCTAACAACCTACTGTCATGCCTTATGTCTACATGACCTTCTCCACATGGTCCTTTCTTTCTGTTAGATTTGCCAATGACTGAGATGTCAAAGGATTAACAAACTCTTGAAGCATCTTAAAGACACGTGAGAATACACTGGAGAAATGCTGCACACAACCCTAATGTTGTATTAAAGAGATTCAATTAGATCATCACAGTTTGGGGTTTAATCATTTAAAAAGAAAGCCAAACAGAATCCGATTAAATGTCTTAACCTTTCATTCCTGGGCTGAGTTCTTATCAGGCACAAGAGAGAATAGGAATATCATCTTATTATATATCATTTAATTTACAACCAGATTTTTTATCATTTCGGGCAGTGATTTTGCAAACTATTTGCTCAAACTGTAGTCCCACTGATAGGAGTAAAATTGGTGTTTTATTTTTTAAGAAACATACTCAAGGTTTATTTTTCTTCTACCTGAAGAGACAGTGAGTGCCTTAGTTTATAATCTCTAAAAGAATATGATTTTAGAGCCTCCTCTTGTTCAAACACTCGCTTAACCCAGTGTCATAGTCTGAAAGCATCACTTCAGGGGCAGAAAGCAACTCAAGAAAGGTGAGAGAAGAGAGTTTAGCACAATACACGTTCCTCTCAAACTATTCTTCTAATATCCCAACTTTCCCAGACAACATCTGAATGTGCTTTCAAAAAAATTGCTTCTCATCATCATTGTATGACTGGTAATCGGAAATAATTTAGATTTTGTTTATCCAATTGTTTAGCCTATATTTTTGCCACTGTTCATCAACTATAATATTGGAGAATTGTATTTGCATTACCACTCATTTATCAAATTAGCACGCTGACGTTTGTTGAATTTGCACATAAATGTCATAAACAGAGAGAAATTTTACCTCTTCTGCTCCACTTTTTCAACGAAGCCAAATATTCCTGATAAAACACTAGTGACAGGGCCAACTTTACCTTTGGTAGAACCTTCTCTGGATAATCACTGATATTGAAAGTCCAGCCCTCGCACAGGTACATAAACATCAATCATTCCCTTGCTGACTCAGGGTCATTGACCGAATGGCTTCAATGATCACCAGATAAACCCTGAAAATGTACACAGCAGCTGGAGTGAACTCGGTAAGTTACGTGCTGGAGTGACAAACCACAAATGAGTCACCTTGAAGTTGTGAAGAGCAATAGAAGATGTGGCAAGATGGAATCTGATTACGTTTTTCAGTCTCATTTCAAGGATTGAGTCTAATAAAATGAATATACTGCCCAGACTGTTATATCTCTTTCAGACCCTACCATTAGAGATTAATCAAATTCAATTCAATGAATGGAACAAGATGCTATCAAGGTATATTTGGCAGGGTAAAAAGCCTAGCGTTCATCTCAAAACTTTGAAATTAGCAAAAGAGAAAGGGGGGATGGGGCTTACCTTCTCTTAGAAATTATCATTTTGCAGCACAGTTGAGAGCTGTGATATGTTGGTGCAACCCATCATATGACACTCAGTGGAAAAACATTGAGGAGTGGGTATTTCCCATCCCCCTACAAGCAATTTTGGCTGATAACAACCTGCAAAGGTACATAAATACTATTGATAACCCTTGGGTGAAGTTGACTCTTAAAATATGGAAATCTACTATAAAAGAATATAATCTAGAGGGAGATATTGCAATTCTTAAATAGTATGCATATGATTCTGATTTTACACCAAATAAATTGGATGCTAGATTTAAGGACTGGACAGCTAAAGGAATAACAGTTCCTTGCAACATAATGAAAGAAGGAACACCGTTCAGTTTTGAAATGCTCAAAGAGAAACACTTATTAGAAAAACAAGATTTTTATCGGTATTTACAGATGCGACAATATGTTAATAAGACACTTAAAAAGGTAACCAAGGCAAGTACATGCTTGATAAAGCTCTTTAGAAAAGCATATAATTCAGATAATGGTAGTAGAATCATTTCAAGCATGTATAAGGGGTTGTCAAATCTTAAAACACATTCGACTTCATACATTAAAACAAAATGGGAGAAGGAAGGAGGGATAATTATATCTGAGGAAGAATGGACGAGAATATGGAGGTATCAATGGAAGTGTACCAGTTCACAGAAATGGAGGGAGGTTGGATGGAAAAACTTGATAAGATATTTTGGTACACCCTCTCAGAAATCCCATTATGATGGTAACCTCCCTGTTTGCTGGAGGAATTGTGGAAATCAAAATGTAAATCATTATCATATTTTTTGGAACTGCCCTGTTATCAAAAACTATTGGAGGAGGATACACAATGCCCTACAAGACATCTTTAAATGTGAAATACCCTTGGAGGGTAAGACCATATATTTTGGATATATACCTCAAGAACAGATGAAAAGAGATAAATATTTAATGAATATACTGTTGGTGGCTGGTAAAAAGACACTTACTAGGAAATGGTTATCACAGGAGAGCCCAACTTTAAATACATGGATGGAAATTACAATGGACATTTACAAAATGGAGAAGATAACAGCATCTGTTAATCATAAGCTGGAACAATTTGCTTCATACTGGGAAAAATGGTTTAACTACATAATACCTCATAGGCCTGATTTTATTCTCACAAATCAATGAATCTGTTTTAAAATAAAAGATCACTCCCTACTTGTACATAGTTCTTTCCTTTTGCTTGTTTTTTCTTTCCACTCTTTTCTATAAGTATATATCTCAGATTAATACTTTGTGGAGATTTGTGATATATATATATATATATATATGATTATATGATATGTATGTACAATGTCTGAAATACATCTTATGGAAATGTTTGTTTGATGATGAACTTCAATAAAAAAAATTACAAAAAAAAAGAAAATCAAAATCTGGGTGTAGTGTGCAGTTTGATCTGACGTGTTTGTGATGTACGGATTAGTAAACACTCCCCCAACTGCCCCCTTCTTCACAACCTCAATGAAAAGAGGAAAGGATTTAGAGCATTTTATGAACTGAGCACCACTGAAATCATAATCTTTCTGCAATTAATGATAGTGTCAACATCCTGTGAGATAAATATGATCCAACCAAAGTGCTAAATCACATCTACAAACAGGAATTAACTGACCATATATCCATCTCATTTGCTATTTGTGCCTCCATCTAACACTCAGATCACCTTCTGCTGTAGTTGCCCATAAAGTAAGAGGGACTCTGCTGAAAAGAAAGGTAATTCAAAGATGGAAACTGCATTAATATTGGCAGAGGATCCAGTCAATTGCAACGTAAACTCAAGTTCTTTACTTCAGAAGCAGAAGCTGTAAGTTCATCACATCTATATTGTTTCTCGCTTACTGCTTTGTCTCCTTTTGTATTGCTTTCTGGAAATGGAACAGCTGTGAAAATTAATTTAATAGCAGTGCAGAGCTGAGGATGTTGTTGGGTAAATGTTTGCCTGTTACCCTGACGTCTTCCTCCCACCTTCCTGACAGTGGAGACGCAAAAATTACTTGTGGTACTCATTAATATTAAAACTGCTCAGCTCTCCCTCGAAACTACTAAGCAAACTTTAGTGATATTAATGTTGTTGCTGGCTCCCCTGTCTGACACAAAAGAGGATAATTAACATGTCCGTACCCCCAAACCCCCAATATTTCAAGAACAAGGTTAAGGCATTTCTAAAGATTACCTTACCTTTTCCAATTGGCATTAACAGCAGTGAGTAAAATAGCAGTCAGTGATTCTGATTCTGATAACTGTTGATACTTTATTTACTGAAAGTGAATAGTAATTTGGCTAAGTGTTGCTGCTAAATGGACCCTGAGAATGGTAAGTTTTACAAGAAAAAGAAAAAAATGTCTGCATGAAGAATGTGATCTTGTTGAATAATTTTTGTAAAACTATCCACTCACTGATGCGTGCTTTGTTGTCAGAGGGAATGAAATCTATTGAACCATCTTAAAGCAGATGTAACATAATAAGTTGTAGATCAGTGTTCCAAACTGAGAAACACATATTTTTCCAGTCACTAGGGTAAATATTGCTCCAGACTTTTTGAATGAGATATTCATATTTAAAGTTTAATCCGTTAATGGGGAATGGGGTTTAATTGCAATGCTTGACCATGCTGTCCCCACTCCTATTCAACACTCCCAACATCGAGCATCTCAAATAGCCTCTGACAACCAAGTCCAGCTCCCGGCCTTCATGTGTGGCATAGATACTAAACCTGGCAGAACCGTTTCTGTGAACCAGAGAAGGGCAAAGACGGGTTACTGACACTTAGAACCAGTTGCTTCGGGGAGATGGGGCTCGTCGGCCATGGTTGGCTGCTCATCTAGGAGAAGGGAAACTAATTTCAAACCTGCAAAGCCTCACAGCTAATCCCTCTTATGGGGAGGGCTTTGGGAGGAAACTCCGAGGAGAAGTCTGGAGCTGGAGAACCTAAGGCAGTCTACATTGAGTTCAATGCTGACTGGCCACTGCTGGTGCCAAGCTGTTTCACTTTCTGCTCTTCCTTTGGATTCATAGAAAATTTTACAATCTGAAGATTGAAACTTTGGCTGAGTGGTGTAATAAGACCAACTCTCACTCAATGTCGGCAAGACCAAGGAACTGATTGTAGACTTCAGGAGAGGGAAGCCAGAGGTCCATCAGCCAGTAATCATCAGAGGATCAGAGGTGGAGAGAGGCAGTAGTTGCAAATTTCTGGGTCTCACTATCTCAGAGGACCTGTCCTAGACACATCATGTAAATGCAATGGCAAAGAAAGCACGACAGCACCTCTGCTTCCTCAGGAACCTGCAGAGATTCAGCATGTCATCAGAAACCTTGACAAACTTCTATAGATGTGTGGTGGAAAGTGTGCTGGATTACGGCCTGGTATGGGAACACCAGTGCCTGTTGGTGGAAAATCCTAAAAAAGTTAGAGAATTTGGCCCAGTACATCTTGGCTAAAGCCCTCGCGACCATTGAGCACATCTACATGAAACACTGTCATAGGAAAGCAGCATTCACCATCAAAGATCCTCACCACCTTGGCCTTCCTCTTTTCTTGTTGCTGCCATCAGGTAGAAGGTACAAGTGCCTCAGGACACCATCAGTTTCAAGAACAGTTACTACCTCTCAACCATCAGGCTTTTGAATAAAAAAAGATAATTCATTCTATTTCTGGTGTTCCCGCAACCAATGATCTCACTTTAAGGACTCTTTATCTTGTTATTTCATGCTCTCGTTATTTATGGCTATTTATTTATATTTGCATTGGCAGAGTTTGTTGCTCATTGATCCTGTTTACAGTTACTGTCCTATAGCTTTGTTCAGTATGCCCACAGGATAAAGAATCTTAAGGTTCCATATGGAGACATGAATGTACTCTGATAGTAAATTTACTTTGAACTTTTTAATCAGCTGTGTGGAGAGGGGGAGCCTGCTGAACGGGCAGCAGCTTGCTCTCCATATCACACTGCCCCGGCTCGCATTCTGGATCGGACAGAGACCTAGGATGCAACATTCATGGTCAACCCCAATCAATGAAGGGTCCACTCCCATGCTGTGTAATTACACATGGATCCAGGAGAGGGCGCCATTTCTGGAGTGAATGTCATAATTCACAGGGTAGGTTCTTCATGGAAGTGCAGTGCAAGTTAGAATGTGCTCCAGATAAAAGAGCATGAATATGTTTATCATTTTAAAATTATCTTGCATTCTGTACAGAAAAACATTTTGAACTAAGTTTGTTTCTTTTTCTTGATCCCTATTAGTTTGAAATTCCATTTGCGCAATCTTATTAATAAGGGAAAATATCAACTCCCTATTAAGGAGGGAAAGAAGTTTGGCAAGATAAACATACTTGAGTGTCTATCATTTTGAGCCTTCTGTCAATATGAATTCAATACACAACTTACAAATACTTGACGTGACTTCCAGTGTATCCTTAGGTATAATATTTTGATATAAACATCAAAAAACAGTTTAATGGGACAATGTCTGAGTTTAATATCACTGTATCTGAATGCTCTAGAGTAACTTTAGAGGAGTTACTCTAAAGTAACGGGATCAAGTTGATCAAGGACATCTAGTTTGGCTCCATAAAAGATTGGGGATTCGAACAATGATGAGTTTTTGGCTCTAATAGATGTCAAACCTGCTCAGAATGATACCTTATTGCCTGATCAAATAAAGGATATACGCTGAGTTTTTCTTATAGCCTAGATAACATTTATCTGTTAAGCAGCACCATATTGATCTAATTTAGCTCTGGTATTGCACAATGTGCAGAAAGGCTGTCATTTTGTTGTGTGAGAATTTTATATCTTTTTCAATGGTTTCAAAATGTTTGGGTGGCAGCCTGAGGCCATAAAGGGTATTTTAATTGTGTGAGGCCTCCTCCGTAAACAGCTCCAATCAGTCGCTCTGCGTCCGAGAGGTTCATAGTGATAGGGGAGCTTTCCTTTCACTGAGGTCATCGTAATGCACAAGAGTCAGTGTTAATCTGTAAACAGGCTCATGAACAGTGAACTGTGGAAAGACCCTCATCCAGAAAATAGAAATTACACTTGAAAGAAGTGACTCCAATTGAAGTTAAGGGATTAATCGACAAACCAAAAAGCAAAAAATAAATCAGGTTATGAGAAAAGGATGCACAACTGTACCACATATTAAAGGACCATCAGTGATTTTTCAATATTAAAGAAATATTGATGATTAATATAGAACCATAGAACATTACAGCACAGAAACAGCCTTTTGACCCTTCTTGGCTGTGCTGAACCATTTTTCTGCCTAGTCTCACTGACCTGCACCTGGCCCATATCCCTCCATACACCTCTCATCCATGTACCTGTCATCTGGAAATTAGTGGTACTGGAATCTTGGACTTCTAGTTAAATTGAAGAATCATTTCCAGCACTGCCCCCAACAATCTAGGGAGAGAAAACTCTGAAGTGACCAACTTGGATGAGTTTAGGGCAAAATGTTAGAAACCATGTTGCATTGGTTCTGAGGCTGTGTGTGTGTACAGAGTGCTGTACTCATGCAGATCATTGGATCACAAGATAATGGGAGAAAATTCTCCAACTAGTTAACTTCTTCAATGTGTGCTAGACATGCCTTGATACAATTTAAGGTAGTTCATAGGGCCCATATGTCCAAGGATAAGTTAGCTCGTTTTTATTGTCATATAAATTCTGTCTGTGACAGATGTAAGTCTGAGGTAGCTTCCTTGACACATATGTTCTGGTCTTGTTCTCTTTTGGAAAAATGTTGGAAAGATATTTTTGATACTATTTCAGCAGTTTTGCATATTGATTTACAACCTCATCCTATTACTACAATTTTTGGATTACCAGTGATGGAATATAGTCAATTATCCCCTTCAGCTTGCTGTTTGATTGTATTTGTTACATTAATAGCCAGAAGATCCATTTTACTTAAATGGAAAGATTCTAATCCCCCTACTACATTTCAATGGTTTTCCCAAACTATAACATGTTTAAACTTGGAAAAAATTAGGAGTGGCACTATCGACCCTTCGGTTAAATTTGAAGAAACTCGGAGACCATTTATTCAACATTTTCATATGATGTAAGCTGACCTTTTCCGAATCTTTCTCAATAACTTTTTGTTTGTGTATAGAGGAGAGGAGTTAATGACAAATAACGATTTTAACCGATGAAACAAGGCAGCCCAGCTTTTGTTTTATTTTGGGTTTTTTTTTGTTAGTTTAGGGTTTTATTTTCTTGTAAAAATGTTTTTTCTTTGATTCTTTTTCACGTGTAGTTACTAAGAGGTTGGGAGGCTTAGATTACACGTTACTCGGACTCTGTGTCTGTATACGTTAACCGTTATTAATGTAATCCCAATCTCTTTGTATCACTATCATTGTTATGTTTATCTATTTGAAACTTAATAAAAAGATTGATAAAGAAAGGATCACAAGATAATCCAGGCTTGAATTTGTGTCTCACACCATTATGCCACTCGTGATGCATGGCATTTCTGAACGTTGTATTGTTGCTGTATCAACAACACCAAACCTCCCCGGCTGACTCAGCGTTAGATAGTTGTCCTCAGGGCGAGTGTCGGGCCACAGAAAGTTAAACCATGTAAACTACATTCAATAAGGTATGTGGTGGTCAGAAAGAGCAATGTTGAGGTGTATGTAATACACTGAGGTGCAGAAAGTACCAGTCTTTTCTGTACAGCTTCCTGTCTAAGTATGTCAAAAACTGACATCTTATTCTAATAGAGACATGGCTGCTGTTAAAGACTTTGTGTTGAAGACATTGATGTAGCTGACAGAAAACTAAACAGGCCAATTTTTACAGCAGATTTAATGCAAAATTGGTGAAGGTCAGACATCACGATCTTGATGGGGCATAAAAGTTTGAGTTTATGTTTTCTGAGCTGTCAGTGGGTAACGGCCCTCATGTCGTCAGTCTGCCAGCACCACTGTGATAGGTGACCATCACCAGCAACATTGTCCTTCAGCCTTGTTCTTTCAGATCCAGGGAGCAAATTGTCCCCCCATCCTTGCTACCAGCCTCAGACTCCTGTGCAGTCAGGTTCCCCTCCTGCAAGGGTCCGATACCAGTGAGTTTCCAGAGTTTCTGAAGAAAGCAAACTGAGCAACTGCAATAGAATTGGGGTTCAGATTGTCTAATTTTCCAAGCACTAACCTGAAAAAAAAACACCCTGTTTCCATTTGCAGAGAATCTAAACAGAAGTGGTCAACACCGCAGGAAAATGTGACTGACTTTCCCCTTTGCTGATACTTTGCAGTCAATTGATAAAGAAATGGAAATGCCATGCGAGCCCCCATACCCAGCACCGAGACATCGGCTTCACGTTTGCTTCAATAGTTACTCCTGTGTACAGAGCTTTCCAGCGAGAGCAGAGAAAGCTGGAAATGCTCAACGGACCAGGTACTACTTGTAAAGAGGAATCAGAATTAATATTTCATACCAATGACCCTTCATCCGAATGCCGAGCTCTTGTGGTAGCCAGATAACTACTTAGCAGAATTAGAAAAGCAACTAATAGATTTTCCAAATTAGTCAGAATGAATGAACTTCACCTTAAAAAGTCTCCAGATTTCCCGGTCTAGGCCGGTCATGTTATTGATTCCTTGCCCCCGAGGGGGTGCTGAACTGTGGCATTTTTTTCAGGTGAAATATTATATTACAGACCTCTTTGTCTGTTCAGCGAAATAAAAAAAAGATGCATGACACTATCTAAAAAATAAAGATTTCTCCAAGAACCATGGGCAATATTGGTCTCCTGAGGAATACCATCAAATCATCTCATTTATTTGTGTTGAGAGTTCTCTGTAAAAAAAAACACTGCTGTTGTGTGACTGAATTTCATCAGCATTATAACGTTAGCAAAACGCTCTTGCACACCATGAGACGATGACAAGACTGAGTTAAGGGACGTTCATTTTTTTCTAGCACTGATTTTAGGGCCAAAAGTCCTGTTTCCATGTAATTTCTTATGATATTTTCAGTGTAAAATGTTGAAAATCTAAGCAGTGGCATTTAAAATCAATATCATAGAAGTACAAAGCTGCTTAAACCAGTTAATCAGGATATTTTTTAAAGAAATGGAAAATTCCCTCAGGGTACAGACTACCTGGCAGGTGTTATCTCTGTACCTTTCAGGAGTCTGGTCTAGCTCAGTCACTGAGTGTATCACCAAGGTCGGAATGATCCACAGCTTATTTGTCAGCGTCCCCTGAGAGAGTGCAGTCTCCTCCTCACTGGGTCCCACACAGATGCTGATGTGTTTTATGAGAGGGGAGATGTGGAAGTTGGTTTCAATGTTCTATGACCCACATGAATGACCCAGTGTAAGTACAACACCAGCCCACCATTTACAAATTGGTTTCCTGCTGGAATTACAGTTGCATCATTGCCAGGAGCCCATTACAACTATTATCAGCTGGAACCATGCGTTTTCCCAATTAATTAGGAAAATATACCGCTAGGCAGAGAAGATTTAATTCTGTTAAAACACCTTTGATTTTTTTGTTATGCAACATGAAGTTAAAAATTAAAAATAATTTAAAAGCCACAATTTGCATTGTAGCCCAGTATAATGATGAGGTGCTGTTGTTTATCAATGAGAAACATATATTTCCATATTCATTGATGGTAAATAAATGTGTACAGTTAAATGGGATACATGTTGATCTTTGTTAATTTATGCATACAGAGAACAAGCCCAGACTGATGTAATGATAAACACGAGGAAATCTGTAGATGCTGGAAATTCAAACAACACACACAAAATGCTGGTGGAACACAGCATCTATAAGGAGAAGTACTGTTGACGTTTCGGGCTGAGACCCTTCGTCAGGACTAACTGAAAGATACAAAGAGATTTGAAAGTAGTGGGGGAAGGGGGAAATGTGAAATGATAGGAGAAGACCAGAGGGGGTGGGATGAAGCTAAGAGCTGGAAAGGTGATTGGCGAAAGTGATACAGAGCTGGAGAAGGGAAAGGATCATGGGACAGGAGGCCTCGGGAGAAAGAAATGGGGGGGGGGGGGAGCACCAGAGGGAGATGGAGAACAGGCAGAGTGATGGGTAGAGAGAGAAAAAAAACAAACAACTAAATATATCAGGGATGGGGTAAGAAGGGGAGGAAGGGCATTAACGGAAGTTAGAGAAGTCAATCTTCATGCCATCAGGTTGGAGGCTACCCAGCCGGTATATAAGGTGTTGTTCCTCCAACCTGAGTGTGGCTTTATCTTGACAGTAGAGGAGGCCATGGATAGACATATCAGAATGGGAATGGGACGTGGAATTAAAATGTATGGCCACTGGGAGATTCTGCTTTCTCTGGCGGACTGAGCGTAGGTGTTCACCGAAACGGTCTCCCAGTCTGCATCGGGTCTCACCAATATATAAAAGTCCACGCCAGGAGCACCAGACACAGTATACCACACCAGCCGACTCACAGGTGAAGTGTCGCCTCACCTGGAAGGACTGTCTGGGGCTCTGAATGGCGGTGAGGGAGGAAGTGTAAGGACAGGTGTAGCACTTGTTCTGTTAACAAGGATAAGTGCCAAGAGGGAGATCGGTGGGAAGGGATGGGGGGGACGAGTGGACAAGGGAGTCACATAGGGAGCCTCCCGTTCCATGATCCTTTCCCTTCTCCAGGGTCTTCGCATAGGGACCCTTTGGCATCGGGAGAAACCGATGGACCCTTTGGCATCGGGTGAAGCCGATGGACCCTTTGGCACCGGGTGAAACCGATGGACCTTTTGGCATTGGGTGAAGCCGATGGACCCTTTGGCATCGGGTGAAACCGATGGACCCTTTGGCATCGGGTAAAACCGATGGACCCTTTGGCATCGGGAGAAGCCGATGGACCCTTTGGCACCGGGTAAAACCGATGGACCCTTTGGCACCGGGTAAAACCGACGGACCCTTTAGCACCGGGAGAAACCGACGGACCCTTTGGCATCGGGTAAAACCGACGGACCCTTTAGCACCGGGTGAAACCGATGGACCCTTTGGCATCGGGTGAAACCGATGGACCCTTTGGCACCGGGAGAAGCCGATGGACCCTTTGGCACCGGGTAAAACCGACGGACCCTTTGGCACCGGGTGAAACTGACGGACCCTTTGGCACCGGGTAAAACCGATGGACCCTTTGGCACCGGGAGAAGCCGACGGACCCTTTGGCACCGGGTAAAACCGATGGACCCTTTGGCACCGGGAGAAGCCGACGGACCCTTTGGCACCGGGTAAAACCGATGGACCCTTTGGCACCGGGAGAAGCCGACGGACCCTTTGGCACCGGGTAAAACCGATGGACCCTTTGGCACCGGGAGAAGCCGATGGACCCTTTGGCATCGGGAGAAGCCGACGGACCCTTTGGCATCGGGTAAAACCGATGGACCCTTTGGCACCGGGAGAAGCCGACGGACCCTTTGGCACCGGGTAAAACCGATGGACCCTTTGGCACCGGGAGAAGCCGATGGACCCTTTGGCATCGGGTGAAACCGACGGACCCTTTGGCACCGGGTGAAACCGACGGACCCTTTGGCACCGGGTGAAACCGACGGACCCTTTGGCATCAGGTGAAGCCGATGGACCCTTTGGCATCGGGTAAAGCCGATGGACCCTTTGGCATCGGGTGAAGCCGATGGACCCTTTGGCACCGGGTGAAACCGATGGACCCTTTGGCATCGGGAGAAGCCGATGGACCCTTTGGCATCGGGAGAAGCCGACGGACCCTTTGGCATCGGGTTAAACCGACGGACCCTTTGGCATCGGGTAAAACCGATGGACCCTTTGGCATCAGGTGAAGCCGATGGACCCTTTGGCATCGGGTGAAACCGATGGACTCCTTCTCAGAAAATTGTAATTAAATATATAAATTTGACCAATTATTTTGGAAATATAGTTATCAAAATATTAAATAACAAATTTGTGATATAGTAATACGTGTTCCTTTATTGGTGACAAAGTCACAGACACAGCTCATATACTGTGGTTTGTTACCTACATTTTAATTGAAGGAAATGCTAAAATAAAGATGTCAATTTTTCCCATCCAAGTTCACGGACCCCTGGAATCTATCCAGGTCCCTCCCGAGGGGTCCACTGACCCCAGGTTATGACCTCCTGATCTATGTAGAGGAAGAAACAGTTGACGTTTCGGGCTGAGACCCTTCATCAGGGAGGAAGCAGTGATGATCTTTACATTGTTAACGGATTACCAGTCATTACGGTTTAATGTTTTGTTTTATCGGTGTTTAGGGTGACACCGAAGCAGAATCCGCAGTGTTGCTGCCTCCCCCTCCAGCACCAAGTTCAATTCTGGCCTCCGGTGCTAGTTGTGTGGAGTTTTCACGTTCTCCCCATTATCGTGTGGCTTTTACCCTGACACTCCAAATTCCCTCCGGTTGCCTCTGATAAGGTGGCATTGCACTCGGACACAGTGACCATGCCAGGCCCATTCAGAGGTGTATTTCTTCATCTTGTACCATCGCAAGTCACTGTTGGACAGTGAGAACATCATGAGCTGCAGGGTTAACCCATCAGCAAGTTCCTCAATAGCGACAGAGCTGGACGTATCCTGTAGCATTGTTATGTTGTCATCCGGACTTGTTGCATACTGTTGTGCCGAGACAGTGTGTGAGTGATTGTCTTGGAAGTTTTCCTTGTGGTCTCAAGACCCTGTTGGACATTGGTAACGTAGAATACTACGGGTCTGGTTCACCAGCTCATTGGCAAGACTGATGGCGGTAAAGCTGCGTTGCCTTGTTGTGGCGAGGACTAGGCCGAGACCATGGGATCACCTGTTGCAGCCGCCTGGTGAGGAGACCCGAGGTGGTGTGGGAGAGAGCAGAGGCCCTGTTGGGTGTGCTGCAACCTGTACTGGGTTAAGGGGTCACCTCTCCTGTTGGTGCTGCTCTCCAGTGTTTGCTCATTGGAAGAACAAACAGAACCAGGACAATCTATAGTCATGCCACTCAGGGCTTTTGGCTATATATTTCTTTTTCTTTGTGACTGCTTGTTTTTATCTGAAGTTCTAACCATATATGCTATTTGAGCTCTGTGCTGTGTGCTGTGGGCAATGTGTTTTGCTCCTTAGCCCTGGAGAAACACTTTTTTGTTTGGCTATATTCATGTATGGTTGAATGATAATTAAACTTGAATTTGAACTTCCTCTCATATCCCAAAGGAATGAGTGTTAATAGTTTAAGAGATAAGGAGGACTTTCTTTAGCCAGAGGGTGGTGAATCTGTGGAATTCATTGCCAAAGGTGGCTGTGGAGGCCAAGTCATTGGATGTATTTAAAGCAAACATTGATAGGTTCTTGATTAGTAAAGGCATCAAAGGTTATGGGGAGAAGGCAGGAGAATGGGATTGAGAGGGATAATAAATCAGCCATGATGGAATGGTGGAGCAGACTCATTGGGCCTAAAGGCCTAATTGTGCTCCTATGTCTTATGGATTATGGTCCAATGAACTTATGGTTAGTTTGCAGCTGTGAATTGCCCCTGGTATGCGGGTGAGTGATGGGTGACTAATAAACTAATATCGATATAATTCATAAGATGGAGATGAATTTCAGTGGGCAGTTGAATCTGGAGAGTGTGGTCCAATCCTCCTCCTATTGACGGGAGTCAAAGGATTTAGTAAACTAAGAGAGCTCTTGTATAGTGGTTGGGGCTGCTCTCTGCATTTTTCTCAGAGTTGTCATACGGTCCACGCTATGAATGTAATCCACAGTGTGATTCACAGAACAGGTGAGGGGATGCAGCTGAGGAGGACCCAGGCAATGGTTTTCCCTAATTCAGACAGCACCAAGACCCTTCTGGAGTTATCAAAGATTTGTTTCCATTCTCAAAGATGGTCACAATAACAGCACATCGAGTATCCCTGGAATACCCTCCTCTTTCCACTTATGGACAATGTGGCTTCAGTCTTTATCATGGAGATTTAAGATTTCAGCAGCATGCCATCTGCTTATGGAGCCTTTGTTATCTCTGAGTCAGGAAGCGGCACTCCTCTTGTTGGTTAGGACTAGCGGTCAGGATGGCCGAGGTAGGCTGCTGTGGGATGACATCAGGGACAAACTCCCGAAAGTATTTGAAAGTCAAGCAGGTGCTGATTGCGTCTTTATCATAAAACTCAATTCATAAACTCAACTCATAAAACCGTCACAGTTCAATTAAATAATTTAAAACCAAGCTGAAATGATTATATTCTACAGAAGATAGATAGTATAGATACTATGAGAAACTTGCAATCACAGCGGTTACAGACAATGTATAGAACAGAAATTTATACATGAATTATGCAGGATAGTGAGAAAAAAATACGGAGTGAAACAGGCATGAATGCAGTAGATCAGAGACACAGTCAGAGACAAGTCCCTGGTGGTACAAGTGGTGGCCCATCCTGTGCCATTGCTGAGAAAGGGTTAGGGTCATACAGGTCAGCTCAAGAAGCTGATGGTTGTTGGAAAGTGGTTGTTTCTGAACATGGTGGTGTGGGTGATTTCCCGATGCAAAGGGGGTCAGAGGAAAATACAAATGACCAACAAATATGAGAAGACATTGAATGGAAGGATCCAAACGCCATCCCTGGGTAATGAATGAGCTCCATTTTCACAGACGTTCATAAGTCAGTTTTGTCCATCAGTTGTGTAAAATACATAGAGATCACTCGATATGATAGCCATGCCTCCATACCTCAACAGATTCAAAAGTAGACAAGATGGATAAGAATGAACAATTACTTGAAGGGGGAGAGAGAAGAAACTAAGTTCTGCCATTCATCGGAACAAACGTGTACTGACACCGGACTTATGAATTTTATAACATTATGGGAGCTCATTTGTGTGCTATAAGTCAGGAGTTCATAGCTAGAGATGGCCTGTTCCTTGGCCTTTGTTGGTTCAATCCTGGAAATGATTCTGTGGCAAGAAACAGGATGTCGGTCTATGGGAATACGCTCATTCTGGCAGCTGTTCATAACTGGTGTCCTCCCCAGAATTTGTATTAGAGACACAGGTTTTCATTGTAATTATAAATGAATTTAAGATTCCTGATGAAACCAAAGGAATTGGCTCTAATTACCCGTCCCATCAGTCACACCTACCCCAGTCTGTGCAAGGGTTTGACGTTTCACCATGTAGTAGCAGTGGTGGTGTAAAGGTGTAGTGGGGGGGGGGGGGGTAGGAGAATAGTTATAGTGGGGAGGGAGGAGAAGGAGAGGAAGAGGAGCAAAGACGAGGAGGAGGAGGGAGAGGAGGAGGATGAGGAGGGGAAGAGGAAGGGAGGAGGAGGAGGAGGAGAGGAGGAAGAGGAAGGAAGATGAGGGAGAGGAGGATGAGGGGGGAGGAGAGGTGGAAAAGGGGAGGAGGAGAAGGAGGGAAGAGGAAAGGGAGGAGGGAAAAGGAAGGGGGGGAAGGAAGAGGAGGAGGAAATATCAGTTAGTGGTGCAGATGAGAATAGCAACATGCAAATGGACTTGATAAATGGATGGGCAGAAGTGTGGCAGATGCAGTTCAAAGAGGGAAATATGAGCTCATTCACTTTGACTGAAGAAACTGAGAAGCTAAGAGTTATTTTAGAAAGTACCTAAAAGCTACTGGATAAATTCAGAACAAAATCTAAAGGACAATGGAATGCTGACCTATATCACATGAAGAATGTAAATGACTGGAAATTCTGATACAACTGATCAGGGCTCTGCTCAAAGCCCATGCAGAATAATTCATTCCTTCTGGGCACTGTGCTTTAGGAAAGGGAAACGGACCATGAAAGGAATTTCATGTCTATCTGAAAGATGTGCTTACTCAAGACTCAGATGTTTCATGACAAATTGTTTGAAAGGTTACACATTATGACTGAGTGGGGTCATTGGTGAGACTACAAAGAGTACTTGACGCCATTTGGGTCACAGCTTCAGGAAAGAAGACATTAAATAGGAAAGAATGCAGAGAAGATTCAGTGGGATAATACCGGGTCCAGAAAGCTTGAGTTATAAGGAGAGGCTGGATAGGCTGGGACTTCCTCGTAGGATAGGAGGCTAAGGGGTGAACTTATGGAGTTGCATAAAATCATAGGGGACATAGGGCAGAAGGTTACTGTTGTTCCCCTGGGATAAAGGAGTCTAAAACTAGAGGGAATCAGCTTCAGGCAAGAGGAAAAGATTTAAGAGGGACCCAAGAAATAACATTTTCATGCAGAGGGTTGTTGGTTTATAGAACAAGCTGCCAGAGGAAGTTGTAGAGACAGGGACAGTTACATGGTTTAAAAGATACTTGCACAGATACATTGATAGAAGAGGCCTAGAAGAATATGGACCAGATGTAGGCAAATGGATCTAGTTTAGATAGACATCTTGGTTGGCCTGGACAAGCTGGGATGACGGGTCTCTGTCTATATGACTCTATGACTGTCTGTACCCTGTGACCCTGAGACTCTGTGACCCTGTGACTCTGTGACCCTGTTACCCTGTGACTCTGTGATGCTTTAATTTAAATAAAAATATTAATGGTTAAACTCATATGAAGAAAACAAGATTCAGGAATTTGCTTCAGTAGAAAATCTGGCCAAGAGTGCCGGACAAGAAAAGGTAACAGCTCAAGCTTTGGTGTCATCAGCTGATACAAATATGGAACTTTCTCTCCTAAAACAGCTCTGGAGATGATTTGAAAGTAATCATGGATTTTTGTCAGGCAGGAATATTTCGGAATACTTTGGAAGTTGGATGGATTGGATGACTCTAAGATGCAGAATAGGTATGAAAATTAGTTAGCAGAATAAGCTCAAGGGATGAATCCTGCTCCAATATCCTGATGGAATATTCTCATTCCCACAGACATCGTGACATTCATTGACAAATTCATGGGGTGTGAATCCAGGCAAATGTCTGACGGAGGTCTGTCAGGAATATAACTTCACCCTTTTACTCTATGTGTGACATTGAATCAAACTCTCAGAAAGTCAACTGTACGGCTTCATTGGATTTTGTTTCTTCTTCCGTGAAGACCACTTCATTTAATCCTGCATCCCAATCCTGCTCCATATTTTGAAGAAGACCTTAGATGTGCACATCGCTAAGTCTTTACTGGATAAAATGCCCAGCTAATTCACATCAGACAATAATCTGCCTTGTAGAAAGTAATCTCAGTCACCAGCATTAACAAGCAACAGATGAAGATTTAACTCGGGCATTCACTCTGCTTCCATGATGACTCGTTTGCTCATTAGGGATCCATTACTCTGAGCAAATGAACAGAGATTATAAAGCAGGAAGCTCCTAAATTCATCCACAGCTAACAGTAAATGACAAAGAATGTTTTCTTGCACAATAACATTTTCAAATCTGTACTATTGATAGAGCCTTGCCTGGAACGGTAACCCTATCACTTTCTGATAAACCACTCACTAAACGCAAGAGCTCACTTTTGGCACAAGGGCAACCGAAAACTGACTTCAAGGGGATTGGCTGAATTTTTCAAAAGGAAGTCTATTAAGGCACTTCAAGGAAAAAATAAGCTCAAAGATCAAATAAGTCAGAGGCTTATTGAATGGTGAAACGGGTTAAAGGGACCTTGTGGCTTATTTCAGCTC
Source organism: Hemitrygon akajei (assembly GCF_048418815.1). NCBI lineage: Eukaryota > Metazoa > Chordata > Chondrichthyes > Myliobatiformes > Dasyatidae > Hemitrygon > Hemitrygon akajei. The sequence goes on from NC_133131.1 coordinate 40,092,728, forward strand.
CTGATTCTTGTTCTTATGTTATGAAAGAGCAAGGAAATATGATTGTGGTGGAAAGATGTAGTTAAAACACTAGCTTTAATATGGGTGTGATGGAGCAGTAATCTCCTCTTGTTTTGTCATTTCTGTATAATTTTATTTAATACGCATATTGTTGACTTGATAGTTTAAATGAGGTCCTGATGTATTTTTCACTTTCTCAGTCCACTCAGCTTGTCTGCAGGCCAGCCGAATGCCCCTGGTAGTTTTGCTGTGGGACTGATAAAGCAGAGTTAATCTGACTGATGTGTGAGTTTCTGAAGGGGTTAGACTGGTGAGATGCCCTGAGGCTGCTTCTCCTGCTGGTAAAGTCCAGAACAGCCCACAGGCTCGAGAGAAAAGTTCAAAGCAAATTTATTATGGAAATACATATATGTCATTATACGCAACTCCGAGATTCATTTTCTTGCGGGCAATCACAGTAAAGACAAGAAACACAATAGAATCAATGAAAAACTGTGCCCAACAGGATTGACAACAACCAATTTGCAGAAGACAACAAACCGTGCAAATTAAAAACAGAAAGAGATAAAAGAATTAATAATAATAATAATAATAATAAACAATAAATATCAAGAACAAGAGATGAAAAGTCATTGAAAGAAAACAATTTCAAAATGGGGCAAGTGAAGTTAAGTGAAGTTTCCCCTCTGGTTCGGGAGCCTGATTGTTAAGGGGTAATATCTGTTCCTCAGTCTGATGATGTGAGTGCTTGGGTTCCTGTACCTTCTTCCTGATGGCAGCAGTGAGAAGAGAGCATGGCCAGGATGGTGGATCCCAGAATGTGGATGCTGCTTTCCTGCAACAGCGCTCCATGTAGATGTGCTCAGTTGTGGGGATGGGTCAGTTAAGATGGAGGTGAAGAGGAAATTCTTTTCTCTCTAAGGGTTACAAGCCTTTGTATTTCTTTTCCAAGAAAGTTGGGGATGCTGGGATGTATAGAAGAATGGGGTTTACAGGACTATGGTAAGATGGCAGGAAGAGGAAGCTGAGGCCTGGGATGAGCCATACTGAGTGGTGGAGCAAATTCAAGAGTCCTTGGGTTTTCTCCCATTCTTATTTCTTATATTTTTTATGTTGTTATTATAAAGGAAACATTTTAGGATGGGACAGAGTTTCCATTGGGTGAGTTGCTACCTCACATTTCCTGTGGCCCAAGGTCAAACCTTACCTCTGTTTCTGTCTGAATAGAGTTCACATGTTCTCCCTCTGACTGCGTGTTTCCTCCAGGTGATCTGTTTTACTCCCACATCACAAAGACTTGTGGACCATGAGGTTGATTGTCCACTACGTTGCCCATATTGTGTAGGTAAGTGATAGAATCCAGGGCAGAGTCAAGAAGGATATGTGGAGAATGAAATGGAATAAGTATTGGATTAATGTAAATGGGAGCTTGATGGTCAGCATTGATTCCATGGACCAAAGTGAAAGCAAAAAAAACAAGGAAAAACTTACTGATCAAATCCAAAACTTCAGAAAGGTAACTGGAAGGGCCATAAGTCAAAGCAAATGAAGATATCGAATAAAAGGTTGCCAAGTTTCCTCAAATTTAGAGGATGTATCAAATGTCCGACTTCTTATTTTCTCTAAACTTAAACAGGACATAATGGAGGTAAGCCAATAAATAACAGTAGGTGGATTAGAATCCTTCCAAAAAAGCAAAATGACTCTCCTAGCCAATAAAGTTGTAAAAGCTATCATCCAATGAGTGGAAACATCTCCTGCTTCCAATGGAATGATCCTAAAAATTGCTGTAAGTAAATTCGGTTGTAGATCCAAATTCAGACTTCTTTCCAAAAATTATCTAACTTGATAATTTTAGAAGGACTGATATTAGAAAAATACGGGCTAATTTGTCCTTTGACATATGTGTCTGATGCACTACCTTGAACTGTATCAAGGAATGATGGGCACAAATAGAAAAAGTATTTACCAAATGAGACTAGTTTTGAGACTAGTTTATTCAAACTTCGCGGCACTGGCATTTAAATCCCTAGCACCCACCCTCTCCGGGCGGAAATGACATCAGAGGCGCATTACCAAAGTCTCCCCCCGCACGCTGGCTATTTGTGAGCCGGTTCGCCTGCGCAGAAAGTGGGTCACCACAAGGTCATATTTATCCACTAACTGAGTGAAAGACATTAGACAATTACCCATGAACAAATCTAAAAAAGTTGCTTAAGGTTTAAAAAAATAATTAAGATGGATTTTACTAGTAAGAACAAAATTATTAAAGTCAAAGTATCTACGAAATTGAAACCAAATTCTTAATATATGTTTAATAATAGGATTAAAATCTCCACTACTGATCTTAGAAAGCAAAAAAGGAAGAGGAGCTCCTAATAAAGAGGCCCAAGAATACCCCTTCACTGAGTTTTTCTCCAAATCCACCCATAAGGGACAATCATGTATATCTGAAAAATGAATCAGAAAAGAGATATGATGAATGTTAATTGCCCAGTAGTACAATCTAAAGTTTGGCAAAGCCATACCACCATACTTATTTAATTTCTGCAATAAAGGTTTACTCAATCTAGGATTTTTATTAATCCAAATAAGAGATAAAATTTTAGAGTCCATTCTATTAAAAAAACAATTTAGGAACAAAGGAGGGGATTGCTTGGAATACATATAAAAACTCTGGTAACACTATTATTTTAATAGCATTAATATGGCCAATTGATGATAATGTCATAGGAGACCATTTAGATATTACTTGCTGCATATACTCAATTAATGGAAGAAAGTTATATTTATACAGGTCGTTAACATTTTTGGTAAGTTTAATACCAAGATAAGTAAAGTTGTTTTTAGCAATACTAAAAGGAAATTGGTAATATTGATCAAAATGATTATTAATAAGAAATAACTCACTTTTATGCAAATTGAATTTATATCCAGAAAAACTACTAAATTCAGAAAATATAGATAACAAAGCAGGAATAGATTTCCTAGGATCTGAAATATAAATTAGCAAATTATCTGCATACAATGAAACCTTATGCACTTCATCTCCTCTCTTAATACCTAAATCCTCATTGGAGTCCCGAAGAACAATAGCAAGAGGTTCGAAAGCCAGGTTGAATAACAACGGACTGATAGGGCAACCCTGCCGGGTACTTCTATATAACCTAAAATAAGAAGATTTTTGATTATTAGTTATAACTGCCACCAAAGGGGATTGATAAATCAACTTAATCCAAGAAATAAAGCATGGACCAAAATTAAATCTTTCTAAAACCTGAAATAAGTAGGGCCATTCTACCCTATCAAAGGTTTTCTCTGCATCAAGAGAAACAACACATTCAAATTCTTTAGATGGAGAGGAATTAATGATATTCAGTAATCTCTGAATATTAAAATATGAATTTCTATTCTTAGTAAATCAAGTTTGATCCTTAGAAATAACCTAGGTAAAACATTCTGAAGCCTGTTTGCCAAAATCTTAGAAAGAATTTTAGAATCAACATTTAATAAATAAATTGGTCTGTAAGAGGCACATTCAAATAAATCTTTTCCTTTTTTAGGAATTAATGAAACTGATGCCTCATAAAAAGTTTTCAGGAGGGTCCCATAAGCTATGGCTTCAGTGAAAATTTGGCACAGACGAGGTGTAAGAATATCTGTAAATGTCTCAAAAAATTCTACTGTAAATCCATCCGGTCCCGGAGCTTTACCTGATTGAAAAGAAGATGTAACTCTTACTATTTCCTCTCGATTAATGGGTGCATCTAAAGTATTCATATCTTGGGTAGGAATTTGGGGTATATTCAATCTTTGCAGAAATTCATTCATAGAAGTAGCATTGTCTGGAAAATCAAATTTATAAAGATTAGAGTAAAAGTCCAAAAAAACCTTATTAATGGCCTAACAATCAGAAGTTTCAGTTCTGTCAGATCTTTGTACTTTCAAAATCTGCCTTTTAGCCATAGTTGCTTTGAGTTGAGCAGCAAACAGTCTACCCGATTTATCTCCATGTATATAAAATTGACTTTTCGATTTCAAAAGTTGCTGCTCAATGGGATAAGTCAATAGCAAGTCATGCTGCATTTGAAGTTTCACCCTTTCCTTGTATAAATCTTCAGTAGGTAATACTGAATAAACATTATCTATTTCTTTAATCCTGTTAGTAATCGCTAAAAGCTCCGCTTTAGCTTTCCTTCTTAAAGCTGCTGACTATAAAATTATATGTCCCCTAAGAAAAGTTTTCATCATATGCCAAATAACCAAATTTGATATACCCTCAGTTGTATTTAATACAAAAAATAAAGAGATTTGCTCTTTTATAAACCTTACAAATGTTGAATCATGGAGCAATGCAGCATTGACTCTCCATTGAGCTGCCTTCCATGAGTTATCAGAAAGCTTCAGTGTGAGTTCCATGGGTGCATGATCCAACAATGAAAGAATGTCAAACGCACAATCAGCAACAAAAGACACCAATCACATATCTAACAGAAAATAATCAATTCTTGAATATTTATTATGTACATGTGAAAAGAAAGAAAAATCTTTATTTTTATGATGGAGAAATCTCCAAATGTCTAACAGGACGCAGCCTTATTAGAAAGGCACGGATTGGTTGATGACCTATCAATCAAAGGGTTTAGACAGCAGTTAAAATCACCGCCCATAATCAACTTACATTCATTTAAATTTGGCAGTGCAGAAAATAACCTCTTAAAAAATTCAGGACTATCTACATTAGGTGCATACACCTAATGTATGCATATACAAAGATGCATATACCAGTGCCACCTTTTGATCACATAACAAACCAATAACAATTAAGCATCTTTCAATTCAATCAGTAACAGTATTAAAATGTACAAAAGAGACTTTAAAATTAATAAAAATAGACACTCCTCTATCTTTTGATATTGACGAAGAGTGATACTGAGAACCCTTCCAAAATTTAAAAAATGATTTTCATCTTCCCTACAGATGTGGGTCTTTTGTGCAAAAATAATATCGACTTGAAATGTTCTCAATTTCTTAAAGACCTTTCTATGTTTAATAAGTTGATTCAAGCCGTTCAGGTTCCAGGAGATTATAATAATTTTATTAACGTCTAAACTGAAACTTTAATTTAGGGATTTATAAAATGAATTAGTGCACTGTGACAAACCAAACCCGCAGGGAGGAACAGAATGGATTTGATCAGAAAGAAAAAAAACAACATGATTGACAAGAAAACCTCTCAGGACTGCCCAATCAAAAAAACCTAAACAGATAGACCCATTCCTCCCCCAAAGCCAGAAAAAGAAACATCCAACAGGCGGACAGCATGCTAAACCACACACCCTAATCCTTATGTCTCTAAAAGGCAGACTCTTTAAAAAAAAGTTATATACTAACACCACTGACTCAAGACACAACATCAGGTACGTAGAAAAAAAATCAAAAAATTCCAAGTATTATAATATTATGTCTTACAGAGATTAAAACATAGTTAACAGCGGCCATCTTAAATTTGTTTAATAAACATTGATCATAAAGTCAAACAAAAGAAAATCTAACCAAGTAATATGATGCAACTGATATTAAACTCTTACAGATCCTAAAAGAAAACAGAAGGAAAAAAATAAAACTACAGACGATGTCTGGACTGACAAAAAACCTAAATTGAACTTTCAACGATTCAGCTGTAGACGACTCTCAGCTAAAGACTGGATTCAATATTATGACTAATAGATGTTAGCATGTAATTAACAGCGGCCGTCTTAAATTCATTTAGTAAAAATTGATATATATTCAGAAAAAACAAGATTCAAGCAAATAATACATTGCGATTTATGTTAAATTCATACAAATCTTTAAAAAAGAAAAAATACAAGAATCAAAGCGATGGCTATACAGACATAGAACATAGGTTAAACTTTAAACAGTTCAACTACACACGATTGTCAGCTAAGGATTAAATGTTGGAGTTGCTTGCAAAACGGCAATGTTGGCGTTGCTTACACGACCGACTTAAGCTTGTTGAGAAACTTCCGAGCCTCCTCAGGAGAATCAAGACGTTTAGGACGAGAGTTAGGCGGAAAAACTATCAACCGGGCAGGATAGCGCAAAGATGAACAACAGTTTTTCTTGTACAATTCTGCCATCACTTCCCGATATTTAATTCTTTCTGCATAAACTTCAGGGGCAAAATCTTCGACTATACGAAACTCCACATCGTCGTAAGTTAACTTCCCCCACTTCCTGGCATCTCGAAGAATTGCTTCTTTAGTAGCAAAATAATGTAAACACAGAATCACCGTATGCGGTTTCATCTCAACCGATGGCTTGTTGCAGGAGATTCGGTGAGCCCTATTAATGAAGAGGTCTCAAGTATCTCGCTAAAATGTGAGTATAACATACTCGTAAAAAACTTTAATGGCTAACCGATTTCCATATCTTCAAGCAAACCCAGTATATGTAAATTCATCCTTCGGCTTCTACTTTCCATATTGATCATTTTCTTCTTAATTCTTGATAATTCCGACGAAACCTCAGCAATTCTCTTTTCCATTGTAGAGAACTTTAATTCCTGCTCTTTAATCACTTGATAATTTGTCTCCTGTTGTCTTCCGATTTTATTAGTATCCATTTTAAGCATTTGATATTGAGATTCCAGATTCCTCAAAGATTCCTGGTCAACGGATACAGTTTTTTCAAGCTTTTCATTAGCATTTGTCAGTTTATCAATTTTAGAATCCACCATTCCAATTTTGGTATTAGTTCCTGCATCAATAAGAACATTCGTTCAAGAGTATAGGTTTCTTCTACCTCCCTTGTAAATTCGGTTTGTTCAGTTTCAGAAACTATTTTGCCACGTCTTAATTCCTTTCCAGTTCGGGTTCCAGCCATCGTAATTAAATTGTAAATCCTTCACTAAAGGTGATGAATCTTCAAAGCTTAAACAAAAGTAGCAGTGGAAATTAGAATGTAAAAGGATAGAGAAGAGCCAACAAGTGTCTTACTCCATGAGCTGCCCAGAAGAGACTCACAATATTTTAAAATGTTCGTCGAATCTACACGGTATCTTTGCCTGCAGACCATACTTTCTGATGTTTAAGTGGATTTTTTCTTCCTTTCTGGCTCGATCTTCCCTGCAGTATCTGTCAGTATATAAAAACTACTATTCTGAAAGTAAGCACAGACGAGAATCGAACCAGGTCCCCCAAATGTCTGTCATTTGCAGCTTTCACCCTCACTTCAAATTTCAAAGTACTCTTATTTCCATCCCTTCACAAGCTTTGAATTCCCAACAAAATGCAAGTGTTTCCCTGGGAGTTTCTCCCCACCCATCTCCTGCTCCGACCTGCTTCCATGGAGATCGACACCATGGGGCCTTTCTTCAGATCTGAGCCAATAAACGGCAGTAAACCACGAGTAGCAACACAATCGTTTCAGGTGACCCAGAGACACGCTCACCTCAGAGATGGCTTCCATCCGCCGGACACTGACACAACCAGAGAGGGGCTGTGGTTTTGCAAGGGCTGGATTGTGTCTGCACCCAGACTGCTGGGGAGAGGCAGCAGAAATGAGTAGCCCGAGGGTACGATTGTTTTGTCTATCTTTATGTCACCACTGTGTCAGGGCACTGAATTGAGCCAATGAACAAAAGGTGGCTAACACACTCAAATCTGAAACTGGAACGAACAAGCCCATGCCAATCTAAATCATTCTGTAATGCTTCCACATAACACACTGGGACAAAACCTCTGATTACAGTGAGTGAAACCGAGTCGGGGAGCTCCCATTCCATCGCGGGGTACTGTGAGCTGTGCACGTTTCCAAAACTTTCTCTACGTTCAGCGCCAGGAAGCCCTGAGCCACTTTGGAGCCATTTACGGATTTCAAGCTGAGCTGTATTTCTTTTCTAGATGCTTTGGGCTTAACACTTAAGCAAAAAGATTTTGCTGTCATCACAGGCAGATGTCCCACAGAGCCTGCAAATCTCAGAGACGTACAGAGTGCGGCTCCAAACGTGGTTTGCCACTCGGTGACCAGCAGTAAATCAGCCAGAGGTTCCATTGTTACACTGCTTGCTGACACACAGGGTCATCTGCTTTCCAGTGTGCTATTAATCATCAAACGTCACCTTGTCTACTATGTTGATCTCAGTATCTGAAACTATGTCACAGCGATCATACGTTAACAGTGTGGGCAGAAAAGCAAAGACTCTCACAACATTCAGCCAGTTTTTCACATGAGCACTTGCATCTACAAGGCTGGAAGATGATGGACTAAATGCTGGTGTCTAGGATTGGTATAGACGGTTACCTGATTGCCAGCATTGAGACAATGGGCTGAAGGGCCTGTTTCTCTCCCATGCAGCTCTATGATTCCATGACTCTAAACAGCAGAGTGGCAGATCTCCTGCACAACAATCACTCTTTCTCTTAGACTTGCTCACAACTTTTTCCAGCAGTTCTGAAGTTGGGCTTAAGCTGGAAATGGTGCCTCCTGTTTGCTGGTTGCCCTGCTCTACATTATGGATTCCCCTCGTAGCCAGTGGAGCAACTACAGACCTTGCAATATATATAACTTCTGGTTGAGAATTCTGCTGGTCACTTCTGTGCCCGGACACAGCTACTTTCTCATGTTGCTGAATTCGCCTATGACATAAAAGGAGACCTTTCAGCCCATTGAGACTATGCTGCTATTCACTGCAATCCCATTCTCCCTTATATTTCCCTATATCAACACGCACAAAACAGTGCAGGAACTCAGCAGGTCAGGCAACATCTAAGGCAATGAACAAACTGTCGATGTTTTGGGTCTAAACCCTTCTTCAGGAAAGGATGGGAGAAGACGTCAGGTTAAAGTAAGGAGGGAGGGAAGGAGGACAAACTAGAAGGTGATAGGTGAAGCCAGGTGGGTGCAAAGTGTAAAGGGCTGGAGAAGAAGGAATCTGATGGGAGAGGAGAGTGGACCATGGGAGAAAGGAAAGAAGGAAAGGCATCAGGTGGAGGTGCTAGGCAGGTGAGGAGAAGAGGTAAGAGGTTTGAGTGGGAACAGAAGATGAGGAAAGAGGTAGGGAACAAAATTACAGAAGTAGAAATTGATGTTCGTGCCTTCAGGTTGCAGGCTACTGAGATGGAATATGAAGTCTTACTCCTCAACCCTGAGAGGGGCCTTATCATGGCCAAAGAGGAGGCCATTGATGGACATACCAGAATGGAAATGGAGAATGGAATTAAAATGGTTGGCCACTGGAAAATTCCTCTGTTTGCAAACGGGTCTCACTAAAGTAGAGAAAGCTGCATCGGGAGCACTGGACACAATAGACATCCCCGACAGATGGGCAGGTGAAGTGTTGCCTCACCTGGAAGGACTGTTCAGGGCACTGAGTGACGGTAAGAGAGGAGGTAAATGGATAGCTGTAGCATTTCAAAGTTCAAAGTAAATACATTATCAAAGTACATATATGTCACCGTATACAGCCCTGAGATTCATTTTCTTACAGGTTCACTCAATAAATCCATAATAGAATAGCAACTGTATCAGCATCAGTGAAAGACCCATCAACTTGGGTGTTCAACCAGTGTGCAAATGACACACTGTGCAAGAACAAAAAGAAAGAAATAATAACAATAAATAATGAGAATATGGGATGAAGAGTCCTTGAAAGTGAGTCCATAAGTTGTGGGAAGTTATCCCCCTTGGTTCAAGCACCTGATAGTTGAGGGATAATAGCTGTAACTGTTCCTGAACTTGGTAGCTCCTCTACTTTCTCCCGGTTGGCAGTAGCAAGAAGAGAACATGACCTGGGTGGTGGGGTTCCCTGATAATGGATGCTGCTTTCCAGCTACAACACTTGGTGTAGATAGGCTCAATGGTGGGAGGGCTTTACAGCAACAGACTGGGCCATATCCAGAACATTTTGTAGGATTTTCCATTCAAGGGCATTGGTGTTTCCACACCAGGCTATGATGTAGCCAGTCAATATACTCTCCACCACACATCTATGGAAGTTTGTCAAAGTTTTAGATATCATACTGAATCTTTGCGACACTCCAAAGGAAGTAGAGGTGCTGCATGTTTTTGTTGATATCGCAGTTATGTGCTAGGGCCAGACAGATTATCTGAAATAACAACACTAAGGAATTTAAAGTTGCTGACCGTCTCCAACTCTCATCCTCCAATAAGGACTGGCTCATGGACCTCTGGTTTCCTCCTCCTGGTCATTAATCATCTCCTTGGTCTTGCTGACATTGAGCAAGAGGGTGTTGTTGTGGCACCGCTCAAATAGATTTTCAGTCTCCACTTTTGATTCAGCCTCTGACAGTGGAGTCATCAGCAAATCTGAATATGCCTTTGGAGCTGAGCTTAGCCACACAGTCATAAGTGTAAAGTGAGTAGAACAGGGGGTAAATCACACAGCCAGTGGTGCATCTGTGCTGATAGAGATCATGGAGGAGATGTTGTTGCCAATCCGAACTGACTGGGGTCTACAAGTGAGGAAATCGAGGATCCAATTGCACAAGGAGGTATCGAGGCCAAGGACTTGAAGCTTATTGACTAGTTCTGAGGGGATGATAGTATTGAATGTTGAGCTGTAGTTAATATGGAGCATCCTGATGTGTGCATCTTTACTGTTCTAGGGTTGAGTGAAGAGCCAATGAAGTGGCCTTTGTTGTGGACCTATTGCTCCAGTCAGCAAATTGGAACAGATCAAAATCAGTTCTCAGGCAAGAGCTGATAAACATTTCATAGTTGTGAATGAAAGTGCTACTGGACAATAGTCACAGAGACAGGTTACTACGTTCTTCTTAGGCTCCAGTGTAAGTGAAGTCTGCTTGAAGCAGGTGGGCACCTCAAATTGCTGAAGCAAGAGGTGATAGCATTCAAGCCCTGCCAAAACTGTCAAGCATCAAATCAAATCAAATCAAAACAAGCTTAATTATCATTCAACCATAATAGATACAATGAATGAAACAGCATTTCTCTGGGGACAAAGTGCAAAAACAAACAAAATAGCAAGAAAAGTAGCACATTCATGAAAAAGCAAACATATATATATAATATATAGTTACGTACCCCGTAACTGGGTGTCTTACCAGCAAAGATAGAAGTGTCCATTGGAGTCTGGTGATACTATTTTCAACAATATTTATTAGCAAGAATATACAAAATAATATCAATGCGAATATACAGAGAATATACATTAGCAATACTAAACCTAAAAGTGCTGGTATAATAATAATCACTAATGAAACAAGCTCTATCATTGTCTAGGGGATAATGAATTGTCAGATGGAAATATAAAGTTCAGTTCAGTTCATGCAGGCTGCGGTAGTTGTTTGTCGATGTGTTGCAATTGTTGGAAAGAGAGAGAGAGAGAGAAAACGTGTGAACAGTAACAGCTATTATCTTGCCAACCTTCCTTTACAATTTTGATCCGTCGATGCGTTGTTGTTGTTTGCATTCACGTATGACCCCTCTGTCCTTTAGCTAAACCGTTCTTCCGTGGTGGACTCGTCACCCAGGCAAGGGTGGACACACACACAAGCCCCCACCGGTCTCGCTACAAAACACTGTGAGTTAAAATTTACTGACCCTTCATTCGGTCTCCGATGTCCCACACTGTCTCGTGGGTTTCTGCTGCTCACTAGCGTTTCTCCTGGTGCGTCTGAGGGGTGTTACCCCAGACCTCACTTTTATACCCACTCACGGGGTCTCAGGTGTCAATCAGGTTGGGATGATGTAACCCATCAAACCAGCCCACTCTGGTTGCCCCCTGAGGGGTTTCAATGAATAGAACAGTACCAAGTAAACAATCCTTCTCCACAAGACAATAGCTGTAAATCAATGGCTTTTGTCAGTAGGAGACGTTCCATCTTAGCTGTGTCTCTCTCTCATTCTATTTCATGAGCTGTTATCAATAACAACTGCCCTGGCAGATTTCCTTTTGTCTCTTTTACTTCCTTGATAACAGCATCGAAATAGTAGCGATTTGCAATTCTCCAAAAGGGGGGGGGGAGCATGGGCGATTCTGCACCCTTCTGCCCATCAGAGTTGTTCATCCTTCATAACTGTAGAGACACACACACACATATATACATATATATATATATATATATATATATATAGTCCAAGACGCTTAGCAACATGTCTTGCAGTTGATGGTACAGTCTCCTGGTAGTGCGCAGTTGCACACAATCCAGCCTGTCATTTCACTTCTTGAACACAAGAGGGCAGCACCAATGGGAGGAGCCAGGCCCTGCCAAGAGCAAACGCCAACATTTCCTCACCTGGTCTGCAGCAGGCAAGCCCACGGCTTGAGGCCTGGTTCTCACTACAACTGAGGCCACACAGCTTCCATGCCATTTGCTGCACCACCAGACAAGGGTAACAGGCCTGCAGCAACTGACATTATCACCGTCCAACAGAGTCTTGCAAGTGAAATGTCAGAGACAATCTCCCACAGTTATATTGCACGTCACCTTCACACACCAACTGATGCTTCTGAGTAGCGGCAGCAACACAGTGTGCAGCCAGGTCTACTCCTCCGAACCCAAACTAGCTCCTCCAACATTCCAGCCAGCTCCTCTCCCGACATTCTGGCTGCCTTCATCCCTGACATCGCAGCTGGCACCTTCTTACCCAAACCGGCTCCTCCGACAGCCCGACCAGTTCCTTTCCCAACATCCCAGCTGTATTCATCCCCAACATCCCAGCCGACTCTTCCATACCCAAACTGGTGCCTCCAACATAACGGCCGGCTCCTTTCCTGACACCCTGGCTGGCTTCATCCCTGATATCCCAGCCGGCCCCTTTGACACCAGTCCAGCTGTTCCGATCCACGAGCAGCTCACTGATGGAGTAGCCCTTCAGTAGACAATAGACAATAGACAGTAGGTGCAGGAGTAGGCCATTCAGCCCTTCTAGCCAGCACCGCCATTCACTGTGATCATGGCTGATCATACACAATCAGTACCCCCGTTCCTGCCCTCTCCCCATATCCCTTGACCCTGCTATCTATAAGAGCTCTATCTAACTCTCTCTTGAATGCATCCAGAGACTTGGCCTCCACTGCCTTCTGGGGCAGAGCATTCCACATATCCACCACTCTCTGGGTGAAAAAGTTTTTCTGCATCTCTGTTCTAAATGGCCTACCCCTTATTCTTAAACTGTGGCCTCTAGTTCTCGACTCACCCATCAGCAGGAGCATGCTTCCTGCCTCCAGTGTGTCCAATCCCTTAATAATCTTATCAAGTACCAGAAGTTCTTGACATAGAATTGCCTTGCAGTCATAAAAACCACAGTTAGGAAAGAGAAAAGCACTTTTGGTTGGCTCTTGAGAGGCCGCTGCATGCAAACATGCCACCATCTTAGCAGAAGTGTCCTTTATTGATTCAAGTTTAGTCCGAATTGTCACTTTGCCCATGAGGTGGCTTTCCAGAGACTCTACCTGGACCGCTTGTAACTTTCTTCACCAGATTTGATGGCCTCTGATTTGGCCCCATGGTTCTTCCAGAGCTTTTCGATGAGGAAGACTCTGAATGATTTTGTGAGGACACACTCACCTACAACTGTTTCAATAAAGTCTGCAACAACTATGGTACATCCATTCAGATGAGTCCTTGAACGTGTGCCAGTCCACCGATTTGAAGCAACACCATAGCTGCTGCCCTGCCCCCTGCGACCACATCTTCGTGTCGTAATCTCTGGAGCTTTGCTCTTTAGTCTCTGCCTGTTGCCTGCAGAGATATGTATCTGGAGGGAGATTGGTGGGGAGGGACACATGGACAAGGGAATCATGGAGGAAATGATCCCTGTGGAATGCGGGGAGCTGGAGTGAGGTAAAGATGTGTTTGGTGTTAGGATCCCATTGAAGATGGCGGAGGTTGCGAAGGATGATGTGTTGGATGCAAAGACTCATTGGGTGGTAGATGAGGACGAGGAATTCTCTCCCTGTTGAGGCAGCAGGAAGATGGCATGAGGGTGGATGTCAGGGAAATGAAGGGGATGCCGGTGAGGCAGCTTCAATGATGCAGCAAGGGAAACCCATCCTTTGAAGGAGTACATCTCAGATATCCTAGGAAGAAAAGCCTCATATTGAGAACAGATGTGATGGAAACGAAGGATAATGCCGTATAATCTATTTTCATGCTTAGCAACTTATTTTCATGCTTATAATCATGCTTAGCAACTCTACTCTGATTTGTCTGCCACCCATCAACATTAAGGGGAATTTACAGCAGTCAATTAAACTACCAGCAGGTTCTTGGGATGTGAGAGAACCCTGAGCAACATGTGCTCACAGAGAACATGTAATCTCCACGTGGAGCCCGAAGGCAGTTTGTACTGGATCACTGGGACTATGTGGCATTGAAATTGATGCAAAACAAGTTCTCTCCAGACAACAGCATAAAGATCTCTTTATTTAATTTAATTTAGTTGGTTTAAATTTTTTTTTGGTTGTGTATAAATGCTATTGTTTTAATCTTTTCAAATAAAACTTCTAATTTATAGGTGTAACTTTTATTCCCTGCCAGGTTTTCTTGAACATTGTGAATGCTGAAGATATTCTGATTTAAGTAAAAGGTGGTAATCCTGGTTGAAAGGAGGGCTCTTCACTGTCTATCAAATCCATTCTGTGACTGCAGTCAGCCACCAGTGTTAGGAGAGGTCCCTTTGCTACGTTGCACTGACTTGGGTGACGTGAATGTGCGAACTGCACCTGGAGCCATTTTGGAGGGAGCTGCAAGATTTACAACAGGCTCATAATGATTATGGAGTAACAGCTTCTTGCAGTCACTCCTATCTTACTTACTTCACTGTTTTGAAACCTCACTTTTAAATGTGATATTTTTTGCTATGAATACGAGGGGCACCAAAGGTACTAAAAAAGAAGAAGATGCTCCTGCTTCTTTGGTTTCTCTAATGGATTTGCTTTGAAAACACAGAAAATAATTTTCTGACGAGTTCCAACAACTTAGATCTGAATTTAAACTAATGGATGCAAAATTGGATTCTATTCAAAAAACCTTAACTGAGTATGGTGAACGAATAGAAGAGAATGAAGAAACTTTGACGATTTTGGATGACCTGCAAAATCAATCTAAATCTAATGAGAAATTAAGACAGAAGATTATCGATTTAGAAAACAGAAGCAGAAGAAATAACCTACGAATTCTGGGTCTTGAAGAGTTAACGGAAGGTGATCAGCCTGCTGAATTCTTTGCAAGCTTTTTGGTACAATTATTTCCTAAAATCTTACCGTCTGATCGATCGAGCTCATGGATTGCCAGTCCTGAGACCACCTCTGGGAGCCAAGCCCAGCTCAGTTATAATTTGTTTTCATGAATTTCAAACAAAGGATTGTTTAATTCATGAATCTTGTCAAAGAGGAATGATTGACTACAAGGGTCAGAAGATCAGGATTGTCGAGGGTTTTTCACCCGAGATCATGAATGAGCGTGCTAAATTCAAAGAGGTTATGTCGGAACTTTTTAATAAAGGTTTAAAGCCATCTCTTCATTATCCTGCTCATCTCAGAATCACTCTGCAAGAGGTTCTAAAGAATGGTTTCATTCGAGTGAAGAAGCCAGGGATTTTTTAAAGATAACAGATTGACTGTTTAGTATCTTGCGCTATGAATAATTGGTTCTCTTACTTCTCTGATTTAAATGCTTTACTTAGAGAATAGGATTTTAATGAGTTAATACTGAGTGTGATTATATGTTATGAATTTTGATAACTTTTTTATTATTTCATACACTTGTCTTGAGGTTTTTTTTATCAATATGGTTAGTTCGGGTATTTTTCCTTCTATTGTTTTGAGACTGTAATAATTAATCCTTTTTTTTGTTCTTGTTATGAGGGCTAAGCCTTTTTTGGCTGTTATTTACTCTAGCTTGGAATACAGTTGACCTTGGAATTAATTAGGAGTCAATCAACAGGTTGTTTTGGGAGACTGATGTCATTAGTTGTAGCTACCAGCCTTCTTTTGGCTGACTTGTGACTTCAGGAGTGGGGGTTGTCTTTTACTGGGAGCTATTTTGGGATGTTAGCTGAATCTGTTGCTTGGTTACTGTATTTCAAGGCTTATGGTTTGGTTTTAATGTTCATTTTACTGGCTATTACCTTAATTTCCCTATTAAGTAGTATTAATAATGGGTCATACTATTAACTTACTCAGTCTTAACGTGAAAGGATTAAATCACCCCGTGAAATGGAATAAATTTTTGCCTATATTAAAAAACTTAAGGCCCCAATTACTTTTTTACAAGAAACACATGTACGTATATGTGATAATTTACATCTTTTCAGTAGATGGAAAGGACTATATTTTTACTCTTCTTTTCAGGCTAAGTCTAGAGGAGTTTTGATTTTTATGGATTCTACTGTTCCCTTTGTCCAACATAAAGTAGTGTCTGATACTAAAGGGCATTTTGTCATAGTGTCAGGAAAATTAGATAATGAATTAATGGTATTTGCCAATCTGTATGCTCCGTACAGATGATCTAGGATTTTTTGAGTGTTTTTTTCATTTTTGCCAGATTTGAGCCTTTACTCATTAATGATAGGGGATTTTAATTGTTGTTTAGATCCAGTTTTAGATAGGTCATCCTTTAAAACAGCGACACAATGAATCAGCTTTGTTTATTATATCTTTTTTAATGAAATGCGATATCTTTGATATATGGCGTTTCTTACATCCACTAGATAGGGAGTACTTGTTTTTTTTTTCTCATGTCCATCATACATGTTCCAGAATTGATTACTTTTTTATTGATAGTCAAATGAATACAAAGACATTGCTGTTTCAGATCATGCTGCAGTGCTTTTATCTTTAAATCTCCCTGATCTTCCTCAAATAAACAGACCTTGGCATTTTAATTTAACTTTGCTATCTGATAAAGATTTCTTAAAACTTCTGAAAAGACAAATTATTCTTTTTTTTTGAAGAGAGTACTTTGGAAGAGACTTCTAGTCTTATTAGATGGGATGCCATTAAGGCTTTTATTAGAGGTTAAATTATTTCCTATACTGCAAGTGTCAAGAAAAAAGCTAATAAAGAGAGAAATGAGTTAGCTAATCAGTTAAAACAATTAGATCAAAAATATGCCTTGGTTCCAGATCCTGCTTTATATAAAAGGTTTGTTGAAATTCAAACTAAATATGATCTTCTAACATATCCAATTGAAACTCAATTTTATATCCATGGAGACAAAACAGATAAATTATTGGCTAACCAATTAAAAACCTTTATAGCTAAATGGCAAATTAAAGAAATTTGTAAAGCTAATAGTGATAGGACAAGTGACCATTTAGAAATAAATGATATTTTTAAAGAATTTTATTCTAAACTTTATATTTCTGACCCTCCTAAAGATAACACGGCAATGAATAATTTTTAGATCAATTAAACATTCCTACACTTGCTGTTGATAACCAAAAACAGTTGGATCAACCTATTTCGGATGAGGAATTTGCAGAGGCTATACGATCCTTGCACTTGGGGAAGGCTCTGGGTCTTGGTGGATTTTCTGCAGAATTTTATAAGGCTTTTTCCTCACTGCTTAAGCCTCATTTATGTGAAGCTTTTTCAGACTCCTTTAATTTGGGTAGGTTGCCACAATCTTTTTAATGAGGCTTCTATATCACTTATTCTCAAAAAGAATAAGAACCCAACTGAATGCTCTTACTACAGACCAATTTCTTTACTTAATGTTGATACTAAAATCCTATCTAAAGTTCTGGCCCATAGAATTGAAAATATTTTACCATCTATCATTTCTGATGATCAGACGGATTTATTAAAAATCGATATTCCCACTTTAATATTTGTCATTTATTAAACTTTATTTATTCCCCTTCTAAGAAGGTATCGGAATATGTGATTTCTTTGGACGCTGAGAAGGCTTTTGATCGGGTTGAGTGGAATTATTTATTTAAAACTTCAGAAAAATTTAATTTTGGGCCTGATTTTATTCAATGGATTACTGTATCTAACTCCTTCTGCCAGGGTACTTACTAATTTTCAGTATTTCAAACTTTTTAAACTTTAGCGTGGAACTAGACAAGGTTGTTCCTTGAGCCCTTTGCTCTTTGATTTGGCCTTAGAACCCTTAACCATTGCTTTTCAAGAATCTAATGATATTACTGGTATTTTAAGGAGAGGGACTGTTCATAACATTTTGCTTCATGCTGATGATCTATTGCTTTTTATTTCTAACGTCAAGGCTTCACTACCTCCTGTGCTTTCTCTACTTTCTTGTTTTAGCCAGTTTTCAGGATACAAATTGAATTTACATAAGAGTGAACTTTTTCCTTTGAATAATTTGTCATCAATTAATACTAACCTTCTTTTTTAAATTGTAAAAAAATCAATTTACCTATTTGGGTGTAACAATTACCAAGAATTATAAATACCTATTTAATGAAAATTTTCTTACCGTACTGAATTTTGTAAAAATGACACTATCAAACTGGTTGCCTTTTTCATTATCCTTGATTGGCCAAATCAATTCTATTAAAATGAACATTTTACCTAAATTCATATACCTTTTTCAGGCATTACCTGTTTTTATTCCTAAATCTTTTTTTTATTCTCTTGATTCTATTATATCTTCTTATATGGGGAAGAACAAACATTCTCGAGTAAATAAAGTTCATCTTCAAAAATCTAAGAAGAATGAAGGTTTAGCTTTACCAAATGTGAGGTTTTATTATTGGGCAGTCAACATATGAAATCTTACATTTTGGACATATTATATTAACCGTGAGGACTGCCCAATGCGAGTTTCTTTAGAAGCTAACTCTGTTAATAAATGTTGTATAATTTCTCTTCTCGGATCCTCACTGCCTTTATCTTTAGTAAACTAACTGAAAATTTGGCTGTTAAGCATACTTTGAGGATCTAGGTACAATTTGGAAATTCTTTGGTCTATTCCGATTTTCTTTGTCTAGTCCCATTTGTTTTAACTATTTTTTTAAACCTTCAATGACCAACTCGGTTTTTAAAGAATGGGATAGATTGGGTATTAAATGCTTCCAGGATTTGTTTGTTGGAGGAAATCTTTTTTTGTTTGAGCAAATGTCAGCTAAATATAGTTTACCCAAAACTCTTTTATTTTGTTATTTACAAATCAGAAATTTTCTGCATTCCCAACTATATACATTTCCTATAAGTTCCAGTAAGGACTTATTAGATGTAACTTTTAGTTTCAAACCTTTTTATAATGGTTCAATATACAATATTTATGGTATGTTTTTAGGAATCAGTAACGTTCCTATAGACAACATTAAAAAATCTTTGGGACAAGATTTACAGACCAATTTCTGAGGAAACTTGGAATGAAATTTTTAAATTGGTTAACACTTCATTGTTATGTGTCCGTCATTCCCTTTTACAAATTAAAGTGGTTCATTGGGCTCACATGTCTAAAGATAAGTTATCTCGTTTTTATTGGGATATATCTCCTTTCTGTGATAGATGTAATAATGGAGAAGCCTTATTAATTCGCATGTTTTGGACATGTCTGAGCCTTGAAAGATACTGGAAGTAAGTATTCCAGACTTTCTTGATACTTTTCAAGGTAAATTTTGAGCCTAACCTTTTGACTGCATTATTTAGTATTGTTGGAGGAAAAGACTTTATTTTGGAGACACCTGATTTGCATATTTTGGCTTTTACTTCTCTTACAGCTAGGAGGGTGCTCCTGCTTAAATGGAAGGATGCTGTTCCACCTGCTCATGCTCAATGGTTACGGGATTTTATGTCATGTTTAAATTTAGAGAAGATCCGATGTTCAGTTTTTGAATCTCGTCAAGACTTTTATACATTGTGGGGACCATTTTTGAGTTATTTTCAAAACCTGTGATTTGTTGTAAAAGCACAGATGGTGGCTAATAATATATTTTATTATATCATCAGGGATTTTTTCCCATTTTTTCTTGCTTTTCCTAACAGCTCTGACTTTGGTAGTGGGTTTAGATTTTTTTCTGTATAACAAAATTATTATATTTCAATATTACGATTTAATTATTTTTTATGAATATAGGGTTTTGTGATTGTAACTGTATTTTAATACAATGTATTTGGTTCTTTTTTTTGACTTATAATATATATCTTCTTGTACTCTGTATTCTTTTATGCAGAAACTAATAAAAATATTGAAAGAGGGCATGGAGAAAATTTGCCCCATTTGTTACGCCGTGATGAGTTTGACACAGCATAAAAGAGGGACAAAAGTAGGACACCAACAGAAGGGGAAGGGTTAATGCCAGTAGATCCTTTCCCCTTAGTTCCACCCTCTAGAGAGCTATGTTTCTGGAGGAGTTCCCAGATCTCCATGACGACAGAGGCATGAGACCTCCTCCAGGCAGATGTTCCACGTGCATGTGTGGGTGAAGAAGAGATCGTTCAGAAATGTGAACTAAAAGCTGATCATACTGAGCTATTGGAAAAATTGAATTTAAAATGGAGAAACCAACAGTGCCAGATGGGACACATCCTTGGAGGATGAGGGAAGTACGAGAAGAATTTGTGGGAACACTAATTGTAACTTTGCCCGGATCTCTGAATGTGGGCATGTTGCCAAAGGACTCAAAAGTCAAAAAATGCTTCTCTGTTATTCAAAAAAAAGTGAAAAAGGATAAACCAGTGACTGCAGGGCAGTCAGATTATCCGCAGTGGTGGAAACCCATTAGGAACCATTAATCTAAAATAGGACTAATAGTCACTTGGATATAAATAGATTAATTAAAGCAAACTAATACGCATTTTTTAAGGGGAAACTTGATGGGACGATGCAATCAATGTGGTGTACATGGACTTCCAAAGCTTTTGATAAAGTGCCATAGGACAAGCTTCTGAGACGGTACGAGCCAATCACGTTGAGTGCCTCAGTAGCTGTTGTCAAAGGACCAAGAGGAGGAGTGTGGCTGTGGAAGATGAGTTTTCATTGGAATGGCGGGGGGGAGGTTTTCTTGATCACAGAAGCTGAAGGCATTAGATCTGTATTCCTTGAAGATCAGTAGGATAAGGTGAAATTTTACTAAAAAGAATAAAAAGCTTCAGGAGCACGATAGAGTAGATGATTCCACTCATGGGAGATCGTGGGGACACAGTTGCATAATTTTAGAGAAGTCTTTTAAAGGCGTTCAGGAATAATTCTGCAGAGGGTTATGATCCTCTAGAATTCTCTAACCTGAAGGGTTGTGGAGGTGGGATCACTGGAGGTATTTAAAAAGGAAGCAGATATATTTTTGAAAAATCAGGCAATTGAGGTCTATGGGGAATTGGCACAGAAGAGAAGAGTAGGCCTGGAGCAGACATTGTTAATCATATCGAATGGGGGAACAGGCCTGAGGAGCCAAATAACCTTCTCCTTCTCCTATCACAGTGTTTATGTTCAACGCTCACTGCTATACTCTCCAGGGATCCTTTGGGATCCTTTGTCATCACCTGGCACCCACTCCGGAGATTATCTGGGGGCACCTCCTGTGTCTGGAGCCCACCTTACACACAGGAAATGGCGACTGCTGAGAGGGTTCAGAATACCACAGGCAGAGGCAGGAGCCCTTCTCTGGTGTTTTCACGCAAAACTCATTGACTATAGATTCCTCTGGGGACCACTCCAGTGGTTTTACCTACAGTGAGGAAATGATGGCCTGTGTCCCTGTCATGACTTCATCGTCCGAGGCCCTTATTGCACAACATGAGCCTTTCTTCAGCTGAACACCCCACCAGCAGTTGCTTCTCCAACCTATGATCACCACCTACAGAAAAAAATTGCAAAGAACTTTCCTGGGCCTGACTATGAGAAGCAAATGTATTCCAGTAATAATCTTACCATTTCCCAAGTAGTCTGGTATATGGAAAAAAAGATTCATTTCCTTACTTTGAAAAGGATTGTTTGTATTACAAGCCAAAAGATGCTAATGTCCTTGACCTTATAAAATTAATGCAAAGATGCATTCGTCAGCAAAAGGAATTGCTCAAGAAGGATTTCACTGCATGGAATCATTAAACCCAATCAATTTGTCTCATTAAAATTTCCCAGAGAGAAATGCAGTGACGAATGTTTTTACACCTTCAGCTGGATTACTATCTATATTTTGTTGCTCTTGCTGAGACTTTCTCAGCAGTTCTCTCAGCTCATTCACAGCAGATACAGCAGTGCCAGGGCACGCTACCTAACGTGCAGTTTCACAGAATCACTTCCCAGAGGTACAAACTCTGCAGCTGGACAATCAGCAGGTTGGAGTTTGTTGGATATGAGTTGCTGCTCATGCCGGCACCACGAGCTCAGTAACTTTTCTTCAGGTGTGCTGCTCCCAAAGTCCTTGAGTCCTTGCTTTCCACACCTTGTGCAAGTCAGCATGTGAGAAAGAGAGAAACACTCAGCACAAAGCATCTGCCCACAGAGTTGGATTCAGCCTGTTGGATCTTACGGACACACATCCTCTGTAACAGGATTAACAAAAGGTTTATAGCACACATTCCAACTGTACCAAAGCAATGATAGAGTTCAGGAGCCGGGAAGCTGTAGAGAGAGGCCACTGTCACTTGTTAAATGCAGCTTTGGAACTATGTACCTCCTCGATTCAGTGAAGGATCTGTAGCCCAGTCTCTTCGGTTACCTACTTCTCTCTGCAAGGATTTCACCAAAATCAAACCAGGGATCACCAAGGGCAGGTGGATCTCTCCACAGCGTACAGAAGGAACTCTGATTATTTCACTAGAGTTGGAAGTGTATTACAGTAAACTTCCATTACTTCAGCAGGGGAGGCACTGGAACTTACAGATTTCCTGTCCAAGTAATGTGGACTGTTGTGCGGCAAGAACAGAGGTGAGAACCTTGCGTTGATTTCATTACAGTGACATTGTAGATGAGTGGCACAATGATGATTGGAGGTGCAATGGTGCTTTTCAATGTCAATCATGACACAACTTGCCAAACAGATTCTGTCAAAAAATTTGCTTGTCTGAAACAGCATAGGAATGAAAAACATCACCCTGAGGCAAATATTGAACGGTGGAGCACAGGATAAAGTGCCACAGGATAAGCTAATCAGCAAAGTTGTAGCCAAGGCACATGGAGCACTTGAATTAGAGCGAAGTGAAATTTGGGCACACGCCTTCTGCAAGAATGTTCTGAGGTTGTGGAAGTGAGTGACTGATTGGGGGGGGGGGGTGGGTAAACGTTACAAGGTCATCTGACATCATTGACATAAAAACAAACTGATGAAAACATACCTTGTCAGTTAGCGATCGCTGAGGAAAGGAACAAAGAGTTTGCTCACCAGACCCAACTCACCTCAGCTTGTACAAATCAGCAGTCATTCACCACTGCATTTTGGCACCAGGAAGCAGGTGTTCAATGTTTGAAGGAAGGAATCCAGGAAAAAACAGAACTACATCGCCATATTCTTCAATCTTCTACTCTCAATCTCAGCCTAGTCCTCAGGAAATTCACAACGGTGACACTGACAGACTATTGTGCTTGGGAAAGCATTGTTGCTGATCCTGGTTCCTGCCCCTCCCTGTGCTCGGAGCCGACTCCCTGTTCGATGTTCATTTAGTGCCCTGACTTCTCCATCTCTGCTCTAGAGGCCTCTGCAACTCACATCCCCCAGCACGGCTCAGCTCCACACACGCCTGTGGGCTGCTCGCTCTAGTGCCACAATGCACTAACCACCCAAGCCAGCTGAAAAATGCTTTTCCAATATAAGCTTTAGGCAATTAGTTATTCTGTCAAGCAATCTAGTGAAATAACCAGTGGTATTGTACAGTACATGGCCCAGAAGGTCTCCACGTGGAGAGTAACTTTTGTTTCTCTGTACACCAGGCAGCTGGCAAACAAAACTACTGAATCCTGTTCAAAAGGTAGACACACCCATTAGATTAACTACTTCAAATCTGGTCTGTGGTCAGGGACTGGAGGGTGTAAATGTGAGTGAGGCAGGTGGGGGAATTCAAGAGATGGTGCTGGAGAAGCCTCAAGCCTTGCGCTTACCCAACATGTCAGAGATTGTTGCTCCCTGTGAGAATGAGAATGGGGGCTGTCAGGATGAGCAACTGGAAAGTGTCACCATGGTGCAGGGAACAACTCACGCAGGGGGAGAGAAGAGAAATGCAATAGGAATTTGGGTTCATATAGTCAAAGGAATAGATGCAATTCCCATTTGCAGGATTGATGACTCTGTTATCTGCCTGATGCCAGGGTTCAAGACATCTCATCTGGCCTGCAGATGAATTTGGACTGTGAGGGGAAAAATCCGATTGTTGTGGTCCAAATGAGTGCCAACAATATAGAAAAGAGAAAGAAAGAGGTTCTGTTGAGGGAATTTGAACAGCTAGTGACTAAATTAAAATGCAGAACCAAGAAGGTAGTGATCTCTGGATTGTTACTCAAGCTGTGTGCAAATTGCCAGTGTTAATAAGATCAGAGAGTGAAGTGCATGGCTCAAAGATTGGGTGACAGAAGTGGGTTTGTGTTCGTGGCACATTGACACCTGTGTTGGACAAGGAGGGAGTTGTTCAAATGAGACAAATCCCACCTGAACCATGCTGGGACCAGGATCCCAGTGAATCACACAAGTAGTTCTGTGGATAGACTGTAAATATTGGGGAGGTGGGTTCAATAGTGTGAAAACTTGTGGATAAAGTAAAGGGGGAGAAGAGTGCAGCAGAGGTTACTGAAGTCTCCAGAATAAAGAATAAGACAAAGAGTTTAGAAAAGGTTAAGAATTTAACTTCAAGCAACAAGGAGACAAAACTGTAAAAAGGGTGGTCAATACAGGACTAAGGGTGTTACATTTGAAGAAATAAGTAGATAATCTTGTGGCACAGTTAGAAATTGGCAGGTACAATGTTGTGGCAATCACAGAGTGGTGGTTGAAAGAAGATCAGAGCTGTGAACTCATCCAAGGACAGGCAGGTAGGTAGAGAGGGTGGGATGGCTCTATTGATAAAAAATAAGATCAAATCCTCAGAAAGAAGTGACATAGGATCAAAATATGTAGAATTCTTGAAGGGTAGAGTTGGGAAACTACAAGACTAAAAAGATCCTGATGGGAGTTACATACATGCCTCAGAAGAGCAGCCAAAATGTGGGATACAAATTACACTGAGGTAGAAAAGGAATGTAAAAAACGCAGTGTTACAAAGGTGATGGGAGATTTTAATACGCAGGTAGAATGGGAAAAGCTTGCTGCTGAGTTTGTAAAAAGCCTACAGCATGTGATCATGCCCACTCGGGAAAAGGCAATTCTGGATTTGTATGCCCTCTCTTTTGCAATGAAACAGGTTTGATTGGTGAGTTTAAGGTAAAGGAACCCTCAGGAGGTTGTGACCATAATATGATGGAACACCCTGCAATTTGTGAGGAAAAAGTTAAAACTGGATATATAGGTATTGCAGTTGAGTGGAGTTAACTAAAGAGGCACAAGAGAGGAGCTGGCCAGAGTTACATAGAAACATAGAAAACTTACAGCACAATACAGGCCCTTCAGCCCACAAAGCTGTGCCGAACACGTCCTTACCTAGGCTTACCTATAGCCCTCTATTTTTCTGAGCTCCATTTACCCATCCAGGAGTTACTTAAAAGACCCTATCATTTCCACCTCCATCCCTGCCACCAGCAGCCCATTCCACACACTCACCACCCTCTGTGTAAAAAACTTATCCCTGACATCTCCTCTGTACCTAATTTCCTCCGTTGATTAGAAGGGGACACAGGCAAAGTGGTGGTACAGCAGCAATGACTGGAGTTTCTGGAAGTAATTTGGAAGAAGCAGGATTAATTCATCCCAAAGAAGAAGAAACATACTGAAGGGAGGATGAGACAACTGTGGCTGACAAAAGAAGTCAAAGAAAACATAAAAATGAAAGAAAGGGCATACAATATCGCAAAAATTAATGGGAAGCAAGAGGATTGGGAAAGTTTTAAAAAAACAACAAAAGGAAACTAAAAACAATAATGAGAGAAAAAATGAAATAGGAGGATAACCTAGCTTAATATAAAGGACAATATCAAAAGTTTTTCAGATATATAAAGAGCAAAACAGAGGCGAGAGTGGACAGTGGACCTCTGGAAAATATCTCTGGAGAGGTAGTGATGGGGAACACAGAAATGGTGGATGAATTGAATAAGGATTTTGTATGCATCTTCACTGTGGAAGATACCAGCTGCATGCCAGTGATTCGATAGTGTCCTGGGGCAGAAGTAAATGTTTTTACTGTTACTAATGAGAAGGTGCTTGGAAATCTGAAAGGCTTGAAGATCGATTGGCCACATGGACTACGCCCCATGGTTCGGAAAGAGGTAGCTGAAGAGATTATAGAGGCATTAGTAATGATCTTTCAAGAATAACTAGATTCTGGAATGGTTCCAGAGGACTGGAAAATTTCAAATGCCACTCTACTCTCTAAGAAGGGAGGGAGGCAAAAGACAGGAAATTACAGGCCAGTTAGCCTGACTTCAACGTCTGGCAAGATCTTCGAGTCCATTATTAAGCACGAAGCTTCAGGGTACCTGGAGGCACGTGATAAAATAGGCAGGTCAGCATGTCTTCCTTGAGGGGAATCTTGCCTGACAATTCTGTAGTCATAAAGGAGGCCTCTGTCACCATACCTCTTTGTACTTTGCGGAATTCCTGCTGAGATTCCCACTCCAGCAAAGCCAGGAACAGGAGAATCATTATGGAGAAGGAAAAAATCAGAAACAAAATAAAATCTTTTAAAAGTGATATTTCAATCCAAATTTTATTTAATCTCTTGGATGTACATTTCTCATGTACCAGGCCGATTCATTCCCAAGAAGAATAGTCCAGGGTTCTGCATATTGGTCTGATAACTGGACATTGATGTTATTGACCTGCTCTGACCCCGTATCTACCTCTTCCTGAGTACACCATCCACTGCACTGGCTCTGAAGATCATAAGACCATAAGATACAGGAGCCAAATGAGGTCGTTCAGCCCATCGAGTCTGCTCCATTGCTGATTCATGACCCCACTCAAATCCATTCTCCTGCCTTCTCCCCATAACCTTGGATTCCCTGACTAACGAAGATCCTATCAACTTCCAGTTTAAATATATTCAATGACTTGGCCTTCACAGCCATCCATGACAACGAATTCTCCAGATTCACCACCCTCTGGCTAAAGAAATTCCTCTTTATTCCTGTTCTAAATAGCTGTCTCTCAGTTTTGAGGCGATGCCCTCTGGTCCTAGACTTGCCAACTTCTTCTCCATCTTCTCCACATCTACTGCACTAAGACTTTTCAATATTCGACAGGTTTCAATGAGATTCCCACATCATTCTTCTAAACTCCAGCGAGTACAGGCCTAGAGCCATCAAATGCTTCTCACCTGTTAACTCTTTCATTCCCAAAATCAGTTCTGTAA
This sequence comes from Hemitrygon akajei, assembly GCF_048418815.1. NCBI lineage: Eukaryota > Metazoa > Chordata > Chondrichthyes > Myliobatiformes > Dasyatidae > Hemitrygon > Hemitrygon akajei. Next base: position 40,120,125 of record NC_133131.1, read on the forward strand.
ATTTCCTGTGGACTCTCTCCAATGCCAGCTCACCTTTTCTTAGATAAGGGGCCCCTGCTGCTTGCAATGCTTTAAGTGTGGTCTGACCAATGCCTTATAAAGCTTCAGCATTACAACCTTGCTCTCATATTCTCGTCCTCTCTTTTACTCTCCCACTTGTATTAAATGGAAGTTTTACATTTACCACCTTCCACTCTGCTGGACTGTTACATCACGACAGTAAGGATTACATTTGAAAAATTGTTAAGAAAACAGAAATCAGTGTTTCTCAGTCTGGTGGAGTGGTGCCTGTAGGATATCGCAGTGATCAGTACTGGAGCTTATGATTTGTAAACGTTTAACAATAAGAAGATAACAGGATGTGTCAAACTTGCTGTGATGCAAATGTAGATGGAAAACTGAAGAGAACACATCGAGCCTGCAAAATATAAACATCGGGCCGGGTAAGACAGGTGGAAGATGGAGTACCATGTGGGGAATTATAACTTTGGAGATTTTACAAGAAAAATATAGTTACAATTTGCAAATAAAGAGATGTGTGAAATGTTGGAATATCGACTTGGACAATCCTTCTTCATCTCCACCCCATCACAGACCTTTCACTGCTGTTCTCTCCACCCATCCTCCTTCACTACAACTTTAAACCATTTCCTTCTGAACTTCTCCCAGTTCTTATGAAAGGTCCTGGATCTGAAGCATTGACTAAGGCTCTCTCTGTGCAGAAACCAATTGCTTTACAATGATGTGACACAGGAAGGAAACGGTTTGCTATTGGACATGGCATTTCAGTTTTGTGGAGAGAGGATACTGAGGGTATACACGTCATGAAACTAAGCAAACCGGTATGCAGGCTTCCAACATGAAACTTCAATAACTCCTTTCATCCCACAAATGCTCTTCAATCCACTGAGCTTCTCCAGCAGATTGTCAGTAATCAAAGATAATTGACAGCTGAGTAATCTTACTTCCCCTCTGATAACGGTTACAAGGAAGTCAAATATTGTACAGCAGTTCCATCTTCCAAGAAACTACTACTGCTCTGAGGTTCAGACTGACGTTCATATCAGCTCCAACTGCACCTTACCAGCTAATACAACAATACTCCCGGAGACACAAAGATTTCACAAAACCTGATCTTATTGACTAACAACAATATTTTTACATTTTCTCTGACACCCTTAGTGCCAACTTTGCTGTTGTTTGCCCACAAAATGCCCCTACATCCCACTACCCAATGGTTGCTGCAGGCGTAGCAAAAGGCCAACGTGGCTCAGTTAAGAGTCCATTAGGTCCTTGATCAATGGTCTTTTGGGTGCTCCAGCCAGGACAGTCAGGGCTACAGACTGTATTAGCACACAGCTCATCCAGCTGACCTGGATTTTTATAACCAGTATGGCTGGGATGAGTTTGAGATAGTTGATTATGTCGATGTCATGAGAGATCAGAATATTTTTCATTCCCATTTTATACCTGACCATGTCGTGGATTCAGAACTCAAAAGTCCTCTTGGTGTGTAAAATGGAAAGTGTGAGGCAGTCAGGATCTGACTGTAGCTCCAATCCATCCAGTCCATCTGCTGGTCTTAGTTGGTGAGGGTGATGGGGCTCAGAATGCCAGCCAATCTTGAGAGACACCATTACAGTGTTAAAAACAGAGGTCTGCATTCATAGACGTGCATCCCACCCTGTAAATTACTGATAGAGTGAGAAGCAGGGAAAGGGTTAAAGGGATAAACAGAGTGAGGATGCAGGGAACATCAAATTGACTGTAAAGGCTTCTCTAGATATGTGAAGTGAGAAAGGTTAATGATGAAAAACTTGGAACTTTACAGTAAGAAAGAAATAAACTTATAATGAGGAATGACGACTAGGCAGAAATAGTCAGCATATATTTTTCTTCCGCCTTCAGAAAGGAGAATTCTAGTAACTTCCCTGATGGAATCTAGGGTCACTGAGAGAGAAGATCTCAAGAAAATCAGAAAAATGGGGTGAAGGACGCAGACAATCGAGGGAAGGAAGAAGAGTGAAGTAGAAGAATTGGGAACAAAGAGGACTGGTCAGCATGGAGTGAGGTCGTGCTGACATTTGGATATCTGGTTAGTGCTGGTGTGGGAACACAGCTGATACAGTTTTACAGCCCTGAGAACCTCTTCCTGAGCCCAAAGACAGATCAGCCTGTTCTGATATGCACAAACATTGTGGGATATTACGTGCCTGGGACAGTCTAGTAAATTATGCAAGGTTGATCTCTGACAGCTGTGGACTAGGAGGTCATGGTCAATATAAAAGCCAGCAGAACGTTGATGGGAATTAAAAGAAGCAAGTACATTTAAGGAAAGTAATGGCCTTAGGGCAGACAATTAGATAGAATATAAGCATCGTCTGGGAGGTTTGAATGCTGGGAGGTTTAAAGCTGCCTCACATGATAACAGGTAGCAATAATACTGGAGATGAGCATCTGCACAAGAAACCAAGTGAGTTCTTGTCATTAATACTCCTGCAAGACCACAAATAAAGTGTCACATAAATGTGTAGAGGTTTCAGATACAAATATTCCCAATGGCCAGTGGTGAGGAAGATCAGAACAGGGGTTCCAGCCTCAGGATTGAGATTGAGCCGTTTAAAGGTACAAAGGTTGATTTTATTATCAAAGTCTGAATGTAGAATACAACTCTGAGATTTGTCTTCTTCAGATAGCCATAGAAGTCAGACAACCACAGAAGTAGTTGAAAGAAAGACATCAATCCCCCAACACAAAAAGAAAAAGAAACAAGAACTTGCAAATCCCGAACACCCCAACCCCTCCCTCACTAAAACCCAACAGATCACCCAAACTCCCAGCCCGCCAATCGGCAACAGGAAAGAATGGGCAAGAACATGAAAAACACAAAGAACTGAAAGAGGCCAAAATGAACTACAGTCCGATTCATAAACTTCAGAATTTCAATAGTATCTCCGAGAGCATTTGGACCCAGCGGCCCCTCTGAGGGCAGCAACTCGAACCAGTGTCTCCTCCGAGGGAAGTGATGTGAACCAGCGGCCCCTCCGAGGGAAGTGACTTGAACCAGCGGCCCCTCTGAGGGAAGTGACACTAACCAGCGGCCCCTCTGAGGGAAGTGACTTGAACCAGCGGCCCCTCTGAGGGAAGTGACTTGAACCAGCGGCCCCTCCGAGGGAAGTGACTCGAACCACCAGCTTCTGCAAACTTAATATACTCTGCCATAAATGCAAAAGAATCCTAGGATGCTGTGTGCCCTGAAATAGATATTCCAATCTTAATCAAGCAATTACGATCGGTGACCTCAGCCGATGTTTGTTTCCACATCTGAAGGAGCCATCTGGCACAGGAGAGATAGACTAACACAAACACAGCCCCAGAAAATTATCAATTACATGCTATAATAACTTTGACAGAACGAAGCATCATTCAACTTACTTGGCACATTGCCACTGAGAAACCACCAGTACACTTCTAAAAAATAATCTCTCTTTGTACCATTCCTTGTAAACTTGGCACAGACTGAGGCTCCTCTGCATCAGTCCTTGACCCGATTTTGTGCTGTCAAGTGGAAGAAAATTACAGGCCTCAACCTTTTAAAGATTTGCAACAGCATTTCTCAAGCCCTTCAAAACAACAAAATATTGGATTACTGAATGAAGTATAAAGTGATCCTCAATCTTCTATTTCTCGTCTTTGACGGATCGGCACCAGTGAGCTACACAAACTATCTCTATTCCAACGTTACACAGTAATGTGAGCATAGGTTCTAAAATCTAAATTGAAAAGGTTTAGTTAAGGTTCCTTGGGGGAGGGTGTACATTCTCGAGAATTACAACAAAAGTATTAACAAGACTTATTATTTCCATTACTGGAGTCCAGATAAGCAGAAAGAAAGTGCCTGTGCAGTTTGTCTCTGTCAGATCCAGAGACTGTCTAATAACTGCATGAATTTCCAGCATCTGTGTGCATGACATTTGGAATAATATCTCTCCACCAGTTGATCAGAGATTTTCGAGATGGTTATCAGTGTATAGAAAGCAAACCATTTGCAATATCAAGCCCAGGACAGGCTTACATGATGACTGAGGCACCGTGGGCCCTACAGGGAGGGATGAACATCCTGCTGTGACACATGAGATGGGGTGGTGACTTGGGCAGGTTGCTGGTGCCTGTCATAAGCAGCTGGCTTTCAATTTAACCAAAGCTGACAGTGACCGCAGCAAATTATAACAAATATGGTCACCGGCAGAAAACAGAAATCTGTTACTCTGAATTGTTTTACAAAGCACCCAGGTAGGATCAGGATGTTGTAGCATCAGCTTGAGGATCTGTAGAAGCATTTGGGCACCAGAATCCAGGACTCCAAGGGAGGAGGTTGACTGGCAGGGGGTTGCTGTATCGAGACGAAGAGCTGGTTGAGAATGACGAGCATGATTTTCTGTTGCTTTGGAATTATGTGCTCCTGTAGGCATCTTCCTTTAGGCAAACATCCTCTGCTGGGTCAATTGTTAGTTCACTCATCCTATCCAAAAGCGCAGAGGAGGCTTGACCCAAAAGCAGAGCAGCAGAGGAAATTTCAGCAGTGAGCAATAACTTCAATAATACACTGCAAAGTTAAAACAGGGGCCACAAAAGAAAAGAGAACAGATACTTATCTTGACAAGGCAACAAGGTAACTGAAGGCTAGGGGCAACTGTTTGAGGCTGGCTAGCTTGATGAGTGAAATCTGAAGGTGGATGAGGGCAGGGTTTAAATAGGCTGCGGGTGATGAGTTGGAGATGGGTGGCAGGTGACTCTTGTTAGTTGGTTGGAGACTGGCAGGTGCCTGCTTGCTCAAGTCCAACAGATATGAACCCTATGGAAAAACAAATTTGGTTTGTCCTGATGAAAGATCTCGTCCTAAAACACCGGCTGTTTATTCCCCTTCATAGATGCTGCCTGACTTGCTGAATTCGTTTGATATTTTGTGTGTATGCTCAAGATTTCCAGCATCTGCAGGATCTTTTGTGTTCAGTGCTCAGTATTAGGCTTGTAATACTCAGGATCCCATTCCTAATCTTTAATAATGTTGGAGACGCACAATCTATCCTCTGGCCTTTAGCAGTTGACTCAAAATTTATTGAATTATGGGGATATTTCTCGATTGAATGTCTTGGGAATTATTGTGACCTCATTTCTTTGTGCATTTGAATACATCCTATTTTGTCTTTTGCTTATCAGGATTTAAATACTCTGCTATTAATGAGCACTTTATTGCTTATCTCAGATCCCCTCAGGAACTGAGTGCGTCATCTGACCTGACACTCCAGCATTAAAGGAGCTGTGCTGTTGAACATATAGCCTTCATATATGATGTTAAACTTGATCCATGTCCTGACTAGAAATTGTAAATACAGAGAGTTGTAAAATAGATGGGTGACCTTGTGTTAACAGGCCTTATGTTCATCGATAACATTTGTACTGTTACCTTTCATAATTGAGATGACTTCTGTGCAACATTTTACCTTTTGAATGATCTAGGTCGACATTTGTCTATTAAACTAAACACGTAAAATACAGAGAATAATAAAGTGATCAATAATATATTAGGTTCTCTTAACAATGAATTTTATAGCAGCACAAGATAAATGAAATTCATTTCAATATTGTAAATATTTCATGTAATGAAGCTGGATTTTGTTTCACACTTGTGCAGGATTTCATGGGGATTAGACAGAGGTTAATAAAAACTCACTGGTTTGGCCGGTAACTAAAGGTATCAGCCCTTCCATAACTTTCCTCAGATGGTCATTTATGTGGCATTTGCTTTTTTAAAGGTGCAGATATGAGTGAAACTGGTCTGATGCACAGATCTGATGCCACTGGACAAGTTTGGAACACATGCTCCTTTAATTGGAATAACCACCTCTTGTTCCAGCAGTACCAACCAATGTTAGCTCAGCAGGGAGATTGTCCACAACCCAACAGCTGCTGGAAGTCATTGCGTGGCTTCTGAAACACTGTTTGGAGTTACAGCTGTAAAGTGTGTGAGCCTTACCGACAGACCGGACAAGCCCCTGCGTTCAACCGTGCTGATCTTGACATCAGACAACAGGTACAAGGAGATCCTGTACCCTTGGGGTCCTGGAATCCCATAACCATAGTGGAGGAGCATTAGGAAGATGCGATCCACATCAGGAGTGAGATTCCCTGGAACTGGTCACAGCATTGGAAGAAGTTTATTGATCTTGTGTGTCATGTTAAGGTCACAGGAAATATTGTTAATGCCAACCCTCAACACAAGCACTGTTAGCTAAACACTTCTCCAGCCCTTCCATGCACATGTCTCTGAACCTCATGCACATCCATGGCTATTCAGTCACACTGGCTGTTTCATTAAAACATTTTAGCCACTCTCACAAACACACTCAGTCATGAAGTGGAAGGCTACCAACAGCAACAAATACAGCCTCAAACAGGACACAACTCTTCCTTGTTCAATACTGAGGTCATTAAGCAGAAAATGAATTTGTGATCATCTGCCACTCTGTGAATCTGAATTCATTAAGTGTGCATGTCTAATTAACTAACCCACATCCGATCTCTTATGCTACAGATGCTTTGGTCTGGCAACATTTAAACCTTTCTGAGCCGGACCTTTAACACTTCTACAGCCTTGACTATCACTGTAGTCTTGATCTTTCTTAATTCCACAATCACAGGATATGCCACCTGGACAGGCTCCGCCTGGTGGATTGTGGAGATCCTGGAGATAACTCTGTAGCTGGACAGGCTCCGCCTGGTGGATTGTGGAGATCCTGGAGATAACTCTGTAGCTGGACAGGCTCCGCCTGGTGGATTGTGGAGATCCTGGAGATAACTCTGTAGCTGGACAGGCTCCACCTGGTGAATTGTAGAGATCCTGGAGATAACTCTGTAGCTGGACAGGCTCTACCTGGTGGATTGTGGAGATCCTGGAGATAACTCTGTAGCTGGACAGGCCCCACCTGGTGAATCGTGGAGATCCTGGAGATAACTCTGTAGCTGGACAGGCCCCACCTGGTGGATTGTGGAGATTCTGGAGATAACTCTGTAGCTGGACAGGCCCCACCTGGTGGATTGTGGAGATCCTGGAGATAACTGTAGCTGGACAGGCTCTACCTGGTGGATAGTGGAGATCCTGGAGATAACTCTGTAGCTGGACAGGCCCCACCTGGTGGATTGTGGAGATCCTGGAGTTAACTGTAGCTGGACAGGCTCCACTTGGTGAATTGTGGAGATCCTGGAGGCAGCACAGTCACTGAGCTTTTGAAGACTCTGATGAGGATTTTGATGATTCAGTCTTTAACTCAGAGCTGATGTAGATACAGATATGTGATCTGTTGTTTGAGCTTCCTGATAACACGGTGGAGGTTTCAACAAACGTGCAGCAAGCTACTTCTGACTTTTCACGATCTTTGTGCACAGACTGAATCACATCATTGAGAAACTGGAATAGATCTTGGACAAGACAAAATAAACACCAGTCACTAAAAACTGTAAAAGATTGAGAAATTATTTCTTACAGACTTCTCTATTTAGCAAGAGACTCTTATTGACAGGTAGCTCACAGTGCTTGGTCTTTAGGGTCCCTCAGAGATGGGTGATGTTGTCTTCTCTCTGTTCCCCTCTTTCCAACCTTCACATGTAATTCTTGATCCTGAATATTCCTTCTGCAAGTTTACCTTCATCGCTGAGTCCTAAGAAGCTGCTCATTCAATGCCCAGATATGGATTTAACATCTACTCAATTTCATTTGCTCTTGTGGTCAATACTGCCAGTGCAATTTCAGAGCCCAGATAACATTTCTGCTCCACCTGGTCAGCATCTCATTGTAATTCAGTCATTGTTAAACATTATCTCTCCCAGAATGCTAGAAGAACTCAGCAAGTTGGGAAGCATCTGTGGAAAGGAATCTGTGTTCTTCATTGGCAGCATCTTGGCATCAAGGATAACTTGTTTACACACTGAGTTTGTGACATTTGAGGTGACTGAGGATGTGACCTGTGGACTCGCCCTCCCTCAGAAGGAGCTTCTTGGTGGGGTGGACAGGTAGGGACTTCCTGAGCTAGTCCATTATCTCCAAGTTTCTGTGTCCTCTGAATGAATGGATTCCACCCCACATCCATCAAGTGGTACCGTGACGGTCACTAACACACCGAATACACATTTAAACATTCAACAATTTAGCATGAAATCTGGACGTGATGTTTCACAGATATGAGAGTAGAAATCTCATTATCAACGGTGCTCTGGGAAACAATACGTTGAAGCAGAAGCTTCCATCTCCTCCGTGAAGGAGACCATTGCTCCTGATTCACACTGAGCTCCCAGCAGAACCAACGCTCAATCACATATTAAAAGAATCGTATACTTAATTATCAGAGCTATGGTGCTCCTGGGTTCACCATACTTCATCCCAATCAGTCTTTCCCAACAAGCATGGATGATTTTATTCAAAGAGCACTGGTGTTGTACTTCTTCCAAGGCCTTGTGCGCTGTGCGCCTGTGTGAGAAATCAGATCATGACCTTTGCTCTGTGTCTTTCCACAGAGAAAGCATGCGGGAGGGTGGGTGATCGCGGATGGTGCGGAGCAAGCTTGCTAGCAGTTAATGGGAGTGGAAGTGGGAAAGACGGAGAAGGAAGCAGGTCAGCTTGATCCAAAGGGGAGACGATCAAGAAGAAGTTGGTCAGTAAACTGGGTGTGAGCAGAGGCTGGAGAGTTAAACAGGGAGATAACTGGTAATCGATTGATCGTTATCAATTCTGCTGAGATTCAGGGAAAATCGTAGTTTTGCATGTCATCCTGACAGATCATTCCAAACACAAGCACATCGAGGTAGCACAAAGTCACAACAATAACAGAACGCAAAATAAAGTGATACAGTTACAGAGAATAGCAGAGCAGGTTGACACAATAATGTAGAAGGACCATGGTGAAGTAGAGTGAGAAATCCCACGTTCATCTTTATTGTACAAGAGTCTTCAAAAGCAGGATAGAAGCTGTTCTTGAAGCTAATGGTATACATTCTGGTGTTTGTATCCTCTGCCTGATGAAAGGGGATAGGAGAGTGAATGATTCCTCATTCAAAGCTCAAAGTAAATTCATTATCAAAGTACCATACACTACCTTGAGATTCATTTTCTTGCAGGCAGTTGCAGGAAAAAATAAAGAAATACAGCAGAATCTATGAAAACCGTACATTAAACTGGCAGAGAGAAAAATAGTACTGAGAACATGAGTTGTGAAGACTGGGTGAAAATGAATGTAGTTTGTAGAATCAGTTCGGGTTGTGGAGGGTGAAGTTATCCGCACTGGTTCAGGATCCTGATGGCTGTCGAGCATTATATGTTCCTGAACCTGGTGAAGTGGGACCTAAGGCTCTGTACCTCCTGCCCGATGGTAGTAGTGAGAACAGACCATGGCCAGGATGGAGGGGTCTTTGACGACAGATGCTGCTTTCTTGTGGCAGTGCTCCTTGTAGATGTACTCAAAGGTTGGGAGAGCTTTGCATGTGATGGACTGGGCTGTACCCACCATTATCTGGAGTCTTTATTTGCTCCTGGACATTCGTGTTTCCATAACCAGTTTGCCAAAGTTTTTGGTCCCATGCCAAATCTATGCAAACTTCTAAGAAAGTAGAGGTGCTGTTGTGCCTTCCCTGTGATGGAATATGTCCTCTGATTTGTCAACACCAAGGAATTTAAAGCTATTGACTTCCTCCACCTCCAATTCCCTAATGACACTGGCTTATGAACCCCCAGATTCTTCCTGCAGCAGTCAATAATCAGTTCTTTGGTATTGTTGTACTGTGTGAGAGGTTGTTGCTGTGGTACCACTCAACCAGATTTTCAATCTCCCTCCTATATGCTGATTCTTCTCCACCTTTGATTCGGCCAACAATAGTGTTGAACAAAAAAGGATCTCGTGGTGAAATCAGCAAACTTACATACAGCTTTGTAGCTGCGCTTAACCACACAGTCAGAGGCATCAAGTGAGTACGGCAGGAGCTGAGGACACAGTCTTATGCTGCACCAGTGCTGATGGTGAGTGTGGGGAAGATGTTATTTCCAATCCATACCAACTGGAATCCACAAGAGAGGATACTGAGGATTCAGTTTCTGAAGAAGGTATCAAGGCCCAGGTCTGGGAGCTTATTGATGAGTTTTGAAACATAGAAAACCTACAGCACAGGTCAGCAGGAGATGCTCATGGAGTGAGCACTGTTTTAGATTCGCTCCATAACCTTTACTTTTTTAACGTATGATCACCCTTATTTAACTTATTTTTCCCTACACCAGAAGATTCTTGCTACTTTTTTGGACTTATCTTTAAGAGTGTACTGTGAATTTTGAAGAAATGAGTACTGAAATGGTTTTAAGATCTAAAGGGCGAGACCCTGGGAAAGATCCTAACGGCAACGGAAAGAAAAAAAAAGACCGATCCTAAGCGTACTGAATTGACTTATGATGCGATATTGGAGCTCTTAAATGAAAAATCTGAAGAACAATGACAAACTTTCAAACAAGATCTAAAGGCTTTCCAGGATTCTCTGGATAAGATTGATCATGAAGTTAAACAGCATCAAACTCTAATCACAACTCTGCAAGAGGACGCTCGGAAGCGAGACTTGAAAATCGAGAAACTGGAGCAGAAATTATCTTCAGCGATTGAATAGTTGGAAATACTTAAAGCCAAGAGTGCCGATTTTGAAAATCGGTCTAGAAGACAGAACTTATGCATACTTAGTCTCCCGGAAGGTATCGAACAAGGGGACCCCTCGAAGTATTTCACTCAACTTTTAAAGGATGCGTTCCCTTCTGTATTCCCAGATAGTCCTCCGTTATTTGATCGTGCCCATAGAATTATGCGCCGATCACCGACTTCTTCGTCTAAACCACCTGTTGTAATTGTTTGATTTCATTCTGTGCATGTTAAAGAGCACCTTATTCGTTTGGCTCGGCGTTTAGGGATGGTAAAATTGAGAGAATTCCAATTCCGGCTTGTGGAGGATTTCAGCCCAGAAGTGATGAAGGCGCGGCTCGCTTTTAAACCTTTGATGTCCGAATGTTATGAGAAAAACCTGAAACCAGCACTTTTATACCCTGCAAAACTTAGAATCTCGCCTTCGAACGCACCATGGCATGTTTTTCTCTCTATATCTGATGCTCGAAGCTTCCTGGATAAGAATTATCCCACTGCTTTGGATTCTCATTTCTAATAAATGTATGGTTTTGATCGTTACAAGATAATTTTTGGGTGGATCTTTTTTTTCCTCCTTTATATATTTGGAGTATCCTTCTGGAGACATGGGGATAGTTTTAGTGTCACACTTTCTTTTCTTGGCCTCCTTTAGGCTCAGGAGAATCTTTTTTTTGTGGGTGGTGGGCAGAAGGCTCCTTTCTAATTCTATTGCTCTTTTTATTAGTTTTTCTAGTTTTTTCAATTGGGCTGATTTCAAACTACTAAAATGTCCACCGTGTCATCATTTCCGGGTCCTCCCCTTACTTTTTGTTCCTCTTCCGGGTGCATGAGTTCATACTTTGGTTAACTCTTTATATACCAAAGGGTTGATTTTAGAAATATGGCTCAGACCATTAATTTTGTCTCTTGCAATACTAATGGCTTAAACCATCCAATTAAATGGAAAAAGATTTTTAAAGTATTCCAAAGACTGAATGCGCATATTATTTTTGTACAAGAAACTCATGTGAGGAAAGAGGATAATCAATGTTTTTTTAGGTTTTGGAGGGATCAACAGTACTATTCAAATTCGAATGTTAAAGTAAAGGGAGTTTCAATTTTTATTGACTCCTCTATTGCTTTTGTTCAACACGATATTATTTCGGATCCGAGTGGTAGATTTTTGTTAATTACTGGGTTACTTTTTAATAAGAAGGTTGCTATGGTTAATGTTTATGCTCCAAATGTGGATTATCCTGATTTCTTTAAGTCTTTATTTACTTCTCTACCTAATTTAAATGAATATATGTTAATAATGGGTGGTGACTTCAACTGCTGTTTAAATACTTTGCTGGATAGATCTATATCCATTCAGACTTTACCAAATAAGTCGGCCACTTACATCAATAATTTTTTGACTGATAATGGAATTTTCGATATTTGGAGATTTCTGCATCCTAAGGACAAAGAGTTTTCATTTTTCTCACATGTTTATCATTCTTACTCGAGAATTGACTATTTTTTCATTGACTCTCGTTTTATTCCATCTGTAACTGGTTGTAATTATGACATTATAGCCATCTCTGATCAGGCTCCAATGAAACTTTCTATTAAATTAATGGATACAGCTTCTAGTACTAAGCAATGGTGATTTGATTCTACCTTACTGCAAGATCCGGATTTCATTAAATTTATGAAGGAACAGATTGATTTCTTCTTTTCAACTAATTTCACGGATGAAATTTCCTGTGGAACACTTTGGGACACTTTTAAAGCATATATACGTGGACAGATTATCTCCTATTCTGTTGGTTTGAGAAAACGTATTAAGAAGGAAACTCTTTTATTGGTTGATAAGATTAAAGAAATTGACAAGAAATATTCGATTGCTCCTAGTAAGGAGCTTTACAAACAAAGGGTTGAGCTTCAAATGGAACACAGTTTATTACTTACATCTTTGATTGAAAATCAATTAATGAAAACCAGAACTGATTTTTATGTACATAGTGATAAATCAGGTAAACTGTTAGCTAACCAATTGAAGAATGCTTCGGTTAAACGTCAAATTATTAAAATTCGTCAACAGAATGGTGAACTGTCAGTTAACCATGATGAGATAAACAAATCTTTTCAAGATTTTTATACCTCCCTGTATCATTCTGAATTTCCTCATGATCATAATACCATGCATGATTTTCTTGGGAAATTGAATTTTCCAAAACTATCATCAGAAGAACTTTTAATATTAGAAACTCCTATTACGGATGCAGAAATTAAAGGTGTTATTTCCTCTATGAATTCTGGGAAAGCACCAGGTCCAGTTGAGTATACAGTGGAATTTTTAAAGTGTTTTTCCTCTACTCTTTCTCCTTGGTTATGCAGGGATTTTGAAGAAGCAATTAGACTAGGTAAATTGCCACAATCTTTTTATAGAGCTTCCATTTCTTTAATATTGAAAAAAGATAAAGACCCTACTGACTGTGCATCTTATAGACCAATATCTTTCTTGAATGTAGATTCCAAAATCTTTTCCAAGATACTGGCGACCAGGCTGGAGAAGGTATTACCTCAAATTATCTCGGAGGATCAAACTGGCTTTATTAAAAATCGCTATTCTTTTATCAATATTAGGAGATTATTGAACATTGTTTATACTCCTTCACGCAGCACCTCAGAATGTGTCATTTCATTAGATGTGGAGAAAGCATTTGATAGTGTTGAATGGCCATATTTATTTACTGTGCTTGAGAAGTTCAATTTTAGTCCGACATTTATATCCTGGATTAAATTGATATATCATACTCGGTTTTTACTAACAATCAAAGATCTCCCTTTTTTCGTTTATTTCGGGGTACCAGGCAAGGCTGTCCTCTTATTCCATTATTATTTGATATTGCTTTAGAACCTTTGGCAATTGCTATTAGAGAATCACCTAACATTTTTTGGCATTACTCGCAGGATGGATATACATAAGTTATCATTATACGCAGATGACTTGTTATTATATATTTCTGATCCTGAGGAATCCATTCCTGCAGTTATATCATTATTGACTCAGTTTAGTAATTTTTCTGGGTATAAATTGAATCTTAATAAGAGTGAATTGTTCCCCTTAAATAGACAGGTTCCAATTTATGGAAATTTATCTTTTAAATTAGTTAATGACTTTTTTATATACTTAGGGATTAAAATTACAAAAAATCATAAGGAGTTATTCAAGGTTAATTTTTTACCCTTAATTGATCAGATTAAATGTTTGTTCACTAAATGGTCACCATTGTCTTTATCTCTGATAGGTCAGATTAATGCTATTAAGATGATTATTTTACCCAAGTTCTTACATATATTTCAAGCGGTACCAATTTTTATTCCGAAATCCTTTTTTGACTATGTTGATTCAAAAATTTCCTCATATATATGGCAGAATAAAAGTCCTAGATTAGGTAAAAGATATTTACAGAAGGCAAGGAAGGAAGGTGGATTGGCATTGCCTAATTTTAGATTTTATTATTGGGCAATTAATATTCAATATTTGAAATGTTGGTTAAGGGATTGGGATTTATCTCATAGCCCTCATTGGGTAAATCTGGAAACTAAATCTGTACAAGGATTTTCATTGGGTTCTATTTTAGGGACTTCTCTTCCCTTTGCTCTTTCTAAATTGCATAAACGAATTGACAATCTGATCGTCAAACTCACTTTACGTATATGGTTTCAATTACGGAAATTTTTTCGGTTGAATCAATTTGTTTTAACTATTCCTATTGTATCCAATTTTTTTTCCATCCTTCTATTATGGACCAAGCTTATTCAGCTTGGAAGACTAAAGGAATACTACGATTTTCTGATTTATTTTTGGATAATTGTTTTATGTCTTTTGAACAATTATCTAATAAATATAATTTGCCCAGATCTCATTTTTTAAAGATATTTATAGATCAGGAACTTCTTAAACACTATAGTTCCTACCTTTCCAAATCTTGATTCTTTGGGTATTTTGGAGAAATTGTTAGAACTAAATCCTTTTCAGAAAGGTGTAATATCAAATGTTTACAATATAATTATGAAAATATGTTCAGAGGCCTTTTATAAGATTAAAAATGATTGGGAAAGAGAACTTAACTTTACTATCCCTATTGAGAATTGGGATAAAATTCTTCAATTAGTTAATTTATCCTCTATATGTGCTAAACATTCATTGATACGGTTTAATGTTGTGCACAGGGCTCATATGTCCAAGGAGAAATTGGCTCATTTTTATTCCCATATAAATCCTATATGTGACAGATGTCATTCTGAGATAGCGTCTTTAACTCATATGTTTTGGTCATGTCCACTTTTGAAAAAATATTGGAAAGACATTTTTGATATTATTTCCATGGTATTGAACATTGATTTACAACCTCATCCTATTACTGCAATCTTTGGTTTACCAATGATGGAGTCAATCCATTTATCTTCTTCTGCTTGTTGGATGATTGCATTTCTTACATTAATGGCTAGAAGATCTATTTTATTGAATTGGAAAGAAATTAATCCCCCTACCATATTTCATTGGTTTTCTCAAACTATGTTATGTCTAAATTTGGAGAAAATTAGAAGGGTCATATATGACCCTTCTATTAAATTTGAAAAGATTTGGAGGCCATTTATTCAATATTTTCACATGATGTAATTTGACCCTGTTCCAATCCTATTTGTTTTTCCGGTTTTGATTATATATATGTTGAGAGGATCGGAGTTGGGGACACTGATGATTTTGTATTTTTTTTAATAGATACTATAAACAGCCCATTTTTTTTTCTTCTTTCTTTTTTTCCCCTTTTATTTCTTTATTAGTTAGTGGTTAGTTTGTTAGATTAGTTTTTCTTAGGGTAATGATATTTTTTTTCTTTTTCTCTTTTCTGTTTTTTTTTCAACATGATAAACCTAGTTTTTTTTTGTTTTGTTTATATGATATTTGTATCATTCATTATTTGGGAAGACTTAACTATATTGTACTTATTGCTTGTGTATCCCTTTATGTTCATTTTAATTTTGTAAGTTTGTTATCCCGTTATCTATGTACTAATCTTATCATGTTGATATTAATAAAAAGATTGAAAAAGAAAAAAAAGAAGGAAAGAAAACCTACAGCATAATACAGGTCCTTCAGCCCACAAAGTTGTGCCAAACATGTCCCAACCTTAGAAATTACTGGGCTTATCCATAGCCCTTTATTTTTCTAAGCTCCATGTACCTATCCAAAAGTCCCTTAAAAGACCCTATCGTATCAGCCTCCACCACCATCGCTGGCAAACCATTCCACGCACTCACCACTCTCTGAGTAAAAAACTTACCCCTGACATCTCCTCTGTACCTACACCCAGCACCTTAAACCTGTGTCCTCTTGTGGCAACCATTTCAGCCCTGGGAAAAAGCCTCTGACTATCCACATGATCAATGCCTCTCATCATCTTATACTTCTCTGTCAGGTCAGCCCTCATCCTCCGTCGCTCCAAGGAGAAAAGGCCGAGTTCATTCAACCTATTCTCATGAGGCATGCTCCCCAATCCAGGCAACATCCTTGTAAATACCCTCTGCACCCTTTCTATGGCTTCCACATCCTTCAGGTAGTGAGGTGACCAGAACTGAGCACAATACTCCAATTGGGGTCTGATCAGGGTCCTATATAGCTATAACATTACCACTCAGCTCCTAAATTCAATTCCACGATTGATGAAGGCCAATACACCATTCGCTTTCTTAACCACAAGTGGAAGATTGTGTTGAATGCTGAGCTGGAGTCAATGAAGAGCATCTTGACGAATGCACTTTCGATCTCTAGCTGTTCCAGTGCTGAGCAAAAAGCCAATGAAATGTTGTTCACCAGTTGTGATGCTAGGCAAATAGATCAAATACAGGTCAGTCCTCAGGTCATGACCAACCTCATCTCAGTGGATTTTAGTGCTACTGCATGACGTCACTGAGGCAGGTTAACAGGGTTTTCATGGGAGCAGGTATGACTGAGACCAGCTTGGAGCAGATGGGCACCTCAGACCACTAATCAACTGGCCGGAGTGTTTACAGATATCTTTATCCTCTTGAAGTGAGATGATGGAGATGTCTGTAAACATTCCAGCTAGTTGATGAGCTCAGGTCTTCAGTAGTCAGCAGGGTCAGCGAGGGCGGTAGGGTTCATGAAGATGCCTCCATATTCTGTTGGTCAAAGCAAACATAAGAGGCATTGTGTTCAGCTGGGAGTGAAACCTTGTTGCTGTTTAAGTTGCTTGGTTTTGCCTTGTAGGAGGTGATGGCATTCCAGCCCTTTAACAGTTGTCGAGCCTCGCTCTGTGATTCAAGTTTAGTCCAGAGTTGCTACTTTTCACGTGAGATAGCCTCCCAGAGGTCATACCTGAACCTCGAATGAAAGGGGCCATTGATTATGCCAGCTGCTTTACTGAGGCGTGATTCTCCTGGGAGATGATCGGAGTGAGTCAGGAAGATCTGGGGAGACTAGAGGACTTCAGCAGGAAGGTGACGATGGAAAGAAATCAGTAATAACTGAACCAAGGTCTGTCTGTCTGAAATCACTCTTGTTAGCAGCCTGGCTTCACAAATTCTTTTAGATAGTGCACAGAAAATGTGCTATGACAAGTTGCTAGCCCTGCACTGTATTTAATTTGTGCTCATACTGCCAGCAGTGTGATTGTAAAACTTACGAAAGGGCTGTTCTAGATTTGTTCATAAGGGAATGTCTCATTCTGAGAGGCCTTCAGCGGAGTAACAAATGTTCAGGTATTCTGTTATTTTGGTAAATAGTCATTATCTCTGTCCACAAGCATATTGTGCTGAAGTGTGTGTGAGTACATGTAATGTCATTGCTGTTTCCATAGAGATAAGTGTGCTGTCTTTGCAGAATGTATGTATTCGGAATCAATAACAAGCAGAGAAAACAAATCGCAGTTCACTGACTGCAGATTTGTCCAACAGAAATAACAGTATACAATTGCAGAGCTTACCGAGGGGACTGGGCCATAAATCCTTCTGCCAGCCTTCGTGCCTGGTGTGCTGCAGATTGTCGCTGTAAACCTCAGCCACCACCAATCCTCCAGACTCGTGCTGGGGACTGTAGCTGTAACTGGTACTGAGGATAGTTCTGCGCATTCCTCCTGGGCACCCCTTTGAATAAGCTGGCTCTATTCAGTGGCTTTATTGCATTAATTCCTTGTTGGACACAGAAGTTAAGAAGAGGGGCTATCAGGCAGCTCACACCTTAAAGGCCATCATTCCTTCATTTCACGTTTGATTTGCTGAGAATGAAAACATCACACGGAGTCCCTGGGAGCAGCAGATTAACGTGCACTCCCTCCTGCTGGAGGTTGCATTTCCATTCTGGGGCAAGAATCACTTTTTCTTGTTACATTCACAGGAAACATTCCAGATGCCCTGAGTAAATATTTGTTTGTGATGCTCTGAACGTAGGGGAAGGCTAAAATACATCGAAACAATGGTTTCCTTTGCTGCTGATGGAGATTTAAAATTCTGTGAATATGTTGGAACGGGATGACAGCATCTGTTTTTCAGCAGTACAGAACAGCACCAAAGTGCAGGGATGTCTGTGGTGATCTTTGTACCCTTGTGAATAACCAGGACACCCAGGCCAATGATGACAGTCACCATATTCACTCTGCAGGCTTGAGAGACTTTGTGGCCCAGAAACTCCTTTGCCTTGAAACCAATACATGCAGAACTAAACATTGCCAAAAAGTCATAATCGTCAGTCATGATCTTTGTGAGGAAATATAAACACATTTTTCTTCATACATGAAACTGTGGCACTGCACAGAAATTACCCAGTTCATCTTCATGTACTCAGCCAGGCAGCAGTGATATCCGGGCTTCGTCCCTCGAAGGGAACCGGCCAACACTGCTGTAGCTCATACGGAGTGGTGTTGGATTGATACCTGCAGGGAGGAAGGGAGAGTAAACCTGCAGTATCAATGATTGAGACATAGAAACATAGAAAAACCTACAGCACAATACAGGCCCTTCGGCCCACAAGTCTGTGCCAAACATGTCCTTACCTTAAAAGTTACCTAGGGTTACCTATAGCCCTCTATTTTTCTAAGCTCTATGTATCTATCCAGGAGTCTCATGAAAGACCCTTATAGTGTTCTCGCTCAGGTGTAAGAGAACGCTGAACTAAACACTGAGGTAAACCGTAGTCAATGAAAACAGGATTGCCGTAAGATTAACCGTTTACTGTTCACTCTTCCACATTAATGTATGGTGAAAACTGTTGATAAAACAATACAAAATTTGTACAGTATTTGTTTCCTTCTTGATATCACATTTACTTCGTAAATACTTGCAAAAGTAAACTACAACAACTACATTACATTAAAATGCAGCATACAGTCAGAATCTACCTACGCCATTGACTGCTTTAAATACACTTCAACACAAACTATCCGCAACTCTTTAACCAATGAAAACATAAACCTTATCAACCATCATTACTTTTAACAGAATCAGCGTTAACATTTTAATTCAACATATCGATTATCTCATGAACTTACGGCGTTGCTTCACTATGTTTCTAGTACGTAGAAAGACAACTTTTCTTGTGCTGATCTTGCACATGTAAGCCCCCTCCTTTCCGTTTCTCCAAACTGGTATTTTCCCACAAGACGCAGCAAAACCGGATGTGACGTCATCGCATGCCGCAATATATCACAGACAACGAATTTACTTTAAACAATCCTAACTTTAACTAAAAAATGCTAACAAACGAATTACTAAAACAAAAATATTATAAACTAAACAAATGCCATAAAGGCAACGCAACCCTATTGTATCCACCTCCATCACTGTCGCCGGCAAACCTTTCCACACACTCACCACTCTCTGAGTAAAAAAATTACCACTGGCATCTCCTCTGTACCTACTTCCAAGCACCTTAAAACTGTGTCCTCTCGTGCTAGCCATTTCAGCCCTGGGAAAAAGCCTCTGACTATCCACACGCTCAATGCCTCTCATCATCTTATACACCTCTATCAGGTCACCTCTCATCCTTCGTCTCTCCAAGGAGAAAAGGCCGAGTTCACTCAACCTATTCTCATAAGGCATCCTCCCCAATCCAGGCAACATCCTTGTAAATACCCTCTGCACCCTTTCTATGGCTTCCATATCCTTCTTGTAGTGAGGCGACCAGAACTGAGCACAATACTCTAAGTGGGGTCTGACCAGGGTCCTATATAGCTGCAACACTACCTCTCGGCTCCTAAGCTCAATCCCACGATTGATGAAGGTCAATGCACCTTATGCCTTCTTAACCACAGAGTCAACCTGCGCAGAAGCTTTGAGAGTCCAATGGACTTGGACCCCAAGATTCCTCTGATCCTCCACACTGCCAAGAGTCTTACCATTAATACTATATTCTGTCATCATTTTTGACCTACCAAAATGAACCACCTCATACTTATCTAGGTTGAACTCCATCTACCACTTCTCAGCCCAGTTTTGCATCTGATCAATGTCCTGCTGTAATCTCTGACAGCCCTCCACATTATCCACAACACCCCCAACCTTTGTGTCATCAGAAAATTTACTAACCCATCCCTCTACTTCCTCATCCAGGTCATTTATAAAAATCACAAAGAGTAAGGGTCCCAGAACAGATCCCTGAGGCACACCACTGGTCACTGACCTCCATGCAGAATATGACCCGTTTACAACCACTCTTTGCCTTCTGTGGGCAAGCCAGTTCTGGATCCACAAAGCAATGTCCCTTGGATCCCATGCCTCCTTACTTTCTCAATAAGCCTTTTATGGGGTACCTTATCAAATGCTTTGCTGAAATCCATAAACATGACATCTACGGCTCTATCTTTATCAATGTGTTTCATCACATCCTCAAAAAATTCCATCAGGCTTGTAAGGCACAATGTGCCTTTGGCAAAGCCATACTGACTATTCCTAATCATATTATACCTCTCCAAATGTTCATAAATCCTGCCTCTCAGGGTCTTCTCCATCAACTTACCAACCACTGAAGTAAGACTCACTGGTCTATAACTTCCTGGGCTATCTCTACTCCCTTTCTTTAATAAGGGAACAACAACCACAATCCTCCACTCCTCCAGAACCTCTCCTGTCCCTATTGATGATGCAAAAATCATCACCAGAGGCTCAGCAATCTCCTCCCTCGCCTCCCACAGTAGCCTGGGGTACATCTCGTCTGGTCCTGGTGACTTATCCAACATGAGCCGTACAGTTCTGGTCCTGAAAACGATGTCCTGCATCGCTCTACCTGCCCCTGCCTATGTTCTGTGTCACAGTGTCAGACAGTGCAAAATACACTCAGTGACCTAACCTGCTCATTAATGCAATGATCCCATCAGCCAATCATGTGGCAGAAACTCAATGTATAAAAGCATGAGGACATGGTCAAGAGGTTCCGTTGTTGTTCAGACCAAACATCAGAATGTGGAAGAAATGTGATCTAGGTGACTTTGTCCATGGAATGATTGTTGGTGCCAGGTAGGGTGGTTTGAGTATCTCAGAAACTGCCGACCTGTGATTTTCATGCACAGCTGTCTCAAAAGTTTACAGAAAATTCTGTGGAAAACAAAAAAAAGATCCAGTGAGTTGTGATACTGTGGGTGAAAAAGCCTTGTGAATGAGAGAGGTCAGAGGAGAACGGCCAGACTGGTTCAAGCTGACAGGAAGGTGACTGACATACAACAGTGGCATGAAGAAGAGCATCTTTGAATGCACAACACATCAAACCATGAAGTGGGTGGGCTTCTGCAGCAGAAAACCACACTGTCATCCATTCCTCTACCTAATAATGTGTCCACTGAGTGTAAACGTTCAAGAGGCACTTTGTACAACAGGAGGCATCAACCAGCAGTGAGTGCAATCCTGCAGGAGGCAAAAATAATAGGCTGTTTGATCTGCAGGAAGGAGAGTCCAAATAACAGGACAGTTCTGCAGGAATCTGATGGGGGATATTGAGAGAGAAGTGTCTCAGAGAAGGCAAGTGCAGAAGCACACATGTTTTTGCATTTTCTGACCTATGTATGGGTTGACGAGATGCCTGGAAGAATTCGTCTCCCAGGTCTCATAGGAGGTTGTGTGAAACTATTAGAGCATCACTTCAAATCTGGAAATGATAGGCACATTGTTATCATAGATTTACAATGTCCCAGAAAGACAGCAGGTGAGAGAGCAGCTTTCAGCTTCCACGGAATTCATCAGATCCTAATAACCTGAGGCAGCAGTGGGTCAGTCACCAACATGAGCAATTTGGTTTTTGTGTCAACAGAGATGTTACTGAAATGATTTGATTGTATTGAGTTTGCTAACTGTGAAGTTGTAAACTCAAACAAAGAGCTTAAGCCCAATCAGATATAAATAGCCACGGGTCCTCTCAGGAAAGGGAGATTACACTGTAACTACCCAATCTTCAAAGACTAGTTCACTTCCCTGTTTATTCTCCATGATAAGTTTAGCTGCCAATACCCACTATTTGAGTGGTGGGTCCCTCCTCCCTATCAGCTAATAAAGTTATTTAAGCAGTTCAGTTATTTTCAGTGATTCACGTTTAAGTCCAAGCAACAATCTTAAAACACATTTTAAACTCAGAGGATTTCTGATTTAAACACTTCCAAATTACAAACCGTTTCTAAAACACGAAGCACAAGGGATTTCCAAAACACAGGAACAATTCCTATAAACAAAAAAAGACAAACCCCCAAGTTGCAAATGAGCCAGTCGTCTGTCGCAGAAATCAAAGGCAGAGGAATGGATTCTCGTTCACCCCGTGTTTCTTCCTTGGCTTCTTGATGCTCCTTCCCTCATTCCTAATGAGCTTCAACTCTCTCTACGTTTATAACATTTCTCTCCTACTTGGGTAACTTCCCACTTGTATATTTGCTCAGATATCCTTTGAACACAAACGATCTAAAAGCATCTTGTAACATAAATCTCAATTATTTAATTATTATTTATTTTTATAGCATCGGGTAGAACCTTCAGCCCCTCAAGCCATGCTGTCCCAGTGACCCCAGAACCCCGATAACTCTAACCTAATCTTGGGTAATTTGCAATGACAAATTCACCCACCCAGTACAGCTCTGGATTGAGAGAGAAAACCGGAGCACTCAGGGAACAACGACACATCCCACTGGGAGGAGTTACAGATCAGCAGCGGAACTGAACTCCAAACTGCAGAATGCACTCAGCTGTAACTGCATTGTGCTAACCACTACAGTCCGTGGTACCCACCTGTAAAGCTAACTTCGCTGAGTACATAAAACCCCCAACTATTAACACATCAGTTATTGATATGCTAAGTGACTTCATCTATCTGGATCTGCAAGCTTTCTTGAACTAAGCAACTTAAAATCAGCTTACTTGCTTCAAACAAACCAAATGAAATAACTCATTCTCTTATACTGCATTTCTCAGCAGCTATAAACCAGGTGTAATGAGCTAACATCATGCTTCTCACAGACAGAACGTCTGTGCTATAAACAGAGCTTGTTTGCAAATCTGTGTTTTTAACTTCAAGCTGATGACAGCTTGCCATTTACATTTTATATAACTAAAGACCAACCCACATTTACAACCAGAAGTTAAACAAAGTATTAGTTGGAAGTTTACTTAGATCTGCTTGTGATCTTACAAGTGGCAGTTGCTGAGATTAGCAAACTGGCCAAGAAGTGAATACCCTTCACACTATCAGGAAGCAGGCAGCTCTTTTCCAGTAGATGCTTAGCACGGTAGGGAGAGGATCAGAGAAACACAGAGTCCTATATCATGGACATGAGTCATTGGGCATGCACTAATCATCAAACAATTTTCTTCTAATCTAATGCTAATCGCACTTTAATTTCCCCACAGTTCCAAAGCCAACCATCAATCCCCTAGATTCTACCATTTGGCCACAAAGGGGGCAATTCACAGTGGCCAATTAAATTGCAAACCTGCACATCTTTGGGATGTGGGAGGAAACTGGAGCTCCCATGGAACCCCGCAAGAATATGCAAGCTCAACTCAGACAGCACTGGAGGTCAGGTCAGTGGAGCTGTGGAGTATTAACTGCACCACTTGCTCTACATTGGGTCTGGAGCCCACTGAAAATCCATACAACAGAGTCCAACCAATCCGTCGAGACTATCTGTAGTTTTGCACAGGTTGAAAGTCATATCCTCTACCAGGAAGTTAGCATTTGTCCTCCCACCACACGTGTCAGGTAATGTCCTCACTGGTGCTGTGCATTCAGATAATCCAACTATTCCTGAAAACCAAAAAAACTGCAGACTGAAAAAACACAGAAAATGTGGGTAACACTCAACAAGTCATGCAGCAAATGCAGAAACAGCAACAGCTGACATTTCAAGGCCAAGATCCTTTGTGAGAGCTGGGGAAGAGAAAACTAGTTAGTGTCCAGAAGCAAAGAAAGCAAGCAGGGATGGGTAGAACAAACGAATATCTCCGATGGGGTGAGACAAAATTAGTAACTGTAGCATTCAGAGAGCAGGGCCCATTATGCTTCCTGGGTTTTGTAATACATTGGAAATAGCAAGGACATGGGATGTGTCCAGCAGACCAGAATATACACATCGGAAAAATAAAATGTACAAATGTAACAATAAAGTCCTGCATCATTGACCTGGCCATTTTATTTCTAGAGAGAGAATCCATGTCATAACATTTTACATCCTATTTAAAATATTTATGGATATCAAACAATCAGATTCATGGTCCTCAAGTCGCCAGAGACTTCATTCACAGAGCGGTCAGTGTTCAGACGTTCTCCTCAGAAAATGGTCACATTCTTGGATGTCAGTGCCACTGAGGCCTTTACAGGAGTAAATAGTTGAAAGTTCTCCTTTAACTGCAACTTGTTGAGATCAAGATTCATCTCTTACTTTCATTGAACAGAAGAAAATATGCTGGAAATATTTAGCAGATCAGGCAGCCTCTGAAAAGAGAGAGACAGAATTAGCAGTTCAGGTTGACGAGACATCTTCAAAGAGCTCTGGTCTTCCCTGAAAGATAACATCCTTTCTAAAAAATCCCAACTTCCTCCTTTAGTTGATGTTGACTGGTTCCATTTAATATCAGCAAATGTGTACAATATACAACCAGAAATTCATACTCTATGCAGACATCCACAAAACAGACGAAAAACCCCAAAGAATGAATGACAGGAAGATGTTAGGGACCCAAAGCTCCCCTCAGCCCTCCTCCCATACACACACAGCAGCAGAAAGCATAGCTCTCCCCCCTTTCTCCCACTTATTCCAGCAAAATATATCAACACTCCCCCTCCCCTTCCATTCACATTCCAGTAGAAAACATCAGCCCCCTCCCCTTCCTCCCACATTCCAGCAGAAAGCACTAGCACCTCCCACCCCGCAACCACCCGCCATGCAAGGAACAGCAAAGCCTCCAAAGAGACCAGGATCTGGAGTCCATTAAAAGCCACACCAGTAAATACAGGTGCCCAGCACTCTATGGCATGCCACAGAGGCCTGTACGTGCCCAGCACTCTATGGCAAGCCGCAGAGGCCTGCAGGTGCCCAGCACTCTATGACAGGCCGCAGAGGCCTGTAGGTGCCCAGCACTCTATGCCAAGCCGCAGAGGCCTGTACGTGCCCAGCACTCTATGGCATGCCACAGAGGCCTGTAGGTGCCCAGCACTCTATGCCAAGCCGCAGAGGCCTGTAGGTGCCCAGCACTCTATGACGAGCTGCAGAGGCCTGTAGGTGCCCAGCACTCTATGGCATGCCACAGAGGCCTGTAGGTGCCCAGCACTCTATGCCAAGCCGCAGAGGCCTGTAGGTGCCCAGCACTCTATGACGAGCTGCAGAGGCCTGTAGGTGCCCAGCACTCTATGGTATGCCACAGAGGCCTGTAGGTGCCCAGCACTCTATGCCAAGCCGCAGAGGCCTGTAGGTGCCCAGCACTCTATGACAAGCTGCAGAGGCCTGTAGGTGCCCAGCACTCTATGACAAGCTGCAGAGGCCTGTACGTGCCCAGCACTCTGTGACAAGCTGCAGAGGCCTGTAGGTGCCCAGCACTCTATGACGAGCTGCAGAGGCCTGTACGTGCCCAGTACTCTATGACGAGCCGCAGAGGCCTGTAGGTGCCCAGCACTCTATGGCAAGCCACAGAGGCCTGTAGGTGCCCAGCACTCTATGACAAACTGCAGAGGCCTGTAGGTGCCCAGCACTCTATGACGAGCCGCAGAGGCCTGTAGGTGCCCAGCACTCTATGACAAGCTGCAGAGGCTTGTAGGTGCCCAGCACTCTATGCCAAGCTGCAGAGGCCTGTACGTGCCCAGCACTCTATGACGAGCCGCAGAGGCCTGTAGGTGCCCAGCACTCTATGACAAGCTGCAGAGGCCTGTAGGTGCCCAGCACTCTATGGCAAGCCACAGAGGCCTGTAGGTGCCCAGCACTCTATGACGAACTGCAGAGGCCTGTAGGTGCCCAGCACTCTATGACGAGCCGCAGAGGCCTGCAGGTGCCCAGCACTCTATGCCAAGCTGCAGAGGCTTGTAGGTGCCCAGCACTCTATGCCAAGCTGCAGAGGCTTGTAGGTGCCCAGCACTCTATGCCAAGCTGCAGAGGCCTGCAGGTGCCCAGCACTCTATGACGAGCTGCAGAGGCCTGTAGGTGCCCAGCACTCTATGATGAGCCACAGAGGCCTGCAGGTGCCCAGCACTCTATGCCAAGCTGCCGAGGCCTGTAGGTGCCCAGCACTCTATGACGAGCTGCAGAGGCCTGTAGGTGCCCAGCACTCTATGATGAGCTGCAGAGGCCTGCAGGGCTCATGAAACTGACGCATTAAGAATCTACCCGGTGACTTGGCCCACACAGCCATCTATAGCAATGAATTCCACAGATTCACTACCACCTGCCTAATGAAATTCCTCTTTATGTCTCTTCTAAATGAACATCCTTCTATTCTGAGGCTATGCTTTTTGGTGCTGGACTTGCACATGATAGGAAACAGTCTCTCCAGATCCACTCTATCTAGACCTTTCAATATTCAATAGGTTTCAATAAGATCCCCCTCATTCTGCTAAACTCCAGCAAGTGCAGGCCCAGAGTCGTTAAACACTTCTCATGTGTCAACCCTTTCATTCCCAGAGTCATTCATGTAAATCTCCTCTGTTCACTCGCCAATGCCAGCACATCTTTTCCTAGATAAGGGGCCCAAAACAATACTCCAAGTGCAGTCTGACCAATGCCTTATAAAGCCTCAGCATTTCACCCTTGGTTTTACATTCTGGCCCTCTTGAAATTAATGCTGATATTGCACTTGCCTTCCTTACTACTGATTCAACCTGAGGCCTCCCAAGCTCCTTTACACCTCTGGTGTTTGAACGTTCTCCCTCTTTAGAAAATAGTCAATGCCTTTATTCCTTCTAGCAAAGTGCCTGCTCATACACTTCCCTACACTGTATTCCATCTACAATTTCTTTGCCCATCGTCCCAATCCATTTGTCAGAATCCCCACTTCCTCTCCTCTATGTGCTCTACACTTATTTTTGTATCGTCCGCAAACTTGACCACAAAGCCACCAATTCCATCATTCAAATCATTGACATACAAAGTGAAAAGAAGAGGTCCCAACTCCAACCACTGTGGAATATCACTAGTCAGTGGTAGATCTCTTTATTCCCAATTTTTACATCCTGACAATTAGCTAATATTCTATCTGTGCAAGTATCTTTCTTGCAACACCATGGGCTCTTATCTTGTAAAGCAGCCTCATGTGCAGCACCCTGTCAAAGGCATTGAGAAGATCCAAGTAAACAGCATCCACTGACTCTGCTTTATCTCTCCTGCCTGTTATTTCCTCAAAGAATTCCAACAGATTTGTCAGGCAAGATTTACCCTGTAGGAAACCATGCTAACTTTGGTCTATCTTATCATGTACCTACGAGCACCCCAAAACCTTATCCTTAATAACCATTAATAATGGACTCCAACACATTCACAGCCACTGAAGTCAGGCTAACTGGCTTTTAATCTCCTTTCTTCTGCTTCTTTCCCTTCTTAAAGAGTGGAGTGACATTTTCAATGTCCCAGTCCTTCAGAACCATTCCAGAATCTAGTGGTCTTTGTAAGATCATTGCTAATGCCTCCACAATCTCTTCAGCTACCTGTTTTAGAACCCTGGAGTGCAGTCCATCTAGTCTGGGTGACTAATCTACCTTCAGACCTTTCAGCTTCTCAAGCACTTTCTCTTTGTAATAGCACCTACACTCACTTCTGCCCCTTGATGCTCTTGAATTTTTGACAGACTGCTAGTGTCTTCCACAGTGAAGACTGTTGCAAAATAATTATTGAATTCATCTGCCATTTCTTTGTCCCCCATTACTAACTCTCCAGTTTCATTTTCCAGCAGTCCCTCGTTATATATCTGAAAAATCTTTTCATATCCTCTTTTATATTATTGACTGGCGTAGCTTCATATTCCATCTTTTCTCTCCTTATGGCTTTTTAAGTTAACTCTTGTTGTTTTTTTAAAGCTTATCAATTCTCTAGCTTCCCATTAATTTTTGCTATATGTCCTTTCTTGCTTTTATATTGTCTTTGTCTTCCTTTCACTGTCCTGATGAAGGATCTCAGCCCAAAACTTTGACTGTACTCTGTTCCATAGCTGCTGCCTGGCCTGCTGAGTATCTCCAGCATTTTGTGTGTGTTGCTTGGATTCCAGCATCTACAGATTTTCTCTTGTTTGTGATTTGACTTTCTTTGTCAGCCACGGTTGCATTATCCTCCCTTTAGAATATTTCTTCACCTTTGTGATGTATCTATCCTTTGCCTTCCAAATTGCTTCAGGAGACTTCAGCCATTGCTATTCTGCTGTCATCCCTGATTGTTTCCCCTTCTAATCAGCTTTGGCCAGCTCCTCTCTCATGCCTCATGCCAGTGTAATTTCTTTTATTCCACTGTAGTACTGAAAAATCTGACTTCATCTTCACCTCTCAAACTGCAGGGTGAATTCTATCATATCATGATCACTTTCTCCTAAGAGTTCCTTTATTTTAGGCTCCCTAATCTAATCTGGTTCATTAGACAGCAGCCAACCAGTAGTATCTTTCCCCTAGTGGGATCAACTACAACCTACTCTAAAAAGCCATCTTGTAGGCATTCTACCATTTCCATCTCTTGGGATCCTGCACCAAACTGATTTTCCCAATCTACCTGCATATTGAATTCCCCCATATCTATCATATGATTGTCCTATTTACATGCCTTTTCTATCTCTTGTTGTAATGTGTACCCCATACCCTGGCCACTGTTCAGAGGTCTGTACATAACTTCCATCAGGGTCTTTTTAGCTTTGCAGTTTCTTAACTCTACCGAGAAGGAGTCTACATGTATCAATCTTACGTCATCTCTTTCTAAAGATTTTTTTATCAAAAGAGCCAATCCACCCCCCTCAGCCTACCTGCTTGACTTTTCAATACAATCTTTGGATGTTCAGCTCCCAATTCTAATCTTCATTCAGCCACAAATCAGTGATCCCACAATGTCAGATCTGGCAATCTCTGTCTGCACTACAATATCATTTACCTTATTCCATGCACTGCATGTAGGGGTTCTGAAAGATATTGTATGAGTAGATCTTTCTCTTTCCAAATTCTTCTTGCTTTGTTTGATAGCCTGCAATAAATCTTCACTCATGAGCTGAAAACTCCTCTATTATTTACTTCTAATGTTTCTGTGGTGATCCTTGTAAAGTTTCACCTGCTTATTATGCTCATCATTCTGGGATTCTCCCTGAGTTTTTATAGTTAATTTTATGTTCCTAAAGGAGCATTAATTGGCCCTTTCCTTCCATACCTCCAAAAGCATATTAAAGTTTTTAATAGAAAATAATAAAAAAAGGATTAAGCACCAATAATTGGTTTCAGTTCATGCCTATATTTTTATTAAGGGTGGAAGATGTGGGGAAATACAGAACCAATGATATCAGGATCCTCTGTAGAAATATGCACCTGAAATTAAACAGGTATTCAAAGCAGCTGTGCTAACGGAAATAATTTTCCTAAGTTTTAATTTCCCTAATTTTTTCATCCACAGGTCATCTCAAATTTATTCTCATAACTGATGTGCATAAACATCAGCCAGCTCCAGATGTACTTGAGTTTAATTTTAGATGAACAAAGAAGAGCATTCACATTGCAAGTATCAGACTTTTGAGGCTTGACACTGATGTGGATAATGAAGAACTAATTAGGTTACTGAAGTTCATGCTGTGGAACTTGTTGTATTTTCTCTGTACTTTTCCACGGAGTTCTCATCATGTGGGTGAGATAATGATGTGTATTCAGCCAAGGAAATGACACAAACGTGGGAAGTTTGTGTTGCTGGCCATGCCGCCTCTCGATAAGCTCTTGTAAGAACAGACTTGCTGCATCCAGTGATGTCCTGGAGACTTTGTTCTGCCGACGCCTCTTCACTGCGTGTTCCCAGGAAAGACCTCCTGTTCCCAGCTCCCTCCTGACTCCGAAGCGGTTTGCCCCACAACAGCTCAGTGTCAGAAACAGAATCATTGCCCAAACAGCAGACACAGGAGGGTTAGCACAATTTCACTTGGAGCCATCCTCACGTGTGGTAGGGTCTAACTGAGTGCTTGGGTGTTCTTATTGTTTCAGGAATAAAGAACAATAAAGCAAAGACCTGTAAAGATTCCTCATTTCTACCCATCCCTGACTCAATGGTTAAGTCCTACAGCAATAACAAACACTTACATTGGCTAAAATACTGATCTGATGTTGATAAAAGACAAATTACTGGTTTCTGATTGTTATCTTGAAATCTTGTAATCTTTGCTTTAGAACAGCACAGCACAGTACAGGCCCTTCAGCCCATCATGTTGTGCCAACCTTTTAATCTCGCCCTTCCCTCCCACATAGCCCTCTATTTTTTCCCTATCTAAGAGTCTATTAAATGCCCGTAATGCTTCTGTCTCTGACAGCGTGTTCCATGAGTTTACCAGTCTCTGTGTGAAAGGCCTACCTCTGGACATCCCCCTACACTTTCCTCCAGTCACCTTCAAAGTATGTCCACTTGCGCAGTCATTTCCGGCCTGGGAAAAAGGTGCTGGTTGCCCGTACTATCTCTGCCTCTTAATACCTTACACTCCTCTTTCAAGGCTCCTCTCATCCTCCTTTGCTCCAAAGAGTAAAACCCTAGCTTGCTTAACCTTTCCCCATGAGACATGTTCTCTAATCTTGGTAAATCCTGCACTCTTAAGCTTCCACATCTTTCCTATAATGAGGCGGCCAGAACTGAACACAATACTGCGATGTCTATTAACTGGTGTCACTCGCTTGGTTAAACACTGAGTCATGTTCCATGCTGGAATTGGGTGCATATAATGTATAGTTCACAAGTTAGGCTTTTCCATCTGAAATATGTTAAGTGTCACTGTTGGCTGTGTCAGTCTGCTAAAAGTCTTTAACAGGGAGTTTGATCATCTGAAAGGCCCTGGCTCTGCTTCATTGACCAGCCGCTGGAGCATCTACATCACCAGGAAGTTTCACCTCCACTTGTGACAGACTGTTGCTCCAAGTTAAACCTCCATTTCATGCCACTGAACCAAGCCACTTAGTTCTGGTCAAAGTTTAAAACATCATTATATCCAGCCATCCACCAGATGTGATCTTAATGAGAACAGATTAGTTCTGAGTTAATTTCATTACCATGGCTACACTCAGTATAACCATTGTCATATTGATACATACCAGATCACAGAAACATCTCTCAAAGTAGCTATGAACTCAGTTCTTCATCAGTAAGACAGTAATTTCATGCAAAGGCCACTTTGGATCATACTTTCTTCAAATTATTTCATTAGTTAGGACAGAAAACCAGCCTAAAAAAAAAATTAAAAGTCACATTCGCACAGTGCAGACTATAAGAATGATCATTTCTGAGCTTTTTATGCCATCTCCAAAATATGAGAACAAATATCTCTCACCACAGTTATTACGTGTGTGTACTTGCAGTGGGGGACACAAATACACACACACACACACACACACACACACACACACAATAACGCATTTCTTTCTACCTTAGGTCACGGACTTATCAATCACCCCGATGAGTTATTAACTTCAAACTTTCTGCATAATCATTCAAAGAGTTGATCCGTATGCTCCATGACTGCTGGACTAAGTGTGTAAATGAAAGAGGGGACTATGTTGAAAAATAAATGTGCTAGGTTTTCTAAAATTGACTCATTGTACCTTAGGCTACGAACTTATCATTCACCCCTCGTAGAATGCATCTCAACTTGATACCTATACAAAGCTGAGATGCATCCTGAGATGCATTGGGACTCATCATCAGTGACGTGACCTGGGGTCATCGGTGTTTCAGGTCTTTCAACATCAGTTGATCCAGCCAGAGCTGACCAGGTCCCGGCTTGTGTCCCAGCAGCGTTGGTCCATGGGTCACACCTTTAGATCCATAGCCATCTGGAGGTCTGCTCAGCGAGGAGTGAGTTGATTCTGCACAGTGAGCAGCCAGCAAAGCCACTACACCCCACCTATATGGGCTTCCATCGTGCCCTCCACCCCTGTCCCGAGCACTGATCTACCAACTCCTGGTGTTTGGCTTTCTTGCTCTCAAACACCTCCTCAATCTTGTCTTCCTAAGGCACTGTCAGTTCTACCATGATCACCTGCTTCAAAGTTTCTGACAGAGCGACCATATTCGGCCTCAGGGATGATGATGCAATGAAGTCAGGGAACTTAAATGTTTGCCAAGATTGACTTTCAGTTGGCCATCGGACGCCGTGGTGAGCAAGCCTACTGGTAGCCTGGGCTGAAGCTGTGGTTGGAACTTAGTAAAATAGAGGGCTATAGGTAAGCCTAATAATTTCTAAGGTAGGGACATGTTCGGCACAACTTTGTGAGCCGAAGGGCCTGTATTGTGCTGTAGGGTTTCTATGTTTCTATGTCTCCAGCTTAGACAAATATACATGTCTAGTGTGTAGTGTGGAATGACTGATTCAGCCCAGCTGGAGTCAATTCCATTTTTATTAATCTGCCGTTCGCTTCCAGTGTAAGCCATATTGGTTGTCTATTATTAGTTTTCACATTGTAAATCTCAAAGGTAGCCAATCCTGTGTCACTCCCATCATCAGATTTTTCATCACAGCTTGCAGATTAGTGCTCTTTTTGAAACAGCAATTTGACTTTTGTCTTTTTCTCTTCCCTGTGCAGTCCATTTACTTCCGTCTGCCCAGCATGCTTGTTGCATTTCTGCAGGTTTCACCTTTAGATCTGATTGGTCTGGTGAACATGCATCCCGGTCACAATGGTAACACAGTTTGCTTGGCCAGGCATGCTTCTGTTTAGACATTGCAATTTTGTTTCATCCTCACTTTCATTCCAGACTGCAAATGAATTGAGTCTCTGTCTCCTGTTTTCATTGATATAGCTATTTCAACTGCTCTTTTAAATGCAACTTGTGCTCAGTTAGCAGCCATTTTTGAATGTTTTCTTATAAGATTCCACAAACTAAGTAATCTCTCGGTGCATCATTAAGCCCATTACAGAACTGACAATGCTTGGAAAACTTCAATTCAGACAGCTATCTTGGGTTCCTTTTAAAACTACCTCATCACCAATGTTGCATATTGTAATTCCAAAACATAAAACTAATTGAAAGCAAAAACACAGAGCTGTGGATACCGATTTTAGTTTCATTTTTACATTATGCAAGATGCGTACCTATGACACAGTGACATAATAACGTATGCCATTCACATACTTTTACATATAACCCATAATGAATTATTTACAGTAGGCAAACAAAGAATGCCTAATCATACACAATATGTACAATAAAACTCAGATATTATTGAAATATTATATGCACAACAACTTCCTCTACTTTTCCTCTAGAACTGAAGATGAAGCAGATTAGGGTGTGTCAGCATTGACGAAGTCTGCAAGGTCCAGTCCATTGGAACATCCTCATGGTCAATGCTAGGTATCCTGAACGCTTACATTACAGGAAATTCAAAATGATAAATAGCATTCAAGGGCCACTGAATCAGTAGAAGGTTAACGAGAGACAAGGTCTACCATTTTAGCCTGGCTTCTCACTCCTAGCTCTCTAACCATTATAGTCGAATACTGTTATAAAGGAAGCTTCAACAGCGAGTAGAGCTTAATGGAGCGACCCCTGACCTTTTCAAACTGTCGACACCATTTGGAGGACACCCTCCATGAGACATGATGTAGTCTCATACTCCATCATCATCTGTGTTTACCACGCATCTCACCAACAGAGATGCAGAGCTGTTGCTTGAAGGTCTTCTGGTGGAAAAGAAATGGAGGGATAAGTGGAGGAAAAGAAGGATGAAAGGAAGATGGCCACCATTAGCACCAGCAATACCAACAGGGACAGGTTGAAAAGCCCAGTAACATGGAATACCCTTGTTCCAGGAACCACCTAACTGACCACAGGTTCTTGAAACAAAGTGAGTGGTTTCCGGCACACTCATTGACCTCTGTCACAACAGCAAACATCCTTACGATATGGACCCGGGCTTTAGCCACACTGATCAGAGATAAACCCAAACCCAGTATGAAAAGTATATATCCAATATTCTATATGCCTCAACAGGATTTTGTCTTCCATGGTGATGCACCATCAATAACTTACTCTGAGATGTAAGAAGCGAGATATCGGCTTTTATTGACTGGAAGAATGAACAACACTACATCCTGGAGAATGAGGCTGGGCTCAGGCCTCAATCGCCTTTATACAGGAGTCTGTGGGAGGAGCCACAGGAGCAGTCAGCAGGGGTCTGTGGGAGGAGCCACAGGAACAGTCCAGACAGGTATATGTAGTTCACCACACATGGTCTCCTCTGCAATGGCGGCTTAAATATCAAGTTACAGTCATATCAGCCTGGCTCCACTACAGAACTGCTTCTATCTTCCCTCTCCAGACAGGGACAATCGTCTCAAGGCAAACAACTTCTTCCAGTGACTATTCCTGCAGGCATTGATCTTGCAGGACACTTCAGAAGCCTTGACTCAACTTACTCAACAGATTTGTTGCTGTGGTCAATTCCACAAGTAAAGTGATTGCCACTGAGATGGGATTTAATAACACTCCTCATTCTCTTTTCCAGTAAGTGGAGTGTTGAGGTAAAGTAAGTGAATGCTCTTCCTTATGTTTTAGAGTACATGGCCTCATTAACTTTGTAGGATCATTTGAAGATAGATGCTAATCCATTTGCTTTTCACCATTTTGATTTGAGTAAACTCTATGCAGCTGGGAAGCAGCCACAGAAATTGTTGTGTTGTTTGCTCACCAGTGGAAAAACCTGTTCTTTGTGTTCCTCTAGGCACTGCTTTGAAGTCCTTTCTGATCCTGATATTTGTGTGCAAAGGAGGAAGTTATAATGATGGAGCAAGATGCAGAGAGAAGGTGTCTTGGTGACTCACATGCTTTTAATTGTTTGGTTTGGATTTCAGTAACTATATTTATCAGACAGACTCTGCATGTAGAACACATGATATGGAATCTCCCTCTTTGAATGGCATCCCAGTTTCACACTTCATGTTAGGTCTAGTAGTAAATGGGTCTGCTTCTTCATTCAAACATCAGGCATAATCATTCCAGGTATGAGAGATAAAACGGGATGAAAGCTTCTGTGACCATCACAGACTGATGCCTAGGATCAGAGTTAAGGTACATAAGCTGGCTTTTGCTATAAGGGAGATTAGTATTTTGCAACCTTCTCTGTACGAGACAAATTAGACTTTACCCATCAAAGATCATTCTGCAGATGCCATCCACAGCATTGCCTTTAACTAACTCCTCCTTTCACTGTTATTCTGATAAAAAGTAAATGTCTTGGTGCCTGTGTTGCATTGAATCACCATCTCTCTCTGCCGTGAGAGTTTTATCTGCTGTTATAGATTGCAGTGAGGCTAAGCTGAATGATGCATCAGTCCATCGTCTTTGAGTACATCGACAGTGTCCTGTCAAATAATTCTCTCTCAACATGAAAGGAAAGGTCATAGGAAAGTGATTTATTTAGTATTTAACATTAAACAAACATATTAACCTCTGACCTTGAAAAGCCTTTCACTGACAAAGAAAATGGAAAAATATTTGCATAACTATTGCTGAGCAAGTTCATAATCCACATTCTAAGATTTCAGTGTTTCATGACACTGTGGACATTACTGACGATCTCACCTGGTTCCTCGACACCAACTCTTTAGTAAAGAGAGCACAGCAGCACCTCCACTTGCTGAGGAGACGGAGGTAGTCCTCCACCCCCCGTTCTCACCACATTCCACTGGGACACCATGAACAGCTTCCTGACCGGCTGCATCACAAGAACTGGAATGCATCAGAATGCAACACCCTGCAATGGAGAGTGAGGCTGCTGAAAACTTCATCGGGGTCTCTCTCCCCAGCCCCATTCAGAATATAGATCAGAACCACTGCCTAAACAGTGCCTCCTGCATTGTCCAAGACCCCTCTCATCCTTCCCACAATCTCTCTGATCTCCTATCGACAGGGAGAATGTACCACAGTGTAAGAACCAGGACTGTCAGGCTGGGTAACAGCTTCTCCCCCCAGGCTGTTCGACTTCTGACACCCAGCAAATCCTGTCTGAATGCTCCACTGCCTCCCCATCCACCCACTCCCCAACGCACAGACACATTCTCATTTGGCTGTTCGACTTCTGACACCCAGCAAACCCTGTCTGAATGCTCCACTGCCTCCCCATCCACCCACTCCCCTACTCACAGACACACTCTCATCCGGCTGTTCGACTTCTGACACCCAGCAAACCCTGTCTGAATGCCCCACTGCCTCCCCATCCACCCACTCCCCTACTCACAGACACACTCTCATCCGGCTGTTCGACTTCTGACACCCAGCAAATCCTGTCTGAAAGCTCCACTGCCTCCCCATCCACCCACTCCCCTACTCACAGACACACTCTCATTCGGCTGTTCGACTTCTGACACCCAGCAAACCCTGTCTGAATGCCCCACTGCCTCCCCATCCACCCACTCCCCTACTCACAGACACACTCTCATCCGGCTGTTCGAC
Organism: Hemitrygon akajei; assembly: GCF_048418815.1. Lineage (NCBI taxonomy): Eukaryota > Metazoa > Chordata > Chondrichthyes > Myliobatiformes > Dasyatidae > Hemitrygon > Hemitrygon akajei. The sequence goes on from NC_133131.1 coordinate 40,156,954, forward strand.
TTCTGACACCCAGCAAACCCTGTCTGAATGCCCCACTACCTCCCCATCCACCCACTCCCCTACTCACAGACACACTCTCATCCGGCTGTTCGACTTCTGACACCCAGCAAATCCTGTCTGAATGCCCCACTGCCTCCCCATCCACCCACTCCCCTACTCACAGACACACTCTCATCCGGCTGTTCGACTGCCTAACACCCTTCTGACACCCAGCAAACCCTGTCTGAATGCCCCACTGCCTCCCCATCCACCCACTCCCCTACTCACAGACACACTCTCATCCGGCTGTTCGACTGCCTAACACCCTTCTGACACCCAGCAAACCCTGTCTGAATGCCCCACTGCCTCCCCATCCACCCACTCCCCTACTCACAGACACACTCTCATCCGGCTGTTCGACTTCTGACACCCAGCAAACCCTGTCTGAATGCCCCACTGCCTCCCCATCCACCCACTCCCCTACTCACAGACACACTCTCATCCGACTGTTCGACTGCCTAACACCCTTCTGACACCCAACAAACCCTGTCTGAATGCCCCACTGCCTCCCCATCCACCCACTCCCCAACGCACAGACACATTCTCATTTGGCTGTTCGACTTCTGACACCCAGCAAACCCTGTCTGAATGCTCCACTGCCTCCCCATCCACCCACTCCCCTACTCACAGACACACTCTCATCCGGCTGTTCGACTTCTGACACCCAGCAAACCCTGTCTGAATGGCCACTGCCTCCCCATCCACCCACTCCCCTACTCACAGACACACTCTCATCCGGCTGTTCGACTTCTGACACCCAGCAAACCCTGTCTGAATGCCCCACTGCCTCCCCATCCACCCACTCCCCTACTCACAGACACACTCTCATCCGGCTGTTCGACTGCCTAACACCCTTCTGACACCCAGCAAACCCTGTCTGAATGCCCCACTGCCTCCCCATCCACCCACTCCCCTACTCACAGACACACTCTCATCCGGCTGTTCGACTGCCTAACACCCTTCTGACACCCAGCAAACCCTGTCTGAATGCCCCACTGCCTCCCCATCCACCCACTCCCCTACTCACAGACACACTCTCATCCGGCTGTTCGACTGCCTAACACCCTTCTGACACCCAGCAAACCCTGTCTGAATGCCCCACTACCTCCCCATCCACCCACTCCCCTACTCACAGACACACTCTCATCCGGCTGTTCGACTTCTGACACCCAGCAAACCCTGTCTGAATGCCCCACTGCCTCCCCATCCACCCACTCCCCAACGCACAGACACATTCTCATTTGGCTGTTCGACTTCTGACACCCAGCAAACCCTGTCTGAATGCTCCACTGCCTCCCCATCCACCCACTCCCCTACTCACAGACACACTCTCATCCGGCTGTTCGACTTCTGACACCCAGCAAACCCTGTCTGAATGGCCACTGCCTCCCCATCCACCCACTCCCCTACTCACAGACACACTCTCATCCGGCTGTTCGACTTCTGACACCCAGCAAACCCTGTCTGAATGCCCCACTGCCTCCCCATCCACCCACTCCCCTACTCACAGACACACTCTCATCCGGCTGTTCGACTGCCTAACACCCTTCTGACACCCAGCAAACCCTGTCTGAATGCCCCACTGCCTCCCCATCCACCCACTCCCCTACTCACAGACACACTCTCATCCGGCTGTTCGACTGCCTAACACCCTTCTGACACCCAGCAAACCCTGTCTGAATGCCCCACTGCCTCCCCATCCACCCACTCCCCTACTCACAGACACACTCTCATCCGGCTGTTCGACTGCCTAACACCCTTCTGACACCCAGCAAACCCTGTCTGAATGCCCCACTACCTCCCCATCCACCCACTCCCCTACTCACAGACACACTCTCATCCGGCTGTTCGACTTCTGACACCCAGCAAACCCTGTCTGAATGCCCCACTGCCTTCCACTTTGTCACCCTTCAGGCCAAGCCACTCGGGGTCGGGTGCTAATATTATTTTGGGACTCTTGGTGCTGGATCATAACTATAGGTGCTGTGTTTTGCACCCTGGGCCCCAGAGGAACAAAGTTTTGTTTAGCTGCCTTGCTTTTTACTAGAGTCTCTTTCTCCATCAGGATGTTATCTTCAATGTTCTCTGTTGCTTTAACATCGGTAGCTGAGCGAAGGGCGCTGAGTAGGCTACGGTCAATTATGGAAAACCCTGAACATCCTCTACATAGCACCATCCAGAGACAGAGAAGCAGTTTCAGCGACAGATTACTGTCGATGCAATGCTCCTCAGACAGGATGAAGAGGTCAATACTCCCCAATGCCATTAGGCTTTACAATTCAACTGCCAGGACTTAAGAACTTTTTTAAAGCTATTATTAATGCTTTTTGAGTTAGTGATTTAGATGCATATCATATTATTACTGAGTTAAGTATTGTATGTAATGAGTTTTTGCTACAACAAGTGTATGGGACAATTGGAAAAAATGTTGAATTTCCCCATGGGGATGAATAAAGTATCTATCTATCTATCTATCTATCTATCTATCTATCTATCTATCTATCTATCTATCTATCTATCTATCTATCTATCTATCTATCCTCCATTTCGCTTTTTCTTTTTACCTAGGATCACTGGGCTTCCTCACATTTCACAGTCACAGTGTCACAGATATTTCTCCGGCCCTTCGAGTGTCCCTCTGATTTGAATAGCTACAAGCTGTGTGATTTTATCTCTCCTGTTTGTCTGACTTTGTTTCATTTGAAGATGGTTTTCGATACACATTGATTCAGAGGTTTTCAGGAAAGATTTTATAGTATAATTGGAAGATTCTGATCTACTCCTGTATCACTTTCAGCTCCTAGTGTGCTTGTTCCTTACTCCTTTCCTAACATGGACGGCTGTGAGGATTTTGTTTCTCCAAACTGATCTCTTACATCAGGCTTTGGAACACTGATCTAATTCAACTTTCACTTGAGGAGTAAACTGAATATTTCAGAGATCACATCAGGGTCTTGACTTTCATCTTCACTTATTTCTCAGCTGTTGAAAATATCTGATCCTTTCCCTCTTTTTCACAAAAGGATATAACTGACTACTGAGAATCAGAGTATATTTTCGTTTACATCGATAGCATTGCAGGCTTCCCGGCCGATCACTGGCTGAACTTGTGCAGAGATTGTAGCCGTGTCTCACACACAATGAGAACACTTGGTTGACTTTTCTGAAAGCCAGCACTGTCACTGCGAATGTGAAACAGAATTTGTTTCCTTTATTCCCCCAACACTGACACGATGTTGTGTTTTTCAGAGAAGAGTTTATTTTAATTTTGTGACTCAGATCTGCAGACCGAAGCAGGTCTATCTTCCATCTTCACAGCCAGAGCTTGCCAAATGCCACAATGTGTACACATACATATAGCATATGGTGCAGCAGTGAGTGATAGAAGCCAAGTGCAAAGTTCTGTAGACACAGCCAACAATACAATAGCTTATTCAGCTTTACAATAATATCCACGATCACCTGGTATCATGCATGCTGAGTACCCGAACGGAACCCTTCAGGACCCTGACACTTTGTGTATATCACTGAGAGTTTGGCCAAGCACATGGATCTGTTGGCATTGTTGAATTATGGTTATGATGTTCATTATCCCCCTTAGAGATTCTGCACAGCTATCGGTTTCATTCGGCAGGCTGGGCCCCATTAGTTTACAGTGGATTTCTCTGGAGCTGAGCTGGAATGCACACTGTCTCCTGGGCACACGATCAACCTGCCCTTACCGCTACATGACTGTGTATCCATCGCACATCTCCCAGTACAATCCAGTCCAGGTCACTCTGAAAACATGGCAAGTGTCTCTTTCAACTGGAGCTTATAAGGCTAAAGTCAAGAGATGTACATCTTCTGGAGGGAAGTTCTATTCACTTTGGGAAGTTATTTAATTCCAGATGGTGGTGTTTATGTTTGGAGCGGGTCAGCACGTCCACATTCCACAACAGGCTTAAACGAACTTCACCCCGCAGTTCACTGCTCACTTCAGATAAGTCCTGTGATCAACTTTGAACTTGGTCCTCCCTGGCGAACATCTTGTTGCTGCTCAGGATCTGCGTGCAGGAGCCCGTCAAACCGAAGAAAGTACAAAATCCCACTGAGCAGCAGGGGGCCACGGGTTGTATCGTCCTCGATGGGCAAGTTCAAGCAGAGCTGTCTTAAGGGCAAGGCCAGTGTTGTGCAGCAACTACAGCAGTGATGGTAGGGAGGATGGAGACAGGATCACTGATGGAGGTAGGAAGGGGGTAGTAGAGTGTCTGCAGAGGGTTGTGTAGAGAACTGATAAAATAGAGAAGGGAATAGACAGGATAGGTGGAAACTATTTCCACTGGTGGAAGGGTCCAGGAGACAGGGAATGAAGGGGATTGGCAAAATTAAACGGAACCTGGCATGAGTAAAATCTGTTTGACATCCTGAATGGTTAGGATCAGGAGTGGTAATTGTAGTATTCAAAGAGGAGACAGATAAATATCTGAATGAAACTATTTTCCTACAGTGGGGGAGAGGGACTAGGCGGATTGTTCTCACTGATGTGATGTATCGAATGACATCCTTCACGGCTGTAACCACCCAGTGATCCTGCAGGGGGAAGGGACAGATTCTGGCAGGTAACGCAATGATTAGGGATGGGTTATACAGGTGATTAAGGAAGGAGGAAGATTGGTTGAGGGTCACGAGGTGCGTGCCCAGTGACAGAACTCCATCTTCCCACCAAACTTAAAGTACTTTGTTTATATTATTATTATTGTGTTCTTTACGTTGAAGTGTACAAGTATTAAAAGACACTCAAACAAAAAGCTTTTCATTACATCACAGTAGAGGCGACAACAAACTAATTCCAATGAAGCTTCTGAGAAAGTTCCATCAGGCAGAGAGGTAAACAATACATTCTCAGCTGCAGTTTCTAGGCCAGGAAGTTTACTTGATCCCAATTAATCCAAGAATCTGGCACATCGCCACCATTAGTCCAAAACAAAACATCAACATTTGTACTCCAAGTTCAATTGAATATTTGGTTCTAAGGCTATGTCTTAGGCAGGGTCACGAGTGGGCCTGGGGCCATTGACGGATCCCTGCAGATGGCTTTGAGTGAGTTATGTTTTGTAATTCCGAAAATCAGACTAATTCAAAGGAAAACAAGAGAGCCGAGAGATGTGAGTCTTAGATCATGTTTATTTTAAGTGAGGTGCGCTCGTATCACGTGGTAGTGTCATGACATATGCAAAGCAGGTGTTTTTACATATAATCATAATAAATTATATGAACAACAAAGCATACTTAATCAAACAATATATTTACAAGGTTACTCAAGTATTACAGAAATATTAACTACACAACCGAGTGGACAAGTAGCTTTATTCCAGAAGCTTGTTACGGAGTTTACAGAGCATTGTTGGGATGAGTCAGTCCTCTGCTCCACCACAGTTCCATTAACAGAGCTGTGGCATGAGAATTTGACCTTGTACGTCGACGAGCAGCACTTTGGAGTTATTTTCATACATCAATCAGACTGAGACTTTCATCTGGCCAATATTTACAGTGTGATGAAACTGAAATTCACCCCTCTTTGGGGCAATAAATGGGTGGTGCCTCTGTCACCATCACTCAGTGGGGGTGAGCAACAAACACTCAGGTTAATAAATAACTGAGGAGATTTTCTCTCCATTTGCCAGAGTAGCTCCCAACAGCAGCAGGTCTGAGCTGTTGTGTCAATTCCACTACAAAGTGCAGGAAGTTCATCACCACCTTCTCGAGGGCAATTAGGGATGGCCAATAAATAGCTGGCGACGCCCACATCCCGTAAATGAATAAATTAAAAAAGCTCATCATTGCTCTCAATTCACTCCTCGGCCCAATAGAGCTACCAGAGAGTAGAATGGCGGTCAGGGAACCGGACATAACCCTGCTGGGGCAGGCAGTAAAAAGGGGGAAGTGACAACAGTTACCAAGGGACTGGTGTGGTTTTACTGCCAGGAGCCAGGCCACAAGGTGTGAGAGGGTCCGGTCAGGAAACCCAAGTAGACAGGGTTTGGTTATGGGCCGGGGAAAGCGATAGTCCTGGGTGGGGGACGGGGGTGATCGTTCTGCTTGCTGTGAAGTGAGTGGAAATGGACTAAAGTACAGGCATTATTAGACACACGAAGTTCCATGTCTTTGCTCAAGAAAAATCTCGTACCAGACAGCAGCATTAATTACAGTGTCTGCACCCATATCCAATGTGTTCCCGGAGACTGTAAATAGCATCCTCTGGCAGAGGTGACTGTGGCTGTAAAAGATCAAATGTACTTATTGAATGTTGGAGTGATTGACTGCATGCATGCAGATATGATTTTGGGGGACAAAAGCTGGTTTGCAGCCACTGTTGGATGTGTATGATAGTCTGTGGAAGGATAGAGTTAAGGGGCCAAGAAAATCCTATCAGTAACGACACTCAGAGAGGCAGCTGGGTTCTCCTGTTTCTGATTGAGTTGTTGGGTTAGATGTCAGTAAATGGAAAGTTCGCGATAATATTGTTCCTGTTATTGAGTTGTTAGGTTGGGTATCGGTGAATGGACGATGCTCGATAACATTATTATAATTATATTATATTTAATAATAAATAATTATTATATTATTATAATTAATTCATAATAACATAATAATTATATTATATGATTATAATTATATTATTATAATAATTAGTATAATTATTAAGGAAGTATATTTACGAATGTTAACTTAACCAAAGATTTAGTAAAGAAAAGGAAAAAAACCAAAAAGGGCCCATTTTAATTAAACAGTCAAAAGTGCGCAGGTTGGAACTCAGCTCTTCCAAAAACCATATTGACTGATCCTCGGTAGACCCCCGTGCCTTGGGCTCCAGCGAATTGCGCGTTCCCAGCGGATCGAATGCCATGGCCGGTTCTCACCAGCTTCTCTCCTCATCTCCCACTGAACAAAGACAAAGACCAACATTAATGTCCCCCACTAAACTGCATCAGCAAATTTGCTGATGATACAAAGATTGGAGATGTAGTGGACAGTGAGGAAGGCTTTCAAAGCTTGCAGAGGGATTTGGACCAGCTGGAAAAATGGTCTGAAAAATGGCAGGTGGAGTTTAATACAGGCAAGTGTCAGATATTGCATTTTGGAAGGACAAACCAAGGTAGAACATACAAGGTAAATGGTAGGGCACTGGGGAGTGCAGTAGAACAGAGGGATCTGGGAATACAGATACATAATTCCCTAAAAGTGGAGTCACAGGTAGATAGGGTCGTAAAGAGAGTGTTTGGTACATTGGCCTTTATAAATCAAAGTATTTCGTATAAGAGTTGGAATGTTATGGTGAGGTTGTATAAGGCAATGGTGAGGCTGAATTTGGAGTATTGTGTACAGTTTTGGTCACTGAATTACAGGAAGGATATTAATAAGGTTGAAAGAGTGCAAAGAAGGTTTACAAGGATGTTGCCGGGACTTGAGAAACAGAGTTACAGAGAAAGGTTGAATAGGTTAGGACTTTATTCCCTGGAGCGTAGAAGAATGAGGGAAGATTTGATAGAGGTATATAAAATTATGATGGGTATAGATAGAGTGAATGCAAGCAGGCTTTTTCCACTGGGGCTAGGGGAGAAAAAAAAAAACAGAGGACATGGGTTAAGGGTGAAGGCTGAAAAGTTTAAAGGGAATATTAGGCGGGGCTTCTTCACACAGAGAGTGTTGGAAGTGTGGAATGAGCTGCCAGATGAAGTGGTAAATGCGGGCTCACTTTTAACATTTAAGAAAAACTTGGACAGGTACATGGATGAGAGGTGTATGGAGGGATATGGTCCAGGTGCAGGTCAGTGGGACTAGGCAGAAAAATGGTTCGGCACAGCCAAGAAGGGCCAAAAGGCCTGTTTCTGTGCTGTAATGTTCTATGGTTCTAAACCTCTATCCACAGCGTTCTCTGGAACCTTCTCCCAGTTCCACCATTCTAATTGGATGACACACATTCCTATGCATCCCTTATCCTTAACGGTAACCCAGACAGGATGAAAACAGAACAGACTGCTCTTACAGAACTGATTAAATGAAATATCTACAGCATAGTACAAATGTGAACCAGTGCATTACACCAGGAAATCATAGGCTGGTGAACCTGAGATCAGTAGTGGAAAGTTATGGGAAGGTATTACAAGGAACTGGATAAATAAGTGATTAGATAGATAGGGAATGATTAGAAATAGTCAACATTACTTTTTGCGTGGCAGGATGTGTCTAACCATTCTTAGAGTTTTTTGAAGAAGTTACCAGGGAAGTTGATGAAGGGAAGGCAGTAGATGTTGTCTACATGGACTTCATCAAGGCCTTTGACAAGGTCCCACATGGGAGGTTGGACAAGAAGGTTCTGTCACTTAGCATTCAAGATGAGGAAGTAAATTGGATTAGACTTTGACTTTGCAGGAGAAGCCAGAGGTAGTTGCTTCTCTCACTGAAGGCCTGTGACTAATGGTGTGCCGCGGGGATCGGTGCTGGGTCTGTGGTTCTTTGTCATCTGGGTGATAATGTGGTAAACTGGATCAGGAAATTTGTGGATAATGCCAAGATTGGGGGTATAGTGGACAGTGAGGAAGATGATCAAAGCTTGTAGAAGGTTCTGGACCAGCTGGAAAAATGGGCTGACAAATGGCAGATGGAACTTAATGCAAACAGGTGTGAGGTGTTGCACTTTGGATGACCAACCAGGGTAGGGCCGACACAGTGAATGGCCGGGCACTGAGGAGTGTGGTAGAACAGAGGGATCGAGGAATACAGGACCATCAATCATTGGCAGTGGTGTCACAGGTAGATCGGGTCATGAAGAAAGATTTTGCAACATTTGCCTTTGTAAATCAATACACTGAGTACAGGAGTTGGGATGTTATGTTGAAATTGTAGTAGATATTGGTGAGATCTAATTTGGAGCATTGTGTGCAATTTTGTTCACCTACCTACAGGAAAGACGTAAATAAGATTGGAAGCGTGCAGAGAAAATTTACAAGGATCTTGCTGGGACTTGAGGATCTGAGTGAAAGGAAAGGTTGACCAGGTTAGGATTATATTCCTGAGGATGGAGAAGTTTGAAGGGAGATTTGATTTGAGGTATGCAAAATCATGAGGGGTAAAAATAGGGTTAATACAAGTGATCTTTTTCCTCTAAGGTTGGGTGAGATGACAACTGGAGGTCATGGGTTAAGGGTGAAAGGTGAAATGTTTAAGAGGAGCATGAGGAAGAACTTCTTCACTCAGAGGCTGGTGAGAGTGCGGAACGAGCTGCCAGCACCAGTGGTGGATGCAGATTCAGTTTCAACATTGAAGTGAGATTTGGATCGGTACATGGATGGGAGAGGTAGGGAGGGCTATGGTCCGGATACAGATCAGTGGGACTCGGCAGATTAATGGTTCAGCATGGACTAGATGGGCCAAGGGGCCTGTTTCTGTGCTACTGTGTTCAATGACTCTAGATCAAGAATATTTGAATAATAACTGTTCATCCTAGAGCAGCCAATAGGAACTGCAATAAAAATGCCAGCATATGTAAAATAAGAATTCATCATTGGAAAGAATTAATTAACTGAAAAGGAGTTAAGGTTGGATTTTGCTTTTTTAAATTGTTTCAGGGTAATAATATGATTTGTTTGATGAGTTTGTAAATTACAGAATAAGCTGTCCCAGGCTCAATCTTGTTCTCTCATATCGAGAAGCAGAAGGAATATCAAAAGGTGCCCTGGTTACTATTCAACCATTCCTGCTGGGAGTTATGTGGATATTTGGATAAAGTCAAGACTGGTTTCAACTGTGATGCACCCTGTGATCAGACAGCTTGTTAACACTTGGCATATATAATTAAAAAGAATCACTTAGTCAAGACAGCAGGAGGCTTCCGCCAGAATGAGCTGCCGAGTGTCAGCAGTGAAAATTGGTGCAAAATCATAAAAAGTTACTCCTTTTCACCTTCATAATCATTTACTTTGTGCTTAATGCTCAGTTCTGCATCCAGAAAACCAGAAAACATAGGAGCAGAGTCAGGCCATTTGGCCCATCGAGCCTGTCCCATCATTTCACCATGGCTGATTTATTATCCTTCTCACCCCCGCTCTCATGCCTTCTCTCTGTAACTTTTGACACCGTTACCAAGAACCTATCGATGTCCGCTTTAAAATATACCCAATGGCTTGGCCTCCGCAGCCGTGTGTGGCAATAAATTCCTCAGATTCAACACCCTCAGTCGAAAGAAACTCTTCATCTCTGTTCTAAAAGGACGTCCTTATATGCTGAGGTAGCGCCCCCGTCCCCAGACTCCCCCACTATTAAAAACATCCTCTCCAAGTCCACTATCTCGTTTGTTAAATATTCAATAGGTTTCAGAGAGATCCGCCCCTCACTTTTCTAAACTCCAGTGAGTATGGACCCAGAACGTCAGGTGCTCCTCGCATGTTAACCCTTCGATCCTTCACTGATAAGCCATTTTACATCAATCCACAGTCCCTGAATTATCAGGGATGCATTCTTTCCATTTATTCATCAAAAATTTGAAAATAAAATTATACCCATTACCAATTTTGATGTGCACAGAATGTTCTCCCAACTGAATTGCTAAATACATCATTCATTCACAAAGGAGAAGAATGTTGATTAATATCATTCTACACTGACTGTTTAATGTCTTGTCACTCAACATTATGATCTGGCTTGTAATAATGGAATTCCATTATTTAGCTCAGCTAAATGAACTCCATATCTTCACAGACACCATACACCCGCCCGTGCGTTTCTCTTATCTTCTAGAAGCTGTGCACTTGACAATTTGAGACAATGGATTTAGTATAAAATTCTGGAAAATTTTGAATCACTTTGTTCATTTGTCGATCACATTGACGATTCAATTTTACTTTTGATGTCTGGATTTTATTTTACATAACCAAGCTAAAGGCTTTTGAGCCTTTTGAAAGATAATCTACCATGACTCATATCTCTATATCGGTCTCTGTTACGTAATAGCGCAGTTACTTTGTAGTACGCGGGATAATGGATAATTATTTAATGTGGCACATTAGAATATGTATACCGAGATATTCCTCAGATGTCCTACATCAATGAACTCCAGTGGACACCAGGCATTACTCTGGCATTCATTATTCCTTTAAAGGTGACTAAACTCTGCTCACAACGACTTGCTGTTCTGAAGTGATTTAATGATTGAAGAAGAGTTAGTGTGGAATTTTTTGATGCACAATAAATGATTATGGACAAAAGGCCTGATACATCAGGCTGCCAACAACTTCCAGACATAATGAGACTTACCAGAGTTATCATCTGTTTAATTGCTGGTACATTTTCAAAAGCAGATAAAATTATTTTAAATGTGCACTAATGTTCCATAACATACTTACACTTGGTAATCTAACAAGTGCACAGGGATTTTAAACAGCGAAATTCCCATGGGATTGAGATCACTAGAATACAAGCATAAATGATGAGCCAATCAGCATGCAGCAATGATAATGTTCAGTAATACTCTCGTTAAGCAGTTAACGAGATGCCTCACTAGCTGAAGCTGACCAAATTTGTTTAGAGCCGAGCACAACCCTCTCCTGCACTGTGTGCAATAGTTCTAAATCCTCTGACAGAGATGGTTATTATAATGATCACAACTTTATAGACCATTATAACATTAAATTCAGTCAACAGACCCTCAGGAGCCTAAAGAGATTTGTCAGGTCCACTTTGACCCTCACCAGTTTTTGTGATGCACCATGGAAAGCATCCTGTCCAGACGCCTCACAGCTCGGTGTGGCAACTGCTCTGCCTCTGACCACAAGCAACTGCAGAAAGCTGTGGACGTTACAGAAACCTGCCTCCTCTCCATGGACCCTGATTGTGCTGGCTGCTTTACTGAGGCAGTGAGAAGTGTAGACAAAGATCCCACCCTTTCTGGACATTCTCTTTTCACCTTCTCCAATCGTGCAGAAGATACAAAAGTCAGAACGCACATGCTACCAGGCTCAAGACAGTGTCTACCCTGCTGTCATAGGACTATTGAATGTCTTTCTAATATGGTAAGATGGACTCTTGACCTCATTATGACCTTGCACCTCACAATCTACCTCACTGTGACCTTGCACCTCATAATCTACCTTATTGTGACCTTGCACCTCACAACCTACCTCATTGTGACCTTGCACCTCACTGTCTACCTCATTGTGACCTTGCACCTCATAATCTACCTCATTGTGACCTTGCACCTCACTGTCTACCTCATTGTGACCTTGCACATCACCGTTTACCTCATTGTGACCTTGCACCTCACTGTGTACCTCATTATGACCTTGCACCTCACCGCCTACCTGCACTGCACTCCCTCTGTTCCTGTAACACTTCATTGCACCCTCTGTTGCTATTTTACAGTATCTTGTGCCACACCAATGCAGCTTTGTAATGAATTGATCTGTATGGATGGTGAGCATGGTAAGTTTTAGCCTGAACCTTGCTACATGTGACAATATAAACAAATTTACCAATTTACCCTGAGGATGTGATTTAACATAAATGTGTCGTTAGTCCAGAGTAATGTTTCATTTTTGTTATTTGAACTTGATTTTGACAGACTCCAGTAGTATTTCTGACTCATTGGTCTAAAACATTTCCTAAAACAAACAGTTTCATGCAGTTGAAAATTGGTTTAACCCAGAGTGGAGCAATATTGTGCCCATTTCTGTGCCTTAATAGGGAAGAGAAGAAATTCAATTACTTTATGGCAAGACTTCTGACTACTTTTCATGTTCTGGTATAAACTTGCTCAACTGACATCAACAATAGTCAAATGTCTGATGCACATCTTCAGCAGGATTCACAGCTTCACAAAATGGCTAGATTTTACTGACCTCTTTTCCTGCGCAGCAATTAAATTGCACTGGAGATAAGAGAGGGAGAGAGTGCAGATGGAGATAATCTTCAGAAATCTTCTGGAGCGACTCTGCTGGTCAAGCATTATCTCTGGGGGCTGGATGGGGGGAGTTATTGTTGATGCCAGCAGCACTGATGTAGGGACAACCTGAAATACTGACAATTCAATTCCCCTCGCAGGTGTTGCTGGAGCCCCTGAGCTCCTCCGGTATATGTTCCTGCAACAAATTGTTTGTTGAATCAAACTACATTGTTTGCCAGGCGGGTCGTCACTCAAAATATTTCGCGAACAGAGTTCAGAGGGATCCTCTTCTTAGCTGGTCTTTTCTTTGCACCAGTCTTCACTGCGGAAGACACCAGCAGCATAGATAGATAAATAGATAGATAGATAGATAGATAGATACTTTATTCATCCCCATGGGGAAATTCAACTTTTTTTCCAATGTCCCATACACTTGTTGTAGCAAAACTAATTACATACAATACTTAACTCAGTAAAAAATATGATATGCATCTAAATCACTATCTCAAAAAGCATTAATAATAGCTTTTAAAAAGTTCTTAAGTCCTGGCGGTAGAATTGTAAAGCCTAATGGCATTGGGGAGTATTGACCTCTTCATCCTGTCTGAGGAGCATTGCATCGATAGTAACCTGTCGCTGAAACTGCTTCTCTGTCTCTGGATGGTGCTATGTAGAGGATGTTCAGAGTTATCCATAATTGACCGTAGCCTACTCAGCGCCCTTCGCTCAGCTACCGATGTTAAACTCTCCAGTACTTTGCCCACGACAGAGCCCGCCTTCCTTACCAGCTTATTAAGATGTGAGGCGTCCCTCTTCTTAATGCTTCCTCCCCAACACACCACCACAAAGAAGAGGGCGCACTCCACAACTGACCTATAGAACATCTTCAGCATCTCACTACAGACATTGAATGACGCCAACCTTCTTAGGAAGTACAGTCGACTCTGTGCCTTCCTGCACAAGGCATCTGTGTTGGCAGTCCAGTCTAGCTTCTCGTCTAACTGTACTCCCAGATACTTGTAGGTCTTAACCTGCTCCACACATTCTCCATTAATGATCACTGGCTCCATATGAGGCCTAGATCTCCTAAAGTCCACCTCCATCTCCATGCCAGAAGTTAGAGAGTGCCCGGGGGCAGAAATGAGCACAGTCACTCTTACGAAGCAGAAGGGGTTTGGGAAGCTGAAAGGTCTGCAGCTGAAATAAGCCACCTGGATGAGATGGACAACACCCCAGGGGACTGAAAGTTCTGAAAGAGGTTGCCGAAGAGATTGTGGAGGCATTAGTAGGGATTTTCAAGAAAATTCCAAATGTCACTCCGCTCTTTAGGAAGTGATGGGGCAAAAGACAGGAAATTATAGGCCAGTTACTCTGACTTCAGTGACGTTAGAGTCCATTGTTAGGGATGACTTTCCAGGTACTTGGAGGCAGTTGATCAAATACGCAGAAGTCAGCATGATTTACAAAAGGGAATTTGTGCCTCACAAATCTGTTGGAATTCTTTGAGGAAATAACAGGCAAGATAAATAAAAGTGGATGTTGTTCACATGGACTTTCAGAAGATCTTTGACAAGGAACCACACACGATGCTGCTAATCTAGATAAGAGCCCATGGTATTACAGGAAAGATACTCACGGGGACAGATGACTGGCTGTCCGGCAGAAGGCAAACAGTGGGAATAAAGGAAGCCTTTTCTGAATGGCTGCTGGTGACTAGTGGTATCCCTCAGGGGTCCATGCTGGATCTGCTACTTTTGACGTTATATATTACTGATCTGGAGAACAGAATAGATGCGTTTATGACAAAGTTTGTGGATGATACAAAGATGGGTGAGGGTTCAGATAGTGTTGAGGGAGCAGAGGGTCTATAGAAGGACTTGGACAGATTAGGAGAAAGAGTAAAGACGTGGCAGATGGAATACAGTGTCGAGAAGTGTGTGGTCATGCACTTGGCAGAAGGAATAAAGATATCGCCTTTTTTCTAGATGGGAGTGAATTCAGAAATTAGAGATGTAAAGGGACTTGGGAGTCCTCATGCCGGATTCCCTAAAGGTTAACTTGCAGGTTGAGTCAATAGAAGGGAAGGCAATTGCAATGTTACATCATTTCAAGAGGACTGGAACAGAAGAG
This sequence comes from Hemitrygon akajei, assembly GCF_048418815.1. Lineage (NCBI taxonomy): Eukaryota > Metazoa > Chordata > Chondrichthyes > Myliobatiformes > Dasyatidae > Hemitrygon > Hemitrygon akajei. Next base: position 40,172,042 of record NC_133131.1, read on the forward strand.
CAAAGAAATAATGCCAGGACTTTGTAGGGCATTGGTCAGACCACATTTGGAGTGTTGTGAGCAGCTTGGGGCTCCAAATCTAAGAAAGGATGTGCTGGCATTGGAGTAGATCCAGAGGAGCTTTTCGAGAATTATTCCAGGAATGAGAGGGTTAACGTGTGAGTAGCGTTTGCTGGCTCTAGGTCTGTAATCTAGAATTTAGAAGAATCGGGGGTGGGGAAGGTTTCTCATTTATACCTACTGAATAATGAAAGGCCTACATGGAGCAGATACGGAGAGGATGCCAGAGAGTCCAGAAACAGAGGGCACAGCCTCAGAATGCAAGAGCCTTTAGAACAGAGATATGGATTTCTTCAGCCAGGGAATTCATCACCACAGAAGGCTGTGGAGGCCAAGTCATTGGATATATTTAAAACAGAGATTAATAAGTTATTGATTAGTAAGGGTGTCAAAGGTTATGGGAAGAAGGCTGGAGAATGGGGTAGAGAGGAAAAAGTAAATCAGCCATGATCAAATGGTGGAACAGACTCAATGGGCTGAATGGCCTAATTCTGCTCCTATGTCTTTTGATCCAGGGACCATGATTACACAATCTGCACTTCAACAAGTCTCTCCAGAGCTTCACTCTTAAGATGCTGCTAAAACATACAAACTGAAACTTGCCAGCTTCCATTTCTCACTCTCTATAAATTTATCCAGAGCTCCCTCACACTCCCTGCGAAACCACACGTAAAATAAAGTGAAAGAAATGTGCCGGGGTATTAATAGGAGTAACAGCCAATAATCCAGAATATCCGAGTCGGGCAGCAATGTCCCAGGGGTGCCAGACTATCTGAGTCTTACCTTTATGTTTGTTTGTGGTACTGAATTGTGACACAACCTGATCAGAAGATTATATTGCACATCGAGGATAATGAGAGACTTAAACATGCTTTCAGATGTGCTAACACGTGCATACCACAGCCAGGCTGGGAATGAAGTCAATCATCAGGCAATGTGCAAGTGACTCTGATGAAATGGCTTCATCTGTATGCAAACAGGTCACAGTGTAAACCCCACAGAAACACAACCAGGTCTGAACAGCTCGGAGAAGCCCTGAACTTGCATGATTTAATTATGCCTGAGCAACCATCAGTTATTAGCGAGCTTACTGAGGAGTCAGTGAAGCGAGTGTGCAAATCTTTGAGGTTGTAACACCTGGGGGGCTTTGGAGTCATGGAGTCCGACAGTTCAGAAACATTCCCTTTGATCCAGCAATTCCATGCTGACCATCAATAGTCCATCTACACTCACTGACCAGCACACAGTCCATAGCGTCCACACTGTGGCCATCCATATACCTGTGCTGAACGCTTCTGTCTGTTCACAAGATGTCTATATTAGCCACAGTTCTACCAGGGCTCTCAACCAACCATGGGTGATGTCAGAGACCCAGGGGAAGAGCTTTGCAGATGAGGCCAAAGTTGGATGAGCAAAGGGCTCCACCAATAGGAAATCCTTAAAGGCGGATGATCAAAGGGCTCCACCAATAAGAAATCCTTAAAGGTGGACGAGCAAAGGGCTCCACCAATAGGAAATCCTTAAAGGTGGATGAGCAAAGGGCTCCACCAATAAGAAATCCTTAAAGGTGGACAAGCAAGGGGCTCCACCAATAGGAAATCCTTAAACTCTTCTGGGATCAGTATTTCTGTACCAGAATGGTGAACAATGATACCCGGCTCAGAGATATAAAGCCAGTGATGAAGGAGACCTGTTGTCTTTGCTGCAAGTGCTCCAGCCTAGACCGTACTGCCCATTGAGATGAAGCTAATGGTCAGCTTGAGGTTCATGGTTGGTATTCCAGACCAGGTGACAACTTAGATCTGCCCGGTATTGCAGACTGCACTCACTGTGATTTTAAAATGTTACTTCAATTATCTCAGAAGCAAGTTAATATTTTATCTATTAGTAATAAAATAATAATTAGTTATAATTATAAAAGACACTGTATAACCTAAACAACATGGTTATGAATCTGACAGTATTAAACTGTTCCGAACAGTGAACATGTAAAACACTTTCTCAGGCTCACTGTTGCTGACGCCTGTCTGCTGTGATATCTTGACAAAAGCAATTTTTTCTGTCCTTCTGTCGGCTGGTTCATTGCCTATCATTTCTACCTGCGTATTTATTTGTGTCTCACACTGTCATTCTAACTTCATCAAGTGACATTAACACACTGGCCAGTTCTCTAAAACAATCACAAGGGCAAGAGGGTAACTCGGGAGAGGGTAGGACCACTCACGGACAAAGAGGGAACAGGTGCAGAGAATGTGAGTGAGGTACTTGGCTTCAGTATTGACCAAGGGAAAGGATATGGAGGACCAGGAGATCAGTGCTGAGTGTGTAAATAGGTTAGGAAGTGTTGGGCATCCTAAGGAGTATTAAGGAGGATAAGCCCCAGGACCTGATGGGATTTACCCCAGGTTATCGAAGGAGGCAAGAGATGAGATTGCTTGGGCCTTTATCAGTATCTTCATGTCCTCTCTAGGCACAGGTGAGGTCCCGGAGGACGGGCGAGTAGCTAATGTTGTACCTCTATTCAAAACGGAAATCCTCAGAATTATTTACTGGTGAGTCTCACTTCAGTTGTAGGGAAGTTCTTAGGGATAGGGTATATGGGCATTTGGAAACGTATGGGCTCATTAGGGAGAGCCAAGATGTCTTTGTGCAGGGCAGGTTGTGCTGTACTGTTTTATGCTCCATCTACTTTACATCACAAAAGTGATGCCAGTGTTAGAGATGAAACTTGGGATTTCTTACAATGATCTCTGCTGAACAGAAACTTGGTAGCAAACTAACCCCGTTTTGTGTGTGTTTGATTGAAATTACCCTCTTTGTGCTGAATAGAAATTGTCCCAAACTATGAGAGTGAACTATTGAACCTCCTACAAGTCAGAAGCACAGTCACATTGAGAGTTGAAAGGCAGCTCAGACAATGGTGAATCAAAAAACTATGGAAGGTTGACAGAAAATATACCCAAATTTTCAATTTGTGTATCCACTCCCTAGCGCCCATTGGCTCGTTCAGTGGAATATTTTCTGTACAAGTATTTGAGATAATATTGAGTTGCAGTAGATCGATAGTCTCAACTCCTCTTCTGTTCTGGTTACTCAGAACTTAATTCCAAGACCTTTCAAACATCTATCCTTCTCCACCTTAAACATTCCAGTGACTCAGATCTCACAGTCTTGTGGGGTAAAGAATTCCAGAGATTCACCACCCTCTACACAACTCCATGTAAATAATCACCCCCTATCATCATTCAAGACTCTTCCAATAGTAAGAACATCTCAACATTTATTATGCTCCCTTAGGATCACATCCGTCTCAGAAAGATCATCCTTCATTCTTCTAAACTCCAAATAGTGCAGACTCAAGCTGTTTAGCCTCTCTTGATAGACCAACCCTCTCATCCCAGGAAATATGTTAAAACTTTAAAGACTCCAAATAACCTGTTTAACTAACAAAATCTAATTGCCCAACCTCTCCCAATTCCTGTTCAGTGTTCACTATTATTGCATAAGTCTTTCATTGTTGTCTCCCTCCATTTCACATTTGAATGCATCAACAATTTCACGAGTTGAAGCAAAGAGAAAACAACTTCAAAATTAAAATGAATTGAATACACAAAAAGAGATTTCCTATCAAATAGCTCCAGGGAACATGATTAGGGCAGAGCTCTACATCTGCATTAGATGGAGCACATTCAGTCACAGAGTTGGTTTGCCTGAACACTAATTAGTTCTATTAGTGTTCGGTAGTCTGTGCTTAGCTTTGAAAATTTCAAATTACTCTCTGCTTTCTTCATCATGCATCCTCTCTAGAAATTAAAAATAAGGAGAAAGCTCTTACTGTTTTTGAAGAATGGCAGCATGATGGTGAAGTTAATTTCCTAAACTGCAGGGCAATAAGTTGGGATAGTTGATGTGTTAATGATATAATTCAAAGCATAAGAATGTTAAACTGACTGCATCACCTACAAGTCGTTCGGTGCAAGATTTTGAGGAAATATTTATTTCTCAACAATCTGCACCTGCTTCAAGCCCACTAAATGTTATTTGCCTCATCCAACATATTTTCCTTAGCAGTTGCTCAATGAAATGGTTGTAGTAGAATGCGTGGCTCATTAAACACTGGAACGTTTAAGCACAGTTACTCTGCCAAGATTGGTCAGTGCATCAACAAGTGTGTAGAAACTCATTAGCTCCATTTCTGAGGAGTTGATCCTGTGTAATTGTCCCTTGCACATTCAGCCGTGCTGTGTTTCTGAGGCTCCCGATCTGTGTAATTGTCCCTTGCACATTTAGCCGTGCTGTGCTTCTGAGGCTCCCGATCTGTGTAATTGTCCCTTGCACATTCAGCCGTGCTGTGTTTCTGAGGCTCCCGACCTGTGTAATTGTCCCTTGCACATTTAGCCGTGCTGTGCTTCTGAGGCTCCCGATCTGTGTAATTGTCCCTTGCACATTCAGCCGTGCTGTGTTTCTGAGGCTCCCGATCTGTGTAATTGTCCCTTGCACATTCAGCCGTGCTGTGTTTCTGAGGCTCCCGATCTGTGTAATTGTCCCTTGCACATGCAGCCGTGCTGTGTTTCTGAGGCTCCCGATCTGTGTAATTGTCCCTTGCACATTCAACCGTGCTCATTGGGATTGTGGTTTTACAGTGCCTATAGGAAGTATTCACCCCCCAGGAAGTTTTCATGTTTTATTGTTTTACAACATTGAATCACAGTGGATTTAGTTTGGCTTTTTTGACAATGATCAACAAGGAATGATCCTTTCAGGTCAAAGTGAAAAAGGATCTCTACAAAATGATCTAACTTAATTACAGCTATAAAACACAAAATAATTATTATATAAGTATTCACCCCCTTTAATATGACACACCAAATCATCACTGGTGCAGCCCATTGGTTTTAGAAGTCCCATAATTAGCTAAATGGAGGTCACCTTGTGTAGTGAAGGTGTTTCAATTGATTGTAGTAAAAATACGCCTGTATCTGGAAGATCCAACTGCTGGTGAGTCAGTATCCAAGCAAAAACTATACCATAAATATAAAAACAACTCCAAGCACTCCGTGAAAAGGTTATTGAAAAGCACAAGTCAGGAAATGGATACAAGAAAATTTCCAAATCACTGAATATCCCTTGGAATACAGTTAAGTCAATCATCAAGAAATGGAAAGAATATAACAGAGATGTAAATCTGTCTACAGCAGGCCATCCGCAAAATTATGTAATCAATTATTTTGTGTTTAATAATTGTAATAGATTTTGACCAATTTGTAGAAATTTATTTTCACTTTGACACAAAAGAGTCTTTTCTGTTAGTTGGTGTCAAAGCAGCCAAGTTAAATCCACTGTGATGCGATGTTGTAAAACAATAAAACATAAAAATTTTCAAGTGCGGAGAATACTTTTAATGGGCACTGTGGGTCGCAATCCTTATGCAACAATGGAGACAAACTCTCTGAACGAAACAACTAAATCAGACACAAGAAAATCTGCAGATGCTGGAAATCCAAAGCAACACTTGCAAAATGCTGGAGGAACTCAGCAGGCCAGGCAGCATCTATGTTGACATTTCAGGCTGAGACCCTTCATCAGGACTGAACAGAAAGGGGAGAAGTCAGAATAAGAAGGTGGAGGGAGGAGAGGAAGAAATACAAGGTGGCAGGTGATAGGTGAAACTAGGAGAGGTGGAGGGGTGAAGTAAAGAGCTGAGAAGTTGATTGGTGAAAGAGATAAAGGGCTGGAGAAGGGGGAACTGATAGGAGAGGGTGGAAGACCAAGGAAGAAAAGGAAGGGGGACAAGCACCAGAGGGAGGTGATGGGCAGGTAAGAGGAGAAAGTATGAAAGGGCAACAAGAATGGGAAATGGTGAAGAGGGCAATTACAGGTTGGAGGCCACCCAGACGGAATAAAAGGTGTTGCCCCTCCAGCCTGAGCGTGGACTCATCGCGACAGTAGAGGAGGCCATGGATCAATGTATCGGGATGGGAATGGGAAGTAGAACTGAAGTGATTGGCCACTGGGAGGTCCCGCTTTTTCTGACAGATGGAGCAAAGGTGGTTGATGAAGTTGTTTCCCAATTTATATCGGGTCTCACCGATATACAGGAGGCCACACCAGGAGCACCGGATACAGTAGATGACCCCAAGACTTGCAGGTGAAGTGTCGCAACACCTGGAAGGACTGTTTGGGGCCCTGAATGGTAGTGAGGGGGGAGGTGGGGAGGGATGAATGGACGAGGGAATGGTGTAGAAATCAATCCCATCAGAAAGTGGAAAATGGGGAAGGGAAAGATGTGCTAGGTGTGGGATCCTGTTGAAGATGGTGGAAGTTATAGAGAATTATGCGGAGGCTTGTGGGGTGGTAGGTGAGGACAAGAGGAGCCCTATCCCTGTGTGCTGGCAGGAGGATGGTGTGAGGGCAGATATGAGAGAAATGAAAGAGATGCTGGTGAGGGCAGCATTGTTGATGATGGAGGAAGGGAAACCCCTTTTTTTGAGGGAGGACACCTCAGTTGTTCTGAGCAGATGCGATGGAGGCGGAGGAACTGAGCTAAGGGGATGGCATTTTTACAAGTCACAGGGTGGGAAGAGGTATAGTCCAGATAGCTGTAAAAGTCAGTGTGTTTATGAAAGATATCAGTAGATAGACTGTCTCCAGAAATGGAGACAGAGAGAGATCGAGAAAAGGGAGAGAGGTGTCAGAAATGGAGCAAGTATATTTGAGGGCAGGGTGCAAGTTGATGAAATTGACGAGCTCAACATGGGTGCAAGGAGCAGCACCAATGCCGTCATCAGTGTAGCACAGGAAGAGTTTGGGAGCGATGTCGGTGTAGGCTTGGAACATGGACTGTTCCACGTACCCGATGAAAAGACAGACATTCCTGAGACCCATGCGAGTAACCATGACAGAGAAAGTGTCTATTAGTTGTAAATCCTTAATTGATATATGTCGATCTTCCTATGAGAGTCCTAGTGTGATCAATGTGAGTGTGTGTGAGTGTGTGTATCTGTATGAGTGTGTGTGTTTTTGTGAGTGTGTGTATCTGTATGAGTGTGAGTGTGTGTGTGTGTGTTTTTGTGAGTGTGTGTGTGTGTGTGTGTGTGGGTTTGTGTGTGTTTATTGATTTGGTTGTATGATCAATTGCACTGTGTCTATGTGTAATGCCAGTACGATGTGAACTGATGTGTCAGAGTGGGGAGATGGTGACTGTGTGAGCTGCTGAGTGTCACGTATCTGAATGTGGTTACGTGTGGACGTGTGCGTGTGTGAATATGCAAGTGTGTGCCTTCTGTAAGTGTTGGGAGTGCAGCTGTGTGTGGACATGTGCCCTCTGATGGTGAAACATTAAAGCTCTCATTTTGATGCATTATGAGGTCATAGACACCCCTGTGAGGTCATAAATACCATTGTGAGGTCATAGACACCAATGCTCCACATTGCTCAAGGTTTCACTTTTGATGGAGAGCTTGACTGCCATCTCCCGTACCCTCTCTTGTCATGAAGACCACCTGGAACCTCACCTTCCTCAGCTTTACTTCAGCAACAACTCCATTTCATGGTCTACAGGGTTGGGGGGGGGGGGGCTGTTCTTATTCTCCTCTTTCCGCTTTCTCTTTATCAGACGTAGCAGCCACAACCGAAGTTACTGCTCCTTCCTTCATGGGCTGAAGCCTGACCTGACGTACTTGCTGTGGGACAATTGCTGAGCTGTACAGAGTTCAGCCGTGAAGTACTGGAACCCGGTCTCCTCCCTGCAGACTGAGTGGGGCCCTCTCGGCCTCAGGACCTCACCAGCTTCGCTGAGGGTAATTTGTCATTGAGACAACACAAGCCAGTAAACACTGAGAGGGTGTAGGAGGATGCTGCAGATGCTGTGCTGGGACTTACCTTTCCTCATCTGCCCATCCCTTCTTGAGCTGAGCATTCTGTGCACTGCCACCTTCACAAAGCACAGCAGCACCTTTCATTCGATGTTTATCACTGCCCGCATTCCGTTGACAAAAGCCAAAGGAAAGTTTGTGGGGCTGCTATCTGGAAGACTCCAACATCGTTCCTGCCCTGAAAGGAAACCATTCCTCAAAGGGGTCGTGATCCAGCAGTATTCATCAGAAAGGGGGCCCCTCACCAGGCCCAGCTGACTGACAGCACAAGGAGCTAAAGCATTTGGAGGAGCCCATCTCCCACCTCTCACATGGGAGCAAGAGGAGCATGGATTCCAGACTGCTAACAATTGGTGTCTCTACACCCTTACACACCTTAGTAACCATAGCAACGCTAAACACCACGGTAGCCCTACACACCTCGGTAGCCCTACACACCTCGGCAACCCTACACTCCTCAACAGCCCTACACACCTCGGCACCCCTACACTCCTCAACAGCCCTACACACATCAGCAACCCTACACTCCTCAACAGCCCTACACACATCAGCAACCCTACACACCTCAACAGCCCTACACACCTCAACAACCCTTCACAGCTCAGCATCCCTACACACCTCAGCATCCCTACACACCTCGGTAGCCCTACACACCTCGGTAGCCCTACACACCTCGGCAACCCTACACACCTCGGTAGCCCTACACACCTCGGCAACCCTACACTCCTCAACAGCCCTACACACATCGGCACCCCTACACACCTCGGCAACCCTACACTCCTCAACAGCCCTACACACCTCGGCAACCCTACACACCTCGGTAGCCCTACACACCTCGGCAACCCTACACTCCTCAACAGCCCTACACACATCGGCACCCCTACACACTTCAACAGCCCTACAAACCTCGGCAACCCTTCACAGCTCAGCATCCCTACACACCTCGGCAGCCCTACACACCTCAACAGCCCTACAAACCTCGGCAACCCTACACACCTCAACAGCCCTACACACCTCAACAGCCCTACAAACCTCGGCAACCCTACACACCTCAACAGCCCTACACACCTCAACATCCCTACAAACCTCGGCAACCCTACACACCTCAACAACCCTACACACCTCAACATCCCTACACACCTCAACAGCCCTACACACATTGGCAACCTTACACACCTCAACAGCCCTACACACATCAGCAACCCTACACACCTCAACAGCCCTACACACCTCGGCATCCCTACACACCTCAACAGCCCTACACACCTCAACAGCCCTACACACCTCGGCATCCCTACACACCTCAACAGCCCTACACACCTCAACAACCCTACACACCTCAACAGCCCTACACACCTCGGCATCCCTACACACCTCAGCAGCCCTACACACCTCGGCATCCCTACACACCTCAACAGCCCTACACACCTCAACAACCCTACACACCTCAACAGCCCTACACACCTCGGCATCCCTACACACCTCAACAGCCCTACACACCTCAACAGCCCTACACACCTCAGCACCCCTACACACCTCAACAGCCCTACACACCTCAACAGCCCTACAAACCTCGGCAACCCTACACACCTCAACAGCCCTACACACCTCAACATCCCTACAAACCTCGGCAACCCTACACACCTCAACAACCCTACACACCTCAACATCCCTACACACCTCAACAGCCCTACACACATTGGCAACCTTACACACCTCAACAGCCCTACACACATCAGCAACCCTACACACCTCAACAGCCCTACACACCTCGGCATCCCTACACACCTCAGCAGCCCTACACACATCGGCATCCCTACACACCTCAACAGCCCTACACACATCGGCATCCCTACACACCTCAACAGCCCTACACACCTCAACAGCCCTACACACCTCAACAGCCCTACACACCTCAGCACCCCTACACACCTCAACAGCCCTACACACCTCAACAGCCCTACAAACCTCGGCAACCCTACACACCTCAACAGCCCTACACACCTCAACATCCCTACACAGCTCAGCACCCCTACACACCTCAACAACCCTACACACCTCAACATCCCTACACACCTCAACAGCCCTACACACATTGGCAACCTTACACACCTCAACAGCCCTACACACATCAGCAACCCTACACACCTCAACAGCCCTACACACCTCGGCATCCCTACACACCTCAGCAGCCCTACACACATCGGCATCCCTACACACCTCAACAGCCCTACACACATCGGCATCCCTACACACCTCAACAGCCCTACACACCTCAACAGCCCTACACACCTCAACAGCCCTACACACCTCAGCACCCCTACACACCTCAACAGCCCTACACACCTCAACAGCCCTACAAACCTCGGCAACCCTACACACCTCAACAGCCCTACACACCTCAACATCCCTACACACCTCAGCAGCCCTACACACATCGGCAGCCCTACACACCTCAACAGCCCTACACACCTCAGCACCCCTACACACCTCAACATCCCTACAAACCTCAACAGCCCTACACACCTCAACAGCCCTACACACCTCAACAGCCCTACACACCTCAACAGCCCTACACACCTCGGCATCCCTACACACCTCAACAGCCCTACACACATCGGCATCCCTACACACCTCAGCAGCCCTACACACATCGGCAGCCCTACACACCTCAACAGCCCTACACACCTCAGCACCCCTACACACCTCAACAGCCCTACACACCTCAACAGCCCTACACACCTCAGCACCCCTACACACCTCAACAGCCCTACACACCTCAACAGCCCTACACACCTCAACAGCCCTACACACCTCAACAGCCCTACACACATCGGCATCCCTACACACCTCAGCAGCCCTACACACATCGGCAGCCCTACACACCTCAACAGCCCTACACACCTCAGCACCCCTACACACCTCAACAGCCCTACACACCTCAACAGCCCTACACACCTCAACAGCCCTACACACCTCAGCACCCCTACACACCTCAACAGCCCTACACACCTCAACAGCCCTACACACCTCAGCACCCCTACACACCTCAACAGCCCTACACACCTCAACAGCCCTACACACCTCAACAGCCCTACACACCTCAGCACCCCTACACACCTCAACAGCCCTACACACCTCAACAGCCCTACACACCTCAGCACCCCTACACACCTCAACAGCCCTACACACCTCAACAGCCCTACACACCTCAACACCCCTACACACCTCAACAGCCCTACACACCTCAGCACCCCTACACACCTCAACAGCCCTACACACCTCAGCACCCCTACACTCCTCAACAGCCCTACACACCTCAGCAGCCCTACACACCTCGGCATCCCTACACACCTCAACAGCCCTACACACCTCAGCACCCCTACACTCCTCAACAGCCCTACACACCTCAGCAGCCCTACACACCTCAACAGCCCTACACACCTCAACAGCCCTACACTCCTCAACAGCCCTACACACCTCAACAGCCCTACACACCTCAGCACCCCTACACTCCTCAACAGCCCTACACACCTCAGCACCCCTACACTCCTCAACAGCCCTACACACCTCAACAGCCCTACACACCTCAGCACCCCTACACACCTCAACAGCCCTACACACCTCAACACCCCTACACACCTCAACAGCCCTACACACCTCAACAGCCCTACACACCTCAGCACCCCTACACACCTCAACAGCCCTACACACCTCAACACCCCTACACACCTCAACAGCCCTACACACCTCAGCATCCCTACACACCTCAACAACCCTACACAGCTCAGCATCCCTACACACCTCAACAACCCTACACAGCTCAGCATCCCTACACACCTCAACAACCCTTCACAGCTCAGCATCCCTACACACCTCAACAACCCTACACACCTCAACAGCCCTACACACCTCAACAGCCCTACACACCTCAGCACCCCTACACACCTCAACAGCCCTACACACCTCAACAACCCTACACACCTCAACAGCCCTACACACCTCAACAGCCCTACACACCTCAGCACCCCTACACACCTCAACAGCCCTACACACCTCAACAACCCTACACACCTCAACAGCCCTACACTCCTCAACAGCCCTACACACCTCAGCACCCCTACACTCCTCAACACCCCTACACACCTCAGCAGCCCTACACACCTCAACAGCCCTACACACCTCAGCACCCCTACACTCCTCAACAGCCCTACACACCTCAGCAACCCTACACACCTCAACAGCCCTACACACCTCAGCAGCCCTACACACCTCAACAGCCCTACACACCTCAGCAACCCTACACACCTCAACAACCTGACACACCTCAGCAATCCTACACACCTCAGCAGCCGGTAGGCCATGTTTGGCCTTGCAAGGAGATGTAAACAGAAGCCATTCAGTATTTGCCCGTGTGGAGTTTCAGTGTGACCCCACTGGTTCTCCAGGGACAGAGAGATGCCTCAGTGGGCAGACTGGATAATCACCCATGAGCAGTTTATTGTTGCCCAAGGTCAGAGAGATGGCAGTGGTCAGACATCAGCATCGTGTACCTCTAGGACAGAGGTTCCCAACCTGGTGACTACGGACCCCTTGGTTAATGGTGGGGTCCGTGGCAGAGTAAACGTTGGGAACCTGTTCGTTAGGGATGCAGAATGAAAGAGTTCAAGCCTCACTCCCCTCCAGGAACAGCGAGAGGCCATGCAAGAGCAAGTTGGTCTTGGTGAGGGTCAGATTGCTGGTCTGATGTTGAGATGGCTTACTGCCAAGAGAAAAATTCCTCAGGAAACGGTGAATTATTTAGCACAGAATCGGGAGGTAAGTGCCAGTTTGGGCCAAGAGGGTCTGTACCCCATGGGTGAGTTCACATAGCACTGATTGTGGACCTCAGGAAGGGGGAGTCGGGAAAACACGTAGCTGTCCTCATCGAAGGGTCCTCAATGGAAAGGAGGAGCACCGTCACGTTCCTCTCTGAAGATCTATTCTGAACCCAACATATTGATGCCGTTATGAATCAGGCACCCCAGCAGCTGTATTTCAGTAGGAGTGTGAGGAGATCTGGTTTGTCACTAAAGACTCTGGCAAGTTTCTACAGATGAACCGTGAAGAACATTCTGCCTTGTTCCATCGCCACCGGCTACGGAGGCGTTGATGCACAGAATCGGGAAAAGCTGAGAGGGTTGTCAGCTCAGCCGGTTCCATCACGGGCAACAGTCTCTCCTCCATTGAGGTGATCCTCAATTAGGGATGCCTCAAGAGGGCAGCACCCTCACCGTCCAGTACATGCCCTCTTCTCATCAGGAGCTTGGAAACACACACTCTGTTTAGGAACAGTTTCTTCCCTCCGCCATCAGATTTCAAAATGGATCATGCACCTGTGAACACTGCCTCACTTTTTGATCTTGCTTCGCGCTACTGATTTATTGTTTATAGATTTGTGTTGTAACTTGCAGTAATTGTTTTATGTATTGCACTGTACCGCTGTCACAGACAGCGAACTTCACGATCTATGTCAGTGATGATGAACATGATTCGGATTCAGTGGGAAGAGCTGGAGTCCTGCCCTCCCTCTACCAGTCCCCAGGCAATGCCCTCTGATGCCACAGGCAGTCACTCCGAACTCTGGCTGAACCTGCTACTTTCAAGGCAAGAGGTGATCAAAGGTTTGAAGGATCCATCACTGATATTTGTAGTTCCATGAATGAAAGGGAACTCCCTCCAGCAGCCTGGGAACAGCCATAAGGGGCAGACTGTCTCAGACCAAATAAAATAAGCAGGAAGGCCCCACTGATTCATTAAAACAACATTTTGTTTCACTTAAATACTTCTTTTGGTGTTAATCGAAGTATTTTGCTCAGGCAGAGCTGAACAAATAGAACTAAACTTGGCCGTGAAGTATGTGAACTGACAACTGACTAATACCTTGTACAGATTTTCACTGATTCCTACTTCACCTCTCATTCCAATGTTTAACGTGATTGAAGAGTGGGAAAGCATTACGATTCACTGAAAATGGTGAGAGTAGAGGCAGGCTCTGGCATTCACCCTCATTAAGGCCGGGTTTCTACTCTGCTGCTAAAGGGAGACATGTCCGTTGCCGTGAGGGTGTGGTACCGCCCATCCTTGCCTTCAGATCACATGACCTGACAATTCAGATCACCTGACCTGGCAACCATGGAGCTGACTGACACTCCGACTGGATCAGCACCAGCAAGCAGCAGCTCATTACGGATGAAACTGCAGGAACCGGAGGCTCAGTCTGACAGATAATGTGGATGTAACCCCTCCAGTTGGGTTGGCACAGAGTTAAGGCAGTTTTAAGCAGTTTTCCCAGCCAGAGCACAATGGTACTGATACCACATGTAGCATCACCTTACATCAAGTCTAATATCAGATGTTTCACAGCAACAGCTCTCCGTCCATTTCTGTCTCATCCAACTGACGTGTTTATGTGATGCACAAATCACAGTCACGGCTGTGTATCTGTGGCACCAATACAAGATGCTTATTGTCGTAACAACAGGCTTCTCTCGCTCTTGAATCGCCTGATATGGAGCGTGGCAACTCTGCAAGGTGCTGAGAAGTGACAGAGGTAACACAAATGCCTCAGTTCTGAGGGAACCGTCCTTTCACAGCTCCACTCACAGCTTGGTGTTCCAAATGATTGGTTTAAGAACTCTTTGCAATGCAGAAACTTGGGCATTTAACCACTCAGCTGCTGGATGTGGCTGGCATTAACTCAGAATATCGTACAGAAATCTCATGATTCATCTTATTAATAATCATCTGTAAACTGGCTCACACAGACACTTATCAAGGGAGGGCCACCCAGAGCTGATTATTTAATCGAGCTGATTGTAGTGCTATGACTGATCTGTAGTGGAAACAATAAAACCCTGTGACAGAATGGCCCATGTTCACTGAGTCAGCACAGCTCACGTGGGTGAACATTGAGGTGATCGTCAAGTTACTGTTCTAGCAGCCCTCTCTGCTACTGCATGGAACTCGGACCGATTAAACCTGAACTTGACCGAAATCTCCCCATCAGTCAAGAACAGCCTTCTGTCAACACTGGCACCTTTATCGGCACCAAAATGCAATGATTCACTGCTGAAGGTGACAGTGGCCTCAGTGCAGTTACACCAGGTCATTGTCTCCTGTTCACTGAGTCTGAGTGGCTGCAATGTGAGTGTGGACAATTAGCACCACATTGGGACATGTTCCCGGTTCTGTGGAGATTGTAGAATGGACATTCAGTAGAGTTCCTGGATCTGTGGAGACCGTAGAATGGATATTCAGTAGAGTTCCTGGATCTGTGAGAGACTGTAGAATGGAGATTCAGTAGAGTTCCTGGATCTGTGGAGACTGTAGAATGGACGTTCAGTAGAGTTACTGGATCTGTGGAGACTGTAGAATGGACATTCAGTAGAGTTCCTGGATCTGTGGAGACTGTAGAATGGACATTCAGTAGAGTCCCTGGATCTGTGGAGACTTTAGAATGGGCTTCAGTAGAGTTACTGGATCTGTGGAGACCGTAGAATGGAGATTCAGTAGAGTTCCTGGATCTGTGGAGACTGTAGAATGGAGATTCAGTAGAGATCCTGGATCTGTGAGAGACTGTAGAATGGAGATTCAGTAGAGTTCCTGGATCTGTGGAGACTGTAGAATGGAGATTCAGTAGAGTTCCTGGATCTGTGGAGACTGTAGAATGGAGATTCAGTAGAGATCCTGGATCTGTGGAGACTGTAGAATGGATGTTCAGTAGAGTTACTGGATCTGTGGAGACTGTAGAATGGAGATTCAGTAGAGTTCCTGGATCTGTGAGAGACTGTAGAATGGATTTTCAGTAGAGTTACTGGATCTGTGGAGACTGTAGAATGGATGTTCAGTAGAGTTACTGGATCTGTGGAGACTGTAGAATGGAGATTCAGTAGAGTTCCTGGATCTGTGAGAGACTGTAGAATGGATTTTCAGTAGAGTTACTGGATCTGTGGAGACTGTAGAATGGACGTTCAGTAGAGTTCCTGGATCTGTGGAGGCTGTAGAATGGATGTTCAGTAGAGTTCCTGGATCTGTGGAGACTGTAGAATGGAGATTCAGTAGAGTTCCTGGATCTGTGAGAGACTGTAGAATGGAGATTCAGTAGAGTTACTGGATCTGTGGAGACTGTAGAATGGATTTTCAGTAGAGTTACTGGATCTGTGAAGACTATAGAATGGGCTTCAGTAGAGACTGGACAACTAAGTTGTCATAGAGACATACAGCATAAAAACATGCCCTTCAACTCCCTGAGTCCATACGCACCATCATGCCCAAATTTACACTAATCCCACTGTTCACCCCACCATCTACTCCCCCACCACCACATTTGACCATTCACCCACACACCATGGACAATTCACAACAGCTAACTAACCTACAGATACACATCTTCAGGATTTGGGAGGAGAGCCACACAGTCACAGGAAGAACGTACACTCTCCACACAGATAGTGCCAGAGTCAGGGCCCAAACTCTGTCACTGGGGCAGCGAGGAAGCAGCTGTACCATTGTGTCACCATCGTCTGACTGGACATCCAGAAGAAGTTCTGCCTCCTAGGTTAATGTTCTAAAGGGTGAGCTTCCTCTTCCTCGTCCTTTAGCTATAATCTTTCAGACGGAGTGGTCAGACTGGCCATCTTCTGCAGAATGCTTCCAATGACTAAGTGTGAACCTTTGGTGAGGACACAATCTTGTTCTGAGTAGGCTGACAGGATTCTCAAGGAACTTGTATCCCTGCAGCAAATACCGTGAGTGACTTCTCAAGGCAGCAGTGAACAGCAAACCAGGCCGTAGGACAACGATCAGCTGCGGCATCTGGAATAAGCTGAGTGGGAAGTTCAGTGTGATTGTGACCGTGACTTTGAGCTCAGTGAGCTGAGCAGCCTAGAGAGCTGAGGTCAAGTTTGACCGTCCCAGAGAGCTCAGCCTGTAGTGATCATATCTCAGATCAAGCTAGCAATGTCTATCCCTGTGGGTAGACAGTTTTAAATGCAACACTTCTCTTCTCTCTCTCTCTCTCTCTCTCTCTCTCTCTCTCTCTCTCTCTCTCTCTCTCTCTCTCTCTCCTCTCTCTCCTCTCTCTCTCCCTCTCTCTCTCTCTCTCTCCCTCTCTCTCTCTCCCTCTCTCCCTCTCTCTCTCTCTCTCTCTCTCTCTCTCTCTCTCTCTCTCTCTCTCTCTCTCTCTCTCTCTCTCTCTCTCTCTCTCTCTCTCTCTCTCCCTCTCTCTTCCTCTCTCTCTCTCTCATCTCGATCTTCCCTCTGACTCTGACAACACCTGGACTGAAGCTCTCATTTTACAATGCACAGCCATTTGGCCATCACAAGGAATTTCCAAGCAATGACCTGACAGAAGAGTTTAGTGGAAGTCTCTGATGAATGGGAGTATTATTCAAAGGCAGCAGTTGGGTGCAAAGTGTCCCAGATCACATGGGTTAGAACACACGACAGAAGAACAAGGAGTCCTGGGGAAGCCGGTTTCATTTGTAACCGGCCAGCAAGAGGTGCACTTTGGAACAGCAGCACTTAATTTTGACTGATAAGTCTCCAAAAATGGCAATGCACATGGACAGATACCGTTAGGCGTCAGCCTGATGTAGAAATCATACAACTGTCACAAGCGTGTATCGCAGCTGGAAGAGACCCATGAAACTCCAAAGTCGCACAATTAGCCCTGAAAATGGGCAAAACCAAAGAGCTTTGTAAGAAGCATTGATCTGCATAAATATCACACTAAAAATTGTTTTACCCAAAACAATTTCCAATCAATTGGAGGTGAAAAGATTCATCACATTAATTCAAAACTACGAATCACAATTGAACACAGAAATGGAGGCTTTATAATCGCATCTTCATTTCAATCCCTCTCCAGTTCTTCACCTACTGTGTTTCCTATTATCCCGTACTGCACAATGGGACCTGAACCTTCTTTTAGATTTATGAAGAGTTTCAAACCAACATCAGGACAAACAATGTTTAGGAGGGATTGGAGCAGCACAAAATGGGTTTTATAATGCAATTGCTGGAATGCTGTGGGATTTATAAAATAATGCGAGTTCAACATTTAGGACAAGTCATTTGAAAGACAAAATATGGTTCTACTGATTACATAAATACGTCGCTTGCTGCTTCCCTCCATGGGCTGCGTGGAGTCCTGGCCTGTTTTCACATCACTTGTCTTACCAGTAGACGAACATAAAGTGGGTTCAAACATCCCACTGTAAGGAGAAAATGGAGAATTGTCAGCCAAAGCCCACTGGCAGTGAAAGCTTACAATATAGATATTGTGAGGAAGGGATGTGGATAAATTGTGTTATTGCACACAGACTCCGTGATCTACACTCAGGCTGCCATGGTCAACAGCTCAATGATTAATGTTCTGTCAACCCGTCCAAAATCCATCCAACTTGGAAAACTGCAGGGGTAACAAAAGTACAACTTAACAAAGAACTGCAGGTCACTGTTGCAAATACGAAGACAAGGGCAGCTGATCCTTAAAAGGCCGAGGTTTAATAATCAGTCAGTTCAGTGAAGCTATGATTCCGTCTGTGAACATCAACAAATGCCAGTAATTTCCTGAAATAAAGTTCCTGGCTGCGAAGTGGTAAAGATGACAATGGGAACAAATGGCTGAATAACTTTATCAACCAATAGTGTCCATCAAAGTGAGTTCTCGGTGTCAGACATCTCCACTTTAGTGCCTTGGTGTGGGTAATGCAAGTTAATCTAGTGAGATGGTAAAGATGATTGAAAACTAACCTGGCGGGACAAAGAATAACAACATTTCCAGGGAAAATGTGTAGATGTTTCCTATACAGCATTTTGTCATTTTTGCAGAGACCCTATCGGAATGATCCCGACTTGGGGCAGATTGCCTCTGCTTACCTGAAGGCGAAACTCTCACCTGGTCCTTGTTGCCCCTGGACCTCGATTAGAAAACTCCCACAGCCTGTCTGGTGCCTCCTGCACTCCATAAATGACTGTATTAATCACATTTATTCCTCAGATACGAGCGATAGCCTGTAACTTCCAGTCGGTGTGATCTGGCACTTTTGCGGTGTTAACTGAAATTGCAGAAGTGCAGGATTGAAGGCGGCTTGGCGAGACACGAGAGCGGGGAACGAGCCAATGTTTGTCCACTGCTGGAGTGGACTTTCATAACCTAGAGTTCTGAACGTTATCACTTACTTGGTTTGCATGATTTGTTGCTTTTTCCTGCACATTGGCTCTTTGATGGTCTTTTTAAATTTTGTCACGAATCCCGTGACAAGTTGAAAAGGACCAGCAGAAATGGAACACACCTGGAGTCTGATTTACTGTAAGTTGAGACTATATTCATTACTACTACAAATTAATATCGTTAAACCGGATAATATGATACAGGTTATAAACTATTATATATGTATATATATCTCCGCAAATGTGTGTGTGGATACAAAGGTAATAGTCCCAGAGGTAGATCTCAGTCTTACGGTGTCAGGTGAGTTTAAGCAGTTCAGTTCACTTTGTGTCGCGTCGAGTTGAATTGATGGAGAGAGAGTTAATTGAGTTGATGTTTAAGTTGACAGCTTTAGTTGTTCTTGCTACAGAAGTCTTTAGAGTCACTTCGTGTGAACCCCACACAGACACAGACAGACAGAGCCCCTTCTAGGGAACAGTCTACTAACCCACGGCATGGGTTCCCCATCAGCAGACCCCCACAGGCAAGCTCTTACCCACACTGGTAATCACGGGTCGAAATTAATCGGTCCGTGGCCTCCATCCTTGTGGTGGTCTTAAACTCCACCAGTAGTTTCTTGGGTAGCTTCCACACTTCTCCCGTGTCGTGTCCATTGGGTTTCTTTGTTGTGTGGCGGCCTGTAAGGTGATGAATCTGAAGGTTGTATATAGTATACATACTTTGATAATCAATACACTTTGAACTTTGAAATGAACTTAACCTGCTAACAAGTCTGGTCCAGCCATCTCCGGCATTTGCACCAGCTCCCACTGTGTCTTTGTTTTCAAACTCCCATCTTTGTTTTCAGATCCGGTGTTTATCAATTATTTTCCTAATCACCTTCAATCCTATGACTTTGTGACATCTGCACTCGATCACTCTTGGATTGCTCCTCACTGGTAGTCCTGCCTTCAGCTGCAGAGTCTGAACTATGAGCTCCTCCACCTCTTACCTTTTTACCCCTCACTTCTTTAAAAGTTCCTTAAAACCTGACCAATCATTTGATTTACTATTCCAGGATTGCGTGGCTCCGTGTTGATTTTATTTGCTAATGCTTCGGTGGTATGTAGTTATTGAAGGAATTAGTATAAATTGCAGTTATTGTTGTCGTTGCTGATGTTGGTGCAGGTAGCTTACACGCCGCAGCGTTTGGTCACGATGCTCCTTTCATCGTGATTCTGAGTGGATTTGATGGACCAGCTGGCTCATCAATTTCATCTCTTTGATTAGTTTTACATTATTTAAGCAGCTCTAAGAATTTCCAAGACCATGGCAGCCACAGCAATGTAAAGAACAATAAAAAATTAATTCTGTGACCACGCAGAGACAAACTGAAAAGCAGAGCTTTTAACTTGGGTGTCACATCCGACAGGAAATGACTGATGCAGTATGTACCATCAGAGAATGGGATCTCATCAATAATGCAGTTCGTGATGTCCTTCTCAACTATTAGCTCGGTGCATAAATAATCATGGCATTAGTTACTGAGATGCAGAAAACCACATCTGTGGTTTTTCATAGTTCCTA
Source organism: Hemitrygon akajei (assembly GCF_048418815.1). Taxonomy (NCBI): domain Eukaryota; kingdom Metazoa; phylum Chordata; class Chondrichthyes; order Myliobatiformes; family Dasyatidae; genus Hemitrygon; species Hemitrygon akajei. The sequence continues at coordinate 40,192,760 of NC_133131.1, forward strand.
AATGGAGTGCTGACTTCAAATCCTGCCACAAGGCACTTGAAGGCTTCTTTGGACAACACCGAGGCCATTACTGCTATTTTCGTTCTTTAGGCTGCAGTACATTCACCAAAGTGAGCTAATAAGATAGAAATTAACCGCAGGTCTTTATTCACCAGCATGTAACTGGAAGAGCTCTTAACTCATCACAGGCTACAGTCCAAAAGCAAATGGACTCTTTCCAAGCAACTAGATTTAATCTGTGTTCAGACAGTAAGAGAGTGAGCATCATAACAGGTCTCATTCAGTTTCTCCTGCTTTATGATATTGTAGAAAGATGTTAGAAATGAAAACAGGAATCCAGTCTAATTATTTCTTTGGAAAATTATTTTTCCGAGCCTCACATGGAAGAGCAACGTTTCCCTCCAGGTTTCTTTGCACTTCCTTTCTGCATGAACTAGATGAAACTCTCACTGGTTCTATTACTGGCATCCAGAAGGAGAGGTGACTTAGCCCATTCACTCCTGCCCATAACATTACAAACTCTTTCCAGCTTTCCTGGGAAGGACGTGGACCAATTCTACCTAAATAACAGCAGGCACAGAAAGGCAGTCCACTAAAGAAAGGAACGTGTGCTCTTCATGTCAAGTGAGGTCCACTGCTACTTCTCAAAGATGAAGACATCTTTTTGGGGTGTGTATGTACCCCTCTGAATTATCTTGTATATTTTCAGGTACTTATGTGGAAGATATTGTACCCTCCATCGTACCAGAGCCTTTAGCATCATCCAATGGCCTCATATTGTACTTTCCATTGTACCAAAGCCTTTAGCATCATCCAATGGCCTCATCATCAAGGGTCTGGACCTAAAGGGTCTGAGCTTTTGGCCTCCCCCTGTGGTTGGTGAAATAGCTGCTGATACAATTTCTCAAATTCCAAAGGAACTCTTACCCAAAGATGTGTTTACTTCCAGCACTACACACAGGAAAATGACATTTTCAAGTTGTGGAACACAATTACACTACAGATGAACACTGATTCACGAATTCAACAGGGCACTTCTGCTGCAAATTGCAGGTGTGAGGATGGGCTCGACACGGTGTTGGATACGTGGAGAGTGGCTTCAGTCAACGTGCTCCAAGCTCTCTGCCTTCCATGAGCCCTTTGCACTCTCGTGGCGCACGTTAGTTTTTAATTCCTCAGAATCATTTGCTTGATTTGTTTTCTTTGCTCAACACTGCCTTCTTTGCGAAATGGCACCAAATCCTTCCCTACAGGCAACACGTTTGGTATCTTTGTCAGTGTCACCTTGTGATGCTGAAATGTGGTAAAATTGAGAATGGAAAGGAAATATGGAAACACAGAAAGCCTTCACGATGGCACCAAACCAGTTCACAATGGGCCACCTCGCTGCAGAAAACAGTGATGTACTGGAGATAACAGAAAAATGAAAAGACAGCCACGGCCAAAACCACACGGGTGCTGCTTACACTCCAATACTACGGGACCCAGAGGAGGGTCACAATGATCAACTCCATCAGAACAGGCTGCTCTCGGAATCAGTCACCTACAAAGAGAGGGAATCACGAGGAGGTTATGTCTACCATTGAGTTACAGGGTGGGCATCTTCAACGTGTCTCAACAACTGTCAGAGGAGATTATGGATATTACATAAGGAGGTGGTAGGTATTTGGAAAATAAATCAAACAGCTGAAGCTTGAATCTGAAACATTAACAGATAACCTTGGAGAATACAATCTATCAGGCCACATCTGTGGAAAGAGAACAAGATATGCTGCTTACAGAATCCACTGAACACACTTTATCAGTGGCTTTCAAAATAACCACTTTGCTTTGATCTCTTTACACCTTCAGGCAAAGTTTGTGTGGAGATCCTTGGCTGCACAGAGGCAGGAAATACTCCCTGAACACCCAGCCAACGGCAGAACACAACCAATGACAGAGGACAGCGTACTAAAACAAACTGAAAAGAAGAAATCTCCAAGCAAACCATCAGCATCAAGTGTCTTTCAATATCTTCCTGCAGGATTTCCAATATGGAGATGGAGTGGAGCATTTGAAATGGAGGTTTCAGAACACCGAGATCCCATCTCCAGCTGGAACTGCAATATGGAGAAGGAGTGGAGCGTTAGAGAAGAAGGTGACAAAACACAGAAATCCAATCTCCAGCAGAATCTCCAATATGGAGATGGTGTTTCAGAACACCGAGATCCCATCTCCAGCTGGAACTCCAATATGGAGATGGAGTGCAGCATTAGAGACAGAGGTTTCAGAACACCAAGATCAGAGGTTTCAGAACACCGAGATCTCATTTCCAGCAGGATCTCCAATATGGAGATGGTGTTTCAGAACACTGAGATCCCATCTCCAGTATGGAGATGGAGTGGAGTATTAGAGAAGGAGGTGACAGAACACTGAGATCCCATCTCCAGTATGGAGATGGAGTGGAGCATTAGAGAAGGAGGTGACAGAACAGAGATTAGATCCCAGTGACTCAAGGAGAATCAGCAGCAGGATGAAGAGTTAAAAGAAAAACAGAAAATGGTTGAAAAACTCAGAAGACCAGGCAGCATCTGTGGAAAGAGAAATAGTTAACATTTTAGGTCCGAACTCCTATATCAGAACAGATCCATGTTTTTCCAGACTATAATGGAAAGTGAGCAAGAAGATGAACTCTGCAAATTTCCTTTTATATGAAATCAAAGAACTGAAATCTTGTACTTTAAGCAACACATGCAAAATGCTGGAGGAACTCAGCAGGCCAGGCAACTCTATGGAAAAGTTTCGTCAACCGAAAAAACATGTTATGAAAAGAGTAATGTCGACTGTAAAGGCAGAGAGCCTTTACAGTCTTCACATGTATTCACATTTATTCCCTGGGCTTAGTCACTTTTTCCAGGAACTCTGGCATGTTACCCCCGTAGTGAAGGCAGAGCATTTAAACCTCTGCTGGCAGATATACTCTGGGTTTGAGATCCATAGATTCCAACACAGCCTGATCCATTGATCAAAATGCCAGGACAGATTCAACCATCAAGACACTTGGCAGCATGTTGGGTGATGGCAGAGGGGTGGAGTTGACAGGAAAAGGTGAGAACATGAATCACGTCCCTTTCTATCATTATCATTTCTATCTCCAGACTATGTTTCCCTGCTGGCAGTGAGCTACTGAGCACTGGACAGCAGATCAGAAGACTCCACTGGCCAAGGCTAGAGAACTACAGATCCTGTTGATGACAGAATCCATGATATACCAGCACTTGATGAAAGTCTGCATCCATTTACACAACTGCCCAACTTAAAGTGCCTTGCAATCAGCCACTCTCCAGCTTTACAGAGACATCATAGGCAAGGCTTGTAGCATCTCCCTGCTGATGCCTGAGATACATTGTCTCTCCACAAGGAGTTGGACTGCCTGCCAGATCAGCACTCTGCCGTCAACAAGGCCGTTAACAAAACCATCAACAAAAGTGGCTGTAAAGAAGGAGCAGAGTTCTGACAGTGTTCACGGCTGATTTGAAAAGTACGGCAATTGTGTCTTCAGAAAAACTTTGCTTCAGCCTGGGTCTTGATCCTCGGAGATCAAGTACCCAGACTGGAAAACTAACATGGGAAAATACCAGTCCCGTTCCAAAACTGTACAAGAGCACTAATTGTCAATTTAAATATGGATGTTTGATTCAATAACGATCTCTGTACCATTTCCTCAGTCCTCCATCACTCCACGTGTTCTCTTCCTGTCCTCTTACTTCTATGTTTGTTCTTCCTTTGTTTCTCCCACCTTCTCATTTTGAATTTCAATTTTTTTATTGATTTAAAAAAATTATATGAATAGATACAAATCAGAGGAGAAGTTATATCAAATACATAATACAATCAACGTACAAACAAAGAAAAGGATATACCTTGTCAAAATCATGTATAATATAATTTAGGCTAGTATATATAAACAGAGAACCACAACTCCTCTTGACAATTCATACAAAAAAAGACTAGAAATTTTCTATTATTAAGAAGAAAAAAAAACACTAAACTAACGTAAAACAAAATAAAAGGGATTGGGCAGTCCATTTGAGGATAAAATTACAAAAAAAAAGAAAACATCCTTCTGGTCAAATCTGAAACTTCGCGGAGGGAGACGGAGGGAGAAGAAAAAAATTACCTAAAAAATAGAAAAGAAAAGAAAAAAAATTAGATAATATGAAAATATTGAATAAAAGGTCGCTGGGTTTGCTCAAATTTGAAAGATGTATCAAACGTCCGACTTCTAATTGTCTCCAGGCTTAAACAAGACATAATGGAGGAGAGCCAGAAAAAAACAGTAGGTGGATTAGGATCCTTCCAATGCAACAACGTAGCTCTCCTAGCCAATAACGTTGAAAAGGCTATCACATGTTGAGTGGAAGCAGGAACATATCCTGCTTCCTTTGGAGTAAGATTGCCATAAGTGAATTAGGTTGTAAGTCCACACCTATGACTTTTAATAATGTTCTAAAAACATCTCTCCAAAAATTATTTAACTTTATACAAGACCAAAACATATGAGTTAGAGTAGCCACCTCAGCGTTGCATCTATCGCAGGTGGGACCGATATTAGAAAAAATATGTGCTAGTTTATCTTTTGACATATGTGCCCTGTGCACTACCTTGAGCTGAATCAAGGAGTGACAGGCGCAGATAGATGAATTATTAACCAAATAATAAATTTTATTTCATTGATCATCTGAAAGTGAGTCCTGAAGTTCCATTTCCCAATCACGTTTAACCTTATCATTAGGTATCATACGTGAATTCATTAACCGTTTATATATAATGGCTATCAATCTTTTTGAAATGGGTTGAGCAGAAAAATAGCATCTATCATATTTGGTAAATGAACAAATGGATAATTCGTTAAATCACATAAAAAATTTCCCAACTTCTAAGTATCTAAAAAAATTGTGCATTAGATATATCATATTTATCCACTAACTGTGAAAAAGACATTAAACAACCCTCTAAAAACAAATCTCAAAAAGTTTTTATTCCCTTAGTTTTCCAAGTTAAAAAAGCCTTATCCGAAATTGATGGTTTAAAAACATATGATGGATATTACTAGAGAGAACAAAGTTACTTAAGTCAAAAAATCTGCGGGACTGAAACAAAATTTTTAAGGTATGTTTAACAATGGGACTAAGACCTTGTCTACCTATCCTAGAGAACAAAAAAAGAAGAGGAGCTCCCAGTAAAAAGCCAAAGAAAGCCCCCTTACTGAGTTTTCCCCCAATTCTAACCACGAAGGACTGTCCTGATTATCTATACCGTAAATCCTGAAGGTGATATAACAAATATTAATTGCCCAATAATAAAATCTAAACTTTGGTAATGCCAGTCCTCCATCTTTTTTTAATTTTTGCAATAAAGATTTTTGCACTCTAGAACTTTTATTATTCCAAATGTATGACAGGATCATAGAATCTATTCTGTCCAAGAACATTTTCAGGACAAAGGATGGAAACGCTTGAAACGTATATAAAAATTTTGGTAAAATTACCATTTTTATAGCATTTATTCGACAAATTAATGACATCGACATATGTGATCGTTTGGAAAATGTTTGTTGTGTATATTCAATTAGAGGAAGGAACTCCCACCTTCTGTCATCTCGCTCCACCATCTTCCTTCGGTCTCTCCTTCAATAACACTGGCAGCAGCTAAATGCCAGTCTGCAGAGGCTCTGCTTGTTCTTTGGCATCGGATGAACCTGCACTGGTTGTCAGAGTCTCAGTGGATGGGGCTTATTGTGCCAAGCTGCAAAGTAAATATTCCTGGAACTCCTGTTGAGAGAACAGCTGATAGATAAGTTTCTCTCTACAGTCAGCACTCAGCTGAAGGCGAGAACATCTGACCACAGAATCCTGGCAATTTGTCAGCATTGGGCATCTCTGGATGCTATACTGCTCCAAAGTTTAGACTCTGTGTCAGATCGCCGGGTCAGCAACATTAAATGACTGAAAGTTTATCGAGGAAAGTGAAATTAATATTAAAATGGAGAGTTTCCAATTTGGGACTGTTGGAAACCCTGCAGAGTGATACCTGGAGGTCATTGAATTATGTTTGGTCTCAGCCTTGGTGTTCAGCACATCCCTCCTTTAAAGTAGAAAAGGAGAGGTTTCTGAAGCAACCCAGGAGGCAAATGATGGACAGATTGTTAACATTTGTAAGGAGAACTATGACTGAAGGAGTTCGCCAAGGCATTATGAAGTTAAACATCAGAGGTGGTTGGACAGATAGGAGTGTGAGGATATGCAGAAGCAGAGACGCACAGGTGTGGTTACACAGTGATGGAGCAAAGAAACAGTCTCTTTGCCAGCTGAGCCCACAATGAACGTCAAATACAATTTTACACTCATCACACTTTCTCTCCCTGCAGACCTGTCAACTCCCAGATCCTACCACTGTGGACAATTTACAATCGCCAATTAACCTACCAAAATGTACATCTGGGGAGGCAGGAGGAAAACGGACCACACAGAGGAAAACAACATAAGAACATACAAATTCCACACAGCCAGCAGGGGTCAGGAGGGCACCTGGGCTGATGAAACATGAGCCTCCAATTCTACCAGTTTACAACTACACTGGACGTACAGGAAGAGTGAATTACCATTGAGATATATCGTGCTTTGAAATGCTTTGTGCTTCAGTAAACTCAAGCAAGGAGACTGATGGGCTGGATTACTCAGAACCGAAATGCCACTCGTTTCCCCGAGCTCCTTGCATTGACGGCAGGAGATGAGACCAGGTTCCTATTGCTCACATTCAGATACCTCCTCGATGTCGCTAGAAAGCTGACATCGTGCTTCACTGCCGAGGAATGTAAGGCTGCTTCAGAACCTTTTGGCACCTACGTGAAGTCACTGAATTCTGGACAGTCCAGGTGAACTTGTGGTCCATTTGCCGCCCCTCTTACACTGCAGAGGCAACATCCATCAAATCCCCTTCATTCCAATGTGCTTTGAAATAAGGAGTTGATATTGACCTGGCTGCTTCAATCTCATAATGCCCAATCAAACCCATGAAACCGGAAATGCTCTGGCAAGCACCCCACTGGCAGCCGCCACACTGGCGTGCCCCACTGGCAAGCACCCACCGGCAGCCGTCACACTGGCAAGCACCACACTGGCAAGCGCCCCACTGGCAGCTGCCACGCTGGCAAGTGCCCCACTGGCAGCTGCCACACTGGCAAGCACCACACTGGCAAGTGCCCCACTGGCAGCTGCCACACTGGCAAGCACCCCACTGGCAAGAACCCCATTGGCAAGCACCCCACTGGCATGCACCCCACTGGCAAGTGCCCCACTGGCAGCTGCCACACTGGCAAGCGCCCCACTGGCAGCTGCCACACTGGCAAGCACCACACTGGCAAGTGCCCCACTGGCAGCCACCACACGGGCAAGCACCCCACTGGGAAGTGCCCTGCTAGCAGTGCCACACAACACAGGACATCCCCCATCTCCAGGGCCAGTCCCAGTACATTGGGACATTAATATTCAGTCGAGTTCATGTCACTGCCAAATGGGAAAGGTAGCTGGGGAACAGAATCAGCTCTGATCAGTATTGTTTCTGAATGGGGATGGGGCAGTTTCTGAAGTTGAAACTGAAGAGCTGACTCCGGTGTGGTTGGACTTGGGCTGCATCTGTGATCCAAGCACAACAATTTCATTTTTCCATATTGTCCAGGGAATGCTCACATAAACTAAAGCAGCATCTCAGCGTTCAACTTGTAGTGCACTTCTGTGATTTAAATCAGTGTTATTGTTATTGTCCCTTTTTTAACTGCCCCGTAGGAATGCACATTTACTCCGCACAGTCCTTGTGCGTGTTCAGTTCAGATACAATTACACAATCATTGCAATGTACAAGCCAGTGTCAGCTTTTAACTCTCTTCTCGGGCATGTAAATAAATGCTCTAAAATTTACACAGCAACCCAATCCAGCTGTGGGCAATGTAAATTCAGTGCTAATGGCCAGTGATACTGAATCATTCAATTCAAAGATGAAACAATGTAGATCTTCTGTGGAGAGTACAGTGGTTGGTGAAATTCTCTTTATGGTCACAAAGGCAGCTCCCAATTGTTGTAACATCGTTGGAGACAACCACAGCAAGGTAAATACAATTATGGCTGCCCACAGACAGTGGGAGAAGAGCATAAATAGATCTATTTTGAGAAGGATTGTAATGAGATGACATGGGGTAGCATTGCAAGGAAGAACATACAAGGTGGAATGCTGCCTTGTGTGAGAGCTGATGGGTGTTCTCCAACACCTCCCATCAGCAGACCAAGTTAACTAATAGTATTTGAAACAAAAATATGCAGATGTTCAAAGTCTGAAACAAAAACAGAATTACCAAAAATGCTCAGCAGATCAGGCAGGATCGGCAGCAGCAGAAATAGAACCAACATTTCTGCTGCGGCAGCAAAAGTGCAGAAAATGCGGCATTTCCCTTTGACGGCACAGAGCTAGAGCTGGAGTCAGTCACAGGGGGATTAGCACTTCAAGCATGATCTGACCTGTTACCTTGTTTTACTCTCCACAAATACTCCATGGTCTACTGAATATGTCGAGCATTTTATACACCTTTTAATTTGCAGCCATTTTGTTCAAGCATTATGATAAGGTCCACCTTCCCAGAAAAAAATAATGAAAAACTTACTTTATGATTACTATTTAATTAAATGAATTGTAAAACCAAAGCCAGCAATGGTTGTAAACATTTCACTTCCTGGAGTGTTGCTTCTTAAATAAATTAAATCCAAGGGCCCAAGTGATGGAGTAACAGAACAGAAAGAGGCCCTTCAGTACAATTCAGCCCTGCCAACCAACTTGCTCATCGAGGCTAGTTCCATTTGCGCATATTAACCCATATCCCTCTAAACCAGCGTTTCCCAACCTATTTTAGAACAACACCCTCCTAAAGCACCTTCATACTTCCCAACGCCCCAAAGCACCTTCATACTTGCCAATGCCCCCCGTAAGGCACACTATACTTTCCAGCACCCCTATAGTGTAAAAACTTCTCTACCATATCCCAATATGAGAAAAATGATACTGCTTAAAATTTGTATGTGTCTTTAAATCTAGTTTACACAGTACCTGTGTGTTGTACAGCAGCTTCAATATCAATATGATGCTTGAGCTTGATGGCTTTAGTAAGAGTTGAAATATTTGGTTCAAGTTATGACAGCAAAAGCTTTAAGTCCCCACACATAACAATATCCAGGTGGTTTTTGTCTGTTGTGGGTATGTGGTTCACTGCACTGAAGCCTCTTTTAACAAGGCAGAAGGATGGAAATGTAATGAAGAGCAGTTTGGCTCTTCTCCAAAGTCCAGGAAACTTTGTATGACAATGTAACCGCATACCACAAAAGCCAAAATTTTTGACAAGAATTGTTGCTTCTTCATTCTGAAATTCAATAATTTCTTCTTGCAAATTCTCTGTGTGTTCCACCTTGCAAAGAAATGGGTTAATTACCCAGTCCTTGAATCGATTCTGAAAATCCTTCTACAGTGACTGTAGGTGTAAGCAGTACTCTTACAAATCATCTTCTATGAAAGAGAGTGCCATACCCTGCATGCAGGGAAAGTGTGAGAACATTCTTCTCTCAATCTTTTGCTTATATATATTCAATGAAAGTAGACACTAGACTTTTTGTTTGGATTTTATTGAAATTCTCACCCTGCAGTTTAATATTTAGAATGTTCATTTTGTCATACAGATCAATTAGGTATGCCATACCTCCACATTGAAGTTCAATGTTTTTCCCCAAGCTCTTGTCAACTTCGAGCAAAAATTCAACCACAATGTCAAAGTGATCAAAGAAAGATTTTAAACAGTAGCCTTTTGACGACCAACATGCTTCAGTGTGAAGAAGCAACCGTTCAAACTCTTCATTATCTTGGCATAAACAATGAAATATTCTCATATTTAATGGATGAGCTTTAATTTTGTTGATAGCAGATATTACAACAGTCATGCTTGAAAAAAGTCACTGCCTGAAGTTTTTGGCTATGAGATGTTGATGATGAATCACTCAATGGATTGCAAATAGACTTATGAATTCTTTTTTCATGAATGCCGGTAAACCAGTATGGTGACCTGTCATATATGGCACTCCATCTGTTGCACAAGAAATCATGTTTTTAATCGAAATACTTTTATCCTCAACACCCAGAATCTCCAAAGATGGTTCTTGACCACACATATGAAGCTGAGGCGCTTTGAACATTTCAAGATATAACTCGGATATCTTCCAATATAACTCGGAGTCCTGCCATGTGCAGAAGTTCGCTGATGACACAGCCATAGTGGGGTGTGTCAGGAATGGACAGGAGGAGGAGTATAGGAAACTGATACAGGACTTTGTGATATGGTGCAACTCAAACTACCTCCGTCTCAATATCACCAAGACCAAGGAGATGGTGGTGGACTTTAGGAGATCTAGGCCTCATATGGAGCCAGTGATCATTAATGGAGAATGTGTGGAGCAGGTTAAGACCTACAAGTATCTGGGAGTACAATTAGACGAGAAGCTAGACTGGACTGCCAACACAGATGCCTTGTGCAGGAAGGCACAGAGTCGACTGTACTTCCTTAGAAGGTTGGCGTCATTCAATGTCTGTAGTGAGATGCTGAAGATGTTCTATAGGTCAGTTGTGGAGAGCGCCCTCTTCTTTGTGGTGGCGTGTTGGGGAGGAAGCATTAAGAAGAGGGACGCCTCACGTCTTAATAAGCTGGTAAGGAAGGCGGGCTCTGTCATGGGCAAAGTACTGGAGAGTTTAACATCAGTAGCTGAGCGAAGGGCGCTGAGTAGGCTACGGTCAATTATGGATAACTCTGAACATCCTCTACATAGCACCATCCAGAGACAGAGAAGCAGTTTCAGCGACAGGTTACTATCGATGCAATGCTCCTCAGACAGGATGAAGAGGTCAATACTCCCCAATGCCATTAGGCTTTACAATTCTACCGCCAGGACTTAAGAACTTTTTAAAAGCTATTATTAGTGCTTTTTGAGATAGTGATTTAGATGCATATCATATTTTTACTGAGTTAAGTATTGTATGTAATTAGTTTTGCTACAACAAGTGTATGGGACATTGGAAAAAAGTTGAATTTCCCCATGGGGATGAATAAAGTATCTATCTATCTATCTATCTAAGAGGAATCCTCAGGATGAGCATTTCACTGATTGGCTCTATTTCACCGTTTAGTTCCAGCCAGCATTGTATTGTTGCACGACCTATTTTCTATAGATCTCCGGAGAAAGTTGAGAGGGTGTACTTGACTTACCAACTGTTGAATTGCATGAACTCATTCCGTGCTGCGAGTCAAGGGGAACTGTTGGGCACCCTGGTTGCTAATTTATGCATCCTGATGCACCATCAATAACTCACTCTGAGATGTAAGAAGCGAGATATCGGCTTTTATTGACTGGAAGAATGAACAACACTACATCCTGGGGAATGAGGCAGGGCAACAGGCCACAGTCACCTTTATACAGGGGTCTGTGGGAGGAGCCACAGGAGCAGTCCAGACAGGTATAACTAGTTCACCACACATCCCCAATAACGTCTGTTTGACTGGTAAGGTCAGATGAGATTGCTGAGTTTCCGACGTGTTGTGACAACGTGCTCACTGGCTGTAGAACTGTGGTTCTTCTTGTGTTCCAGTCCCTCATCCTTTTGTTTGGAAATGCCTGCTCTACTAACGGACGGTCAGGTCTCGTGCCTCAAGTTAGGATGCCACTTACCACTCCCCCCACCCCAAGAATCTTGAAATCCCCCCGGATGACTTCTATTTCCCCTAACGCCCCCTTAGGATAAATAACCGCCCCCATTGGGAATCACTGCTCTAAGCCTCTCCTATTGATCTCCCTGTCCAACCATCTTTTAAACATTGCTGTTTTACCTGCCTCAGCTCGTTTCTCTGCTGGCTCATTCCATATACACACACATTCTGAATGAATAAGTTTCCCCTCAGGTCCTTTTTCAAACTCCCCTCTCATCTTAAAACTACGTTCCCTAGTCTTTGATTCCCTTTCCCTGGCAAAAAGACCGTCTACACCCTCATGATGTTTTACCTCTAAATCATCAGTCAGATATTAACTTTATCATAACAAATCTCAGTAATTTATGACCACATTTGTGGCAGGGAAATTTCTAGCTAATAAACCAGAGCTGATTACGAGTTCCTATGTTGCTACTTTTTAGTTGTGCTAACTACCATTTAGACTAAACAATGTCTCTGGCATGTGCCAGAAACGTCCCATGTGCCTATTGGCTCAAATACTCTATTATAACCATCTGCTTGTTGTTTGTGTTGTTGAAATCTTTGCTCCGTAAATAACCCAAACGCTTGCCAAATTTGCAGTTCTCTGGATTATTTAATAATGTCAATGTTTCCTTATCTCAATCTAAAGATACAAACATCACTGCTTTTCCATTATAGTCATCACATCTTTCATTATTGTGGAATATTGATTTAGAGAGAAAATAAAATCGATTCTTTGAAACCAATGATACCAATCTAATCCATTATAATCCCAGTCTCTATTTTGTAATATGTTTTTACCTTCAAGTTTCCCATATCAAAGATGCAATCTGGTGAAGCAATAAGCAAGCAGTTCCAAACGCTCATTTGGTGCATTTTAAAAATGGAGTGTTCCTTCTGTAGAAAGCTAAAGAGAATATAATCTCAGTTTTCCAATATTGACATAAGACTTTTATGATTTGTTCCCTGGATTACTTGCCCATGTCATTTTGTATAATTTATTGACACATTGACATTCCATTTGTTTTATCTCTACAGGATATTTTATTTCTGCCAGCCTCGTCTGAACAAGCACGATTTGATGCTTATTCCAGTCACAGAGAAACTCTCAGTGTGAGTGGTAATGTTATTTCTGAGTATGGGATGTTCCAAGCCTTACTGTTTTCTGGTATTTTTCACACATTAGTATTTTTTAAATATTAATTTGTTATTTTCAAAGTTAGTCCTGTAACATCTAGACGGATATTGTCTTTGCTCAGGTATTTGGGAAGTGATTTCACACATGGGGAAGGATTTTGAGGGAGTGGTAGAGTTTTCCTCATCAACACTCCATCTTAGTCATCATCTAGATTTTTGTCCGGGTTCTCTCTTCTTTGCTGAAGATGCCGAGTCAGGAAATTGTGCCACTGGAGCTATTTACACATCAGTGCTTTGATACGTTTTTAAATAACCAGCTTCATTTCCCTTCTCACATGACAACTGGACATTCACAAGTGTTGCCATGGAGTAGCAAAGATGGGTTGTGAAAGCAACATTTTATAGATGAGTTTTTTACTTTTCGACCTCGCCCCAAGACCAGCTGCAACTACCCGAAACGGAGTACAAGCTGGGATCTCTGGTCCAGCATGATTCACATTACAATGGCAAGAGCTACAGTGCCAGAACCATCTTGGAAGCTGGTTCCTGACATCCGAAGCCCGGACTGAACCCAAGACTCTGGATCTGGGAACCAGCAGCATTAACCTTTTGACCATTAAGATGTCTTGTCATTCCTGCTTCCAAGGAATGTTGGAGAATAATATGAATAGATGGAATGGAGAACTACGCCGATGATTTAGACTTGGAGAACAAGTGGGATACATCCACGTGACAATAATACAAAGCTGGGTTCCCACGTGCTTTATCAGGAAGATGCAAAAGGGCTTCAGCAGCAGGTGGACAGGCTCAGTGAATGGCCACGGGATATGGCAAATGAAAGGTCAATTTTGAAAAATAAAATCATCCACGTTAGAAATTAGGATATTTTTAAATAGTGACCGAGCAAAAAGTGCTAAGACTCATGGTCCAGGTGACCTTATACAAGAACCATGACTGAGCAAGTTGCAGGTACAGCTGGCAATTCAGAAGGAAAACAATATATTGACCATGGAGACAAGAGACTGCAGGTGCTGGAACTCTAAAGCAAGAAAACCAATATTTCAGAAAGCATCTCTGGAGGGAAATGGATAGTTGATGTTTGGAATTGAGATCTTTCAACAGGACCCCAGTTCAGATGAGGAGCCTTAACTCAAAATGTCAACTGTCCATTTCCCTCCAAAGATGCTGCCCAGGTCAGTATCCTCCAGCTCCCTTGTGTGGCTCGAAATGCTGACCGTTATTGTGATAGAACTTGTACGTAAGACTAAGTGAAATTATTAAATACCCTGGTGATACCACACCTGGAAGTATTTTGTATTGATCTGGTACTCCTATACAAGGAAGAATCTACTTGCAGTGTGCAGCAAATCTTCACCAGACTGATTTATTAGTGTGTGGGAATTTTCCTGTCGGGGAGAAAATAAACATGGAACAGTACAGCACACTACAGGCCCTTCAGCCCATGATGCTGTGACAACATTTTAACCCACTTCAAGATCAATCTAACCCTTCCCTCCTGCACAGGCACAAGAATGAAAGAGAAATGGAGGGTTATGGGCTCTCCAAGAGTCTCTTAAATGTCCTTAATGAGTTAACCTCGACCACTACCCCATCAAAACATTCCAGGAACTTACTACTCAGTGTTACGTACCCCGTAACTGGGTCACTTACCAGCAAAGATAGAGAGGTCCGTTGAAGTCTGATGGTACTATTTTTAATAGCATTTATTGATAAAATACACAAAAATAATATCAATGCAAACATACAGATAATATACGTCGTCAATACTAAATCTAAAAGCGCGGGTATAATAATAATCAATAAGAAATAGCTCTATCGTTGTCTAGGGGATAATGTATTGTCCGATGGAAATATAAAAGTCACTCAAGTTCATTCAAGCTGCAGCTTTTGGTTGGAGATAGAGACGGATTAAAACTTGCCCATTCCTTTTGTGATGTCAATCCTTCGAAGTGGCGTCTGTGGTGATTTCTTACTTAGCTAAGCCGCCTTCCGTGGTAGGGCCTCAATCCCAGGGCAATGGGAAAGGACACACGTGGGCCCTCCACCAGCTATTGCTATTAAACATTGTCACGGAACTGCTAGTGTTTCTCCTGGTGCGTGTGTTTGTCAAGGGGCTGTTCCCCAGACCCTCTTTTATCCTGACTCACAGGGTCGCAGATGTCAATCAGGGTGGAATGATGCCATCCCCCCAACCAGCCCACGTTGCCTGAGGGCTTTCCATGAAGTACGGTTCTCAATACACAATCCCGTCTCCAAAAGACAATGACCTGTTCCGTGGCTTTGTATCTTGGAGGCCCAGGACACATTCCAAACATTGAGGAATCTGCAGGTCTCTCTCTCATTTCCTGGGTCTCCTGACCTGACTTAATAGCGATCTTGCGATTCTCAAAAAGGAGGGGGCCACAGGCGTAACATCAGTATAAAAAATTCTGACATCTTCCGGAATCTTTTCACCACTCCACCTTAAAAGTATGTCCTCTTAGTCATAGAAAAGTACAGCAGAGAAACAGGCCATTCAGCCCATCTAGTCCCTGCCAAACCATTTAAGCTGCCTACTTCCATCGATTTACATGGCACAATAGCCCTCCATACCCCACCACTCCTGCGCCTATCCAAACTTTTCTTAAATATTGATATCAAGCTCACATGCACTCCTTGCGCTGGCAGCTCATTCCACACTCACAACCCTGTGAGTGAAGAAGTTTCCCTTCATATTCCCCTTAAACATTTCACCTTTCACCCTTAACCCATGACCCCTAGTTGTAGTCCCACCCAACCTCAGTGTGAAAGGCCTGCTTGCAATTGCCCTCTCGACACTGCTCATAGTTTTGTAAACCTCTGTCAAGTCTCCCCTCAATCTTCTATGTTCCAAGGAATAAAGTCGTAACCTTTTCAATCTTTCCTGATAACTCAGGTTCTCTGGTACTGGCAACAACCTTGTAAATTTTTCTGTGCTCTTCCAACCTGATTTACATCTTTTCTGTAGGTAAGTGACCAAACCTGCACACAATACTCCGAATTAGATCTCACCAGCACCTTATAAAACTTCAACATAACATCCCATCTCCTGTACTCAGTACTTTGACTTATGAAGGCCAATGTGCCGAAAATTTTCTTATGACCCTATCTGTCAGAAATGAGCCACGCTCCCAAATAATGGCTTCAAGACAAATTTTGAATCTTACACTATCTATTCGAACCACCACTTTCAATGAACTATTGACCTGAACACCCAGATCCCTTTGTTCTAAAGCACCCCTCAGCACTGCCAGTACTGTTCACTGTATTAGCCATGCTGCCCTGGAAAAAGGCACTGTCTGTCCACTTTTTCTCTGCCTCTGATAATCTTATACACCTCTACCAAGTCACTCCTCAACCTCCTTCACTCCAAAGTGGAAAATCCCTAGCTCACTCAACCTTTCCTCATAAGACATGTTCTCTAACTCCGGTAAGTCTCCCTATCTAAAGGCACCATCTCTAAAGCTTCCACGTTGCTAGGTAGGGACTATTTCTCTGGGATTTAGAAAAGTTATCTCTATTAATAGCCCTCAATTCCTGGTCCTTTCAAAATTTCAGTGATTGAGCCTCCACAATCCTCTAGGATAGAGAACTCCAGAGATTTACCACGCAGAGCAAGATGAACTAGAATTTCAAGCACATGGTTCCAAAGTTGCTTCTTTCATCCAGAACAGTCAAAATATTAGAAGGCATGATTAAAACCATCTTCACTTCTACCACTTTGATATTCTCGTTAATCTCTCTACTTCTGATACAATGATTTGTTACATGAAAATTGTAAAGAATTTCCCCTTCCAGGCATCATATCCCAAGATATCTCCACACAATGAACAATTCACATGAATTATCCTGAGTGGAACTATTAAGCATAGATTAGATAGATAGATAGATAGATAGATACTTTATTCATCCCCATGGGGAAATTCAACTTTTTTCCAATGTCCCATTCACTTGTTGTAGCAAAACTAATTACATACAATACTTAACTCAGTAAAAATATGATATGCATCTAAATCACTATCTCAAAAAGCATTAATAATAGCTTTTAAAAAGTTCTTAAGTCCTGGCGGTAGAATTGTAAAGCCTAATGGCATTGGGGAGTATTGACCTCTTCATCCTGTCTGAGGAGCATTGCATCGATAGTAACCTGTCGCTGAAACTGCCTCTCTGTCTCTGGATGGTGCTATGTAGAGGATGTTCAGAGTTTTCCATAATTGACCGTAGCCTACTCAGCGCCCTTTGCTCAGCTACCGATGTTAAACTCTCCAGTACTTTGCCCACGACAGAGCCCGTCTTCCTTACCAGCTTATTAAGCCGTGAGGCGTCCCTCTTCTTAATGCTTCCTCCCCAACACGCCACCACAAAGAAGAGGGCGCTCTCCACAACTGACCTATAGAACATCTTCAGCATCTCACTACAGACATTGAATGACGCCAACCTTCTTAGGAAGTACAGTCGACTCTGTGCCTTCCTGCACAAGGCATCTGTGTTGGCAGTCCAGTCTAGCTTCTCGTCTAACTGTACTCCCAGATACTTGTAGGTCTTAACCTGCTCCACACATTCTCCATTAATGATCACTGGCTCCATATGAGGCCTAGATCTCCTAAAGTCCACCACCATCTCCTTGGTCTTGGTGATATTGAGACGGAGGTAGTTTGAGTTGCACCATATCACAAAGTCCTGTATCAGTTTCCTATACTCCTCCTCCTGTCCATTCCTGACACACCCCACTATGGCCGTGTCATCAGCGAACTTCTGCACATGGCAGGACTCCGAGTTATATTGGAAGTTTGATGTGTACAGGGTGAACAGGACCGGAGAGAGTACGGTTCCCTGCGGCGCCCCTGTGCTGCTGTCAGACCTACAGTCTCCCAACCGCACATACTGAGGTCTATCTGTCAAGTAGTCCACTATCCAATCCACCATGTGAGAGTCTACTCCCATCTCCGTTAGTTTGTGCCTTAAGATCTTGGGCTGGATGGTGTTAAAGGCACTAGAGAAGTCAAGGAATGTAATCCTCACAGCACAACTGACCTCCTCTAGGTGAGAGAGTGATTTGTGCAGCAAATACGTGATAGCATCCTCCACTCCCACCTTCTCCTTATACGCAAACTGAAGAGGATCCTGGGCGTGCCTGGTTTGTGGCCTCAGATTCTGTATTATCAGCCGCTCCATGGTCTTCATAACGTGCGACGTCAAGGCAACAGGTCTGAAGTCATTCAACTCCTTTGGTTGTGGTTTCTTCGGTACCGGGACAATACAGGATGTTTTCCACTGTCTGGGTACTCTTCTCTGCTCCAGGCTCATGTTGAAGATGCGCTGTAGTGGTTCTCCCAGCTCAGTCGCACAGGCCCTCAGTAATCGTGGGGAAACTCCATCCGGTCCAGCCGCCTTGCTGGTACAGATTATACCATATATGCTGGTGATGGATTATAGATCCTTCACCATCACAACCAGCAAAAGGAGCTGTCATGTGAGACGGGCTCGAATTCGTCATCAAGCAATTTCAGCTCATTTGCATCTGTCATTCTGGAGATCCCAGCTGTGCCTTCAATGCCCGAGGTCGTATTTGCAATCTCTTTCTCCAGATGAAAGGTCACTTCGATTGTTTGCCCTGCTAATAATATCAGAGAGTATTTCACATCATTGGAATTTATCACCTTACAAAGTGTTTATAATCATATTGTCTTTTCAGGGAAATTGATAATTATGTCTAGAATAATGATTTTACCTTCAACTCCTGTACAGACTACAAGCTGATCAAATCCTGCTGACTTTTGCCATCAGTTCCAATCCACTCTGAAAACTGAGGCAAGTTCAGGACATGTGTGATTGTGCCAAGAAACATGGAAATCTGGAATAGATTTCATATCCTGGATTTGCCATTCTGTTCCAAGTTTGGGAGGCCATTGGCTGAGCTCAGTTTTGCTAGGAGTCTATTGAAAGTTAATACTTTTAAATATCTTAGGATAAAGTTTATTACGATCTAGATTAGCCACTGAAGCTTGGCTTCATGGTTGTCAGGAGCAGGTGTTGACACTTGCCCATTTGTAGGTGGATGGGTGATGTTCTGATCTCGTGCGGCAGAGGGTGAATGAGGTTGGTTCCGGGTAAACGCAGGTCTAAGGGGAGCCAAAGGCATTAGTTGGAAACAATGAACATGGTCAGCACAATCCGCCTCATTAAATCTGTCATGAACAACCAAGTGTGCAAAAGCTGTGCTTAACATTATTCATGTAAATTAACTTTCTTAAATTTAAAAAAATAACTCATGAACAAGGTAAAACAGACTTCTAATTACTGATAAATATTTGTAAACAAACTATGACTATGAACATATAAACAGATCCCTTTGAACAGGTATCTATGAAATTCCAATGCTCACTTTGTCTATGGGAGCTCTGATTTGTCTAAATTCAGTGGCCTTGGATACCAGAGCTGACACAATAATGGTACATCATATTTAGTGTCTGTAGGGTGTATAAATGTTGGGTAGGAGTGGTGAATAATAAAGATTTGCTGTGATACCATTGTTAGAACTGTGCAAGTGGAGTTTGCCCAGATGTTGGCTGATGACATTTGGTGTGTTCACTCACCATGAGAACATTAGTGAAGTCATTTGCTCCAGGCTTTCCCAGGACTCTGCTAACTTTGTCAGACCGCTGATCCCTCTTGAACAGCCTGTGAGAATGGAATACCTCTCTTCAGGTCCACACTTGGATTTCAGGGCTAGTATCCGAGAAGCAGATTCGTTGACTCTTGTGTCCTGTTGGCCCTGCCTGTTTCCAGTGCCCAGCAAGGTGTAGAATGATTTCCAGCAGTACTTGGAAGCAGAAAATATTCCATATTGTAGAGAGAACTCTGGTTCTTTACTCTTCATTGTTGTACACTAGTGAAACAAAGCACGATTGGAGCTGTTTGAACACACAAGATGCCATGCAAATTCTCTTTGATAAAAACATCTGAATCAAGCTGCTGTGCCTCTTTCAACTATCACTATTTTATCACGTGCATTAAAGTGCAAATGGATTTCTCTCACACCATCTTCACACCTGCACGAGACACTCAGCATTATTACATACAGAAACCAGACAAATACACTCATCACCGAGCCTCAGGGTCCAGGGCATGGTCCAGTACCAAACTGTGCAGTGAATTCTCTGATCTGAGCTGTTCAGAAACTGGCAATGTTACAAGTGATGACCAGAACGATCGGAGTAAAGGTGAACAGGACTTCCACACTAGTTTGCTATTCATTGATCCTGTGGCCATATGTTGGTGCCAGTTGAGAAAGGATTTAGACTTTGTTTGACAGTCGCCAAATTCAAATGGCAGGGCATTCATCAATACTCGAAAACTATCCGGAGCAGTGTTTGATCTGGGTATCCGGTGTCGGAATGACATCCAAGTCACAGTAGGGATTGGAAGAGATGGGAGAAGGTTAAAGCAAACATTTATCATTTTGATTATGTTCTCATGAGGTTCAAGTATTAATCTAAAGAATTTTATTCATAATACAACTAAACAAATGTTTATTATAATGATACAGGTCGAGTACCCCTCATCCAAAAATCAAAAACACAAATACCTCCAAAATCCGAAAATGTTTGAGTGCTGGTATGACACCACAAATGGAAAACTTCACAAGACACCTGAAAGGTCCCCAGGTGTCTGCACGCCACAGACAGCTCCCCAAACAGTTGGTTTTAGCAGCAGCTAATGGACTGGTGCAGAGTCAACAACCTGTCTCTGAATGTGAACAAAACAAAAGAGATGGTTGTTGACTTCAGGAGGGCATGGAGCAACCACTCCCCGCTAAACATTGATGGCTCCGTGGTAGAGATCATTAAGAGCACCAAATTTCTTGGTGTTCACCTGGCGGAGAATCTCACCGGTCCCTCAACACCAGCTCCATTGCAAAGAAAGCCCAGCAGTGTCTCTACTTTCTGCAAAGTCTGAGGAAAGTCCATCTCCCACCAGCCCCCCATCCTCATCACATTCTACAGGGGTTGTATTGAGAGCATCCTGAGCAGCTGCATCACTGCCTGGTTCGTAAATTGCAGCATTTCGGATCACAAGACCCTGCAGTGGATAGTGAGGTCAGCTGAGAAGATCATCGGAATCTCTCCTCCTGCCATTACGGACATTTACACTACACGCTGCATCCGCAAAACAAACAGCATTATGAAGGACCCCATGCACCCCTCATACAAATTCTTCTCCCTCCTGCCATCCGGGAAAAGGCACTGAAGCATTCGGGCTCTCACGACCAGACTATGTAACAGTTTCTTCCCCCAAGCTATCAGACTCCTCAATACCCAGAGCCTGGACTGACACCTTACTGCCCTATTGTTTTGCTTATTGTAATGCCTGCACTGTTTTGTGCACTTTATGCAGTCCTGGGTAGGTCTGTAGTCTAGTGTAGTTTTTTACTGTGTTGTTTTTTACGTAGTTCAGTCTAGTTTTTCAATAGTGTCATGTAACACCATGGTCCTGAAAAAACATTGTCTCATTTTTACTATGTGCTATACATAGCAGTTATGGTCGAAATGACAATAAAAAGTGACTTGAATTGACTTGTTTTCAGTGTCATCATAGCCAGACCTTCGTGCACTACTCAGTAATTATCATGTGTTTTGAATATACTGTATTAAATAAAACTACCTGCAGGGTATATGAAAAGTAAATGGATTTTGTGTTTAGACTTGGGTCCCATCCCCAAACTATCTCATTATATAGGTGCAAACATTCCAAACCCAAGCAGTTCGAATAAGGGATGCACAACCTCTATTCCTCTGTTTGATATTTGAAGAGATATTGACCTGGTGGTTAAAATAAAGGGCACAATAATATGACTTACAAACTAATGTGACTATATCAAGTTTTTGTTGGCATGTCACTGATGAACTTCCATTGCCATGGTAACAGAATCATTTGCTTCCTCTCATGATGCATTGACAGCTCTCCGAATGAAACACTCTGAAAGACTTGGACCACAATCCACGGAGACACTTGAGGCAGAGCTCAGGGAGAGCTGCATAGTCACTCAAATCATTGTTCTCCTTACTGATCGCTCACAGCGAGCAAGGTCAGTGGGACACTAGAGCAAACAGTGTACTGCTCAGGTGCTGAGGGCCATGCAGTGCATAAACTTCTTGTAGAGTTTCCAACAGCACGATACTCCAGAATTTTAAAATGGTTGTAAAGCACTTTGGAACGTTGTGAGATTGTGCAAGGAGCGATGTTTGACAGAGTGCAGCGATCACGGTTCACCCGTAAAACTAACATCAGTGGGCTTTGAAGGGGAACATTAGTGACTGGAGTCATACTCCGTGCATAGGAAGATGGTTGTGGTTATTCAATTCAAGCATCCCTGACCCAGGCAGGAATTACTCTAGGAAACATCCTAAACATCTCCATCTTGGTCATTTGGAAACAGATGGTTTATTATTATTAAATGTACCAAAAGCTTTTGTTTACATACTATCCAGACAGATCATTCCAAACTGCTTGCATCAATGACTGTAGCTGTTTCTGTAATAATGTCTTTCCCCATCGTGAGACAGAATTGAGGATGATCACTGACGTTTGCACAATGTTCATCACCATTCACAACCCCTCAGCCACTGTGCACACACAGTGACGTCTGGACAAACACTCAGGCACAGGCTGAAAAGTGACAAGCAATGTCTGTGTTGTGCAGAACGGGTGAACCCAAACGCAAGACACTGACACGGAGGCAGAGTTATCTGAAGAGTGTTTATTAATGGTTGCAGGGAAGGCCAGGGAGTGAGTATTAGGCAGAGGAAAGCAGAGGAGTGAGTGAGGCTTGACCGGGGATTGAACCCGGGTCACTGCGGTGAGAGCATGGCGTTTAACCACTGAGCCAGCGGAGAGTGTAGGCGGGCGGCGGGACGAGGAGGAGCAGGGATGCAGACAAGGGTGTGAGCGTGGCTGGAAGAGAACGGCAGGCAGGAGGATGAACGGGAAGGCAGGCAGCATGTAATGCTCCTGCTCACACAGAGAGACAAAGTTAACACAGGCAAACAACAGTGCGGAAACAAAACTCAGAATACACAATTCTAAGCGGCCTAGAACGTGAACTACCACACTGGCTGAAGCAATGATCTGGCAATGAGTGGATGGAAAGCCCAGATATTTATGCTGCAGGTTCGGTGAGATTCAGGTGCGTCACCATCAGGAGAACAAAGCGAACACCACACACACACACACACACACACACACACACACACAGAGGGGAGCAGGAGAATCACGGGGAAAAGGGAATTAGGAGAACGTGAGGAATGAACAGGTGGGATGGCCGGGACCGTGACAATATCCCCCCGCCCCCCCCAACGGGAGTCTCCAGGCGAACCAACAGGCTTGCCCGGATTGTCGACGACTCGGGCGGGTTGAGGGGTTCAGCAGGAGGGCAAAAAGGGCTGACAGACACAGGTTTCAGTTGGGAGACGTGGAACGTGGGACGAATGCGCATGGATCTGGGTAGCTTGAGTTTTATGTTGTTGTCTTTTGCGTTCTGGACTTGCTTCTCTTTTACGCCCTTGTTTAATCACAGGAGATGGTTGATTTCTTGATCTTGTAACTGATACTGGTGCTGGAGATTTTCCCGACTTTAGATCCGTTGTTGGTTTCTCTTTTGTGGAATTCAGTGAACACGTCTCTTGCTCAGTTACAGACAAATGCTCAGGACTGCTTACTTTCTCAGCTGCATGAGTGGTTGGTTACTAAACACCTCTCCAAGATCATGATATTCTACGGGAACGGTGGACAAGTCAGGGGGCTCAGAGGTGGACGAGGTCGCAGTGATCTCCATTGGGGGAAGGGCTGATTGTAGACAAGTGGAATGGCCGAACGAGCTCCAGCTGACCATCTTCCCAGTGGACCAGTCGATGTGGGGGTTATGACGGCGAGTGAGTAGGTGCTTAGTGGCGTCTTTATCGAAGACCTTTCTCATCTCCGCAATGAAACTGGCGAAAGAGGAGCAGATATCAGGTTGGGTGTCCCAAACTGCTGTGGCCCACACTAATACGTTCCCCCTTAGCAACCCAATGACATAAGCAACTTTAGACTTATCTGTGGAGTAGGTCTACGGCTGCTGTTCAAACACCAGGGAGCATTGGAGGAGGAAATCCCGGCACTTCCCCAGGTCTCCAGCGTGATGCTCCGGCTCTGGTACATGGGCGGGGTTCCAGGGGTGGGTTGAGTGATATGAGTGGAGACACGGTCCACCTGGTCACCGATCTGTGTGACATAAGAAGACGGGAAATGGATGTTCTCCATGACCTCCCAGAGGAGTTGGATGTGCTGTCCCAGTAGGGAACCCTGGCTGGCGAGAGCTTGTGTCCGCTGGGTCCATGTTGGCCTGATCGTTCTGTTGTGTAGAACGGGTGAACCCAAACACAGGACACTGACAAGGAGGTAGAGTTATCTGAAGAGTGTTTATTAATGGTTGCAGGGAAGGCCGGGGAGTGAGTATTAGGCAGAGGAAAGCAGAGGAGTGAGTGAGATTTGACTGGGGATCAAACCCAGGTCGCTGCAGTGAGAGCTCGGTGTTTAACCGCTGAGCCAGCGGAGAGTGTACACACAATCAGAGAGAGAGGATAGCAGGAGAAACCAGGGAAAAGGGAATTAGGAGAACATGGGGAATAAATGGGAAGGATGTCCGGGACCATGACGGTCTGTGCTCAAATGCCAGAGAGGGACCATTTCCAACAGGAGAGAAAGAGTCTGATCGTCTACCCATGACGTTCAATGGCATTACCATCATTGAACCTCCCACCATCAACAGCGGAGGGAACCATATAAATACCATGGCTACAAGACAAATCATAGGTTGGGTTTGTTACAATCAGTGACTTACCTCCTTACACCATATACAAGGCACGTCGGGAATATGACGGAAAACTCTCTACTTAGTGCAACTCGAACAATGCCCAAGTAGTTCGACGTTATCCAGGATAATTCAACTGTTCAATTAGCACCCTATCAGTCATCTGAAATGCACATTCTCTGCCCTCTGATGCACAGTGTGCCATCTACAAAATACACCCAGTTACCCACCAAGTCCACTCCTACAGCACCTCCCCAAGAGGTGGTCTCCACCACCAGGGACAAGGACAGCAGGCCCTTTGGAACACCAGGGAACCTTTAAGTTGAGCATCACCCGGCTTGAAGATATATCGTCATTTCTTCAGTGATGGAGACTAAATCGTGGCGACCTAAACCCCGTCTGCTCAGCGTGCGCACTTTCACCGGAGGTACTGGAACAGTAGAGGCAGCTCCCTGGTGTTCTCTGAAGAGCAATTGAGAAAGGGTCACGAATGCTGGCTTTGTTAGTAAAGACGGGACCTCAGACAGTAAACAAATCAAAATACAAGTACAGATCTTACTTTCAGGTGGTTTCAATCCGTTCCATGGTTTCACAGCTGAGCAGGAATTTCATTTCCGTAATAATCCTCTGACTCATCTGTTAACCCGTTGGCACAGCTCCTGTGTGGAACAGGGAGTGCTGTGATGTAGCAGTTGAAAGTCTTTCAGAAGCCAAGAATGGGCAATGATTTAAACAAAAATCTAAGAGGCAGCAGGACTGCACAGACATTCTTATCGTCTTAAGATAAGATCAAGGAGAATCCTAAGGGATTCAAAGTTCAAAGTAAAATTTATTATCCGAGTGTGTACATGTCACCACAGACAACCCTGAGATTCTTTGTCTGTGGGCATTCTGAGCAATTCTATAAAACAGTAACTGTAAATTGTAAACTTCAGGAACTGTTAATAGTAAACAAACTGTGCAAATATAGATGTAAATAAATAGCAAGCATGAAATAACTATATAACAGAGCCCTTAAATGAGCGTAGCTATCTGTGGTGAACTACGTATACCTGTCTGGACACGCCCCTCTGCTGACTGCTCCTGTGGCTCCTCCCACAGACCCCTGTATAAAGGCGATTGGAGACACGGCTCCTCCCTCAGTCTCTGAGATGCTGCTCCCCCTTTTGCTGCTAATAAAAGCCTATTGTTCACCTCCCATCTCCGAGAGTTATTGATGGTGCATCACTATCCCTGTTTGTTCAAGAGCATGATGGTTGAGGGGCAGTAACTGTTCTTGAACCTGATGGTGTGAGTCCTGAGGCTCCTGTACCTTCTTCCTGATGGCAGTAGTGAGATGAGAGCATGGCCTGGGTGGTGAGGATCTTTGATAATAGATGCTGCTTTTCTACGGCAACGTTTCATGTAGAAGTGCTCATTGGTTGGGAGGGTTTTACTCGATACTGGACTGAATCCACTACCTTTTGTAGGATTCTACAGATATGTTAAGAGCAAGAGGATTGCTAGGGATAAAATTGGTCCTCTGGAAGACCAGAATGATAATCCATGTGTGGAGCCAAAAGAGATGGGAGATCTTAAGTTCATTCTTTGCATCTGTATTTGCTCGGGAAATGGATACAGAGTCTGTAGAAGTGAAGCAAAGTGGCATCAACTTCATGGACCCTGTCCAGATTACAGAGGGGCAAGTGTTTGCTACCCTGAGGCAAAACAGGGTGGATAAATCCCCAGGACCTGACAAAGTGTTCCCTCAGACCCTACGGGAAACAAACTCAGAAATTGCCGGGGTCCCAGCAGAGATATTTAAAATATCAGAGGTACCAGAAGATTGGAGGATAGCCAATGCTGTTCCGCTGTTTAAAAGAGGCTCTGAACAGAAACCAGGAAACGATAGGGCAGTGAGTCTGACATCAGTTGGAAGGTAATCTCAGGGACCGGATGTACAAGTATTTGGATAGACATGGACTGGTTGAGGATAGTCAGCATGGCTTTGTGCGTGGCACATCATGTCTAACTAATCTAATGGAGTTTTTCCAAAAAGTTACCAGGAAGGTGGATGAAAGCAAGGCAGTGGATGGTGTCAACATGAAATTTAGTAAGTCATTTGACAAGGTCCTGCATGGGAGGCTGGTCAAGAAGGTTCAGTTGCTCAGCATTCAGGATGAGGGAGTAAATTGGACTAGGCATTAGCTTTGTGGGAGAAGCCAGAGATATGGTAGTAGCAGGTTGCTTCTCTAGCTGGGGGCCTGTGACCAGTAGTGTACAGTAGGGATCAGTGCTGGGTTCTTCATTGTTTGTCACTTAAAATCAATGATCTGGATGATAATGTGGTTAAACTAGATCAGCAAATTTGCAGATGACACCAAGACTGGTGGTGTAGTGGACAGTTAGGAAGGACATCATGGGTTGCAGAGGGATCTTCATTCGTTGGAAAATGGGCTGAAAAATAACAGATGGAATTTAATGCAACGGAGTGTGAGGTTTTGAACTTCAGTAGGACCAACTAGGGTAGGTCTTACATACTGAATATTAGGGTACTGAGGAGTGTGGTACAACAAAGGGTTCTGGGAAAGCAGATCCACAATTCCTTGCAAGTGGCGCCGCAGATAGATAGGGTTGAAAAGAAAGCTTTTGGCACGTTGGCCTTCATAAATCAATGTGTTGAGTACAGGAGATGGGTTGTTACATTGAAGTTGTATAAGATGTTGGTGAGGGCTAACGTAGAGTGTTGTGAGTGTAAACAGGGTTAGAAGAGTACAGAGAAAATTTACAAGGATATTGCTAGATCTGGAGGACCCGAGTTATAAGGAAAGATTGAATAGATTAGGACTGTATTCTTTAGAACGTAGAAGATTGAGAGGCAATTGAACAGAGGCATACAAAATTATGAGGGGTATAGATAGGGTAAATGCAAGCAGGCTTTTTCCACTGAGGTTGGGTGAGGCTATAACCAGAGGTCATGGCTTAAGTGTGAAAGGTGAGAAGTTTAAGGGGAACATGAGGGTAAATTTCTCCACTCAGAAGGTTGTGAGAGTGTGGAATGAGCTGCCAGTAGCTTGAGCTTGATTTAAACTGTTAAGAGAGTTGGGATAGGTACATGGATGGTAGGGATATGGTGGGCTATGGTCCCGGTGCAGCTCAATGGGAGTAGGCAACTTAAATGGTTTCAGTATGGACAAGGTCGGACAAAGGGACTGTTTCTGAGCTGTACAGGAAAAACAAATCTGCTCTTTGATGCATTTCATCAAACACTGGACCCCATTTTAAACTGGAGAGCAAAGAGTCGTCAGAAATGATTGAAGGAGAGAATGCACGCAGATTCTCTGGCTATAAAGTCAATAGGAGCCAATATCATCCTTCCCACTATTTCATCAGATCATGGCCGGGCTACAAATTAGAGACACAGGGGAATCTGGCTGCTGGGACAAAGCATCAGAGGAACTCGGCAGCTCAGGTATTCAGAATTTATTCAAGGGAAATGGACAGTCCATGTTTTGGGTTGAGACCTTCATCTGGGTAATTAATCCACTTTCCTGCCAGCTCAGGCAGTTCAGAATTTATTCAAGGGAAATGGACAGTCCACGTTTTGGGTCGAGACCTTCAGTTGGGTAATTAATCCACTTTCCTGCCTGGGTTCTGAAACCTTTCATGATTCTCGTTGTGGTTGATCTCTAACCTGACAAAACATGAACAAGAACTGGAAATATTAGAAATACTCAGCAAGCCAGACTGTATCCCTGAGAAATGAAACAATCAATCAGTGAGAAGAAACATATGAACTTTGATCTAGTTTCCCAGTTGTGTCTTTTGTTTCTGGACTCTCGCACTGTAAGGAATATTCTGGCGAGATACAATACTGCAGCCAACAAGACAGATCAATGTGGTGCTGCACCAGCCAAAGGGAGCCCATGACTGTTTTGTGCAAAGTCCGACCATGTCAAATACTTAATTACAGTCAGCAGGCTGATTTGCAATGTAAACTGTGGACAAAGTTGAGAAGGGTGAATACAGGACAGAAGGTATTATATTTGAATGTGCACGGCATACGGAATAAAGACGATGAACTTGCAGCACAGTTGCAGATTAGCAGGTATCATGTTGCAGGCATCACTGAATCACGGCTGAAAGAAGATTACAAAAGGGAGCTTAATGTCCAAGGATACACATTGAAAGGACAGGCAGAGAGGCAGAGGGGGGCAGCCTTGTTCTGATGGTAAAAAATGAAATGAAGTTGAATTATTAGAAACAAGTGACATAGGGTCAGAAGATGTTGAATCATTGTGGATAGAGCTAAGGAATTGAAAGGGTAAATAGATCCTGATGGAAATTGTATATAGACCCCCAAACAGTAGTAATTCGTGGTCTACGAATTGCAATGGGAGATAGAAAATGCGTGTCAAATGGGCAATGTTACAATGGTCATAGGGGATTTCAATATGCAGGTAGGTTGAGAAAATTGGGTTGGTGCTGAATTCCTGGAGGAGGAATTTCTAGAGTGCCTACGGGATGGCATCTTATGGTTAAACACACTAGGGGATGAGTTATTCCGGATTGGGTGCTGTGCAATGAATCTGAATTGAATAGAGATCTTAAGGTAAAAGAACCCTTGGGGGAAGTGATCATAATATGATCAAGTTCACCATTAACTTTGAGAAAGAGAGACTAGAATATCAGTATTACAGTGGAGTAAAGGGAATTACAGAGGCATGAGAGAGGAGTTGGCAGAATTGATTGGAAAAGAACACTGGCAGGGATGACGGCAGCGAAGCACTGACTGACATTTCTGGAAGCAATTCAGAAGGCACAGGATATATACATCCCAAAGAGGAAGCCTTATTCTAAAGAAAAAATGACACAACCATGGCTAACAAGAGAAGTCAAAAGCAACATAAAAGCCAGAGAGGGCATATATAGTGCAAAAATTAGTGGGAAGTTAGAAGATTGGCAAACTTTTAAAAACCAACAGAAGAAAACTAAAAAAGTCATTAAGAAGGTAAAGGTGGAATACGAAAGTAAACTAGCCAATAATATTAAAGAGGATACCAAAAGTTTCTTCAGATACATGAAGTGTAATAGAGAGGCGAAAATGGATATCAGACCACCACTGAAAAACTATGGGGGAGAATGAAATAGCGGATGAATTGTATATCTGTGAGCACTGTGGCCTCCGGTATATCAGTGAGACCTGATGTAGATTGGGAGACTATTTCGCCAAGCACCTACACTTCATAAGCCAGAAGAAGCAGGATCTCCCAGTGGCCACCCATTTTAATTCTATTTCCCATTCCAATATGTCAATCCATGGCCCCCTCTACTGTTGTGATGAGGCCACACTCAGGTTGGAAGAACAACACCTGATATTCTGCCTGGGTAGCCTTCAACCTGATGGCATGAACATTGATTTCTCCAACTTCCAGTAATGGCTCCCCCAACCCTCACCTTCACCAGTCCCCAACTGCTGTTCCTCTCTCAGCTTATCTCCTTGCCTGCCCATCGCATTCCTCTGGTGCTCCTTCCTCCTTTTCTTTCCTCCATGGCCTTCTGTTTTGTGTTATCGAACTCCCCCTTCTCCAACCCCGTATCTCTTTCACCAATCAAGTTCCCAGCTCTTTACTTCATCTCACCACCTCCCGGTTTCACCTATCACCTTGTGTTTCTCTCTGCCCACCCACACTTTTTAAATCTACTCATCTATCTTTCTCCAGACTTTTTAAAGGGTCTTGACCTGAAATGTCGACTGTACTCTTTTCCATGGATTCTGCCTGGCCTACAGAGTTCCTCCAGCATTTTATCTGTGTCGTTTGGACTTCCAGCATCTGCAGATTCTCTCTTGTTTAAGTATTTTCACTGTGGAAGACACTAGCAGTATGGTGGAAGTTCCAGGAGTTGGGGGCATGAAGTGTGTGAAGTTACCATAACTAGAGAGAAGGTTCTTGGGAAACTGAAAGGTCTGATGTCATCTGGACCGAATGGTGTGCACACTAGAGCTGTGGAAGAGGAGGCTAAAAAGATCATGGAGGCATTAGTACTTATCTTTCAAGAATCACTAAACTGTGGAATGATTCTGGAAGATTAGAAAATTGCAAATGTCACTCCACTCTTTGAGAAGGGGAAGAGGCCGAAGAAAGAAAACTATAGACCAGTTGGTCTGACAGTGGTTGGGAAGATGTTGGAGTCAATTATTAAGGATAAGGTCTCAGGGTACTTGGAGGGATATGATAAAATAGGCCTAGTCAGCATGGTTTTCTCAAAGGAAAATCTTGTCTGACAAATCCATTGGAATTCTTTAAAGAAATAACAAGCAGGATTGACAAACAAGAATCGGTTTATTTTGTGTACTTGGATTTTCAAAAGGCCTTTCACAAGGTCCCACACATGAGGCTGCTTAACAAGCTATGAGCCCATGGTATTTTAGGAAAGGTTCTGCATGGATAGTGGCTGATTGACAAGAGGCAAAGAGTGAGAATAAAGGGAGTTTTTCTGGTTGGCTGCCAGTGACTTTTGGTGTTCCACAGTGGTCTGTGTTGGGACCAATCTTTTTAACGTTATATGTCACTGATTTGGATGATGGAATTGATGGCTTTGTTGCAAGGTTTGCAGATGCTATGAAGAGAGGTGGAAGGGCAGGTTGTTTTGAGGAAGTAGAGAGGCTACAGAAGGGCTTAGACAGATTGGAAGAATGGGCAAAGAAATGGCAGATGGAACAGAGTGTTGGGAAGTGTATGGTCATGCACATTGGTAGAAGAAATGAAAGAGTTGACTATTTTCTAAATGGAGAGAAAATACAAATATCTGAGGCTCAAAGGAACTTGGGAGTCCTTGTGCAGGATTCCCTAAAGGTTAAGTTGCAGGTTGAGTCTGTGGTGAGGATGGCAAATGCAATGTTAGTATTTATTTCAAGAAGAATAGAATATAAAAGAAAGGATGCAATGTTGAGACTTTATAAAGCACTAGGCCTCACTTGGAATATTGTGAGCAGTTTTGGAACCCATCTCTTTGAAAGGATGTGCTGAAACTGAAGGGGGTTCAAGAGGCTTTGGGGCCATCAATGGAATTTAGATTAATGGGGGGGGGGGGTGTGACCTGATTGAAATCTGTCAAATGATTAAAGGCCCTGACAGAGTGGATGTGGAGAGGATGGTGAAGAGTCTAAGACCAGTGAACACAGCCTCAGAATAGAGGAGTGTCCTTTTCGAATGGGGAGGAATTCTTTCACCACAGAGTAGTGAACCTGTGGAACTCTTTGCCACAGGCAGCTGTGGAGGCCAAGGCAGAGATTGATAGACTCTTGATTCTTCATGGAATGAAGAGATATGGAGAGAAAGCAGGAGACTGGGGCTGAGAGGAAAACTGGATCAGTCATGATTGAATGGCAAAGCAGACTCAATGGGCCAGCTGGCCTAATTCTGCTCCTATATCTTATGGTCTTAAAGTTGCAGCATGATGGAACATCCCTTTGTGCTGTGCCCAACTTTGCCTCCAAGTATGGCAAATTGTGCCGACACTGACAGGGGAAGACAGGGCATGGGAGGGGGGTATTAAAACACCCCCTGCATAATTCACACACATGGAGGAATGGGCGATAACAAATACAACAAAAAGCATTTATAAAAGAACTTAGCTGGAAGAGAATGGTTGCCAAACCCATCAACAGCAGACCAATAAGATGGCACCAAAGTGGACATCAGCCTTTTGCTTACAGCCGACTGTACATCAATGTGCCAGTCCTGCATGGGTCCCAGACACACATGCATGGAGAAACTTTGCACAAGTGGTATTTAAACATCCTTTGCACACTGCCACTGCACGCACACATGGAGGATCCACAGCAGATTTCTAGATGTATCACTAAATCCCATTTTTGACAAATTCGGCAGTGTAATACATAAACGTGTTTTAAACTCCGTGATAGAAAGAGGATACTCAGAAATTCTACCTTATGGTCTTTAATTGCCTTAAAGACTGTTAATAACTTACTGTATATTCAGTGAATGTAAGCCTTGTGCATGCAAACTTTCCTCTTTATACAATTTTCTGATGGTATCATTCTAACGTGCACATCAGAGGCAATGTATTCTACTGACATTAAAGCTGTGACTATACTCGAAATGTCCTTCATTTGCTATAAACTGTTTCTGCCTGAAATACATCTTGTTTTTATATTCAAGTTGCATAAGAACAGGATTTAACCTGGTTGAAATTGCACAGGTAACAGTTTCTGGGTGCAATTACACTCATGGGGAATGGGTTCAGGGTCTTCCATGTGCTGCACACGTCTGCGTTCAGTGTTTCCACTCCCCCAGCTGCACTCCAAATAACATTACCTGGTGCAGATCTCGCATTCCCCCTTTGCCAGTCAATCTATTGAAGCAGAAAGGTCATAGAATACACAGAAATGAAGTGGAATCAGGAGGATTTGGAGCTAATGTATTACCACAAGAGAGAAAACTAGGGAGAGCAAGTGAGGGAAAACTAGGGAGAGCAAGTGAGGGAAAACTAGGGAGAGCAAGTGAGGAACGCCGGTTGTCAAATGAGTTAACGGGCTGAATTAACACAAAGCTTTACAGACTGGGAACAGGGGAAATCTTTCAGGAGTGTAGAAAGTGAAGGAGGGAGTACTTAAAGAATTTAGGGGGGGGCACGAAATACAACTGGTGAACAAGATTAAGGGAAGAAAAATAACTTATATAGCATTTTGTAAGTATATTAAGGCAAGAATTTAATCAGAGAGAGAATAGGGGCCTTACATGAAGTCATACGACAGAGGCTGAGTTGCGAACACTTATCTATATTCACCAAAGAGATGGACAATTCAGGGAGGGGTGTAGTGAAATTGTGGAGCACGTTAACATTAAAACAGAAGGAATTGAATGTCTCAGCTGGCTGACTTACTGCCTTGTTATACCGCTGCCCTTTAGGACAGCAGTGAAGGTCCTCCATCTCTGGTGGTGCTCAGGGCTTCCCTCTTCATATCAGTAGCTTCCCCTCAGTTTTCACTGCTGTTAGTCTTGCAAGACCCAGGCAGAGACTCAGGAAAACCATCACACTCAGATGTAGAAGGATTCTTCATTGCTGTTTCCATAGCAACTTTGTTTTACCAGTCAGTGTTGTTAGCTCTGAGCTGAACCCCCTGAACCTGGAGGACCAGTGGACCGCTCTTAGTCTGTTCTCTACCCTTTGACCTGTTTGGCATGGGTGATCCTACCAAGAGCCAAAGCATAAAGCCCTGACTCCAGCCAACATAATTCTCCAGGTCGTTGAGGTATGCAAGCCTCCAAACCATGACAAGATTGTGGTCCTTTTGAAGGCTTAGCAGACTGATGGTTGGATAAATCCCAGGGGCTTGGCAAGCAGAGTCCCTGGACACTTCTGGAGGCAAGGGAAGAGATTGTCAAGGCTCTGAAAGGGATGTTTGAATCATCCCTTGCAGGTGAGATGCCAGATGACTGGAGGACAAAAGATATGATAACTTTGTTCAAGAAAAGCAAAATAAAGCAGGCAAGTCTGTGGGAGGGAAGTTACAGGAACAAGTTCAGAGGGACAGGATGATTCTGCATTTGAAAAGGCTTGGATTAATCAGAGGTATTCATTTTTTTCTTTAAGAGGGAGATGTTGTCCAACTAATTTGACTGAAGTTTCAGAAGAGATACCTGACCATACTGAGGGGCACAGTGTGATTGATGTGTTCTGAATGGACATCAGCAAAGCTTTTGACAAGGGCCATCACGGAGACTAAGTTAGAGCTCATGGGATTCAGGGCAAAGTAGCAATCAGACTCAAACGTTTTGGTAATAGAAGGCCAGAGGGTAATGGTGGAAAGTTGGTTTACTATTTGTTATGTACATTAACAACTTGAATACAAATGTACATTGCATTACTGAGTTTGTAAATGACATGAAAGATCAGTCGTGTTATTGATAATGAGGAGGATAAAGACATGGTGATCCTATTGAAAGGTCTCAAAATATCGATAGTTAATTTCACTTCATAGATGCTTCCTGACCTGCTGAGTTCTTTCAGTATTTTGGGTGTGTTGCACAAGGCATCTTGGTTAGTCATTTAGCTAAATTGCCCCTAATGTAGGTGGGTGGAAAGAGCATCAGTAATCTACTGGACAAGAAATCAAGTTGAGGGAAGGGGATTGTTGAGATTATTCTGAGAGTTGGTATAGACTCAATTGGTCTCATTTACCATCATGAGGAAATGAGAAAAGTGAGGATGAAAGACCAGCTCTCATTTTGACATATCTGACAAGGTTACAAGCCAACTTCATACTTCAAGGGTTTCCCCTTCCAGCTAACAATATACCAGCTCCCCCTCCGACTGGATCTGCTAACGCAGGCTTCCTAAACTTGACTGGATTTAACAATATACCAGCTCCCCCCCCCCCCCCCACCCCGAGTGGATCTGCTAACACAGGCTTCCCACCTTTATAATGCCACAGACCAATACCATTAAGCATGGGTTCTGTGGAGCCCGGGGTGGGAACCCCTGTTCTAATGATACGTCTCTGGCCCTCTTGGCACGTGGGACATCCCAACTGCCCTTTATCTCATGCAGCAGGTTCTTTGTTTCCTGCTGAACTGTGTGCCCCGTTCCACGACATCCCGTCACTCCTCCATGACAGCCACTGTGTGTATTGTTTATGTTTGGTTGCCATGGTAAATGGACCTGTGGGAGCCGATTCCCTCTTGTGATCGGTGGGTGCAAAGTGTTGGCGGCCGAGTGTGGTCACATTCAGAGATGCAGAGGTCCTGTTTTGGTAGACATTTCTGAGAGTAGTCTGTTCTCACGCCACTTCAAACAGTTTTTGAAACGACAGAATTATTTTGGAGAAGAATATTATCTCTATGAATACTTACAACAATAAATGATGAAATGCCATTTTGAGACAACACTGCTCAGAGTAGACCACAAAAGGA
Organism: Hemitrygon akajei; assembly: GCF_048418815.1. NCBI lineage: Eukaryota > Metazoa > Chordata > Chondrichthyes > Myliobatiformes > Dasyatidae > Hemitrygon > Hemitrygon akajei. The sequence continues at coordinate 40,228,518 of NC_133131.1, forward strand.
ATCATTCTGGGCATTCAAGTCTTCCTCTCTTTTGTATTTTCCTGTGGTATTTGATTCATGCCTGTACCTAATAAAGTGGCCACTGAGTGTATGTTCAGGGTCTTCTGCTGTCGTAGCCCGTCCACTTCGAGGTTCGATGTGTTGTGCATTCAGAAATGTTCTGCACACCACTGTCCTAATGTGTGGTTATTTGAGTTATTGTCACTACCTGTTAGTTTGAACCAGTCTGGCCATTCCCCTCTGACTTCTCTCTAAGAATGCGTTTCTGTCCACAGAGTGGCCACTCACTGAATTTTTTTTTGTTTTTCACACCATTCTCTAAACTCTAGAAACTGTTGTGCATGAAAATCCCAGGAGATCAGCGGTTTCTGAGATACTCAAACCACCCCATCTGGCACCAACAATCATTCCACAGTCACTTAGATCACATTTCTTCTCCACTCTGATGCTTGGTCTGAACAACAACTGAACCGCTTGACCATGTCTGCATGCTGATTTGCTGCTAGACGATTAGCTAAATATTTGTATTAATGAGGTGTATAGGTGTACCTAATAAAGTAACCACTGGCTCCATATATTGTACCAGCTCTGTATATTTGTAATACAACTTCCTTTGGTTTTTAATCTCTTACAACATTGAAATTAACTTTAGAATTAGAACCAAACAGTAGAGAAGACAGCCGTTTGGGTCAGAGTTTCTCTTTAGCTTTATGCTCCTATTATTCCAACTCTCTACATTTTATTTCACATTCAGTAACTCTCCCTTAATCCACGTGCACAGGGCTTTACAGGTGCCAGACTAGCAGATTCTCCAGACTACCTGCTACTATTCTGATTAATATCCCTCAGTAACAAGGTGTTACAATAAAAGTTCCTGGGAATGAAGCGAGTTTAAATAGAGCTCAGGAGACAGGATTCTGTTTCAGAATCAGGTTGATTATCTCTGAGTTACACGTCATGAAATGTGTTGATTGAAGCGAGCAGGGAGCAGGGGCCCCGGAGAGTGGAAAGGAAGTGTGGTGACCCAAGGGTCAGTGATAAGAATGGTAACACCCTTCAGCCCAGCTGCTCATGACAAAACTATACCCATCAAAACTACTGTCCTATGCCCACACGTGGCCGATATCCCTATAATCTTTCTCACTGATGTACAAATCCCAAATGTTGTTCCTGTACCTGCCCCACCAGTTCCCCTGGCAACTCGTTCTGTATATGTACCACCCTGTGCATGAAGGCATTGTCCTCTGGTGAGCCAGATGCTGATCCATCAGCATTTTCAGCTAGCAGCTTATCAGGATTTCATTTTGAAACTTTCTGCTAAATCTGTTTTCAATTTAATCAGATCTCCATGATTCTCTTGGTCATCAAGGATATTCCTGGCTACAAGTCCCAAGGTCACCGACTTCCACCAGTATCAGCACATATGGCCCCTTTATTTTACACAGAACACAGAGCAGTACTGGAACATGCCCCTTGACCCATAATTCTGTGCCAAGCACAATGCCAATTTAAATATTCCCTTCAGACTGCATGTGATCTAAATAATTCCAGTCCCTGCATATTCATTTAAAAGCCTCTTGACAGTCACAAACACGTCTGCTTCCACTAGAACCTCGGCAGCACCTTCTAGGTACCTATTGTTTGTTATGTTTGTTCTTTAACAAAGACAAACTTGCGTGGGTAAAAATGCTAAAACTATCTTATTTACAGAATAGCGTCAGCTCTACCACATTTTCCTCCAGACATTCATCCCACCCAATCATGTGTCTGTCCTGTTCTCCAACATCACTTCCGGTTCCCGGTGAACCACCCGCATTGCCCACTGGGAACTGAAGTTCTTTATTACATACACACATGACAACATATCTTCCCCTTTAAAGCAAGCAACCACAATACTATGTCTTCATAATCCTGCAAGACACAATAATCCTTCCCACAAAGATAATTACATTGACTTCTATTTAATTAAACAAATACAGCCCCTTATTCACTCAGTTACTCTCAATCCATCTCTGTGGTGGCTTAATGATCTCTTTTTGACAGATGTCTTGCTTTCATTTGCTGTGTTAATATTAGCGTCTTTTTGAGAACTCTGATCTACATGTTCATTTCCTTCACATCACGATCACTCTGTTCAGCACTGGCCACCTGACCATCATGCTGCTGTAGCTGGTACAGATGCTTATTGAAGGAGAAGTCCTTGTGCTTCTCTTGCATAACCTCTCTGAAGCTCTCATGGATGCTGTTAAGAATTTCTTGAGTTACGTCAGATAAGCATCTCTCAAAGATATCTGCGTACTCTTTCATGAGTGAATTGTGGTACATTGGTCTGTGAAACCACTACAAAAACTCCTTTCAACAAGTTAAGCTTTTCACATGCACTCAGGCATAATAATTGGCTGTACTCTTTTTTTCTACAAGTAGCTTTTGGTTCTGCCCCTTGTGCTTGAAGGACATTATACAGCTTCCTGTTCCTTTTACTGGAATGTTCTCTCATTCCAGTCACTTTTAACTTCACTGGGTAAATCTTGCTCTTTATTTTGAGAGACTTATAATCATCGATGGATAACAGATTTACCTGGGCTTCAGTGTCAAGCTTGGATAGAATTACTGTCACAACCCAATCTGTTTTACCAGCATCAGCAGTCAACAGAGAATCTACAAAGATATCCTCCATTTCCCCATCAACTGCGTGTACCTTTCCCTTGGTAGCATTTTGCAAAATAATTCTTCTTCCCACAGTTGTTAAAGGACTTTCCATAAGCAGGACATGTCTCTGGGATGTGCCTAACTCCACATTGGCTGTCTGAACCACCCCTTTGCTATGCTGATGCTTTAGGAAACACCTTGTGCTCTACCCATTTGTTCTCACAGCATGCAGGCCTGTTTCTGCTCTGTTCAGCTCTTTAGCTTGTCTCGTGTGCTCTCCATTGTCCTACACATATTTACAACCTTTTCTAGCATGCAATCTTTCTCGCAGAACAAGTTTTCCCCGAGCCCATAATTTGAAGTTCCACAAACTATTTTGTCTCTGTCTAGTGAGTCTCTCAATTCTCCAAACTCACAGGACTTACTCAGTGTGAGAAACTCAGCTGAGTATTAGTCAAAGCTAACACTTTGTTTCTGTTCACAGGAGAAGAACGTCTACCTCATACGTAACATTTTTACTTGGGACCAAGTACTGAAATTTTATCATCAGTGTGTCCAATGTCAAGTCTGTCTCATCATTTGAAAGCAGTTTTCGATGTCCAAAGCACCAGAAAAATGTATGTTTTTAATCCCCGCCCCACCCTGCCGGCTCTGCTGACCACTAAATATTTACTGAATCGTTGTTTGAAGCATTTCCCGTTATAGCTGGCTTGCCGGTGACTGGTCAGCAGCTTCTCTCCGTCTTTTCAGTCACACTTCGTATTTACACCCAGCACCACGTCGTGTTTGTTCATTACCAAAGACACACACGCGAGGGTAAAAACACCGAAACGATTTTATTCACAGAATGGCTTCAGCTCGGCTGCATTTTACTCGGATCCTTCAGCCGGCCCAAGCACGTGTGTCTGTCCCATTCGTGAACGTCACTCCCGGTTCCGGGTGAACCACCCGCATTGCACACTGAAGATCACGGTCCAAGGTTCATTTCAATGTCAAGTACTTCTCTTAGTTCTTTACTGTGTACAGACACAATAACACGCCTTTGGTGGGAAGGAAGGCAAATGGGACGTTCGCAGTCATTTCGAGTGGACTGGAAAATGAAAGCAAGATGTAATGCTGAAGCTTTATTAAGCACTGGTCAGACAGCTTTTGGAGTATTGTGAACAGTTCTGGGCCCCTCATTTAAGAAAGGCTGTGCTGGCATTGGAGAGGCTCCAGAGGAGGTTCATAAGAATGAGAAGCATTTGATGCTGTAGTCCTGTAATCACGGGAGCTTAAAACACGGAGTGGGATGTCATTGAAACTATTGAATATTGAAAGGCCTCGATGGAGTGGATGTCTCCTATAGTAGGGGAGTCTGGGACCAGAGGGCACAGCCTCGGAATTGAAGGATATCCCTTTAGAACAGAGATGAAAAGAAATTTCTTTAGTTAGAGAGTGATGAATCCATGGAAATCATTGGCACAGATGGCTGTGGAGGCCAAGTTGCTCAGTATATTAAAAGCAGAGGTTGATCATGTCTTGATTGGTAAGGGTGTCATATGTTACAGGGTGAAGGCAGAAAAATGGAGTTGAGAGGGATAATAAATCAGCTGTGATTGAATGGCGGAGCGGATTCGATGAGCCAAATGGCCCAATTCTGCTCTTGTGACCTGCAGTCCTATGGTCTCACTATGGTTAAAAAAAACTTGCCCCACAAATCTCCTTCAAACCTTATCCCTCTCCCCTTAAACCTATTCTCAGTAGCATTTGGTATTTCTACCGAGGAATGTTCTGGCTGTCTACTCTAAAACTGTCATAAACTTCTTCGAGGTTTCTCCTCAACCCCTGATGGTCCAACAAAGATTGTGAATTATAAATCAGTTTATTATTGTGACGTAGCACTGTACCATGATGAACTTGTCCTGCATAATGTTCACACAAATTAATTCATTACAATGACACATTGAGGTAGTACAAGGTAAAAACAATAACAGAGTGCAAAATAAAGCGTTTCGGTTACAGAGAGAGTACAGTGCAGGCAGACAGTGAGGCACAAGTTCACAATGAGGTAGATTGTGAGATAAAGAGATCATCCTGTCATAAACAACCCAAGTTTGTCCATCCTCTCCTCATCGCACGTACCCTCTAACCCAGGCAGCATCCTGGTAAACCTCGTCTGCACCCTCAGTAAAGCCTCCACATCGTTCCTGTAATGGGGCAACAAAGCAGCTCAATCCTGATTCGATGAGCTCAGAGCAATGTACCTAAGGCAGTGCTGGGCATAACTAAATGCAAGTTGTTGAGCTGATCACGTGGTTCCATTCCCTCTGTTCCAATACCATTACTCACCAATGTCTGTTGAACAATGTGGAGAATTACCCAGCTGCATCCTAACCACTAAACGCAGGACAAATCCCGTCCAAGTAATGACTGCCCCGCCTGCCTGTAACCAATCATTGGCAAAGTGGTGACTGCTGTCACTGACAGAGCCACCAGCAGAACCAACTTCCTCTCAATCTCCTCCTGCCAGGACCATGAAGCTCCAGATCTCACCACTGCCGTGTTCCAATAAGGACCACAAAATTCTGCAGCTGCAAAGAGGGAGACTGCTCCTGGATCCAACACGGTTTGTCTGAGTATGGTATCGAGGAGTCCTGGTAAAAGTGAAGTCAGTGAGAATCACATTGAACACTGTCGACTGATTGCTGTCAGAACTGGAACAAATGATAACAGTTGTGGTTTCTGAAGGTCATTCTTCTCGACTCCGGGAAATCACTGCACCATTTCCGTTAAGTGATGTCCTGGGCACAGCCTTTCTCTTCAGCCGCCTGCTTTTTCAATGACCTCCACCGTGTGGTCACAAACGGGGATATTTGACGATGAGTGCATGATCAGTTCTGTTCACAACTCATGATGACACAATCATTGCTTTTGTGCACCCAAACCCTGAACAATGTTCTATCAGGACCCTTTGTGGCAAGTGACAGTTATATTCCACAAGTGCCCAGGGATGATCATTTCCAATGGAAGAACCGAGCTCCCTGCACCTGACACTCGATATTATTGCCACTGCTGGATTGGCCATCAGAGCAAGTTCCAGGTTGGGTGATCTACGAGTGACCCCGCAGACCTTTCTCAATGCGTATGGGACAAGTGGAGAGTTGAACAGACTAAACTCTCTCCATTTGCCCGGGTCAGTGCAATCCTAACAATACAAATCAAGCCAATTGACTGGGACCCTGTCCATGACGTAAGTAATTCACTCCTTCCATCAGCAACGCCACAGTGCAATTTGTAATCAGAATGCAGCAGTTTGAAAAGTTTTTTTTCACAATATTCCCAAAAGTTACAGCCTGTATTACTGGAAGGAAATAAATAGCAGGTGGATCAGAATACCAACACCGACAACATACTCTCCAAGTCATGGATCAACCAGACTTCAAAACATTGTTGTTTACTGACACTGGATCGAAATCCTTACGAACTGTAGGAGAATCTTCACCATAAGTGATTGGAGCAATTTAAAATCACTGCTCAGCTCTGCTTTCACAAGGTAATGAAGGATGAGCAACTGATGTTGATCTTGCCAGCGTGTTTATAACTCAAGAATCAATGAAAAAATCTTATGAAATAGGAAAGCAAATGCTACAATACGTGTGTTATAACTCAGTAAGAGTGTAGCTGTTAGTGACCAGCAGTTTGTACCCCTAATCTTCAATCTCACGTGCATCGTGTAGTTTAATTAGTAAATGTAAAGTGAGAAGGGTGTCACCTCACAATCAGCAATGATATATTTCAGCTGTGTATGGTGACAATGCTGTCGCCGGTCTGAGTGGAAGTGATTGGATAATTACCTTGTCTCAATCCTATTGGTTACTCCGTGATTAGAGACCATGAGTGATCTGTACATTCTACCTGTGTATATTTCAACAAAAAGCAAAGCCCAGAGTTTAGTCAAAGACAAAAACTGTGATGCACCATCAATAACTGTCTGAGACGTGAGGCGAGATATCGGCTTTTATTGACTGGAAGAAAGAACAAGCAGCAATTGACCACCATGCTACATCCTGGAGACTGAGAGGCAGGGCTCAGGCCCCAATCGCCTTTATACCGGGGTCTGTGGGAGGAGCCACAGGAGCAGTCAGCAGGGGGGGTGTGTCCAGACAGGTATATGTAGTTCACCACAAACTGTAAGCATGAAGAAATGCTAGTGTTAAAATTCAGTGAAATTTCACATTTTGAACTTCAAGCATCTTTAACCTTCACTTTAGTTTCTCTAACGCGCTAAGAAGATACCTGGCAAAATGTTTACCAGTCCTGACGAAGGGTCTCGGCCCGAAACGTCGACAGCGCTTCTCCCTATAGATGCTGCCTGGCCGGCTGTGTTCCACCAGCATTTTGTGTGTGTTGTTGTTTAAAATGTTTACCTGTTAATTACTCTGAGTGGAGGCTGGATCTGTAGAACCAGCTCTGTTGGGTAGTTTAAGAGTGAAGTCTGTGGGGACAAAGGGATGAGAAAATCTGCAGGTATTTTAATGAAAAAAGTAGATTTGAATTAGAGGAGAACCGGGAAAGCAACCCAGATCCACAGTCTGGAGTTCTTTTCCTGTCTTAAACCAGTTCACCTGAAATTACAATTCATTGCAGAAATTAACTAAACTCGGATCTTTAAACCAGGTTATTCTCCGGAATGAATTTATTATTGAAGATTACAAATATCTGAATGAAAGTTGTAATTACTAATGACATGATGATGAGTAAACTGGAGAAGGAGAGCGGGACACCTTGTGCCCTGCTGTCAGTCCTGTGCCTTGCGTGAAACACTGTATTTGTGATCAGTGGAGTGCAGACAGTTGGCTGCTGAGCGCTGGGACAAATCGTTCAATAGGTGGCCTCAACCTGTGTTCTCTGCAGCTCAGAATAAAGAGTGATTTTATTGAAGCGTGCTGAGAGATTTGTTACAAGTATTAACCCTCAATAATAATGATCAGTTAGTACAGTGAGAAACTGTATTTACTGAAAAGTGCTCATTAGATGAGACAATAAAGGTACATGAAATTGCAAACTCAGTAACTGTGTGCACACCCACTATTTTCTCTGACCACCCACAGACAGTCAAAGAGGAGAAAAGGCAATATGTGGGGAAAGGAGTCAACAGTGGCCAGGCATTCCTCATGATCCCAGTGTAATCTCCACAGTTCCAACATGGGGGCCATTCACTTCTTTCAGTCTCCACTAATTTCCCACTGTCTGTATTTGATTTTTTGTGCTAATGGCGACTTGCACCCATCAGGAAGGAGCACCGGCGCCACCTACTGTATTGGAGTGTGAACAGGAGCCACGGCAGGGGTCCGATCCTGCCTCCCAAACCTGGTGAATTAAAATGTTCTCCACAACTTAACCATCCCTGCCTCAGGTGCCAGAATATCCTGCAAACCAGGCACCCCAGACCTGCCCAATCATTGCCTAAACAGTTTCCTACATTACTACAAATATCTGTGGCACACCATGGTCACATGTTCCACCATCTCTGGGACAGTACAAAAGTCACACCACCCATTCCCATGCTTAGCAACAAGTGCAAACCCGCATGTTCATCCCTCCAATTCCTTCCCAAAGGCACCTCCCCTGAACTGATGGGAACAAATTGTCCCACCTCCTTGTCCCACTCCTAGCCCACAATTGCTGCCATTTTCCATTTCCAGCCAACCTAATTCAAGATCTGGCTTCCTATATTGACTATAATATCTACCTGCAACCTCGTAAGTGCCTGTTTTGCGACATCATCTGCCCTGACTGTATTTCTAAAGTCCTCCATTCTTATTCTTTTCCTCATCAGCTCAGTCTGTGATGTTTCAATTTCATTGGCTCAAGCTCATCTGACTGACCCCTGTGTCAGAGACTTTCATTGGATGTGGTCTAAGGCCAAAAGCAGTCTTTTATTAGGTCTCTTTCCTCTTCCTTTTGTTCTGTCCAATTGAGAATGGTTCAAACCAGCTCAAGCAAACACTGAGCTCAGATGACCAGATCACAGTCTGTTCCTTCTGCAAGCCTGCCATTCTACATAATAAACAGATTCTTACCTGAGAATGGTTTCAGGTTTTGCAGATGATTGGAAGAAACTCCTTGTGTCCTCATACAATTGCTGTTATTAAGCTATTCCTGAATAAGTACCAATTCACCAAACAGTTCACAAAATGGTGGCTGCAAAGGCAGTCTCACAAAATGGCTACCTGTAACAACATGGCAAGAACAAAGAGTGCTTGCTTTGTCTGTAGCCTCATTCCTGTTCACTGATTTGTAGATTTTAGTTCTTTCTGGCCAACAGGATGTTGCTCCTTGAGCCAATGTACAGTCTAGTGGTTTTGGATATTTTACAGACTGTTCAAAGGCATTGTTGAGTGAGTGATGTGCCTGGCTTCACAAATCTACTGGCTAATGCAATATTGTCAATAAATATTCTTTATGAAGTATACATTGGATGAAATGTTTAAGTTATAATGAGAACTTTATACATTCTTTAAATATGCCAGAATATCAGAAAGAATTTAAAACAAGTTTTAGTGATGTGCTTTCTGAGAAATGTTGCTACAATTTCTTTTTTAAGTGATTTGAAATTTTTTAGACCAAATGAACATAAAAATGGAAGTCTTTACTGATAACATCACCTAGTCCTGGTGTGATAATGCACAAGAGTGAAATTAAAATATTTCACAACAAAAAATTACCTATCACTTATGCATCAGTACCATTGCAAGCTGTGCTCCGAAACTTTCAACCCAGTATAAGGGTGCTTATCTTCAGTCACAGCTGTTTTGTATATAACATCAAAGGCTTGGTCTATTGTATCTCCTTCTCCTTTGCAAATAGGGTATAGTTTGTCTTCTAATATTCTGTACCATATAACATTTACAGCCATGAAGGCGATGAACAAGTGACTTAATTTTCTGTACAGAGGATAATTAAAATTAGAACTTCTGCTATAGTTAGATGGGCTCCATATTCTCTCAATCTGAATTGCTATGAGAAAATGAAAACACTGAACGAGGGTGGGGTTATGGCATCATGTGGGTACGTAGAGAAGTGAGGGGCCAGTACCTGCCCCCTGCAACATAGATTTCCATAACTACCAATCATGCTCTCAAATCAACTGTTAGGAAGCTTGTAATGTTTATGAGAAGTGCCTCTCCCAACTTCAAATCACAAATATGGCTGCGGTCTAGAAGGTTTTATCAATAGTGAACTGTCTGCCCCACCATAACCAAAGAACAGGTGTAAGGAACTAGAGGACTTCTTTGCTTTTCACAAAGGGACATCAGTCTATTATCTCTGCTGTCTGTTTTTTTAATCTTTTGTCTCCGCTCACGAGTCCAAATTTCCAGTGTTTCTCCCGACCTGATCACAAGTTTGCATGTTTTAGTTTCCTTCTAGGCTTGTATGTGCTAAGTGAACCCATCTTGTCCATGAACCCAATTCTGTGCTTCATTAACCCAGTTCCCAGGGGTTGATCTGTCAGTGTGATGAATTGTATTCATGTGTCCACTGTTTTATGCAGTCCCTTCACTTGCAAGTGCTCGTCACACTGGTGACTAGTTGGGTGTTGACCGTCCACTGACTCTGTTTATTTTACTTTCACTCAGTGATGCTGGGAATAATGAACTGCGCATCGCAGGCTGTGCTCCTGCGATTCCGTCCTTTGTGACAATTTATGAAAATAAGAAGTGCTCAGATTAGCTCAAGAGAGTTCCTGCTCCTTCTCAGGCCTCCGTGAGCTACTCTTCTTCCTAAAGTCCATCTGATACTGCAGTTATTCAGTGTGACCAGCTCAGCACAGCCACGATGGAATAAGCTTCACTTTGATGCCAAAGCTGCTCCACATCTGGAGAACAGCCACTTTGGGAATCCTGCACTGTCAAAGGGTAAGCACAGATTTTCAAAGGCAGTACATCTGAAAACTGTCAGGTTTAGTTAGTCTGGCAGTGAACGGTGCTCCAAATCTCTCAACAGTGCAGGCAACACGACATCCATGTTACAGCTACCTTTTCCTTCAGCGCATAATGTCATCATTCCACAGAGGTTTATACAAGGTTTGAAACTCAGACTCGGTTTGGAAGAGGCAGCATTAACATCCCTATCAATGACGATTCAATGCAGAGAGAGAGCAGAGCTTGGCTGTGCTTGCATTTGTGGTCAAGTCGAATCAAATCAAGTTTATTGTCACGTGCACAAGCACAGTGAGGTACAGATATGATGAAAGGCTTGCCAGCAGCCGTATCACAGACAATATAGAGCACAAATTACACATAAATTAGACATAAAATTACAAAACCTAGTGGAAAAATAAAGGCTGTGTAAAACCAAGACCATAATGCAAATCAAAACCAATGACGACAGGGTGGTGGTGCCAGAGCTGATGTGGAGTGTCCCGTTGCTGAGGTAGAGTCAGGTCGGTTGCCGAACCTGACGGTTGTGGTAAAGTTTCTGTTTGTGAACCTGGTAGTTTGGGGGTTCAGCAGCAGCAGGAAGAAGCAGGTAGAGCATACAGCTGAGTTGAACCTCGTTAAAATATTCTGTCACTTTTACTCAGGCTTCTTGTCAAGCTGATAGGCTTTGCACACACCGGGCAGGCCACGTTGATCACATGACCAACACCACTCTTCTGAAACAGACACGCTGTCCTGACCTGCATCACGGAAAGAGATCACCAGGCAGACAGAGAGATTCAAGAACGTACCCCAAGCTCCCACAATGAAATGGAACATCTCCACTGACTCCTGGGTGCTCCTGAACTTTGACCCACCGATCCTTGGAACTCACAAAACTGGACAGGAAGCAAAGCGCCCTCCATCCTGAGGGACCATTTGAGAGGAAACGGGTCTAGAACTTAAACTACCTATTAGACAACTTCCCTTTCTAGCAACATCTCAAACACAATGGCCCTGGTCTTCATTGGCCTCTGCACGATTGGTACAAGCATGGCCATTGGGACCAGAGGGCACAGCCTCCAAATAGAAGGATAACCCTTTACAGCAGAGGCGAGGAGGAATTTCTTTAGCCAGAGTGTTGTGAATCTGTGAGGTTCATTGTCATATATCACAGTGGATGTTGTCATTGGGAATTTTTAACGTGGAGGTTGAATCTGTGGGATTCATTGTCATAGATCACAGTGGATGCTAAGTCATTGGGAATATTTAACGCGGAGACTGACAGGTTTGTGATTAGTAAGGACATCAAAGGTTCTGGGGAGAAGGCAGGAGAACAGGGTTGGAAAGTGAAATAATTCAGCCATGATTGAATGACAGAGCAGCCTCAATGGCTGGATAGCCTAATTCTGCTCCAGTGTCATACGTCTTATCTCATAGTGTCGTCACACAGTCGGCTGCATGAGCACCTACGTGGTCACCCTCAGTTAATCCAGCCTAGCGCTGGGTACGTTCAGGCCTGGCCAGTTGAAACAGTTCTAAACAAGAATCAGGGTGCCTATTTACCTTTTTGTGCAAATTAATTTCATTGACTGCTGAATTTCTCTTGAAGCTCACACATGTGTGAACTGCCAGGTTTGGACACTGTACTCTGACACAAAACCCTCCTACACCATCTCAGAATGATCGTATAGGGTGATTGACCTGCTGGTGTTTTAGTTGTTTCTCCTCCCTGCCACCACAACTTACCTTAGACTGTCCCTACCTAAATGCCTTCTTTACCACTCCACTTCCGGAGGGGTTCCACATTTGGAATGTAATCAGTGTCGTCCCTTTAAAAAGTGGACAGACACAGCGGAAAGTTTTTTGGAGTTCTCTATTTTGTTTCAGGTTTTCAGCATCTGCGGTGTGTTTGCTATTAAATAAGCCAAGGTGACATAAGATGATATTAGTGTGCTAAGCATTGAAATGGTAATGTTTCGGAAGTTTCTGAGATTATTCTGAAAATGGAGCATTTCAATCATGTTTGTTTCACCTGAGTAACAGCAAAAACCTTAATCTACTCAACTGGTTTCCCACATGTTCTGGGTAATGTGGTTTGTCTGTATGAAAAGATGTCAGGAAATAGTTTATTTTTCTTGCCAATTTAATTTCCATTATGAAAGCAATGTTTTTAAAGTTCCACGGTCTCCTGCTCCCCGTCCCCACCCCTCATTGTGACAGGTAGACATCATTGAATTGAGGTACTTGGTCCCTCAACATTTTGTGGAGCTGCACTCCCCGGTTTATTGAAGGTGACTTGCCTCAGAATCTAACGAGACACTTTTGTTTATAAATCACACTTCACAGTCAAATGTGATTTACCCTTTGAATCGATATCTGTGCAGTTGAAAATACTTGAATTTTACACAAGTCCAATATGTATTTTCAGCAGGATGGTTATGAACAGGAACGTTGTCTGATTCTGTTTTGTTTTAGTTGAGACATCCCAACTGTTTCCTGTGTAAGGCCTGGGAACTGAACCTGCAGATTTATAGATTGCAATTCTTGATGGTTCCAGTAAACTTGTGGAAAAACGGCCCCTGGTGTACTATCTACTTCTGATTAATTCATCTGAATATAATATTTGCCGTTGCTGCTACGCTTCCAAACTGAAGTACGTACTGACGATACAAACGGGATCACAATTCACACTGAGGCAGGATGAAGCTCCACTTTGTTTTGGGATCCTTTCCACCTGCTAGTAGGACCAGTATTTAACAACTTGAACTTTGTGAAGTTAAAGTGTTACCATGAGAATCTTAATATCAAAAATAATCATGAATAGTATTTGTACCTGTTATGTTTTGTACCTTCAAAATATTAAACTTGTTCAAAGGAAATTACAGGAGTTCAAAATGCAGATCTAACTTTGAATTTACTTTAAGAGAGACAGGCAGATATCATGTGGTAGTGTGATGACTTATGTAATTGATATATTTTTACATATAACGTGTAATTAATTATATAAACAACCAAGAATACTTAATCAAACAATATGTATACAAGTCACATCGCTGAAGGGTCTCAGCCCGAAATGTCGACTTTCCATAGATGCTGCCTGGCCTGCTGAGTTCTTCCAGCATTTTGTGTGTGTTGCTTGAAGATGTATACAAGATTACTCAAATATTATTAAAATATTAAATACACAACACTTAGCTATAAACTCCAACTCAATAGTGTACCTCAACTATATACACAGTATATTATATAATACAACTACTATATTCAGATTCAGATTCAGTTTATTGTCATTTAGAAACCACAAATGCAATGCAGTTAAAAAATGAGACAATGTTCCCCCAGAATGATATCACAAAAGCATATGACAAAACAGACTACACCAGAAAATCCACGTAAAGTTTGGCAATCCCCAATCCAGACTCCAGAGAGGCTGCTGTGTATTAATATCACACTACCGTCTAGCACATTCCCCGGAAAGGAGCTCCAAATCCACCAGACAAAAACAAGACCAAAAACTAAATCTACAAGACCTGCACAAAACCACATAATTACAACATATAGTTACAACAGTGCAAACTATAGCATAATTGATAAAAAAAAACAGACCATGGGCACAGTAAAAAAAGTCCAAGATGTTAAAGGACTGGAAGTTCAAAAGAAATCACCACAGTTTCCACAAGTCCCCAGGGTCCTGACAGACTCGCCATCCCACGCTGGCGGCAGAAGGGAGTACCCCCGCTATGGACTTCCAAGGTGCCGCCCGACTCAGCCTCGCAGACACAGCACACACTGAAAGTGACCTAACCACAGTGGACTCCGAGTCCGTCGAACCTCCGAGCCGACGACCATCCCCTCCGGCACAGCTTCTCCGAGCACCACACTCTGCCAAGTGTATTAAGACGGCCCCGCCAACGGCCATCGGCAATGTGACCCCGAGGACTGGGGGCCTCTTCTTCCCAGCAGAGTCCCGAACCTCACAGCGGCAGCAGCAACGAAGGTCTTCCTGGAATTTCCCGATGTTTCTCCGTGCGTCCACGTCCCTTTTCAATCGATTATGATTGCGCACGGCACCCCACTTCACAAATAACAGATAATCAGCTTCGGAGTGGCCACTGCAAGCTGCGTCGCGCTGCCATCTTGGATCTCTATATACAGACATCCACAATGTAGTCAATCTTAAATTGTCCCATTCAGGCCTAAAGATTTTATTACTGTGGAGGATTTCTTATTCTTGTGGGATTGTATAACATCTTTCCTGAGAATGGTGATCACTCCATTTGGCTGGTGAGAGTTGTGGCTGTGAACACAGTCTCAGGTTCTGGTGCCTGCTCTGTAGTAGTTGTAGGAGTTGACTCTGAGACTGTTGGAAGTGGTTCTGATGGCTCTTTCTGACTTTTCTTCTCCTTTTCTCTCCCTGGATCTCCTTTGATCCCTTTCTTTTTTCTTTCTCATGTTCTTTCTCTCTTTCACACCATTCTCCTTCTCATTCACATCCTTTCTTTCCATCTCTACCCTCCATTTTCTTCTTTTAGTTTGTGCATCTTGATCTTGGGAAGGTCCATTTAGTTCACTGGAGTATTCCGTTATTAATCCTTCTATTGCTCCCTTCATGATCTGATCTCTCCTCTCAGTTTCCACACCCACAACATCATCTGATGAATCCTGTTTTCGTATCCCCATTGACTCCTTTATTATTGGCTTTTCATTCATCCAGCTGGGCTCTGGTCTTTGCATTCACTTTTACAAGCAGCTTTTTGTTTCCCATCTGAAGTTTGTGTAGTAACTTTAATGCACACAGAGTACTCTCTCGTTCTTTATACTCACAAAAGCCGAACATTTACAACTTTCTTGAAGCTCCTTGAACTCCCTTCCAGTTTAAAACCAAGCCACATTTTGCAAGTAACTGCCTGCTTACCATATCACAAGCTTCCTCAGATCTGTTGCCTACGACACTGCTTTTGTCATTTTCATGATTCAGCATGGTCCTTCCTTGGTCCAATATGCTCTTTAACCAGAAGGACAAGACATTGATACCAACACCTGTTTGTCCTCTGTTGGGCATTGGTACCTTTTGTAATTTGCTTTCAGATGACTTCTTTGCAGGGATGTGGCATGCAAACTGTGATATTTTTACTGAGTTAAGTATTGTATGTAATTAGTTTTGCTACAATAAGTGTATGGGACATTGGAAAAAATGTTGAATTTCCCCATGGGGATGAATAAAGTATCTATCTATCTATCTATCTATCTATCTATCTATCTATCTATCTATCTATCAAACTGTAGTTATCTCAGTCAGCCACACTCCCACACTGTTAGTCCTTCTGTTTTTACCACATACAAGCTCAATGTGGCTTGTGGGTTGTTGTATTTCACTGTTACGAATGTCATTCCCACAGGGGTCATCTTTTCTCCAGTATAAGCTCTTAGCTGGGTATTTGCAGGCTTCCCTTTGGTATCTTTGAAATACTTCTCAAACTCATTTTGTGGAATGACTGCAGCAGCTGAACCAGTGTCCAATTCCATTTTGATTAATTTGTCATTCACTTCTGCTGTAAGCCATATTGCTTGTCTGTTGTTAGTTTTCACATTGTAAATCTCAAGGCTACACAGTCTAGTGTCACTCTCATCATTATCAGATTTTTCAGCAAGAGTGTACAGATTAGCGCTCTTTGTGAAACTGAAAATTGGCTTTTTAGCTTTTTCTCCTCCCTGAGAAGTCCATTTATTGTTGTCTGCCTGACATACTCTTTGCATGTGTCTACTTTGTTGCATTTTCTACAAGTTTCACCCTTAAACCTGCCATTGTTTGGTGAAAGTCAGACTGAATTTGTAACACAATTTGTTTAGTAAGGCTGTTTTCTGTTCAGACTTGGCAATTTTGTTCACACTCACTTCCATTCCTGACTATGACTCAATTGCATTTCTGTCTGTGGTTTCCATTGAAATAGCGATTTCAACTGCTTTACTGAATGTAAGCTGTGTTTCAGTTAGGAGCCATTTTTTGAAAGCTTTCTGTCAAAATTCCTCCAACTAAATGCTCTCTCAGTGTATCATTAAGCCCATTACCAAAGTTGAAATGCTCAAACAATCTCTTTAATTTAGCTATATACACTGAAATGGACTTCCCTTACTTTTGATTCTGCTTATGAAACCTAAACTATTCTGCAACCAGCAATAGCTTTTGTTCTAAATGTTCCTACATTAGTTTGACAATATTCGCAAATCTCATTACAGTTGGTTTGATTGGAGCTGTCAAACATTGAAGCAAACTGTATGCCTTTTAACCCAATGAACACAGCAAAATTGATATTTGTTACTCATTGGCTATTTCATTTGCTTCGAAACACTGCTTAATTTGCTCAGTATATAAAGTCCAATTATCTGTTGTGTAATCAAACATGTAAATCTTTCCAATATAGCCAGCCATTTCTGCTCTTTTCTTAATGATTATTATCACCCAGTACTCACTCTTTATGAACCCTGAATTCTTCCATTTCCAGCCTTTTATTAACTCAATGTCTCTGCACGTGCTGGGCTGTGTTTTTTACTCACCATGGTGTTTTTTAAGATCAAATATCTTGGAGAGCCTTAACATCTTGGGTTCAGTTTAAAAAATGTGTCGTCACCAATGCTATGTTTTGTAATTCCAAAATATTAAACTCATTCAAAGGAAAGCACGGGAGCCCAAAATGAGGATCTAACTTTGAGTACTTTAAATGAGGTCTGCATGTATCACATGGTAGAGTGATGACGTATGCAATTCATGTATTTTTACTTATAACCTGCAATTAATGATACAAACAAACAAGAATGCTGAATTAAACTATATACAGTATATATACCATCATTGTTTCTATTCTGGTTAGTTGTTTCAGTAACAAAATAAAATTGGAAAGGAAGTCCTCCCTTAGCTGTGGTCCACCAGCTGCAGAAAGCCACGTTCACACCTTTGTTTCTCTCTAGCACTGCGCTCTTCACTAACCTCCATTGTTTTATTCTCCTTAAACACCATCCCAGACTCTGTTGCTTATACACTAACTTTATCCCATTCCTCACTCTCATCACCTATGTATTATTTGGCAAATGGATGAGCAACACCTTAGTAAATGTCCCAATGCTTTAACATTCCCCATCTCCATAATCTTCCTCAACCCTACAGTCCTCAGAAGCGTGCTCTCCTGCAGTCCGGCCTTTACCGGCATCTCTTATTTTAATTATTCATAGTAGAGTTATGCCTTCAGCTGTCAAGACCCTTTTCTCTGTAATTCCCTTCCAGTCACGATGGCACTGAGCTGCAAAGTCCGCTGATGTTCCGGCCTCAGACTCAGTCAGGGCAGTAAATGAGGATGCGGGGGCAGGAGCCCGTGTTCAGAGTGCAGGTCAGAGCGTCGACAGACGGACATTGGTGTGAGTCCTAAAGTCGAGGCCCAGAGCTCAAACCTGTGATTCGAAAGGGTTGCAGGCCAAAGGTCAATGTCCCGAGATGCTGGAGGTCGGGCCGGCTGGCACTGAGGAGTCCAGTGAGCCCCAGGCTGGAAAATATGGGGTTGGAGGTCCCTACATGCAGGTGTTGCGACAGCCAGTGATTCCCACCAAGTCCTCGGGGTCTAAGATCCGTACAAGTCTGGAAGCAGAGGCCCGATCATCAACCTGTGATGAGTGAGTTCTAGGATTGAGGCCTGGAGGTCTAAGGCTGTGATCAGCAAGTCCTGGGGTCAATACCCAGAAGTCAGTGAGGTCCAGAGGGCAAAGCCAAAGGCTGGTGATTCCAGAAGTGGAAGTCCTTAGGTTAATGACCAAAGTTGGCAAGCCCAGAGGTAGAAGGCCAAAGATCGAAGCCTCTGGGTCAGAAAGTCAGAGGTCAGATGTCCAATTTTGGAGAGTCTGGAGCCAAGGACTGGAGGCTTGTCCCTGTGTATGATTGCGTGGGTGGATGGGAAGAAGGGAAAGAAACTTGTTTTGCTGTTGTTCTCTTGTTTGCTTCTGTTGTTTTGTTTGTTATGTTTTTGTTGCTGTTTGTGCTGTGCTGAACATTGTGGGCAATTTCTGTTAGTGCCAGAGTCTGTGGCAAACTTGCACTAGATGTGTTGGTTGTCCACACAAATAATGCTTTTCACTGTATGCTTTGATGTACACATGATAAATAAATTTGGATCCTGAATGTTGAATCCTGAACAGAACAACTGAGTAGTTATCTAGAGATGAACTGTAGCATTTGTGATGGAAAGGCTGCAGACACTCATGTGTCCAGATCAATGCACTCACTCAACAAGTCGGGACTGTTTCTCAGTCAGATCCATCTGCATTGTTTTTCCCACTGCCATGGTGGTGACGATATCCTTTCCATCCTGCAGAGTATAAATTGTTCTTTCTGTGGTTGTAGCAGTTTCTCCATAAGGCAGTGTAACAGTGTGTCCTGTGTTCAAATGTGCTTTGGTTTTCTGCTGTAATTATATCCTTCTGCTGCCTGTCAGTGTTGTGGTCTCCTACTTGGTCTTTCCCAATGATTTGATGCAATTAAAGTATTATGCATCTCATGAGCTCACTGTTTCTCATTGCAAAAGTAACAGATTTTCCCACCAGACTCTCCTCGCTTGACACAATTTCTCCCAAGAACTCAGACTCAGGATCAGAGCTCCTCATTTTAACTCCAATTCCCACTCCCATTCTAATAAGTCAGTCCATGGCCTCCTTGTGCCATGATGAGGCCACCCAGGGTGGAGGAGCAACACTCTTTATTCTGTCTGGGCTGTCTCCAACCTGGTAGCATGAATATCAATTTCTTCTTCTGGTAAAAAAAAATCCTTCCAATCCCCTCTTCCTCTATTCCCCACTCTGGCCTCCTTCCTCATCTCACCTGCCTATCATGCACCCACTATGTCCCCTCCTCCTTTGCTTTCTCCTATGATCCACTCACCTCTCTCATCGGATTCCTTCCTCTCCAGCCCTTTATCTTTCCTACCCACATGTCTTCACCTATCACCTTCTAGCTATCCTCCTTCTCCTCTCTCCACCATTTTATTCTGGCTTCTTCCCCTTCCTTTCCAGTCATGGTGAAGGGTCTCAACCCAAAACATCGACTGTTTTATTCATTTCCATAGGTGCTCCCTAACCTGCTGAGTTCCTCCAGCATTTGTGAGAGTTGCTCTGGATTTCCAGCTTCTGCAGAATTTCTCGTGTTTATGATTTTATTCGTTTTTGTATGGTCACCCTCAATTTCTGCAGACATGGGAAAATTATTTCTGCAGGTTTCATCCAGGTTTCAAATGGCACTTATACAAGATGGAATTTTGAACTGTTAACTGTACTTGCCCTTGATTTTGTCGGTATACTTTGTGTACGTGAGTTGAACATGCATCAAAGACATGAATAACGATAGTATATTCAATGTTGTAGCTGCATAAATTATACCAGATGAAGTAGGAATTGAGGACTGAAATCTGGATGAAATCTTTCCACAGTGACTGCAGGAAATGCACTGTTGCTATTTAAACTTCCTTCAGCAAAACCTTGGAAACCGTTGAGTAAATCTGTGGAGAAAGGGAGGAGGGGAACAGTGAATGAACAGATAAGCTGCAACACAGTTGTGATGTTTCACTCACAATTCCCTGCTGTAAGAATTATATATTGTCAGCTGGAAGCAAGAGGAGGAAGATTCATTCATTAGGGGGAAGGAGAGAGGTTTAAAACATGAAGAAATTAATCTGCACACAGAACAACAATCTTTGCAAAAGAGCTTCAAATCTCCTGAGAGGAATCTAAAGGTCCCGCAAAGATAGATTATGTCTCATTCACAGTTTAGTGTTAATTGATTGTAAATAAATAACCTCATTCAGGGAAGCTAAATTACTCTGTTATACACCTGATTATTTTGTCATTAGACCATAAGACATAGGAGCTGAAATATGCCACTCGGCCCATCGAATCTGCTCCACCATTTTATCATATCTGAATTATTATCCCTATCAACCCCATTCTTCTGCCTTCTTCCCATAATGTTTGATACCCTGACTAATCAAGAAACTATCAGCCTGCACATTGAATGTACTCAATGACATGGCCTCCGCAGGCATCTGTGACAATGAATTCCAAAGAACTTCCTCCTCATTTCTGTTCTAAATGGATGTTCCTCTGGTTCTAGACTCACACATTATAGGAAACACCTCTCCACATGCACTCTATCCAGGCCTTTCAATATTCAGTAGGTTTCAATGATATCCTCCCTCCTTCTTCTAAACTCCAGGGATTACAGGCCCAGGACCATCAAACACTCCTCATACATTAACCCTTTCATTCCTGCACCCATCCTTGTGAATGTCCTCTGGACCCTCTCTAATGCCGCACATCATTTTTTAAACAAGGTGTCCAAAATCCTCACAATACTTAAAGTGTAGTCCGACCAATGCCTCA
The DNA here is from genome assembly GCF_048418815.1 of Hemitrygon akajei. Lineage (NCBI taxonomy): Eukaryota > Metazoa > Chordata > Chondrichthyes > Myliobatiformes > Dasyatidae > Hemitrygon > Hemitrygon akajei. The sequence continues at coordinate 40,249,487 of NC_133131.1, forward strand.
TAAAGCCTCAGCATCATGCCTTTGCTCTTATATTCTAGTCCTCTTGAAATGAATGCCAACATTGCATTTGTCTTCCTCAGCACCTGCTCATCCTGCAAGTTCATCTTTAGGGAATCCTGCACAAGGACTCCCAAGTCTCTTTACACTTCTGATTTTTGAATTTTCTTCCTGTTTAGAAAATAATCCATACCTTTATTTCTTCTACCAAAGTGCACAACCATACACTTCCCGACACCATATCCCATCTGCCACGTTTTGCCCATTCCCCCAATCTGTCTAGTCCTTCTGCAGACTCCCTGCTTCCTCGGCACCACCTGCAGCTCCACCCATCTTTGTATCATCTGAAAATCTAACAACAAAGACAATTCCATCATCCATGAGAAAGTCTGCAGATGCTGGAAATCCAAGCGGCACACACAAATCCCATCATTCAAATAGTTCACATAAAATGTGAAAAGAAGCAATCCCAACACTGACACCTGAGGAACACCACATCACTGGCAGCCAACCAGAATAGGCCCTCTTTATTCCCACTCTTTGCTTCCTGCCAGTCAGCCAATCTTCTTTCCATGCTAGTATCTTTCCTGCAATACCATGGGCTCTTATTCTGTTAAGCAGTCTCCTGTTAAGTCCTAGTGGAAATCTAAGTAAATATCCACTGATTCTCCTTTGTCTATCCTGCATGTTATTTCCCCAAGGAGTTCCAACAGATTCGTCAGGCAAGATTGCCCCTTAAGGAAGTCATGCTGACTTTGGCCTATTTTATCATGCACCTCCAAGTACCCTGAAACTTCGTCCTTAATAATGGACATTAACATCTTCACAACCACAGAAGGCAGACTATCTTGTGTATTACTTCCTTTTCTCTGTCTTCTTTCCTTCTTAAAGAGTGGAGTAACATTTGCAATTTCTCAGTCCTCCGGAACCATTCTAGAATCTAGTGATTCTTGAAAGATCATTAATAATGCCTCCACAATCTCTTCAGCTACCTCTTTGAGATCCTGCGGGGTGAATTTCATCTGGCCCAGGTGACTTATCTACCTTTAGACCTTTCAGCTTCCCAAGCTCCAGTTCTTTGACCTTGTCAGTTAGGAGGTAAAGTTTGGTGCACTTGCTGCAGATGTGGGCATCAGGGAGATTGGTAGGTACCCTGAAATCCCACATCTCACAGGAGGAGCATTCCACTGCTTGAACCACCAACTTGCCTACACTTGTTATACCTCTAACTTCTCAAGCTAAAGATCTAGCCGGGGTCTGTTATCTTCCAAGCCTGCTGAGCCAAATCCTGCCAGCTCTAAGACTGGCCCACTTACACAGTGGCAGGTCCACTTACACCTTGCTTCTTTTTATTGGCCCCTGCCAAGCTCCTAAGAAATTATTATGATTGCATCTTTTGAAAAGTTCTGAATGGCCCTGAGCTCTTTTTAAACCTTACACAGCCACACCAACAAACAACACATTATTAACTAATGTGGTACATGGTAATATCCTTTGACTTTGTAGATCTATTATAATGTCATCTGATCCAAGGTCTGGAGTTTATATTTCCTTACTGCAAAGGAGGCTCTTCAATACACTGACAATACCAACAGCCAAGAACAATCCAGTTCATCTGCTTACTTCGCTATAACCTGTCCCCTCATTTGTTGTGAAAAGTCAATGATGAAGACTGCACATTGAAGAACTTAGTGTATCTGATGGCTGAGTTGAAGAGGAATCGGGATACATAATACAGATAAAGATGGGACAGGAGCCACAAATGGCATCCTTTCCAAAATTTTAAATGATGGTGGAAGAGTGACTATGGGAAGAGAAATTAGCTCAAATAGAAGTGTGTGTGTGTGTGTGTGTGTGTGTGTGTGTGTGTGTGTGTGTGTGTGTGTGTGTGTGTGTGTGTGTGTGTGTGTGTGTGTGTGTGTGTGTGTGTGTGTGTGTGTGTGATCCCATTTCCATCCTCTTTCCCAATAACCCAAAACAAATCAAGTATAAAATCCCTCTTGATTTATAATTGAATTTGCAGCCTCTTACATTTCAGACAATGCACTCGAGTCTGTAAGTTCCAGGAAACCTGAGCAACACAGAAAATGCTGGAGAAACTCAGCAGGCCGGGCAGCATCTATGGAAAAGAGTACAGTAGACGTTTCAGGCTGAGACCCTTCATCAGGACTGGAAACAAGATGAGGAGTCAGAATAAGAATGTAGGGGAGGGGAGGAAGAACCATGAAGTGATGGGTGCAACCGGGAGGGGGAGGAGTGAAGTAAAGAGCTGGGAAGTTGATTAGAGATCACTAATTAGGCTGGAGAAGAGGGAGTCTGATAGGAGAGGACAGAAGGCCATGGAAGAGAGAAAGGGGGTAGGAGGTCCAGAGGGAGGTGTTGGGCAGGTAAGCAGATACAGTGAGAGAGGAAAAGGGGATGGGGAACGGTAAAGTGGGGGGGGGGCATCCCAGAAGTTCAAGAGATCAATGTTCATGCAGGTTAGAGGCTACCCAGATGGAATATAAGATGTTGCTTCTCCAACCTGCATGTGGCCTCAACGTGACAGTAGAGGAGGCTATGGCCTGACATGTTGGAATGGGAATGGGAAGTGGAACTAAAATGTGTGGGCACTGGGAGATCCTGCTTTTTCTGGCAGAAGCTTGGCGAAGCTTCTTCTAGTCTGTGTCAGGTCTCCCAATATACAGGAGGCCACACCGGGAGCACCAGATACAGTAGATGACCCCAACATATTCACAGGTGAATGTCGCCGCACCTGGAAGGATTGTTTGGGGCTCTGAATGTTGGTGAGGGAGGAGGTGTAGGGGCAGGTGAAGCACTTGTTCTGCTTGCAAGGTTAAGTGCCAAGAAGAAGATCAGTGGGAGGGATGAATGGATGGACTAGGGAGTCATGTAGGGAGCAGGAAGTGGGATGGGGAAGATATGCTCTATCCTCTCCTATCAGATTCTCCCATCTCCAGCCCTGTATCTCTTCACTAATTAACTTCCCAGGTCTTTACTTCACCCCCTCCTTCCCGGTTTCACCTATCACCTTGTGGTTCTTCCTCCCTTCCCCCTGATTTTCTTCCACTGACTCCTCATCTTTTTCTCCAGTCCTGATAAAGGGCCCCAGCCAAAAACGTCGACTGTGCTCTTTTCCACAGATGCTGCCTGGTCTGCTGAGTTCTACCAGCATTTTGTGTGTGTTGCCCGGATTTCCAGCATCTGCAGATTTTCTCTTGTTTGTGTCCATAAAGTACTACATTCTGTTTGAGGTAAGCATGTTCCCACTCTGTGAGATCAATGAGCAGTTGTTTGTCACTTGGACAGTGTGAATCTCAGTACTACTTTAGTTTATCAGAAGCTGGGCAATTTTAACCTTTGATATTTTTCAGAGAGAGGGGAGTCTTTACATTTGGCCATGACTGCCTGTGTTTAAATTGTTTTGAATTAACCAGGAGTTCCCCATTATAACAAGCAAACACATGTCCTAATGAGGACACTTGTCAGAAGCTTGGATTGGAAACTCTTACACACGATGTTAAATTGCCATTGTCAGATACCTAAGTAGTCGGAGGAAAAGCAAATGTTGATGAAATCCCACATGATGTTCCCAAGTAGCTTCTCCAACTGTAAAAAAATCCACAAATGAAGAATAATTTGAAGAATTATTTTAGTATCAGTCTATCATTCCCATTGTTTATGTATTTTTAAAATATTAACCAGGATGTGTCTTATTTCCAAAATCCTTATGGGATTTTGCATTTTATTAGACATGGAGACAAGTGTTCTATTTTTAGTAAAATTAATGAAAACAGAATTTCAATTTGAACTAATGTTACTTTTTATAATATGAACTAAAGTTCATTGTCACGTCTGCTTTCTGGTGCCCACATTGGAGATCCTGCAGCAATGACAATACCAAGATTTTCTTCAGAAACATTTATAAAAATTGATATTAATCCCTTGAATATCCTCAATCTTTCCTGCCACTTTCAACAGTACTGTTTGCTAGTGCAAATTAAATTTCTGCCTCAGCTACAACACAGTGACAATGGGATGTACAAGGTGTTACGTACCCCGTAACTGGGTGTCTTACCAGCAAAGATAGGTGTCCATTGGAGTCTGGTGATGCTATTTTCAACAATATTTATTAGCAAGAATATACAAAATAATATCAATGCGAATATACAGAGAATATACATTAGCAATACTAAACCTAAAAGTGCGGGTATAATAATAATCACAAATGAAACAAGCTCTATCGTTGTCTAGGGGATAATGAATTGTCAGATGGAAATATAAAGTTCAGTTCTGTTCATGCAGGCTGCGGTAGTTGTTTGTCGATGTGTTGCAATTGTTGGAGAGAGAGAGAGAGAGAGAGAGAGAGAGAGAGAGAGAGAGAGAGAGAGAAAATGTGTGAACAGTAACAGCTATTATCTTGCCAACCTTCCTTTACGATTTTGATCCATCGATGTTTTGTTGTTGCGGTCATTCACGTGTGACCCCTCCGTCCTTTAGCTAGACCATTCTTCCGTGGTGGACTCATCACCCAGGCAAGGGTGGACACACACACAAACCCCCACCGTTCTCACTACAAAACACTGTGAGTTAAAATTTACCGACCCTTCGTTCAGTCTCTGATCTCCCACCCTGTCTCGTGGGTGTTCTGATGCTCACTAGCGTTTCTCCTGGTGCGTCTGAGGGGTGTTACCCCAGACCTCACTTTTATCCCCACTCACGGGGTCTCAGGTGTCAATCAGGTTGGGATGATGTAACCCATCAAACCAGCCCACTCTGGTTGCCCCCGAGGGGTTTCAATGAATAGAACAGTACCAAGTAAACAATCCTTCTCCAAAAGACAATATCAGTAATCAATGGTTCCGCTCCTCTTTTGTCAGTTGTGTCTCTCTCTCATTCTATTTCATGAGCTGTTATCAATAACAACTGCCCTGGCAGATTTCCTTTGTCTCTCTTACTTCCTTGATAACAGCATCAAAATAGTAGCGATTTGCAATTCTCCAAAAGTGGGGGGGGGGCATGGGCGACTCTGCACCCTTCTGCCCATCAGAGTTGTTCATCCTTCATAACAAAGGAAACCTGCGGAAATTTACTTGGTCATTGTCTGGCCTTCTATAAAGCTTCTTATCAAAAACATTTTGCCAAAGCTTCTGGAAACATAGTTATTTCTTGGACTGTTACAATTTGGTTGTTAAGTAATAAATATCTCAGTACTACTTGTTCACGTACCTTTCTACTGTGTTGTTTTTGTTCAAGTTTTGGAAGGGCATTAATAAACCTGGGGTGCTATTCCATTGAGGATTTGATAGGAAATGCTGACTGCGATGAGAAGTGGGACTGTGTCCACATGTAATCCATGGAGGTAAAGGCTTAAACATCCCTGCTTTAAAGCAATCTTCTGCCAGATTACGTACAATTTACTATCAACGTAGACTAAAAGCTACTTTTCAACCCATTCCATTAACTGCATTCACCTCTTCGTTTCTGTTCAGGGAGGATTACAGGAGCCTGAAGACCCACACTCAATGATTCAGGAACAGCTTTTTCTCCTCCGTCCTCAGATTTCTGAATGGTCCATGAAATCTGTCTCATTATTCCTTTCCTCACTATTTTGTCATTTGAAGTGATTTTATGTCCTTGCTCTGTAACACTGCCATAAAACAACAAATTTCATGTCATGTAAGACTATGATAATGAACCTGGTTCTGATTCTAATTCGTCTACATTAGTGTTGTTATTTTTGTTTGCAATGCAACTGCTCAAATATTTTAATTAGACCTTCAGATTAGTTTAACTTCCTAATTGAACCATCATGCCTTCTGTCTCCTGCCTTTCCGTTTTCTCACAGTGCTTCTTGCGTTCCTGTATTTTAAAATGAGTTTTAGTCATCTGTATTTTTCCCTTTGCCGAGTTATTCTATAATTCTGCTTCCCACATAATCCACTTATCACAGTAAAAACACTAATAGATTTTCAGAATGAATGGGTGGAAAATTGTTTGAAGCTTGCTATCCTTTGCATCTGCATTCTTTATATATGCTGTCCTTTTGCAAAGCTTTGTGCCAGCAATGCTGATTTGTAAACCTAAATCTAATATAGCATCTGCTCAGTAGTCTGCTTATGTTAAGAATCACTCACTAATTACTTCTATGAAATTATTTGTTCCTTTACCCTTTCTCTCTGCTCATCTCTGCTCTAATTGTATTACACCATGGACCTGATAATCACATTATGGTTTCCTACAGCTACACTTGTCTGAATAGTTTTCCATTGTCCCATCTAGCTGTAGCTGGTAGTCTAGCTCAGTTCTAATTACTTTTTTGTTGTCATGACTATTAATATCCATAACAATGCTAATGTTGCTTTTTATAAAATCCTCCATATGGTTTCTTATACCCCAGGTTCCCGACATGGGTCAATCTGACAGAATACTTTGTACTTCTATCAGCACCCAGTGGAAAGCATCTTAAGCAACACACACTAAGTGCTGGAGGAACTGAGCAGGTCAGGCAACTTTGAAGGAAAACACCAACATTTTGTGTGTGTTCCTTTGGGTTTCCAGTTTGACCGGTTGCATCACTGTCTGGTATGGCAACACCAATGCCCACGAATAGAAAAGCCTACAAAAAGTAGTGGATACAGCCAAGTCCATCACAGGAATAGCACAGAGGACATCTAAAAGGAACACTCCACAAGAAAATAACATCCATCATCAAGGACCCTCACCACCCAGGCCATACTCTCATCTCACTGCTGCCATCAGGAATGAGATACAAGAGCCTTAAGTCCCACACAACTAGGTTCAGGAACAGTTACTACCCTTCAATTGTCAGGCTCCTGCACCAGAGTGGATAACTTCACTCACCTCAACACTGAACTGATTCCACAACCTATGACTCACTTTCAGGGAATCTCCAACTCATGTTGTCAATATTGTTTATTTACTTATTGATTAATTATTATTAATTTTTGTTTTGCATTTGCACATTGGATGTTGATCTGTCTTTGTGTGTTGTTGGCATCCGTCTGTCTCGAGGGACAATGGGTGATGATCATCACGAGCTTGGGCGGAAGGTGTGGAGATCCTGAGATGCCCAGTCATATCCCCCTCTCGGCCTCACCAGTGTAGTCCAAAGCAAGGCTTATGAAGCCACACGTTTGGCACCAGCTTGGCTGCAGGAGCTGCCGGAATGATGTTCAATGACATCCAGCTGTCTCAGGGGCCTCCACTCAGGATTTGCTGTCTGTGTTTACTCCCGTAGCCTTCGTCTCTCCAGAGGCTTTCCACAAGGCAGTGGAGTTATTTACCCATCGCTGGGGATCTGGTTCACGAGCACCAGGGCGTGTCCACACGCGAGTTCAGTTTCCGTGTGTTGCCAGCGAGGAGGAACTATGTGAGGCTTGCTTTTGGAGAGGCGATGAACTGGCAGGGAGAGACTCACTCGCTCAGCTCTCCTTTTCGTGAGACTGCTAGCCAACGGTGGAAGCTGAAAGTGAGAGTGACAAGCACTACCCACTACACTAACACACTAGATGCATACAACCATTTTGACACCATTTGTTTGTGTCTACTTTTCATTAATTCTATTTATTTCTATGTTCTACGTAGAATCCCCACAAGAAAATTAATCACAGGGTCATCATCATCATCATTATGTGCCGTGTCGAATGACATCATCATTATGTGCCGTGTCGAATGACGTAGGCAATCATTGTCTCACCACTGTGATTGTTCTTGGCAATTTTTTTTCCACAGAAGTGGTTTGCCATTGCCTTCTTCTGGGCAGTGTCTTTACAAGACGGGTGACCCCAGCCAATATCAATACTCTTCCGAGATTGTCTGCCTGGCATCAATGGTTGCAGAACCAGGAACTGTGATGTGCACCAGCTGCTCATATGACCATCCACCACCTGCTACCATGCTTCATGTGACCCTGATCGGAGAGGCTAAGCAGATGCTACACCTTGCCCAAGGGTGACCTGCAGGCTAGCGGAGGGAAGGAGCACCTTACACCTCCTTTGGTAGAGATGTATCTTCAGCCTGCCACCCAAAACATATGTACTTTTGTGGCGGTCCGCACACACGGGGCTTGAACCGCCATCGGGACCTGCAGGCAGACGCTTGGGGCGGACCTTCCGGGGACAGTCTGATGTCACGTCCGCCCCACTGGTCGCAGGGACCCATGGGAGGGGGGATTAAAGCACGCGAGTTTGAATCAGTAAAGCTTTTCCGAGTTCAGCTCTCTCTGCCTCCATGTGTTCCTTTCGTAGCGCCTTGCGCGCCACTACACTTTGATAAAAAATTTACTTTGAACTTTGAATTACTTAGTTCTTCTTATGGTCACAATCAGATTCCTATGGTATCTATGATATAAAACAACTTTTATGACTATATACATTCCAATTTCTAAATGGCAGGGTTTAACCCTACTCAACCTTGTCAATAAGGTGGAAATGTGATCAAACCATGGACCAGGGTCACCTTGATGATTTCACCCATAGTTCATTGTTGGTTCCACTTTTTCTGATTTTGGTGTCTGAAGGGAATGTGACTCAAAGATCAAGTTGTAGTGACACCATTGACCACACTCTAGTCCATTTCACGTTCATAGTGTCTTACACAAACAATACAAGCATCTGCACTCCTGTCCATTTCATGTTCATGGTGTCTTACACAAGCAATACAAACATCTGCACTCCTGTCCATTTCATGTTCATGGTGTCTTACACAAACAATACAAGCATCTGCACTCCTGTCCATTTCACGTTCATAGTGTCTTACGCAAACAATCCAAGCATCTGCACTCCTGTCCATTTCACGTTCAGTGTCTTACGCAAACAATCCAAGCATCTGCACTCCTGTCCATTTCACGTTCATAGTGTCTTACACAAACAATCCAAGCATCTGCACTCCTGTCCATTTCACGTTCATAGTGTCTTACGCAAACAATCCAAGCATCTGCACTCCTGTCCATTTCACGTTCATAGTGTCTTACGCAAACAATACAAGCATCTGCACTCCTGTCCATTTCACATTCATAGTGTCTTACGCAAACAATACAAGCATCTGCACTCCTGTCCATTTCATGTTCATAGTGTCTTACACAAACAATCCAAGCATCTGCACTCCTGTCCATTTCACGTTCATGGTGTCTTACACAAACAATCCAAGCATCTGCACTCCTGTCCATTTCACGTTCATAGTGTCTTACACAAACAATACAAGCATCACTCTTTTGTGGGCACCATCAGTGAAGATGTCGCTCTTTGAGCCCTGGTCATAGACAGTGTGAAGGAATCTCACAACACCGATGAATCTTGGAAAGACAATAAAGCAGTTGCTAGACCGCAGGAAGAACACTGGCACAGCTGTTGTGCCCTGCAGACTTCCAATAGCCTGAGATCCAGATCTCAGGGTCTGAGAGCTTAAGGTGAGCAAAATCTGCCTTTTCCTCATGGTGGGAATCAAAAACTAGAGGGAACAAGTTTAAGAGAAGGGTAAAAGATTTATTAGAAAAGCGATGTTTCACATAGAGGCTGGTGTCCATGTGGAATGAGCTGTCACGGGTTGAGGCAGGTACAGAAACAACATTTAAAAGACAATTGAACAGCTTCAAGAACAGGAAAGTTTGAGAGGGTTATGGGCCAAACAAGTTGCACCAGCCTGGATGGGCATCTTACTGGCATGGACCAGCTGGGCTGCCAGACTTGTATGACATAATATGATAAGTTTTCATCTGCAATTTGAGAAGGATAAGGGCAGCTCGGAGGTGTCAGTGTTGCAGTTGAACAAAGGAGACTATGGAGCCATGAGGGAGGAGCTGGCCAAAGTTAACTGGACGGATAGCCTAGCAGAAAAGACAGTGGAACAGCAATGGCAGGTATTCTTGGGAATAACGCACAAGGTGCAAAATCAGTTCATCCCCGGAGAAGGAAGGATTCAAAGGGGGGAAAGGGGCCACAGTGGTTGACAAAGGAAGTCAGCGATTGCATAGCATTAAAAAAAAGGAAGTATGACAGAGCTAAGGTGAGTGGGAGGACAGATGATTGGGAAATTTTTAAGGAACAACAGAACTTAACTAAAAAGGCAATACGGGGAGAAAAAATGAGGTACAAACGCAAGCTAGCCAGGAATATAAAGGAGGATAGCAAAAGCATTTTTAGGTATGTGAAGAGAAAGAAGATAGTTAAGAACAATGTTGGGCCCTTGAAGAATGAATTGGGTGAAATTGTTATGGGAAACAGAGAAATGGCAGAAGAATTTAATAAGTACTTTAGATCTGTCTTCACTAAAGAAGACACAAGCAATCTCCCAGATGTATGGATGGGCCAAGGACATAGGGTAACAGAGGAAACGAAACAGATTGACATTAGGAAGAAAACGGTGATGAGTAGACTGATGGGGCTGAAGGCTGACAAATCCCCAGGTCCAGATGGTCTGCATCCTAGGGTACTAAAGGAGGTGGCCCTGGAAATTGCGGATGCTTTGGTAATCATTTTCCAATGTTCCTTAGATTCAGGATCAGTTCCTGAGGATTGGAGAATGGCTAATGTTATCCCACTTTTTAAGAAAGGAGGGAGGGAGAAAACAGAGAACTATCATCCTGTCAGCCTAACATCAGTAGTGGGGAAGATGCTAGAGTCCATTATTAAAGATGAAATAGTGGCATATCTAGATAGCAGTGATAGGATTGGGCCGAGCCAGCATGGATTTACCAAGGGTAAATCATGCTTGACTAATCTATTAGAGTTTTTCGAGGATGTAACCAGGAAGTTAGACAAGGGAGATCCAGTGGATGTAGTGTACCTCGATTTTCAGAAGGCATTTAATAAGGTCCCACATAGGAGATTGGTGGGTAAAATCAAAGCTCATGGCATTGGGGGGAAGACATTGACATGGATAGAAAACTGGTTGGCAGATAGAAAGCAAAGGGTAGCGGTGAATGGGTGTTTCTCGGAATGGCAGGTGGTGACTAGTGGGGTGTCACAGGGCTCGGTATTGGGACCACAGCTGTTTACAATTTACGTCAACGATTTAGATGATGTCATTGAGAATAACATCAGCAAGTTTGCTGATGATACTAAGCTGGGTGGCAGTGTGACATGTGATGAGGATGTTAGGAGAATTCAGGGTGACTTGGATAGGCTGGGTGAGTGGGCAGATACTTGGCAGATGACGTTTAATGTGAGTAAGTGTGAGGTTATCTACTTTGGGAGCAAGAACAGGAAGGCAGATTATTATCTGAATGGTGTAAAGTTAGGTAAGGGAGAAATACAAAGAGATCTAGGAGTCCTTGTTCATCAGTCACTGAAGGTGAATGAGCAAGTGCAGCAGGCAGTGAAGAAGGCTAATGGAATGTTGGTCTTTATTACAAAGGGAATTGAGTACAAGAGCAAGGAAATCCTCTTGCATTTGTACAGAGCCCTGGTGAGACCACACCTGGAGTATTGTGTACAGTTTTGGTCTCCAGGGTTAAGGAAGGACATCCTGGCTGTAGAGGAAGTACAGCGTAGATTCACGAGGTTAATTCCTGGGATGTCCGGACTGTCTTACGCAGAGAGGTTAGAGAGACTGGGCTTGTACACGCTGGAATTAAGGAGATTGAGAGGGGATTTGATTGCAACATATAAGATTATTAAGGGATTGGACAAGATAGAGGCAGGAAATATGTTCCAGATGCTGGGAGAGTCCAGTACCAGAGGGCATGGTTTGAGAATAAGGGGTAGGTCATTTAGGACAGAGTTAAGGAAAAACTTCTTCTCCCAGAGAGTTGTGGGGGTCTGGAATGCATTGCCTCGGAAGGCAGTGGAGGCCAATTCTCTGGATGTTTTCAAGAAGGAGCTAGATAGGTATCTTATGGATAGGGGAATCAAGGGATATGGGGACAAGGCAGGAACCGGGTATTGATAGTAGATGATCAGCCATGATCTCAAAATGGCGGTGCAGGCTCGAAGGGCCGAATAGTCTACTTCTGCACTTATTGTCTATTGTCTATTGTCTATTGACTCTATGATTCTAAATTATACCTGATCCATCTATGAGTTACAGGAGACCTTCCCACAATGAAGGATTGTAACAGGCCTCCAAACACTGACTAGATGAGGAAACGCACATAACTGAAGCTGCAATATTACCAGGTCATTTCTGAACATACCACCAAATCACTAACGCAGGCTCATGTAAACCTGTGAATTCCTGCCAAAATCCTTCAAGAGTGGCTTCCTGTAGGAGGAGACCAGAATAACAATAGAAGCCCAAGGAAAATAAGAAGTGGACTTAGTTGGTTACCATCAGAAAGAGGAATGAGACATCAGATAATGACATCAGGAATGCTTAATGACTCCTTTCTTCTCAACACAGAACTTGTACAGGTTCTTTTTTCTGTACGGTCTTTTATACTTCCTTCCCAGCCACAGACACCCAACGAAATTATTGCTCAAGTATGTGTTTAAAGAGATCCCTGGAAGAGGAGGATGATGTAGTCAACTGGAAGAGTCTAGAGAGAGGGGCTCAGATGGGGAAGGAGACTGTGGGTAAACTGGAAAGAACAGATGGTCAGAATCAAATGACAGAGTTTAGATTGGGAGAATTTGTGTGTCGTGAAGCTCATGAAGGGATTTAATCAAAAAGATGGGAGTTGTAAATTCAAAGATCCAGAGATTCAAATTACATTTATTATCGAAGTCTGTGTGCAGTATACAACCCTAAGATTCGTCTTGTCTCACAGACAGTCACAAAACAAAGAAAACCATGGAAACTGTTCAAAGACAAACATCAAACTCCTTCGCCCTCATGCCCAAAAAAAAACACAAATCATACAAACAGCAACAAAACAAATGAGTGAAAAACTCAGAACATAAAACACAAACTGGAAGAGTCCAGGCATTTTCAGTTCAGCTCAGTGTTCATTATCGGCAGGCTGCCTGATCCAAAATTGGCCAAAGTAGCAACAAAAACAGGAGTGGCCAGAAACCAGAAATGCATCGTTACGTGAACCACAGGGTCCAACCCATAAAACACACTAATTAAACCTTCCCCAAGACACAGAGCTCTGGCACCATCCTCTGACAGCACTGACGGAGAGAGAGAACATTTGAACACAGGGACCTTCTTTTGGGAACAGCGAGAGAGAGGGAGAGAGAGACTGTCACATGCAGACACCTTCTTCCTGCAGCAGCCAGCAAGACGCTGGTAGATGGCGCTGAACACCCCCTCACGTTCCACACTCGCCTCGATGATTTTAATCTTCCTCAGCACTTTAATCAGCAGGATCGGTGAGAAATAAAATCAATCACGGACTCGCTCCCCATCTCCAGGCTGCTCGCTTCACTCAAATCCTCACGGAACAGCCTCAGAGACAGCAAAGTGTCAGATCACTCAATCGGCCCAAAAGCACACCACCAAATGTGGATCACAGGCTCCAACTGTAGCAGAAGCACATTTGAAAGAAAAAGAAGACATAAGAGAAGTGAAAGAAGTAGTTTTGTGAACCGTGTGGAGGATCTCGGCCTTGGTCACATTGTTCTGTGACACCATCTTGTCCGGACGCATCAGAGGGTTTGCATCACAAGCTTTATCTCAGAGCCCGAAGACCTTCAGCCTCTGACATTCTTCCTTTGTCTTGCTTCAGGTTCATCACTAAAAAGATCAAGTAGGAAAGTGAAGCACTAGGATAATAAATATCAGCTAAATGCTTTGTTGTTCTACTGAGGATTAATATAGTGCTTTCAATATTTAATATAGTGCTGAGGAAAGCCAAGTCATTTAATCCTTTCACTTCTAATGCACTTTACTGATGCACAATGTCATAAAATCTTCTGTTAACTGAGACTGCATATGCACCGACTGTTTATGTTTCCATCCTCGAGAGTCCTCACTGTTATTTTCCAACATTTGTCATGCTTAAAGCTTTATGCTTTTTTGGGCTCTTCAAGCAACATATTATTTTCTTGCAACACACACACAAAATGCTGGTGGAACACAGCAGGCCAGGCAGCATCTATAGGGAGAAGCACTGTCGACGTTTCGGGCTGAGACCCTTCGTGGGGTCTTCTTCAAATGCTGACTAGTAAAAACACCTTTAATGAGGAGTGGCTTTTAGAACAGGAAACAAGACGTGTTTCTGGTGCTCACCCATTTCCAGTAAGATCATATCAATGATCTTATCTAAACCTGGAAACATTATTGCTAGCCAGGTGCATGAGCCAATGGAGACCATGAAGAAAAGCTACTGAAGTCTTGTACGAACAGTTGGCAAGCACCTATTAAAAACATCATATTTGTGGATGGTGCTAGCATGCAATAATTGACAAAGATATGCGTGAACGGTGAGCTGGGACTAGACTGGGAATATTGAACAACCTGTGTTCAAGAAATCAAAGTCTCTTACTTCACAAGCAGCTGTGAATTGACATCAGTCAAATACAAATCAAAGTCCAAACCCTGGCATCATAATCAGACAAATTCACTGATGTTCAGACAGGCAGTGAAACAACAAAACTGACTGAATGTTAGTTCCTCTCCTTTCAATTACTAACAAGCTCAGACACAACGTTAACCTGTCACTGATACTGAAAGCGCAAAGGGCTCGATGCAGTGCACACATGTGAATCAGGTTACAGCACAGTGATACAACAGGTAGAGCTGTCGTCTCATGGTGCCAGTGATCTGGATTCAATCCTGAACTTTGATGCTGTCTGTGTGAAGTTTGCATGTTCCCCCGGTGACCTGTGGGTTTCCTCTGGCTTCCTCCTACAGGCACGTGGGCTGGTCGGGTAAATGACGCTGTAAAATGCCCCTGTGTGTAGATGAGTGGTGGAATCTAGTGGGGGAGTTGAAGAAAATGAAAACTGGGATGAATGTGTGATTAGTGTAAATGAGTGGTAATGGGGAGTGCAAAGGGTGTGATTAGTGTAAATGAGTGGTAATGGGGAGTGCAAAGGGTGTGATTAGTGTAAATGAGTGGTAATGGGGAGTGCAAAGGGTGTGATTAGTGTAAATGAGTGGTAATGGAGAGTGCAAAGGGTTTGTTTCCTGCTGTATCTCTCTATGACAATGAACAGCAGACAATTTCAAGGCAAAAATGGCAGCATGTGATATTTTGGGAGACAATATCTACAACCACTCAGCCAGGTTTACAAGAATTTCTTGGTGAGACAGTTTTGAACAGGCAACAAGATTCTTGATTCATGTATTGAAAGCAATGAATTTAAGAATAACTCAAGGTATTGAGAAGTACTATGAAGTTCACTATGACAATCGACCACAAAATGATAGTGGTGACCATCGCCATGAAACTGCAAAATTTGACATAATCGTTACAGGTAAAACTGACAAATCCAAAGGAGAATAGCAAAAGCAAGTTGAAAGAAAACAAATGATAAATACCAGACAATAGAAATGAAATTGGCAGATAATTCCCAGTGAAGAAAGTCACTGTAACATTGAAGGTTCTATGAAAGATTTAATGTCAAATATCTTAACGTAATAGAAGGCAGGGATGGAGAAATTTAGACAGATAATATTACAGTCCTGGCCTGATGGACAAAATCTAACAGTGAAATCAATACATATTCACATAATCCAACAGACAATATGAAGGCAGATAATGGCACAAATTCACTAATGTTCAAACAGACAACCATTACTGTACTTGAATTGGAAAATCACTTGGAGTCGACAACATACCACTAATGCTTTTCTCCTTGGAGCGATGGAGGATGAGAGGTGACCTGACAGAGATGTATAAGATGATGAGAGGCATTGATTGTGTGGATAGTTAGAAGCTTTTTCCCAGGGCTGAAATGGTTGCCACAAGAGGACACAGGTTTAAGGTGCTGGGGAGTAGGTACAGAGGAGATGTCAGGGGTAAGTATTTTACTCAGAGAGTGGTGAGTGCATGGAATGGGCCGCCGCAACAGTGGTGGAGGTGGATACGACAGGGTCTTTCAAGAGACTTTTTGGATAGGTACATGGAGCTTAGACAAATAGAGGGCAATAGGTAAGCCTAGTAATTTCTAAGGTAGGGACATGTTCGGCACAACTTTGTGGGCCGAAGGGCCTGTATTGTGCTGTAGGTTTTCTGTGTTTCTGTGTTCTATGCTCACAAAGAACAGAGACAATATCATCAGGAGAAAGTCTGCAGATGCTGGAAATCCAAAGCAACACACACTAAATGCTGGAGGTCAGGCAGGTTAGGCAGTATCTATGGAAATGAATAAACAATCGATGTTTTGGGCTGAGGTCCTTCTTCAGGACTGAGAAGGAAGTGGGAAGATGTCAGAATAAAAAGGAGGGGGAGGGAAGGGAGGTCAGCTGGAAGGTGATAGATGAAGTCTGGTGGGTGGGAAAGGTCAAGAGCTGGAGGAGAATGAATCTAAAAGAAGAAGAGAGTGGACCACAGGAGAAAGGGAAGAAGGGGAGGATCTGTGGGAAGTGATAGGCAGGTGAGAAGAGGTAAAAGCTCAGAGTGGAGAACAGAGGAAGGGGAGGAATTTTATTTAACCAGGAGAAATCTATATTCATGCTATCAGGTTGGAAGATACCCAGATGGAGTATTAAGTGTTATTCCTTCACTCTGAGGGTAGCCTCATCTTGGGACAAGGGGCAGCCATGGACCGACATGTCAGAACAGGAGTGGGAATAGGAATTAAATCATAAATGATAATATAATGATCATTGCTAGAGCAAACTCTTGCCAGAAGATATGAGAAAGTTATTAGACTCATTAACTTTCTTCTTTTAGTCTAGGCAAATGTTTGTTGTTACAAAATGAATTAAAGGATGGGCTGCAACAAAACCAAGAGACCAGCAGCAGAATTTTGTTAACTTTAAAAAAAGGCTCTGATAGATTGTGATGCATTGAACTATGACAGAGAATGAAGATCTATATCAGTGATCAAGTAATTGTGGAAATAATTTAGTCTTTTCATGAGAAATATTTTGTAGTGGTTGAGAATGGAATAATTGTTGTTTCTTGTCAAAATCAGGATGAGGATTTTTTCTCCATTTTGTTGGACATAGTCGTGGAAAACAGCAAATCAGAAACGTGAGAGATTTACTGAATGGTGTCCAAAGGGGGTAGAATTATTACTCAGCTCTGTTGATGTAATTGATCTAATTGTTTGAAATGAACAACAATCAGCAGATCTAACAAGACCAAACAGCAAGGTGCCCACAGAATGGAGATTAACATTCAAGTAAAGCTACACATTAATTCATACTAACCCAAGTCAATCAGCAATATAAGTATAATTGTGAATGAGTAGAAACTTTAAAGAGCCAGTCTCCACTATCACCTCAGGTGGAATAACAGCTGTTGAAATAAGGAGTGGCCATCAGCTTTGTCACCGGGTCCATTTGTACAGATCTCATGCATCCATTGATCTGTGAAACATGGACCATCAAAGCTGAGACTAAATAACAAATCGAGCATTTGAAATGAAATGACATTGTAAGGCCCTGAGTATTTTGTATTTTGTATTTGTATAAATCACATTAGTACATACAGCTCAAAATTCGCTCTACAGCTGGGAAACAGAATCACTTTACAAGGGAGACTGCAATGGTGAGTGGTAATATTCTCTAAAGCACAATGGTCAGAGTTCACTCAAAGATGAAAGAAAGGACAAGGAAAGACAAAATAGTTCAAAAACATCACTGGACACTGAGCTGCTGAAGAGGATAAATATATTCACTGTGTTCTAGCTGGAAGGACGGAGCAGTTAAATAGAAAATCCCCCAGTAATCAGATCAGTAAAGCAACGATAGTTATAGAAACATTGTGAAGTATCAGGCTGTGATTATTCCTTGTGTAAAAATGTGAGAAGCCATGTTACTTTTTGCTGACCTCGTGCCTTTCATTCATCCATCGTGATACGTTTGCAGAACCTTTATGGTGGTGACTTGTGTTTCCTCTGAGAGCCACTGGGCTATGGGTGTAACGTTATCAACTGCTAATGCAAAATCACTGGTGATACCAGGTCCCAGATGATGTATCCATTCACCACTTCCAGTACTGGTTTCAATATAATCCAGTTTGTGGTCATTAAAAGTGAAAAAGGAGACAAGCTACATCCCCAACAGCTCTGGCGATCATGTTGAACCAGCTGGAACGTGCATGCTGGTAACTCACAGGCAGGTTGTGTTAACCTGCAGCTTCCTTACAATGCGATTCACTCTTTATAGAACTCCAAATAGGTCATTGCCAGGGTTTCTAATGGCCGGGTCAAATCATCATCACAACTGAATGCCAGGAATGTTTCCTGAGATTGGTACTAGAGCAGTTACTTTATCAGAGTTGTAGGCCCTGTTCCTGCACCCTCAGCTCCTTCATATCAATATATCAGTGTTATTCAGTTGCTGGAAGTATTTGCTACGGCTTCAGAATGCCGGAGGTTTACTTCGTTTGACACAGTGATAATAAGGTACCCTTCCGATAACAGCCCGGTACCGAGTACGTTATAGGTAAGCTAGCTCATGTCCAGCTCACTGAATGGAGACAGGAGATAATAAACCGGTTGCTGTGTAAGCCATGTTGGCCTGAATTTTATGTCAGTATGATTTTATTGATATCGCATGTGTGGCGTGTGGCCAAGTGATAAGGCATTGGTCTAGTGATCTGAAGGTCACTAGTTCAAGCCTCAGCTGAGGCAGCGTGTTGTGTCCTTGAGCAAGGCACTTAATCACACATTGCTCTGCGACAACACTGGTGCCAAGTTGTATGAGTCTTAATGCCCTTCCCTTGGACAACATCGGTGGCGTGGGGAAGGGAGACTTGCAGCTTGGGCTATAGCAGGTCTTCCATGCAACCTTGCCCAGGCCTCAGTCATCATCAAAAATCGATGGACAACCGAAGAAGTGTTTGTACAGTATTGACTTCACTTGTGAATCACAATCAGGTTTAATATCACTGACATTATGTTGTGAAATTTGTTGTTTTGCAGCAGCAATACATTGCAATACATAATAATAAAAAATATATAAATTGCAATAGATGTATATAAATAATAAATTAAGTAGTATAAAAAGTGAGGAGATAAAAACAGTGAGGTAGTGTTGATAGGTTCGTTGTCTATTCAGAAATCTTACTAATCTTATTAATTATTATTTAATTATTTATGGTTTTATATTGCTATATTTCTTTCACTATTCTTGGTTGGTGCGGCTGTAACAAAACCAAATTTCCCCTCGGGATCAATAAAGTAAGTCTGTCTGATGGCAAGCAAATGGGCAAATGAAGTGCGGAGAATGGAGGGACAGAGATCACGTGCAGGTGATAGGTTTAGTTTTGTTTGACGTCATGGTCAGCAAAGACATGGTGGTCTGAAGGCTGTTCCCGTGTTGTACTGTTCTGTGTTCTATGATCACACTTAGTCAAGGCCCCTTTAATGAAGAACCGTTTGTGCCTTTCAAGAGACTGAAATAAAATATTGAGCTTTTGCGATTTGTTAGCCACAAAATCCAATTGATCTTTCAAACCAGTGGCATCTCCACATCATTTGAATCTCCGATTATTGCTTTTGATTTTAATGTCCTGATTTTGAAATGTGGTGTAAAGAAATGTGAGAGAATTAAATGTTTTGGCACCTGTTTATTGTTCATAAATTTTGACAATCTATTTTCACGCATTCTTCTGAAACTATACAATTGCCTGTTTATAACTGGCAAACTTACATGCAGATAATGAGTATGATTAATTTGCAATATATATCATTATCAGTCAGCATTTACCTGCAAATTAAATTTAACTATCTCCCGATAATGTTGTTATTTTAATTTTAGAAACAATACTGCAAATATTATTTATTGTTATGCAGCAATAACTTTCAAATCTATTACATTATTTTTATTTATTATTTTTGCCAAAGAATGGAAGGATTCTTTATATTGCTTTTGTTGCCTGTCTGAATCTGATAATTTTTAAACAAAGGTAATATTATTACCCTAAAACCTAAAAGACTGGTCACTCCTGCATGCAACTTCTAAGTCGCTTTACATAAAACAAAAATATACCAATGAGGAATATTTCTATATTAAGAATGAACACGATGTCAAAATTTAACATGCATACTTCACAATAATGAACTCTTTCCCAATATTGCATAATTGTGTTAATGGGATTATGGAAAAGTTCTGTATAAAATGTATTTTAAAACAAGTCTGTATGTTTTTAACTCCTTGTCAGATATTAAAATAATTATATTTTACTTTCCTTTTCAAAATATAGACTACTTCACCAAACCTTTCTTAAAAAGCAGGAATTATTGACAAATTGTGTCATAGCTGCAGTCAGAATTCCCTTTGGGGTAGAAATCTCAATTCGTTAATTTGTTTGTAATTTTTTCACCATCCAAGCAGCAAGAGACCCAATGAGTTCATCAGGAAATTTTAGCATAAATTCTTTGGAAGAATAGAAAGAGAACTATCACACTTGGCAGCAAAAGCACCAAGTCAGGAAATACTGAGCCAATAAATGTAAACTGGTGATAAATATTATAGGAAGGATACATTACATTGCTGTTTCACTAGAACATTGTCTTGCATGGAATACAAATGCAAGAATGCAGATTATATACTGTTCCCTTAACTAAGGAAGCAAAGATTCAGGACAGAGATCATTAACAAGAGTGAATGTTATTTTACGAGATTAATGTAGGGATCAGATTAATGGGTTGGCTGAAAGAAATGGGGGTAATAAGTTCTGGGGAATGATTGACACAGGAGATTAACATTACTGCTTGTATGAAAGATAAAAGCTAACAGACTGGTTGCTTCTGTGTTGTAATTTCTCAGTCACTTTATATAAGAACAAATACCAATCCGTGCTATTTCAATAGGTCATGAGGTCAATATTTAACATGCATATTTTACAATAATCAGCTTTCCTAAGTAATGCATCATTGTGTTAATGAGAGACAGAAAAACTAATCAACAAATGGGAAGTTCCAAGCTGGCTGTCTGAACAGTGTTCCTGGCTGTCAGTAAAAATGAGACACATTAGTTTTAAAAGGGATCAAGGGTTCAAGGGATTACTTGAATCTATCTGGATAATAATATTAAGCTTACTCATGGGCACATTTGCAAGAACTGCAAGGAAGTTCATGTCTTATTAAAAATATAACCATAAGCAATCGTATTAGCTGCACAGTAATACCTACATCACAGTGTTGTTTATTGATTACAGTTCAGTTTCAACACAATCAAATCCTCAGTTCTAATCAACAAACTCCAAAACCTGGGCCCTTCTACCTGCCTCCACAACTCGATCCTTGATTTCCCCACTGGGAGACCGCAGTCTGTGTGGATCGGAAATAATATCTGCTCTTCGCTGATGATCAACACTCTGGACAACTGAGGGATATGTGCTCAGCCCACTGCTCTACTCTCTGCACCCATGAATGTGTGGCTAGGCACAGCTCAAATGTCTTCTATAAATTTGCTGATGACACAACTATTGTTGGCAGAATTTCAGACAGTGATGGTAATGACAAGGCGTACAGGAGTAGATCAGCTGTTGAGTGATGTCACAACAACAACCTTGCACTCCATTTCAGTAAGACCAAGGAATTGATTGTGAACTTCAGGAAGGGGAAGTCAAGGGAACACACACACCAGTCCTCATCGAAGGATTCAGCAGTGGAGGGGTGAGCATTTTCAAGTTCCTGGGTGTCAACATCTCTGCACGTCTATCCTGGGCCCAACATATCGATGCAATTGTGAAGAAGGCATGACCGTGGCTATACATCATTAGGAGTTTAAAAGACTTGGTATGTCACCAGAGGCTCATGCCAATTTCTACAGCTATGCAATGGAGAGCATTCTAAATTGTTGTATCACCACCTGGTATGGAGGGGCCACTGCACTGGATCGTAAAAAGCTGCAAAAAGTTGTTAACTCAGACAGCTCATCATGGGCACAAGCCTCCACAGAATTGGGGACACCTTCAAAGCCCATCACCCAGGACATGCCCTCTTATCTTTGCTACCGTCAGGGAGGAGGTATAGGAGTCCAAAGATACACACTCTAAGTTTCAGGAACACCTTATATATTTTCATGTCTTGCTCACAAACTATAGATGAAGGATTAAGGTGCAGTAGTTAGTGTCTTTATTTCCAGCTGTTGTTAGTTCTCCTGTGCAGAATGAATATCTATTGTACTAGAAACAAGAGAGAATCTGCAGATGCTGGAAATCCAAGCAACATATGCAAAATGCTGGAGGAGCTCAGCAGACCAGGCAGCATCTATGGGAAAATGTATAGTTGACATTTCAGGCAGGATGAAGAGTTCCTCCAGCATTTTGTGTGTATCTATTTTATTATCCAGTTTAACACACACAAAATGCTGGAGGAACTCAACTAGGTCAGGCAGCATCTATGGAGAGGAATAAACAGTCAATGCTTTGGGCCAAGACTGTCAGAATGTTCAGATATGGCCCAGGTGAGGAGGGAAGGAGGTGGGGGGGGGGGGGGGGGAGAGAGAGAGAGAGAGAGAGAGAGAGAGACTGAAGCAGGTCAACATTTCACTGACTTTAATGACAACTGTTGCAGATCTTAAAGAAAAAATTAACAATAAATGCTCAGTCAACAGGGTTGTTAACAAAACCTCTCAAACTGAAAGTTAAATGGCAACACTGCAGTTGGAGACAATAACTAAATGCTAATGGTACTGCTCCTTTCCAGTATCAGCGGAAATGGTAGTCTTCTTTCCCGGACAAGGGCGAGGGTAAGCAGGGAGCATAAACATTGCTGTGCATCTGGTCAAGTCCTGGCAAGACTAGAACAAAAAGAAGGGAGTTAAATACCAACATAATGCAATAGTAATAAGTTGAAACATGCAGACTGACAAGCATGTTTGCTGAACCTGTTTGGCATCCCACCTGCACGGAAACATAGACCCCACAGCAGAGTCCATGTTGTGACAGAGACACTTCAGTGTTGAACACAATATGGTGCTCCACTGATTATTATTTGTTTGAATATGATCTGCTGATCCTCTTACAATTCATTCAAATTTCTCTCAAAAGATGTGATGAATTTTGAAGTACTTTAAATTTTGAAGTATTCTGAATATTGTCCATAACGTGAGTTTTCATATCGCTCAAGCTCAACTTAAATTGCCACTGTAAGGCCAGGTACTTTTGTGATTGAATGCAATCAGATGTCTGGCATCTATTGTGATCATTCCAAAGTGCAATCAAATATAGACCAGAGAGATACACTCAGTGTAGCACGAACATGTTTGTAAAACTGTAATCACTGGGAAATCATTCTAGTAGTTGAAATTTTACCACGGCTGAAGAAAGGTGGGGGAGACCAATCATCTCAACCTCAGGGCCATTCCAAGACCCAGACATCTTCGTTATCTCTAACAAACTCCTTTCCTTATAAGATCAGAACACTTCCATTCCATTCCTAATTCCTCAATAAATGAAGAGTCCATGCCTGTGGGCAGTGCTACTTACCCTGTAACAGGTTAAAAAGAACCAGCAGAAATGAACATACCTGGAGTCTGAGTCTTCCATTATAAACTCTATTTTATTAGTAACTACGTGAATAAAGTAATATAAAACAAGATAAGGTAAACAGATTAGCAGAGTATATGCATATATAAGTGAGTAAATAAAGTTCCCAAGCTTTCCAGCTCAGGTGTTCAGGTGATACAGTCTTACAGTGGTATGGTAAGTAATCAGTTCAGTTCTGGAATTTGATTTGAGTAGAGTTGGAGAGAAACAGTTGGTTTGTATTCCCGATGCCGATCCTCCATGTCATCCTGCTGCTCCCAAAACTTATTTAAAGTCACCAACTTGTGACCACAGAAAGAGGAATGCTGGTTTTCCACAGTGAGCTATCAACCCAGGCGAGGGTTAAACACACCCATAGCTCCCCACCAGTCACTCCTTTGTCCACACTGTGAACAAAAACACCACCCTTGTTGTGGGCCCACAAAGCTCACCAGTGTCCTTCTTGCCTCTGGCATTGTGCTTTTCTCGTGTGTCTGATTAAAAAGTCAACTGACCTTGTATATATCTCACAAGTACGGAACACGAACTGTCCATCATATAGCTCCGCCTTTCAGTTTCCAAGGCAATTCACAGACTTTCTCTCTCTCTCTCTGCTGCTGAATTAGCTCACAAGCTGTTCGTTTCCTCTCTCTCTTGTTAAAGGAACAGTCCACTTTAGAATAATCCTTCAGATCTCATCACACCTCTCTCTTTTTAAGAAAAATTTTGATGAAACAGCAAAATTTTTGTCTTAACTATCGATTATACAGCTTAAAGCAATACACATGTAATTATCAGGTAACATAGCAAAGCATTACAAACTTAAACATAACATCTAGACAAACGGTCTGCTATAATATTGTCAGTACCTTTCACATCTTTTATTTCCATGTCATACTCTTGCAAGATCAGACTCAGTTAAGGAAACTTCTATTCTTATCCTTCATTTTACTCAGAAATACCAATGGATTATGGTCCGTGTAAACCTCAAGTGGTTTCTGCGCAGGACATATGTAGACATCAAAATATTGCAATGCTAAAATGAGTGATAACAGCTTTTTTCTTCAACAGTGGCGTAATTTTTCTGATGCACATTAAATTTCTTTGAGAAATAAGCTACTGGATGTTCAATTTCATCATCATCCTTTTAAAACAATACTGCCCCAGCAGCTTCATCACTAGTGTCTACCACAATTAAAAATAGTCTATTGAAATCAGGTGCTTTGAGCACAGGGTGATAACACAGGATGGTTTTCAGGCGGTCAAATGCCTCCTGGCAAAGGTCAGTCCACACAAATCTTTCACTCTTCCCTAGGGGATTTGTTAGGGGGAGAGTGACATCTGCAAAGTTCTTACAAAACTTACGGTAATACCCAACCATTCCCACAAACCTTCATAACACTTTCTTGCCTGTCGGAATGTGAACCTCAGCAATAGCCTGAACCTTGGCCTGCACAGGTGCCAGTTGGCCCTGGCCTACTACGTAGCTAAGATACGTGACAGTGGTGTGGCCAAATTCACTTTTAGTGAGGTTTACAGTGAGATTTGCCTTGGACAGCCGTTCAAACAGTTTCTCTACTGCTGAGATATGCTCTTCCCAGGTGTCATTCCATACAACCAAGTCATCAATATAAACTCCTGCATTTTCTAAACCTTGAATCACAGAATTCATCATCCTTTGGAACGTTCCTGGAGGATTTTTCATCCCAAAGGGTAAAACACTGTACTTCTACAATCCAGATGGTGTCACAAATGCCAATATTTCTTTATCACTTTCTGTCAAAGGAACACACCAGTAACCTATCAACAGGTCAATCTTTGCAAGGTATTTAGCCTTCCCCACTCTGTCAATACAGTCATCCACTCTTGGGATGGGATAAGCATCTGTCTTAGTTACTGCATTAACTTTCCTGTAATCAGTACAGAATCTCATACTCCCATCCGGTTTAGGGACAATCACGCAAGGTGACACCCGGTCTGAAGTGGTAGGCCTAATTATGCTGGCTGTTAACATGTATTGAATTTCTTGTTCAACCATTTAATTTTGTCTTGGTTCATTCTGTAAGGGTGCTGCTGAATGGGATCAGTTTTATCTACAATTACGTCATGCACCACAGCTGTGCATGGTCTTGGAATGTCAGGGAATAAATCTTTATACTTGTTAATTAAGCACTTCAGTTCTTTTTGTTGCTTTGACTGCAAATGCTGAATCTTTCCATCAATATTTTTCAAAACATCAGAATTTCTGAGTCTTGTGAAAACTACATGGAATTCATTAAAACGATCTGGTGTCCCAGTACCAGACACCACAATCTCCTCCATTGTCATAACAGTACTCACAGGTGCAGGTTCAGGGTCATGATAATGCTTGATCATATTTACATGGACGAGCTGTGTAGCCTTCCACCATCGGTCAGGAGTTCTAATGTCATAATTCAAAAAATCAATTTTCTTAATTATTTCATATGGTCCACTAAATCTCGCTTGAGAGGGGTTGGAAATGAGAGGGAACAGTACCAGGACCCTTCCTTCAACATGAAATCTCCGTTTCCTCGCTTTCCTGTCATGCTACTGTTTCATGTTTATCTGAGAGTGCTGTAAATTCTGCTCTGCAAGGTCACAAGCCTTGTTAAGTCTGTCTCTGAATTCCAAAACATAACTAAGCACGCTCATACACACATTCTGATCTGACCATTGCTCTCTGAGTGGGGTCAAAGCTGACACAATGTGCTTCGCTCTCAACTCTTTAACTACCCCCTGGAATGTTTTTGAAGTAAAGTTACTACCCTGGTCAGGTTGGATTTCTTTAGGTAGACCTACCAGTGTGAAAAATTTTATAAGGGCTTTTACCACAGTCTTGGCCTTGATGTTCCCAACATCCTTTCTCAAATTAGGCCAGTAGAATTCCTTCATAATCCTGTTCACTGTCTTTCTCACTCCAATGTGTCCACCTAAAGGCATACTATGAGCCATGTTTAAAATCTCAGCCCTGTAAACTTTCGGGACCACAACTTGATGTTCAATGGCCCAATCCTCACCTGCAGGCACAGTAGGTGATCTCCACTTCCTTATTAACACCCCATCTTTAAGATAATGTCCTACTGATTCTCTTTGAACCTCCTCTTCTGTGAGAGCTGTCTCCTTTAACACAGCAATTTCAGAAACCCGACTTTGTTCTGCTATAAATTCATCCCTGGACAAGGACAAACCTTTCTCATCCTCCTTACTACCCAAAAAATGATATAACATGAAAGGTAGAAAAGTCTCTGACAAATTCTCATAAGTTGAACCCCTGTCTTTGCTAACTGCGTCAGTAGCCTTTTCAGACATGCTTCAGATCACTGCGGGGTACACATCAGTATCTCTGTATGTGTCGTCAGCCATAAGTTTGCTTGTTAGCTGTACTGCTGAATAAACTTCACCCTGGATAGGTGCCAATCTATCACCTATGTTTATCAAACTCAGTACCATCAGTAAGCTTACATAGACTGTGTTTACATTATGAAAATTTCCAAGCAATCCATCTATCCGATTCCTATGACTTCTGGCTCAATTCATCTCTATAGTAACACAGACAGGTGGCCTCTCAAAACCAAAACAATCCTTTTTCTCCACATCGCAATCGTGAAAAACTCTATGACCTTGCAGTTGTTTACTTCCGGATGCTTAAGCAGAATTTAACAAGCTAACACATACTTCAACAGGCCACTTTCCTGAAAGCAGGGTCAAAGGTCGTGAAACCAGTCCAAACTTCACACGTTCTTTATTTAAAAATCCAGAAACAGCACCTTTCTTAATATTTTCAATAACACTTACCTCACCAGCTCTCAACTCACCACCAACTTTTAGAACACTGTCTAACACAAGTGACTGAGAATCCTCAATTTCCACTGGTACCAAGGTTAACCCTTTATTCACTGGACCAAGTCCATCTACACAAAAGGACTGCATTCCTTTTCAACCGAGTCAGACACCTCAGACCTTAACTGAGTTTCAACACAAGGTTCAACACCCTGGAAATTCACAGGTGCTTCAACAACCTGAACACAGGCAATTGGGACAGCTGCCTCTTGAAGGTTGTAATACCAGTCGAAGTTTCAAACTCCAGGTTCCCGTGATCCTCCCAGCTACTCTCTGGGAAAGTCTCATCCTGAGTAAACTCAACCTTATGGGTTAAAACAACCTCGTCTGCTAACCCAGCAGACTCCCGCAAGGTAGTGGCATCCTTTTCAACTCGGAATGCCCTTACATCATCAGGAACACACTTCTTAAATTCTTCAATCACAACCAGCTCTTTAAAGCTGTCCAAACCCTCAGTTACCCCTTCCGACGTATACCAGTGATTGAAATACATAAATGTCTCCCTCTCAAACTGTCTCTGTCATTCTCTTCATCCCTCTGCTTATCTGCCTCCCTAGCCTCATGTATCCTCCACTTTTTTGCTCCATCAGCCTGAAGCTGTTCTAATTGCAATTCATACTCATACTTCATTTTTGTTAACTGAAGCTGAACCTCAGCCTCAGTAAGTACTTTACCTTCAGCAAACATTTCCAACACCTCCTCCTCAAATTTCCCCTCAGCTACATAATGCTGTGCTATTAACAGCTGTATCTGAGCCTTCTTCATGCGAGTGGTCACCTTAACTTTTAACTTATGAGCAATTCCCAACTGTACATCCCTCTTAGCATTATCCAACGCCCCCGGGGTTAGTTCTGCCACAAACATGTTAACCTCAAACTCCATTTCTGCTGATAATCCACTACACAAATCGAAAGGGAATATCCCCAATCAAATCAACTAGTCAATCAAGCCCCCAACAAATTTTAGAATGGCTTTCACCGATTTTTTCACCATATCCCGGACGAGCCCCCAATTTTGTTACGTACCCCGTAACGGGTTAAAAAGAACCAGCAGAAATGGACACACCTAGAGTCTGAGTATTCCATTATAAACTCTATTTTATTAGTAACTACGTGAATAAAGTAATATAAAACAAGATAAGGTAAACAGATTAGCAGAGTATATGCATATATAAGTGAGTAAATAAAGTTCCCAAGCTTCCCAGCTCAGGTGGTTAGGTGATACAGTATTATAGTGGTGTGATAAGCAATCAGTTCAGTTCTGTAATTTGATTTGAGTAGAGTTGGGGAGAGAGAGAGTTGGTTTGTCTTCCCAGTGCCGATCCCGATGCCAATCCTCCACATCGTCCTCCAGCTCCCAAAACTTATTTAATGTCACTAACTTGTGACCACAGAGAGAGGAATGCCAGTTTTCCACAGTGAGCTATCAACCCAGGTGAGGGTTAAACACACCCATAGCTCCCCACCAGTCACTCCTTTGACAAACTGTGAGCAAAAACCCTACCCTTGTCGTGGGCACACAAAGCTCATCAGTGTCCTTCTTGCCTCTGGTGTCATGCATCTCTCGTGTGTCTGTTGTGTGTCTGATTAAAAAGTCAGCTGACCTTGTATATATCTCACAAGTGCGGAAAATGAACTGTCCATCATACAGCTCCGCCTTTCAGTTTCCAAGGCAACTCACAGACTTTCTCTCTCTCTCTGCTGCTGAATTAGCACACAAGCTGTTCGCTCCCTCTCTCTCTTGTTAAAGGAACAGTCCACTTTAGAATAATCCTTCAGATCTCATCACAGGAGCAAGACAGAGACAACTGTCAACTGTCAAAATGAGTTCCTGCCACAGAAATCCCAAACAATGACCACTTCAAGCCAGAGAGCATATAATCACCTACCCAAACTTGATATTCAATAGCATCACCAGCACTGAGTTCCTCACCATGAACCAAAACTCAACTGCACCAAACATGTAACTGCTGTGGCTTTTAGAGCAGGTCAGCAGCTGAGTATCTTGCAGGAGTCACTCACTGATTTGCCAACACCCCACCATCTGCATGGCACATATTAGTGTTGGGATGGAATACTCAAAAGTTTATAAACTCCACACTACCTAGCAGAAGGCAACTCATTAAATCAGTACCCATCCATCAGAGCATATAGTGGCTCCAGTGTACACCATCTACAAAATGCACTACCGTTACCCCTCCAGGCAACATGGAGAGCATTCCCCAAGCCCACCACCTGTACCACCAACAATACAAGGGCAGGAGGATCGTGAGACTAGCACTACCTTCAGGTTTACTTCCAAGTCACGTGCCATCTTGAATTGAAAATGCATTGCCTTCCCTTCAGTTTTACTGCATCTGAATACTGGAAACCCCTCACTCACCCAGTGGTACTTTGGCGATACCTTTACTAGATTGACTGTTGTAATTTTATCACCACCTTCCTTAAAGCAGAATTAGCATTAAGTAGACCTGTCTGATTGGTATTGGTTAGATTCATCCAGCACTGATACAAATGCCAGTATAACCCAGCAATGAATCAAATGCCTGTTCACATCCATTGACCTTTGGTCCCTGATATGACTGTGATGTGCATTTCCTGGGATTTCAGTAGCCGTTCTCTATCAGGTGCTGCAATTAATAAAAGTAAGACAGTTGTAAATAGAACTTCTCCTTCATCGTCGTCATTAAACAGTGATTGGCTGTTCATTGTACTCTCCTCTTCATACGCAGATCCATGGACCTCACAGAAATTGGTTTCAGCTCCAGAGAGTGTACTGCTCTCCTTGTGTGTGAAGCCATTCAGCAGGAAGCCACATGGGTGTCGGGATGTAGTGTCCAAGCTCCAGGTGCTTTATTGGGCTGCACTCACATATACAATTGAATAAGAGTGAAAATGAGGGAAAAACAGAAAAATACCAAAAGTATTTAGTGCAACAGACTTATAGTAATTGAGTCATACATTCAAAAGAAATAAGGAATACATAAAGCCAGGCTTACACATTTATTATTCTAAAATTATACACAATCTGAGTGAACAAAATTTTAATATTTGCAAGAAGATTAATATTATGTAAGCATCCCATAACTTACAAAGGCTGGTAAAACACTATACTGATAATCAGGAATAAACTATTGCCTAAAAAAATATTGCTCAGACAGTGTTATCATTTATGAACAACAACACTAACAGACGATGATTTTGATGGTGCAGAAGAAAGTAAAATGGCACAGGATTGTATACGTCTACTTCAGTCTGACTGAAAAACTCTACTAAAAACAAAAATGGCTGCCTTCCTGTTGTGATCCAACTGAATTTCAAAATAAAAGTCAACAGGGCTATTAGTTAACAAATAAAAGCCTGAACAGCCTATTTTCCTGAAATTAAATGAAGGATAAATAACAGTTACAATTCTGAAAGTAACTCCCCCCCCCCTCACCTTTTTTTCTTCTAAATAGGTTTTTTAAATCAGAATGGACTGCTGGTTAAAGTCTGGACAAAAAACAAAAAGGGTTCCAGATACAAGGGCTGCATTAGGCCAGAAAACTTGCCATAATCAAACTGAGAAATCCTTCTGAGATGTACCTTTCATAAATCTAACCTTTTAGCATTGTTATGACGAGCTTTACACAACTTGCCACATGAAAAAGTTCATTATCTGGATTCAATTCTTCCTATACCTTTTCCAATGGCGATCTTTTCCAGCACTCTGACAGTACATACTTGTGTTTTATCTAATGCAAGCACATGCTATAACCTACAAAAAGATGCAAGTATTGAAGTAGTCCAACTGGCTTTTGCCATGGGAGACAATTCTACAAGTAATCGTGCTTGTCCTGGTGGATTGAATATTGTCTGAGCAATATTTTGTTAGGGAATAATTTATTCCTGATTATCAGTATAGTGTTTTACCAACCTTTGTAAATTATGGAATGCTTACATAATATTAATCTTCTTGCAAATATTAAAATTCTGTTCACTCATGTTGTGTATAATTGAAGGCTGTTCTTTTTTATTACCCAAGACTGTATGTGCCTTTGTGACATGGCTTCCCTCAGTACCATCTCATGGCATGGCTTGAATTGTCTGGCCAATGTCACTAATACCAAAATGTTCTAGAACAGGAATGTTCCTATGCGGAGAAATGAAAATGTATATTCCAATACCATATAATTCTATAATTCTAATACCACATCTTTCAAGCAGCCATTAGCCAGGCTACTGATTTGATGGAAGACACATATAGATTCACACAAAATCTATAACACAGAGGGATTGGTGCCAAGAATGTGCTGCACTGGTTAATCATAGTGCCTCGAACTAGGGTTTACCATCTCTAAATGAGGAATCATCCATTCAGGAGTTTGGTGAATCTTTGGAATTCACTGCCCAAGAGAGCTCAGTTGCTGAATATTTTAAGGTAGAGAATGACAGATCTTTACATATTAAGGTTAGTGTTGCTGTGTTTATTAAATGGCACAGCTTCTGGCTGTGTGCCCAGAGACCTGAGTTCTTTGGGCACAGAGCTTGGAAAAAGTGACTCAACAGAGTTCTAACACCATAAATTGGCAAGTTGTTTTTGTTAAGTCTCCCCCTTCACTGTGAAACAGAAACACTTTTTTTCCCTTATTAGGGAGAGAGAGAGCCTGTGGTATGTTGAAATAATGGGTGAAGGAGTAGTCTATCGGGAACTGCAAGTCTGGGTCTTTATTGATGCTTTATTGCATGCTTGAGTGCTCAATGGGGGTTGCCTATGCTTTGTTGCTGGTGGGGGGGTCATTGCCTTGCTGCTGCTTGAGTATGGGAGGGGGGAGCTGGTGGGGCTTTGGGGTTCTACATTTAACTGTCATTCATTCTTTGGGGCACTCCTTTGTATTTGTAGATGTTTGTGAAGAAAAAGAATTTCAGGATGTATATTGTATACGTTTCTCTGACATTAAATGTACCTTTGAAACACAGTGGGTGTACCTATTGAATGTACATTGAATGGCCCACTCCTACTTCCATTTTTTATAAATACTTTTGGGTATGAATAAAATTCTGCTAATTGAAACACAAATTGATTCAAATGTGATATTGTATGAATGTCAAATCCCACGCTATGGACTGCCTACACTGCAGACTTATTACTAATAACCAGAATTTTGCTGTAAAATAAACAAGAAGTGTGAAATGTGAAATCTCCAGCAGCCACGTGTCAGATCTACTGTATGGGATAATCCCAGCTTCCCTCCATTTGGGACAAAATGGCCGTCTCCATGTCGAGGATGTCGTGCACAGTTTTGCTGTCCACTAGCCTAGTTGTGCCTGTTGTTTCCTGAGTAATCGCCAATTTAGGAAAGAGTCTCCTAAATTCACCGGCTCATTGGTTGTGTGTTTGATGAACTGCTACTGCTATTTCTCACACAAGTAGTTTTGACTCACTGAGTCCCTGGAGGGTCACAACAACTGGATTGATTTTCAGCACTCTCGTTGTGTGCGGTAAAATAAAATCAGCCGAAGCAGAGAATGTTTCGGGGGTTGAGTGATCTCACTCCAGACCTCACAGAGGACTGCACATTTATAGCCCAGCGGCAGCGGTTGTTGCAGTATGGACAAGACAAGTTGCTTAGCCATCGTACATCCAGGCTTTTGTGTTGAGACAATGGTTCAGTCATTCAAAATAAAGACGTGACAATCCCTCTGAAAACCAATGGTGACACTGCACTACTTTTTAAATGGGTTAATTTATTTATTTATTGAGATAAAGTACAGAATATGCTCTTCTGGGGAAAGTAAGGTCTGCTCAAAACAAACAGTTACACCTGAACCCGAGGGGGATGAATATCCTTAAGGGTAGGTTTGCTATAGCCATTCAGAAGGGTTTAAACTAATTTGGCAGGGGGATGAGAACCAGGGTGATAGTGCTGAGGATCGGGTAGTTGGTTTACAAACAGAGGCAGTGTGTATTGAGACTGCTAGTAAGGAAAGGCTGATGATAGGGCAAAACTGTAGTCAACAAGACAAGTTGCAATGTAAAAGGCGGACAAGATTGAAAAGGGTGAATACAAGACTGAAGGTGTTCTATTTAAATGCGTGCAGAATACAGAATAAGGTGGATTCTGTTACAGTTACAGATTGGCAAGTATGATGCTGTGGTAATCACTGAGTCATGACTGAAAGAAGATTATAGCTGGGAGCTTAACATCCAAGGATATGCATTGTATCAAAAGGACAGGCAGGTAGACAGAGGGGGTGGTGTGGCTGTGTTGTAAAAAATCAAATCAAATCATTAGAATGAGGTGACATAGCGTCGGAAGGTGTAGAATCGGTGTGGGTAGAGCTAAGGAATTCCTAGATTAAAAAGCCCCTGATGGGAGTTATATACAAACCCCCAAACAGTAGTAAGGATGTGGGCTATAAATAACAAAGGGAGATGGAAAATGCATGCCAAAAGAGCAATATTACAATTGTCATGGAGGACTTCAATATGCAAGTAGTTTGGGAAAATCATGTTGGTGCTAAATCCCAAGTGGGAGAATTTCTAGAATGCCTATAAGATAGCTTTTGAGAGTAACTCATCATCGAGCCCAGTAGGGGATCAGCTATTCTGGATTGGGGGTTGTGCAATAAACCGGAATTGATTAGAGAGCTTAATGTAAAGGAACCTTTAGGGGTCAGTAATCATAAGATGATTGAATTCATCCTGCAATTTGAGAAGGAGAAGCTAAGGTCAGAAGGATCAGTATTACAGTGGAGTACAGGGAATTACAAAGGCAGGAGAGAGGAGCTGGCTAGAATTGATTAAAAAAGGACA
Source organism: Hemitrygon akajei (assembly GCF_048418815.1). Taxonomy (NCBI): domain Eukaryota; kingdom Metazoa; phylum Chordata; class Chondrichthyes; order Myliobatiformes; family Dasyatidae; genus Hemitrygon; species Hemitrygon akajei. Next base: position 40,283,640 of record NC_133131.1, read on the forward strand.
CTGGCAGGAATGACGACAGAATAGCAATAGCTGAAATTTCTGGATGCAATTCAAAAGGCACAGGATAGATATATCCAAAGAGGAAAAAGTATTCTAAAGGCAAGATGACACAACTGTGTCTATCAAAAGAAGTCAAAGCCAACATAAAAGCCAAAGAGAGGGCATATAATAATAATAATGCAAAACACAGTGGGAAGTTAGAGACTGGGAAGTTTTTAAAAACCAACAGAAGGAAACTAAAAAGTTATTAAGGAAAAAATGGATTATGAAGGTAAGATAGCCAACAATATTAAAGAGTATATCTAAAGTTTCTTCAGATACCTAAAGTGCGAGACTGGATATTGGACCACTAGAAAATAATGCTGGAGGGATATGGGGGATAAGGAAATAGTGGACAAAATGAATAAGTCTTCACTCTGGAAGACACAAGCAATATGTCAAAAGTTTGAGTGTGTCAAGGGAAGGAGTGTGTGAATTTATCATTACTAGGGAGAAGGTTGGGAAACTGAAAAGTCTGAAGTAGGTAAGTCACCTGGACCAGATTGTATATAACCCAGGCTTCTGAAAGAGGTTGCTGAAGAGATTGTGGAGGTATTCGTAATGATCCTTCAAGAATCACGGGATTCTGGCATGGTTCCGGAAGATGGAAAATTGCAAATGTCACTCCACTCTTGAAGAAGTGAAAGAGACAGAAGAAAGGGAACTATGTGCCTGTTAATCTGACCTCAGTGGTTGGAAAGATGTTGGAGTCAATTGTTAAGGATGAGGTCCCAGGGTATTTGGAGGCACATGATAAAATGGACCTTAGTCAGCATGGTTTCCTCAAGGAAAAATCTTACCTAACAAATCTGTAGGAATTTCTTGAAGAAATAACAAGCAGGATAGACAAAAGATAATTGATAAATGTTGTATACTTGGATTTTCAGAAGGCCTTTGACAAGGTGCCTCACATCAGGCTGCTTAACAAGTTAAGAGCCCATTGTATTACAAGAAGGATACTAGCATGGATAATGCAGTGACTGATTAGTAGGATGCAAAGAAAGGGAATAAAGAAAGCCTTTTCTTGTTGGCTGCCAGTAACTAGTGGTGTTTGAAAGGGGTCTGTGTTGGGACTGCTTCATTTTACATGATATGTCAATGAAAGATAGAATGGATGCCTTTGGGGCCACGTTTGTGGATGACATGAAAATCATTGGAGGGGCAGGTGGTTTTGAGGAAGTAGAGAGGTACAGAAGAACTTAGCCAGATTGTGAGAATGGGCAAGGAAGTGGCAGATGGAACACCATGTCATGAAGTATATGGCCATGCACTTTGGTAGAAGAAATAAAAGCATTTTCTAAAAGACTATGTGCTCAGTGGAGAGAAAATTCAAAAGTCTAAGGTATAAAGGGACTTGGGAGTCCTTGTGCAGGATTCCCTAAAGATTAATTTGCAGGTTGCAATGGTGAGGAAGGCAAATGCAATGTCAGCATTCATTTCAGAAGGACTAGAATATAAAAGCAAAGATGTAATGCTGAGGCTTATAAACCACTGGTGAGCCTTCACTGGAAGTATTATGAGTAGGTTTCAGCCCCTTATCTAGGAAAGGATGTGCTGACATCAGAGAGGATTCAAAGGAGGTTCATGAAAATAGTCTGGGATTGAAAGGCTTGTCATATAAAGAGCATTTGGTGACTCTGGGCCTGTACTTACTGGAATTCAGAAGAATGAGTGATGGCCTCATTTGAACCTATCGAATGTTAAAAGGCCTCGATAGACTGGATTTAGAGAGGACGTTTCCTATGGTGGGAGTCTAGGATCAAGGACACACAGCCTCAGAACAGAGGGTGAACTTTTAGAACGTGTCGTGGTTACTTGAAATGACCAGGAGACGCAGACAATTCTTCGAGAAGTTTAAACCTTTATTTGCAAACAAAGGCTGAGACAATCAATGAACTTGTCACCTAAAACCCACCGAGCTCCGGTGTACAGCATTCTTTATAGTAATTTCTTATCTCAGTTACATTTCGGTTTTATCAGCATACCCAATCAATTTTTAGTTGCATATCGTCTATACATTAACTAATCAATCGCTCTTGCCTAGCTCTTGGTGCGCCACCATTATTTCTTTCCAGTTCACATCTTGGGCCTCATTCCTGGCCACGGTTGTTACTCAGTCAGCCTCCCTTAACCTCCCTCACATTACATTTCCTGTTCATACCATCCTGTCTGCCACCGTTATCTCTTCATAAGCCATGCTGTTGTATAATATATGGAGTACATTTCAGCTAATTAGTGCTGCTAATTTAAATGGATGTTCTTTAACTACCATAGTATGTAGCTAAGAGAATACAAGGTATCTAGTAAAACAATACATAGGAAAATGTGTCTAGTACAATAATACATAGCAATATTCAGTACATAGGAGTGATTACATAGTATAGTAAATAGCTAGTACATAGTGATTATATTTCAGGTATATGTAGTGATTATGTCAGGTATATTTCTCAATAAACGGAGATAAGGAGGAATTTCTTTAGCCAGAGAGTGGTGAATCTGTGGAGTTCGTAGACACATGCAGCTGTGAAGACCAAGTCATTGGGTATTTTTATGGCAGAGGTTGACAGATTCTTGATTAATGAGGACATGGAGAAAGCAGGATAATGAGGCTGAGAGAGAAAATGGATCAGCCATAATGAAATGGTGAAGCAGACTTGATGGCCAAACAGCCTAATTTTGTTCCTATATCTTATGGTCTTATAGTCTAATGATATTTGGCCCCTTGAGCCATGCTGCCCAGCCATCCTCCTATTTAATCCAAGCCTAATCAGAAGACAATTTACAATGCGCAATTAACCTACCAATTGGTACTTCTTCAGGCTGTGGGAGGAAACTGGATAACCTGGAGGAAACTTACAATGTCAGGGGGAGAACGAAAGGGGATGAATTTCAAGGTAGTACATAGTATACATACTTCGATAATAAATGTACGTTGAACTTACTCTAAGTGAGTAAATAAATTTAGACATGCTATTTATCCACGACTATCCTCCACTCACTGCAATTTTCAGTAAAACTGCTGCTTTAACTCAGAGAAGTTCCTGTTGTTTCTGTTCCCCACGCTCTTTAAAACTGACCGTATGCTGTTGAGCACATTGATTCCTGCTTTGCTATGAGTCATACAACTGACCGTCTCCTCCCACTGCCAAACGATATCTCACTGACTGAAGCGGTCCTGTCAGAGACCACTCTGTTATTCATCAACACTCAAGGCCTCCAGATTCTTGAGGGACTTGGCTAAAGACACAAAGACGATGACACTCAAAACTTTCATGATCCATCATAGAAACTACAGTTGGTAGTTGTTGTACTTCCTGGTTCCTTAATGCTGGCAGAGGGAGTATCAGCAGCATCGTGTTCAGGTAGAAACAGGAAACTGATGCTTTATTCAGGAGGGCCAAATGTTTAATCTCCTTTTCCATTGGCCTTCATAACAAAGTTACTCTATTTCACCAAACTGATGTTTTTTCTAAAGTACAAAAGAGGCTGGCAGCTCCCTTGAAGCTTTTCAAAGACACAGTTATGATGTATTACTTCACTTGCAACTTCAGAGTTTGAATCAGGTTTAATATCACTGGGATATGTTATGAAATCTGTTGTTCTGTGGCAACAGTACATTGCAATACATAATAATAAAAAACCTATAAATTACAATAAGTATATAAAAATACAGTTAAATAAATAATGCAAAAAGAGAGGTAAAAAAAGTGATGGAGTGCCCATCGGTCCATTTGTCCATTCAGAAATCTGATTGTGGAGTAGAAGAAGCTGTTCCTGAATCATTGAGTATGCATTGTCACACTCCTGTATCTTCTCCTTGATGGTAGCAATGAGAAGTGGGCATGTCCTGGGTGATGGTGGTGATCCTTCATGATGAATGCCACCTCCTTGAGGCATCGCCTTTTGAAGGAATCTTCAATGCTGAGGACGCTGATGCCCGTGATGGCCCTGTGGCTGATTTTGCACTCTGTTGCAGCTTTTTCCAACCCTGTGCAGTGACCCACCTCCCCACACCAAGTAGCGATGTAACCAGTTAGAATGCTCTCCATGGTACATATGTGGCAATCTGCAACAGTCTCCGCTGACATACCAAGTCTCCTCAAACTGCATATGAAATATAGCCGCTGTTGTGCCTTCTTTGTATTTGCATCAATGTGTTGGGGCCAGGATAGATGTTGAGATGTTGACACCCAGGAACTTGAAATTGCTCGCCCTTTCTACTAGTGACTCCTCATTGAGGACTGGTGTGTGTTACTTCAATTTCCCCTTCCTGAGGTCCACAATCAATTCCTTGGACTTACTGACGTTGACTGCAAGATTGTTGTTGCAGCACCTCTCAACCAGCTGATCTGTCTCGCTTCTTTATGCCTCCTTGTCACAAACTGAAATTCTGCCAACAATAGCTGTGTCATCAGCAAATTTGAGCTGTGTCTAGCCACGCAGTTGTGGGTATATAGAGAGAGTGGAGCTAGGTAGGGCTAGGCATGCATCATTGAGGTGTGCCACAGTATGAATTGTCAATGAGGAGATAATATTGTTTTGTGTGTGTTCTTCCGATGAGGAAGTCAAGGATCCAGTTGCAGTGACAGGTACAGAGGCCCAAGATTTGGAGCCTTGTTGATTAGAACTGAGGGTATGGTTGTGTTAAACAGCAGCCTGACGTAGGTATTGCTATTGTCCAGGTGATTCAAGGCCGAGTGCAGTGCCAATGAGATTGCATCTGCTGTATATCTATTGTGGCGGTAGGCAAATTTCAGCAGGTCCAGCTCCTTGCTGAGGCAGGAGTTGATTCTGGCCATGACCAACCTCTCAAGGAACTCCATCACCATGGATGTGTCTGCAACTGGGTGATAGTCATTGTAGAAGCTCACCCTGGTCTTCTTGATTTGTTGCCCTCTGAGAGTGGCAGTGAGAGACTGAAGATGTCCATGAACACTCCTGCCAGTTGGTTGACACAGGTTTTCAGAGCCCTACCAAGTTCACCAGCAGGGCCTAACGCCTTGCAAGGGTTCACCCTCTTGAAATTTCTTCTGACGCTGGCCTCCAAGGCAGAGATCACAGGGTCACCAGATGCTGTTGGGATTTGCACAGGTGTAGTTTTATTCTCCCTTTCAAAGCATGCATCAAAGGCATTGAGCTCACCTGGGAGTGAAGCATCACAGCCATTCATGATGCTAGGTTTCACTTTGTAGGAAGTAATGGCCTGCAAACCCTACCAGAGCTGACATGCAACTGATTCTATCTCTAAATTCAATCAGAATTGTTCTTTCACTCTTAAAATAGCCTTCCATAAGTCATACCTGGACTTGAATAACTTTTCCATTAATGTACTGCTGATTCCTACCGTCATACAGAAAGGCTACATTACAGAATCTGACTATTTGCCACCAATCTGAGTCAGTGTTTAAGCTCCATGAAAAGCCTGATTTAATCTAATTCTTTCTTCCTGCTCTGTTTCCATGTCTGTAACAACCTTCTCCTCCGTCCATCAGTGCCCTTGGCAACAGATTCTACAATTTCACCACTCTGGAAGGAGTTTCCTCCTAAGTTCCTCACTTGATCTTATACTGAATCTCCTTGTTCTGACTTTTTAAGTGGGAATAATTTCTCTTTAGCTTCTTATGAGAATTTATTCAGAACGTTAAAACCCTCTGCCTATATTCCAGAGAAAACGCACAGGCTGTTCAATATTTCCAATCGTTGTAGTCCTTTAATTTTTACATCAATTTCATAAATTCCTTCACACTTTTTCTTTTTTCTTCTTCAATATACTTCTGCAGCATAGACGAAAATGCACTATTACGCCAAGTATGGTCTAATCATGAAAATACATGTTTAGTATTATTGTCTGCTTTAGTGTTCTATCCCTCAGGAAATGAACCACAGGATTTTGCACATCTTTTAGCCCCATCTTCAATTGACTTCTATAACTTTGTCTCCTGATCCTCTATCCCATTTACTTTCCTAGTTTTTAATAGTTCAGTGGTTCCATTTAATATCAGAGTATGTATACAATATACAACCTGAAATTCTTATTCTCCACAAACATCTTTGAAACAAAAGAAAACTGCCAAAGAATGAATGGCAGAAAAAAACATAAAAAACCGAGAGCTCCCTTGCACAAGTAGCAGGAACAACCCAACAACCCTTCTCTTCCCTCCCTCCCTCCCCCTCACTTACTCTAGTATGAAGTATCAGCATTCTCATCATCCACCATACCAACAACAGCAAAGCCCCCAACGAGAGAAAACTAACTGTTCACTCCAATATTTTGACATCCCACAGGCTCTCTCTCTCTCTCTCACTAACAAGGGAGAGACAGATATCACTCCTTCCACAACAAAAGGAGAGACAACAGTCACTATTTTGGTGTTACAGTCAGTCTGAAGTGTTGCTTTTTATTTCACGTTCCCCAACTCGAGAATTGGCAGCAAACTCTCCCACACCACCGAGAGAGAGAGATCGATCGATTACTGAGTGCAGAGCCCTCCAACAGCCACTCACGCTGTCTTCAATGTTCCAGCTCCTGCTACGCTCTAATTCACAACACCGATGAGAATTCGTGTCCATGGGGTTGCGCAGGCCCCAAAGGCACCCAACTTCAGGCCAGACTGAGATATTCCACAACTAAGTGGATGGGCAGGCTCCAAGAATGGGAACAAGCCATCATGCTGAACTGCAGTTTTGAATGTCGCTGTAGATGAAGATCCTGATAGGACCCCATTCACCCTGAAAAGGAAAATAGAGTCATCAGAATAAGAAGAATTTAGCTGTTTTGTTGGTGAGCTGGGAGAAATCACTCTCTGGTGCCATCTTTAGCTTTGCCACCCCCCCCCCCACCTATTCAGGGATTAGGTGACCTGTTTATTTCACCCACCACTACGAACCATTTTACACTGCTGTAATGAATTCCAGTTGATATTTATTCATACCCTCCGAGCTTCAACTAACTCATTGAGCTTCAAATGAGCTTCAAACCTCATTGTCTTTAGGTTTTCATGCAAACTTACAATATTATCCCATAAATGTGCACATTCAGAAGCTGGGGATTATAGTGACCAGCCACTGGAAATGGGAGTGGGAGATGTGTTACACAGTTATCACATGTCTGTATTTGAAATACAGGCAACAAATCTGTTTATCACAATGTCGTCCAAATGCAGCCACATTTGTCTGCACAGTTCAGCAGAGGGTTGAAAACCCATCTCAAAAATTGTCTGTGCAGTGATCGGGAAACCCTCTAGACACATGGGAACTAAACTGAACTGCCCTGGAAAACATTGCAAAGTGTGATTAACTCATTCCTGCTTGACCTGCTTTTTTCCACAAGAGTCTGGTTATCACTATCCACTCTGTTCACTGCGTTAGAGCAATCCCACCAAGTGGGTCTGATTTCAGAAGGGGAAAGCACCAAGTCAGAATGGCATCTCTTAAGAGAAAGATGCTGCTTACACAAGTTTAGAAACAGAGTCAAAGTTATAACAGAACGGGGAATATGGGCTCCCTAATTCTCCAATGAGAGTCCAGACACTTTGTCAACAGTATGAAGAGAAGGAGGAGGCCCTCTACTTCAAAGGGCTTAGGGTGATTCCTTAAAGAACCATCAGCAGAACAAGTTCGATGTTCAATGAACAGCATGAATACAATGTTGCTAAATATGTAATAAACTCACGCACATGGTCAAGGGCAGTAAAGAGTATAGTACTTCTCAACAACTCCATCAGTTGGTTCATCAATCTCCCTCTGACTCACCTAAGAGCATCCACCATTACTCAGGATTCCTATGTATCCTTCATATGCCCAACAACATACAGTTACCAGGATTCTAAGCTTCGTGTCAATATCTAATAGTTGGCAAAGGGAGAAAGTAATGTCAATTTATACCTATATAGTTATATCATTTACGTTGTTGATTTTACCCCTCGTTACTGAAACAGCAGCAATTTTCTTTGCTGCCCACATTCTCAGTCTTTCTCATTGACACATAACTGCCATCTATTCAAACATACCGGGCACAATGCCCAAACAATCCACAAACATACACTTTAGTCTTTTGCAGGAGATGTCAACAGAAGCAGCACCTGTGGGTTCAGCGGCCCAAATGTGAGGGATTTGGCTCACACCGGTCCAGTCGCCACTGAGTCTGTGCTCAGCAGAGATGCAGAGATCAACGGAGATGATGATAATGTTCCCAAGCTTTATTTCAACCTTGGCGTCCACAGGATCTTTGCTTACTCCTTCAAATATTTATGACGCCGCAGTAATATAGCAGTTTCCTCTGGGGGCCTAGTTTATTCTGATTGAAAGCGGCTTCCGTCGTGGTGATTAGTTTGTTAAAAGTTTGCGATTCTGTTATCCAATTGGTTGGCTTTTGTACACAATGGAGCACATCTCCAGTTCCAGGCACCCTTGAGGTATAAAAGGTGGCATACACAGAGCATTCTCCCACTTTCTTTCCTGCCATCCACGGGGATTCGCGACCAGTCCTGAGAGAGAGCATTGCAGATGCCCCTCCCCCAGTGACCCAATGGTTTGGTTAGATATGTATCCGTTTGTAACATGCTTTATTCTTGGATTTTATAAATCGGGGAGGTTTAGCAGAATATCTTTTCATTTAAAGGGTAACTGAATGTATGGTGTAGTGGTTTTGGATAGCCTAGATGAAGACTTGTTTAGCCCGATTTAGTGTTTAACTGTCTGTTTGTTAAATAAATGCCTCACACAGCCATTTTTAAATCTGCGTCTCCTGTCTTGTTCCTTTGATCCTCGAACCTACTCTCCCACGTTACGAACAGTTAGCGCAATGCTATTGCAGCTCGGGGCTCTGGAGCTCAGAGTTCAATTCCCGTATGGAGTCTGTACAACCTCCCAGTGGAATGTGCGGCTTTGCTCCAGGTGCTCTGGTTTTCTTCCACAGTCCAAAGGCGTACAAGCTGATAGGTTAATTGGTCATTGTAAATTGTCCCATGGTTAGGTTAGGGTTAAATCAGGGTTGCTGGCTGCCATGGCTCAAAGGACTGGGAGTGCCTGCTCAACATTGTGTCTCAATAAGGAAATAAATACATTGTCATGGAAGCTGGTTCAATGTGATTTTTCTTTCTGCTAACATTTATAATGGTTTCTAACTCTTAAATATACAACTAATCTGGTAGCTTTAATATCATAGATTTCAGGATAATTTGATCAGGACACGACTGCACAAGCGTGTGGACATCAGCCAATGAGAACAGCAAGAAGAGTTTTAAAGGAGACAGATTTATAGAGCAGGTGACAGAATAGAGGAAGACAGAGAAGGAAGACTTTGGCTCAATGTGGCTTGGGCGATAACATGTCGAGGCGAGGTAGGTTACTTGTGTAGAATACTGACAGGAAGAATGTGTGTGAGGCCGGTGTTCCGTGCTCGGTGTCAGATGTGGGAAGTCTGGGAGACTCCCAGCCTCCAGGACGGCCACATCTGCACCAGGTGCGTCGAGCTGCAGCTCCTTAGGGACCGTGTCAGGGAACTGGAGATGCAGCTCAATGATCTTCATCTGGTCAGGGAAAGTGAGGTGGTGGAGGAGACTACTACTGGCTATTGATGCAGTAGCAGGGCTTTTATAGGTGCTCCTGCTCTTTTTAATTTACCGCTTCCAACTTGTTTTGAAAACTTACTTTTAAATGCAATATTGCTTTATGATGAGTCATGCTAAAGCTACTAAAAAAGAAGAGGACCATCCTGTAACTTTGGAAGCTATTATGGAGACACTTCAGAAGCATAAAAACGAACTTTCGGAGGAGTTCCAGCAACTCAGCGCTGAATTTAAATAAATGGATGTAAAATTGGATTCTATTCAAAAGACTTTAAGTGAACATGATAAATGGATAAAAGAGAACAAAGACACTTTGATGATGTTTGACGCGAAGATTGACGACCTGGAACAGATCTGTGATAAACAGTTAAAGGTTAATGAAATATTAAGACAGAAGATTATCGACTTAGAAAATAGAAACAGAAGAAATAATTTACGTATTCTGTGTTTTAAAGAGTCATTGGAAGGCAATCAGCCTTTGGAATTTTTTGCAAACCATTTGGCTAAATTATTTCCAAATATTTAAAAATCTCCACCTAAAACAGACCAAGCTCAGAGGTCACCTGTACCAAGACCTCCTCCAGGAGGACGACCCCATTCAGTGATAATTTGCCTACACGATTTTCAAACAACGGAACTTTTAATTCGTGAATCTCGTCGGAAAAGTATGATTGATTATGAAGATCAGAAGTTCAAATTTGTGGAAGATCTTTCACCCGAGGTGTTGAATGAAAACCTCAAGTTTTAAAAAGTCATGTCGGAGCTGTATAATAAATGTTTTAAGCCCTTTCTTCGTTATCCCGCTCGTCTTAGAATCATTTTGAAAAATGGCTCTCAGAGATGGTTCCGGTCAACTCAAGAGATGCAGGATTTCTTGAGTGCTAAATCAATTTAACTGTTCAATAACTCTTTATGCAAATTTATGTTGTGTCTGCTTGATGGATCCTTTTTTTTTAAATCAGCAGTCTAATTGTTCATTACTTTCTCTTAAAAACAATTATTATTTTTTTACTTTGGTATGCCTTTGTATCTAATTATTTTCTGTATTTTTATTCCCTTGTTTAGTAAATTTAGGATTTAATATTAGTAAGTTTTCTTTGAGTTAATACATTCTAAGCTTATATGTTTTGAACTTTCATATGCCTTTCTAATTTTTTATATTATAATTTTCTATGATGTATTTTTAATATGTTTAATTTAGCTCTGCTTTTTGCTATGTCTTGTTGGAATGCAGTTTAGCCTTGAAAATATTTTTGGAGCTCAGCCAGTAGTTTATTTTGGGAAGGAGTGATTAGTTTAGCTGTCCACTGTCCTTTGGTCAACTTCCTCTCTTTGGGCGGGGGGTAGTTTTCTTTTTCTCAATCAGCTGTTTGGTTCTCAGCTTCATTTGTTGCTTGGTTACTTTATCTTAAAGCTCATTGTTTGGATTTAATACATATTCCTGCAGTTTTTATTCTAACCTCTCTTTTAAGTAATATTTTTAATGGATCATGTGATAAATTTACTTAGTTTTAATGTGAAAGGATTAAACCACCCTGTGAAATGTAATAAGATATTTAATTATATTAAGAAAATGAATGTCTCAATTTTTTTTACAAGAAACACATGTTCAAAAATGTGATAATTTACGTCTTTTCAGCTGTTGGAAATGTGTATATTTCCATTCCTCCTTTCAGGCTAAGGCAAGAAGAGTTTCAATTCTTATAGACAATTCAGTTTTGTTCGTTCAACATAATGTAGTGTCTGATACCAATGGGCATTTTGTTATAGTGTCAGAGAAATTAGATAATAAATTAATGGTTTCTGCTCATTTGTATGCCCCAAATATAGATGATCCAGGCTTTTTTGAACTTTTTTTCCACTTTTACCAGATTAAGTCTATATTCTTTGGCTTTAGGAGGAGACTTCAACTGCTATTTAGATCCTGTCTTAGATCATTCTTCTTCTAAACAATTGACTTGTAGTAGATCTACCTCCTTTATCAAATCTTTTCTAAAGAAATGTGATATTGTTGGGGTTTGGCTTTTTTTTTCCATCCAACAGATAAAGAGTACTCATTTTTTTCTCATATTCATCATTCATATTCCAGGATTGATTATTTTTTGATGATAGCCAATTTATTCCATTGGTTTGATCCTGTGAATATAAAGAAATTGCTGTTTCAGATCATGCTCCTGTGTTTTTATCTTTAAATCTTCCGGGTGTCTCCCAAATAAACAGTTTCTGGCATTTTAATCCAACTTTGTTATCAGATAAAGATTTTTTTTTAATTTTCTGAGAGACAAATTATTCTTTTTTTTGAAGAGAATATGCTAGAAGAGACTTCTAGTCTTATTTTATAGGATGCTTTTAAGGCTTATATTAGAGGTCAAATTATTTCCTTCACGGCAAGGGTTAAGAAAAAAGCTAATAAGGAGAGAATTGAATTAGCCAATCAGTGAAACAGTTAGACCAAAAATATGCTTTGGCTCCAGATCCTGTTTTATATGAAAGACGTGTTCAAAGTAAAAATAAATACGATCTACTTTTAACTTATCGAATTGAAATGCAATTTTTAAAAGATAAAAGTCAGTTTTATGTTCATGGAGAAAAAAATAGGTAAACTATTAGCTAACCAATTAAAGACCTTTATAGTTAAAAGTCAAATTAAAGAAATTCGTAAAGCTAATGGTGATAAAACATCTGATCATTTAGAAATTAACAATGCTTTTAGAGAATTTTACTTTAAACTTTATAGTTCTGATCCTCCTAAAGGTAATACTCTAATGAATAATTTTTAGATCGATTAAACATTCCAACACTTTCTGATGATATTCAAAAATTGTTGGATCAACCTATTTCTTATGAGGAAATTGCCAAGGTTGTTCACTCTTTGAACTCGGGGAAGGCTCCGGGTCCTGATGGGTTTTCTGGAGAGTTTCATAAGGCTTTTTCCTCTTTGCTTATACCTCGTTTATATTCGGTCCTTTCTGACTCTTTTAAATTAGGAAAGTTGTCACAATCTTTTTATGAAGCCTCTATTTCACTTATACTTAAAAAGAATAAGGACCCAATTGTATGCTCTCCTTATAGACCTATTTCCTTACCTAATGTTGATACTAAAATTTTATCTAAACTTTTGGCTCATAGGATTGAAAATATTTTGCCATCTATTATCTCTGATGATCAGACTGGATTTATCAAAAATCAATACTCCCACTTTAATATTTGTCATTTACTGAATGTTATTTATTCTCCTTCTAAAGAGATTTTGGAATGTGTAATATCCTTAGATGCTAAGAAAGCCTTTGATCGGGTTGAATCAAATTATCTATTTTAAACTTTAGAAAAATTTAACTCTGGGCATGATTTTATTCAATGGATTAAATTACTTTATTTATCTCCCTCTGCTCAGGTTCTTACTAACTCTCAGTACTCTAAACCATTTAAACTTCATCATGGAATTAGATAAGGTTGTCCTTTGAGTCCTTTGCTTTGTGATTTGGTTTTAGAACCATTAGGTATTGCTTTCTGGGAATCTAATGATATCACTGGTATTTTAAGGAGGGGTATTACCCACAAAGTTTTGCTTTATGCTGATGACCTTTTGCTCTACATTTCTAATGTGGAGTCATCTTTACCTTCTTTACTTTCTTTACTCTCTAGCTTTAGTGAGTTTTCAGGATATAAGCTTAACTTTCATAAGAGTAAACTTTTTCCTTTGAATAATTTGGTATTAGTTAATACTAACCTTCCTCTTAAAATTGTAAGGCATCATTTTACTTATTTGGGCATAACAATCACTAGGAATTATCAATTCCTTTTTAAAGAATTTTTTTTACACTTCTGAATTATGTTAAGAAGGTACTATGAAGTTGGTCACCCTACTCTTTATTGGTGGTTGGCCAAATCAATTCTATTAAAATGAATATTTTGCCTAAATTTTTATATTTATTTCAGGCCATACCTGTTTTTATTCCAAAATCCTGTTTTGATTCTTTGGATTCTATTATATTTTCTTATATATGGAATAATAAAATTTCTCGATTAAATAAAGTTCGTCTTCAAAATGCTAAAAAGAATGGAGGTTCAGCCTTACCTAATTTTAGGTTCTATATTATCTTACATTTTGGTTATATTATATTAATCAAGAGGACTGTTCGGTCTGGGTTTCTTTAGCAGCTAACTGTTAATAAATTTTCTATCTTTTCTCTTCTCGGATTCTCAATTCCTTTATCTTTAAGTAATTTAACTGATAATGTTGTAGTTAAACACACTTTGAGGATTTGGGCACTATTTAGAAAATATTTAGGTTTACTGAATTTTTCACTCTCCAGTCCCATTTTTCTAATGATTTTTTTAAACCTTCTATGTCCGATGTAGTTTTTAAAGAGTGGAATAGATTGGGTATTAAATGTTTTCATGATTTGTTTGTTGGAGATGGTTTCTCTTCATTTGAACAACTGTCAGTTAAGTATAGTCTACCAAGAACTCACTTTTTTGATATTTACAAATTAGAGATTTTTTGTGTTCTCAAGTATATACATTTCCTAAAAGTCCAGATTAAAATTTGCTTGATATAATTTTTAATTTGAGACCCTTCCATAATGCATTTATATCTAATATTTATGGTATGTTGTTGGGAATGAGGAATATTCCTTTAGATAAAATTAAAAACCTTTGGGAACAAGATTTACAGATTTCAATTTCTGATGACACTTGGAATGAAATTTTTAAATTTGTTAATACCTCATTGTTATATGCCCATCATTCCCTTCTACAATTTAAAGTGGTTCTTAGAGCCCATATGTCTAAAGATAAGCTGTCTCATTTTTATTTGGATATATCTCCCTATTGGGATTGATGTAATAATGGAGCAGCATCACTAATCCATATGTTTTGGACTTGTCCAAATCTTGAAAAATATTGGAAGAAAGTATTTCAAACTTTTTCGGTGCTTTTTAAAGTAAATTTTATACCTAATCCTTTGACTGCCTTATTTGGTATTGTTGGAGGAAATGATACTATTTTGGAGACACACGATTTGCATATTTTGGCCTTTATTTCTCTCATAGCCAAGAGGGAATTGATGCTTAAGTGAAAGGATGCCACTCCGCCTACTCATACTCATTGGTTACATGATGTTATGTCATGTTTAAACTTAGAGAAGATTCACTGTTCAATTTCTGAATTGATTTTTTAAGATTGTGCGGACCTTTTCTGAATTACTTTCAAAATCTTTGATTTGCTATTAAGCACAGATGTTGGCTAATAATATGTTTTACTATATGTTAAGGATTTTTTTCCTTTTTTAAAAACCAAACAGCTGGTTTTTTTTCTGGTAGTGGGTTTAGATTCTTTGTATAATAAAATTATTTCTTTTCAATTTTATGTTTAAATATAATCTAGATGGATATGGGATAATTACACTTCATCTGTGATTTCAATATATTGTAATCGATATATATTATATATCTTACTATACCCTGTATTCTTTTATGTAAGAAATTAATAAAAATATTGAAAAAGAAAGTGAGGTGGTGATAGATAGAAGCTATGGGCAAGTAGTCACACCGGGGCCTGGGGAGACAGATGAGTGGGTAACAGTCAGGAGAGGGAAGGGCAGCAGTCAGAGGCTGGAGAGTATGCCAGTGGCTGTACCCCTTAACAATAAGTACTCCTGCTTGAGAACCGTTGGGGGGTGGACAGACTACCCGGGAGAAGCAACAGTGGCTGTGCCTCCGGCACAGAGTCTGGCCCTGTGGCTCAGAAGGGTAGGGAAAGGACGAGGATGGCAGCAGTGATAGGGGACTCTATAAGTTAGGGGGTCAGACAGGCAATTCTGTGGACACAGGAAAGAAGCACAGATGGTAGTTTGCCTCCCATATACCAGGGTCCAGGATTTTTTCTGATCGTGTCCTCAATATCCTGAAGAGGGAAGGAGAACAGCCAGCTGGTACATATTGGTACCAATGACGTAGGCAGGAAAAGGGAGGAGGTCCTGAAAGCAGACTACAGGGAGTTAGGAAGGAAGCTTAGAAGCAGGACCACAAAGGTAGTCATCTCAGGATGACTTCCTTTGCCACGTGACAGAGAGCAAAGGAATAGAGTGAGGTGAAGGATAAATGCGTGGCTGAGG
Source organism: Hemitrygon akajei (assembly GCF_048418815.1). Taxonomy (NCBI): domain Eukaryota; kingdom Metazoa; phylum Chordata; class Chondrichthyes; order Myliobatiformes; family Dasyatidae; genus Hemitrygon; species Hemitrygon akajei. The sequence continues at coordinate 40,299,366 of NC_133131.1, forward strand.
GATTGGAATGGAGGCAGGGATTCAGATTTCTTGATCATTGGGACCTCTTTTGGGGCAGGAGTGACCTGTACAAAAAGGACAGGTTGCACTTGAGTCTCGGGGGACCAATATGCTGGTGGGAAGGCTATTATGGAGAGTTTAAACAAAGATGGCTGGGGGGTGGGGACCAAACTGAAGAGATGGAGGAAAAGGTGGTTGGCTTACAAATGGAGAAAGCTTGGAGACAATGCGAAAGGGAGGATAGACAGGTGATAGAGAAGTGACACCCTCAGACTGATGGTTTCAGATATGTCTATTTTAATGAAAGGAGTATTATGAACAAAACAGATGAACTTACAGCATTGATCAGCACTTGGAGCTATGATGTTGTGGCCATTACATCTTGGATGGCTCAGGGGCAGAAATGGTTACTTTGAGTGCCAGGCTTTAGAAGGACAGAGCAGGAGGTAAAAGAGGTGGGGGCATGGCACTGTTGATAAGAGATAGTCTCACGGCTGCAGAAAAGGAGGAAGTCATGGAGGGATTGTTTATGGAGTCTCTGTGGGTGGAAGTTAGGTACAGGAGGGGGTCAATAACTCTAATGGGTGTTTTTTATAGACCACCCAATAGCAACAGGGACATTGACGAGCAGATAGGGAGACAGATTCTGGGAAGATGTAATAATAACAGGGTTGTCATGGTGGGAGATTTTAATTAAACACTTTCCTAACTTGTCTGTTCCTATCCCTCTCCAATGCTATGGTAAAGAAGATAGAATTATGATCACTATCTTCAAAATGCTCTCCCACTGAGAGATCTGATTTTAATTTGCCAAATATTGATTGGCATGTCCCTAGAGCAAGGGGTTTAGATGGGACAGAGTTTGTTAGGTGTGTTCAAGAAGGTTTCTTGACACAATATGTAGATAAGCCGACAAGAGGAGAGACTGTACTTGATCTGGTATTGGGAAATGAACCTGGTCAGGTGTCAGGTCTCTCAGTGGGAGATTATTTTGGAGATAATGATCACAATTCTATCTTCTTTACCATAGCATTGGAGAGGGATAGGTACAGACAAGTTAGGAAAGTGTTTAATTGGAGTAAGGGGAAACATGAGGCTATCAGGCAGAAATGTGGCAAATGTTCAGGGGATATTTGCATGGGGTTTTGCATAGGTGCATTCCAATGAGACAGGGAAAGGATGGTAGGGTACAGGAACCATGGTGCACAAAGGCTCTTGTAAATCTAGTCAAGAAGAAAAGAAGAGCTTATGAAACTTTCAAAAAACTGGGTAATGATAGACAGCTAGAAGATTATAAGGCTAGCATGAAGGGGCATAAGAAAGAAATTAGGAGAGCCAGAAGGGGCCATGAGAAGGCCTTGCCGGACAGGATTAAGGAAAACCCCAGGGCATTCTACAAGCATGTGAAGAGCAAGAGGATAAGACATTAGAGAATAGGACCAATCAACTGTGTCAGTGGAAAAGTGTGTATGAAACTGGAGGAAATAGCAGAGGTACTTAATGAGTACTTTGCTTCAGTATTCACTACAGAAAAGGATCTTGACAATTATAGGAATGACTTACAGTGGACTGAAAAGCTTCAGCATGTAGATATTAAAAAAGAGGATTGCAGGAGCTTTTGGAAAGCATCAAGTTGGATAAGTAACCGGGACCAGATGAGATGTACCCCAGGCTACTATGGGAGGCGAGGGAGGATATTGCTGAGCCTCTGGCAATGATCTTTGCATCATCAATGGGGATGGGAGAGATTCCAGAGAATTGGAGGATTGCAGATGTTGTTCCATTATTCAAGAAAGGGAGTAGAGATAGCCCAGGAAATTATCAACCAGTGAGTCTTACTTCAGTAGATGGTAAGCTGATGGAGAAGATCCTGAGAGACAGGATTTATGAACATCTAGAGAGGCATAATATGATTAGGAATAGTTAGCATGGCTTTGTCAAAGGCAGGTCATGCTTTACGAGCCTGATTGAATTTTTTGAGGATGTGACTAAACACATTGATGAAGGGAGAGCAGTAGATGTAGTATATATGGATTTCAGCAAGGCATATGATAAGGTACCCCATGCAAGGCTTATTGAGAATGTAAGGAGGCATGGGATCCAAGGGGACACTGCTTTGTGAATCCAGAACTGGCTTGCCCACAGAAGGCAAAGAGTGGTTGTAGACAGGTCATATTCTGCATGGAGGTCGGTCACCAGTGGTGTGCCTCAGGGATCTGTTCTGGGACCCCTACTCTTTGTGATTTTTATAAATGACTTGGATGAGGAAGTGGAGGGATGGGCTAGTAAATTTGCTGGTGACACAAAGGTTGGAGGTGTTGTGGATAGTGTGGCGGGCTGTCAGAGGTTACAGTGGGACATTGATAGGATGCAAAACTGGGCTGAGAAGTGGCAGATGGAGTTCAATCCAGATAAGTGTGAGGTGGTTCATTTTGGTTGGTCAAATATGATGGCAGATGTTAAGACTCTTGGCAGTGTGGAGGATCAGAGGGATCTTGGGATCCAGGTCCATAGGATGCTCAAAGCAGTTGCACAGGTTGACTCTGTGGTTAAGAAAGCATATGGTTCATTGGCCTTCATCAATTGTGGGATTGAGTGTAGGAACCAAGAGGTAATATTGCAGCAATTCGGACCCTGGCCAGACCCCACTTGGAGTACTGTGTTCAGTTCTGGTTACCTCACTATAGGAAGGATGTGAAAACCATAGAATGGATGAAGAGGAGACTTACAAGGATGTTGCCTGGATTGGGGAGCGTGCCTTATGAGAATAGGTTGAGTGAACACAGTCTTTTATCCTTGGAGTGACAGAGGATGAGAGGTGACCTGATAGATGTGTATAAGATAATGAGAGGCATTGATCATGTAGATAGTCAGAGGCTTTCTCCCAAGGCTGAAATGGCTAGCATGAGAGGGCACAGTTATAAGGTGATTGGAAGTAGGCACAGAGGAGATGTCAGGGGTAAGTTTTTTTTACGCAGAGAATGGTGAGTGCATGGAATGGACTGCCAGCGACGGTGGTGGAGGCGGATACGATAGGGTCTTTTAAGAGACTCCTGGAGAGGTACATGGAGCTCAGCAAAATAGAGGGCTATGGGTAACCTTAGGTAATTTCTCAGGTAAGGACATTTTCTGCACAGCTTTGTGGGCCAAAGGGCCTGTATTGTGCTGTAGGTTTTCTATGTTTCTATGAATGTTGTTGCCTAGATTAGTTTTCTCATTTCTATAATTTTTCTGTGACACAGAATGAAGCCATTTTAGCCAATCAAGTCCATGCTGGCTCTCAGAGCCATCCCATTAGTCCACTGTCCCACTTATTCACCATGTTTCTCTCCGCTCACAATGCCTAACCTGACCAACAGTGAAGTCCTGCAGACGGTTCACGAAATTAATTCTTCTTTTTTCAATATGGTTCCACTCTTAAACTGCTTGTGATTGGAGCCTGTAATGTACAGTTTGGGCCGACTGAGAGATCAGGTGCTTTTGCTGTCTCTGGCAGAACTCGGATAGGTGGTGACAAGGAGAGCAGAGTGTGTGGCCTATAGGTGGAGCACCAGTCCATGACTGGCTCCATTACTTGTCGCCAATTAAAGTGTCGAGCAAGATTGAAATCGATAAGGACGAGGGCAGAAAGCGAGCGGGTGATCACTGCCGCCTGCCTGTGTTTGACCGGTCTCCCTCACCCTCTCCCTCTCGCTCACTGCTGCCAGAGGAAGGTGCAGGTGTCGTGTGTGCCATGCTGCCAGGTTTGATCGGCGTGGCTTGTGGCCGCACATTCATTTGTGGAGGATTCTGCGGCTGATGTTACATGTTTCTGGGTTCTGGTTACTCATATTTTGTTATTTTCCATGACTTGCCCAAGGCACTTCTGTGCAGACTAGCTCTGTGGCCTGAACAATGAACTGAACTGAAGTAAATACTCCTGGACCATTTCAAGGACTCTGCGGTTTGAGGTTTAATATTCAGTGTGTTGGTTGATCATTCTTTGTCGTTTGTGCAATTTGTTCTTTTTTTCTTGTGCTTGGTATTTGATGTTTTCTTTGAACAGGTTCCATTGCATTTCTTAGCTTTGTGGCTACCTTCCGTAGGAGGAATCTCAGGGTTTTATACTGTATATGTACTTTGATAATACATATAATTTGAATCTTTGGTGTGCGAAGGAACTGGAGCAGCTCAGTGAAACCCAGGTGATCACAGGGGGAGCATGCAAACTCCACACAGAGAGCATCCAAGGTCAGGATTAAAGGTGGGTCACTGGAGTTGTGACATCAATGCTAACCACTGCCTTGCCACAACATTTATTACTTGTTGAAGATTTTGCTTTTGGGATGTCTTTTAGCATTTTAGTTCCAACTATATCTCAACTGTAAACACAACTAAACTATAAGTGGTTGATTATTCCTTGAAATAGCATTGGTGAAGGTTTCTTAATGCTATTGAATGTGCGATCATTTGTGGGAGGGTGAGTAGGTTGAAGTGTGAAGCTCTAAAATGACAGTGCTGAATTCAATTCACGTTCAACTGGCTAAATAAAAATTGATAAAGATAGAATCAGACTTAAAGACAAGACGTGTAATTGGACAATGATGGCTGGCAGGTCAGAAGGTTTGGAGCTACAGAAGAATCTTAGTGACAAATATTAATTAAGGATTAATTACAGTATGAAATTACACTGATCAGAAATGTCAAAACAACTATTAATACTTTGTTAAAGATGGTGAGCAAAGGAAAGAGTTAACAAAGTGAGCATCAGTCCCATGAAAAGTAAGTCTGGAAAACAAGGACAGGGCAGATGGATTAAACAGGTAATGAACATCGAAGAACTGCAGGTGCTGTCAGATACAGTTGGTCAGAGTGGGAGTAAGATAATGTCAGTGACAGTGAATTAAAGAGATCACATCATGAACACCAAATGCAGTACACTAAACAGGAAGAATTGGGCTGTTCTACATTGGGAAATGCAATTGCTTTGTGAAGCACCCGTGTTCAGTCCACAGGAGTGACACTGACCATTCTATTGACTGCCACATTAACTCTCCATTCCAGGTTTCACCCTGACCTCTCTATCTGTGGCCCCCGATGGTCGACATGGATTCCAGTAAGGACTTCGATAAAGTCCCAACTGGAAATCTGCTCCTCAAGGTTGGAGCCCATGGGATCCAGGCAAATTGGATCCAAATTGTCTTGGTAATGGAAACCAGATGGTGTTGCTGGACCCATATTGTTTGTAATTTACACATTAATGATTTGGATATGAATATAGGAGATTTGATTAGTAAGTCTCAAAAACGAGTGATGGTGAGGAGGACGGTTTTAGGTTACAGGATGATATTGATCAGTTTGTAAAATGGGCCATTTTGGCAGATAGACGTGATCTGAATAATTGCAAGTGGTTTACTTTGAAAGGACGAATAAAGTTAGAACATACACAGTGAATGGTAGGATCCAGGGGAGTGTTGAGAAACAACAAAAACTCAGTAAACAAATCCAAGAATCTCTGAAACAAGCACGTGGGTAGATAACGCGGTGAAGAAGGCATGTGGGGTCCTCGTCCTCGTTAGTCTGTCAGAAAGTATAAGAGTGGGGAGGTAACAGAACAACTTCATAAAACTTTGGTTAGGCCACAGCTAGAGCTCCGTGTACAGTCCTGGTCACCATGGTAACAACGAGATTGTACTGAGGGGCTACAGAGCTGATTCACCAGGATGGTGACAGGGACGAAATGTTTCAGTTATGGGGAGACACTGGAGAGGTTGGTGTTATTTTCCAAGGGGCAGAGGAGGGAGTCATGAGCCCTGCGGGCCTCTATGGCTTGCTGTAGAACGTTGGGTTCTAGATTTCTCAAGCACCTGTATTTACGAATTGTTGGAGCTGTTTTCTGTTTAACCTTATCAAGTTAACTGAGACTGGCGTGAGTTTTCCACATTCTATAACAATTTAAAGGGGACTCTCATTTAGTGCTGCGGTGGAGTCTTTGTGGTTGTGGAGAATCATTTATCTCGCACCGTCGCTCAGTCATCCCTCTAAACCTCTGTTTGTGTACCTATGCCTAACCTCTTGTTTCCGTCTCTACATGAGGAGTCTACCATTCCTCCTCTACTGGGTCAAATCATCGCCAGCGCTCACCGTGACAGAAGTTGCCATCTTCCATAATTGCATCCAGTCCTGCCAGTGACCACCATGACAGAAGGACCATTATGGACCCAGTGGAGTTCTTGCAGTGGCTTGGAAATCAGTCAGCTGGAGCAGAGAGGGCCTTCCTCACTCAGTTTTGGTTCTCAAAGTCTGCGTTCTGAGTGTTCTCAAAGTCTGCTTCTGGGTGTATGTTCCAAGCATCTCCAGTCTACATTCAAGATTCTTTTTCCTGAGGTTCTTTGGTTCATCAAGGTTCGTAAGGGCTCCCTTGATACACAATGTATCCAAATCATATGCAAAGTTTCTGAGTCATACTTATAACGCCCTGGGAAAGGTTTCACTGCTAATGTAATGGGCTCTCTGTAGCAGTAGTGTTTGGGTTATGACTAGAGATACCGGGGGCTTTGGAATGTGCGCTGTCCAATGAGGGGAGTGGTTTCTTTCTTGTGTGCCCAAGAGCAAGGTGTTCGGGTGCTTTCGTTCAGCGGAAGATAGAGAGAGAAGATGTTGGAACGCAGAGGTTGTAAACTGCAGGACTGAGTGGACATGGAATGGGGTCAGAAGTTGACGATGGAGAATGAATGGAAGGGAAAATTGTGAATCCAACATGTACATTATACTGTTTCATTAAAATGGGCCCTTTCTTTGTTTCCTTTACTAACCCGCTCATCAAATTAAGAATTATAAAGCTAAATAGTTTAATTGCATATGGTATACTGTTTGTTACTTCATTGGTACTGATTTGTAACTTCCACCCAAATGAGATTTCACCAGTTTGGTGGGGGCGGTGACTGTCTTCCCCTAAACTAATGCAGACTGCTGAACCTGAGAGTTACATACGCAATGCAATGTTTCTGAGCTATTAACAATGCTCAGAAAGTTCCCACATTATATGTGCATTCTTGCTGAGTTTCCAGTCCTGTTTCAAGAGAATCAGATCTGTTCTGTGTTACCCAGCCCTGTCATGAGGGCATCGGGTCTGTTCTGGATTTATCAACCCTATATCAGGAGCATCAGGTCTGTTCCAGGTATCCCAGCCCTGTCTCGAGTTCCCCAGGGCTCCCTGGGCAATCAGATGCTGGCCTTAGGGAGGAAGGTACTGACCTGAGCCATGCGGGCCTCTGCAGCTTGCCATAGAGCACTGAGCTTCAAGGTTCTGGAACACCTGTATTTACTAATAGTTAGATACATTAAGCCCTGATGCTTTCAGTTTAATCTTATCAAGTTAATTGTGACTGGCACGGGTTTCGCTCAGTCTGACTATTTAAAGGGGACTCTCATTTAGCACTGTGATGGAGTCCTTGTGTTTCTGGAGAATGACTTGTCCTACTGTGATGCTCAGACCTGCCTCCAATGCTCTGGTGTTATTTTTATGCCTAGCTTCTGGTTTCCACCTCTTTATGTGGAGTCTGCCATTCCTCTGCTCCTGGGTCAAGCCATTGCCTGCACTCACTGTGACAGAGTTGGCTTGGCTCCATACCTGGGTTGAGTCATTGCCAGGGCCCAATGTGACAGAGTCTGCTGTTGGGTCCAGTTCTGCCAGCAGACATCATGAGCTGATAAGAAGTGTATATCAAATTATGAAGTGTATGGAAGGGGAAGATACTCGGAAACTTTTCTCAATTGTGTACGTAAGTATCTACAATTGGTGGACATAGGATTTACTGCTTTAGTAAGATGATGGAAAGAGCTTTTTCTCCCAGGTGATTAGAATCTGAAAAACACTGTCTGAGTGGATGGTGGAGGCAGGGAATCTACAACATTTAAGAAGTATCTGGAGGAGCATGTGGATCACTGACACAAAGGAGGCCACAGAACAAACACTAGGAAATGGAATTAGTGTAAATAACTACTGGTGGTTAGCGTGGACATGAGGTTCACGGATCCCGTGGTTCCATTTAATATCAGAGAATGTACAACCTGAAATTCTTACTCTTCACAGACATCCATGAAACAGAAAAAATCCCCAAAGAATGAATGACAGAAAAAAAGTAAGAACCCCAAAGACCCCTACTCCCTCCAGCACACAAGCAGTAGCAAACATCAACCCTCCCCCCACTTATTCTAGCATAAAGCATCAGCATTCCCACCACACCCCACGCAAGCAACAGCAAAGCCCCCAAAGAGAGACCACGTTCATTCCAAAAATTTGACATCCCATAGGCTCCCCCTCTCACTAACAAGGGAAAGACAGATATCACTCCTTCCACAGCAAAAGGGGAGACAGTCACTGTTTCCATGTTACAGTCAGTCTGAAGAGTAGCTCTTTTATTTCAAGTTCCCTGACCGAAGAATCAGCAGCAAATTCTCACTCACCAGCAAGAGAGAGAGTAACTGATCATGTTTCTCTGCTGTAAAACTCTTTTGTCTATAGAACTTCCTTTGCAACTAAGAACTAATTTATTTTCTCTCTTTTCTTGTTCTATTGAAACATCTCTGTTTTGTTTTCTGAAGATGCTGCCTGACTTGATGAATGTTTCCAGAAATTTCTGCTTTTACTTGAAACCAGTAGGTTATCCTTTGGCTTGGCTTGTATCCATTGGAGTCAATAACAGTGAAAGGGATTTAATTAAAACATGAACGTTTGTGAGTCACACACACAGAATGCTGGAGGAACTGAGCAGGTCAGGCAGCACCTACAGAAATTAATAAAGAGCTGATGTTTTAGGCCAGGTCTTGAAAGGATCTGAGCCTAAAACATCTACTCAAAAATTCCTTTCCACAAATGCTGCCTGACCTGCGGAGTTCCTCCAATAGTTTGTGTGTGTGATTCTGGATTTCCAGCATCTGCAGAGCCTCCTGTGCTTATGAAAATTCTTGAGGTGTTTGAAAGGTTGGGGGTGGGTGTGGAGAGGACGTTTCCTCCTGTGGCAGAATGTAAGACTAGGGACCAATGTTTAAGTCAAAGCATCTGCCATATAAGACAGAATTGAGGCTTTTCTTCTCTCTTGAGGGCTATGTATAGGTCCCAAAACCACAGCTACCTTTGAAAATAGTTTCATCCCTAACAAGCCCCAAACGTACTTCTTAAATTTGTGATTCCAGCTCTCCTCAATACAGTAAAAAGAGAAGATCCTTCTTGGATCAGGATTCCATTCATCCTGAGAAACTCCCCTTTTCTCTTACTCTTGACGGCAGTTTGGTGACCTCCTTCACTGCCCTACCCCTGAATGGCAAAATCTCCCCAAAAGTCTATCCACCCAGTGACTGTTGCTGCCTCAAAATATTCAATATGTTTGCTTATTCTTCATCTCTCACTTAAAATTCCACTTTGAATTCTCTAACTAATTCCTCCGTGTCAAGTGGGTAATGAAAGCTTTGTATTTTCCTGTTTTGCTTTTCTTCTTTGCACCTCCTATATCAAATAAGCGCTTGTCTACCCTTATTTATATCTCTCCAAGCTCTGCCTTCTCTTATCAGCTAATATCTTTATACCTTCTTTTACCAGCACACTTTTCATTACTTAATCTCTTCCACCCTTATCACACCACTTCCCTTTAGTTCTTCTCTTCTCCTTGCATGATTTCTCTGCATTTCAAAAGTGTTTTATCTCTAAATTTTCCCATTTCTGATGAAAATATGGTGGCCTATTTCATTTTTGCAAAGATGTCGCCTGACACAATATTTCTGTTTCACAAGCGAGAGAAAATCTGCTGATGCTGGAAATCCAAGCAACACACACAAAATGCTGAAGGAACTCAACAGTCCAGGCAGCATCTATGGGAAAGAGTAAACAGTAGACATTTCAGACTGAGATTCTTCAGTTATTTCATTTCAGCTTTCTACCATCTGGATTATTTTGGTTTCTGACTGTGATAAAACCATTTGCAATGACAAGCCCAGCGGTAGTCACAGTTGTTGCTGACACTGAAGCTGCAAAGGACAAGAAAGATCTTAAAAGTTTTCTCAGGCAAACCCAATACATCAATTCTTTTGTTCCTCACATAACAGAGCAGACAACCAACCCAAGGAAGAGACTGAAAGAAGATAAAAATTATCAGTGGTGATAATCCCATTCATCAAGTATCAACAAATACCTGGAAATATTGTCATCATACAACAGAAAAGATAATTAGGAGCCTGAGATTATCTCTAAAACAAGTTGCCAAACTGATAATAATTGAACCTTTTCAAGCAACGTCGGCAGAAGCAAGATATGCTGACATAGAAAGGCTTTGCATGGACATGAGAAGTGCACCAACTTCCACTGAGGGATGATGAAATTTGTAATAGAAACTGATTATGCAATCCCTGGAAGAAATCTACAAGAAAAATAAATTATGTACAATTACTTACTAGCCAAGTCTCCTGGCAAAATCCTGAAGGTACTGGATTATCAGAATTTTAGCACACATCCTCCTCAAGACCATGAAGTTTGCAATGCAATGACTGCATGATGCCAACCGAACAGAAGCCAACTGTGCAACAGTCACACTAACTTGACAGCTACACCAGCAACATCAACAGAAATAGTTTAACGTCTCTAACAAAAGGAATACCTGAGACCAAAACTATGCACCAACTCATCGTAGAGAAAAGTGCCAACAATCAAGGGAGCTAAATGAAGGTATAATATTTTAATACTTTGTGATAGTGGAAGAGTATAAGGTAACCAATACAGTATTTTCCTTAAAGAAGGGATATTTTGAAAGACTGAATCAGGAACTACATTATTAGGTGTAGGTTTACTGTTTAGTATTTACAGACTATTATGAACTGGCACACCAGATGCTGTATAGTAAGCATGGACTGGATCATTCAACATGTAAGTGGCATAAAACCTGAAGAATAAATGCAAATACTTCTTTGTAAATCTAATTAAGAAATAATCTACTGGAAAACAAACAAAATGTCACATTCTACCTCATGAGGCCTAATCTATTGCTTCCCAAAGCAATGCACTTTCCATGACGTAACTTCCTTCGGCTTTGAAACCATCAGTCCTCCCTCCTATCCTCTCACCGCATTGCTCCTCCACTCCTTGCCCTCCATGAATTCTCTGCTCCTCTCTTTGTCTCTTCCCCTCCTCACCACACCTCTCCCATCCCTACCTCTCTTGACCCCTCCCTTGACCCAATTATCCTTTCCCCTCCCCACCTCTCCTTCTCCAAATCTTTACTCGTGCTTGCTATTGTAATGACCCTTGTCCTTTCACTTCTGCTCGGCACTGGTCATCTTTATAATCAATTTAAGTACAAGGGGCAGAGGGGAAATGTGAAGCAACAAAGGATGGTTGTTGGTCAAAAAGAGCTGAATGAGGTTATGAAGACATAGAAGGGTCTTTGAAATTTTAAAAAAGGCCTTTTAAGGGGAATACATTTAAATCACTAATGCAAATTTGGGTCGGGAGAGATATCAGCACCAATCCTTTGGCTGCTCACACATCTGCCTTTGTTCTGAAATCCAATGACCATCCTGCTATTTTCTTGCTTCCAGTCAGTTTCCGTTCAATTTCACCTTGAGTTCTCATTGTTTTGTGCTTATATAAGCTGCTTTTCACATGGAACTTTGCCAGAGGCTTTCTGGAAGTTAAAGTAACCAACAACTTGACAAAAAAACTGATGGCAGATCATCATTGTATGAAACCATGAAAATGATACTTGCATTTATACACTTATCTCCCTTGGTTTCTAATAATTAATTTAATCATTTTGTCTGATACTTGAATAAAGCTAATGGGTCTTTGGTTTCCAGGATTTCATTGGTCTTGTCTGAGAAATAACTGCTACTTATGCCAACTATATTATAAATTCTGATGTAATATCACTTAGCTATTTGTATACTGTGCTCATCTATAATGAGCAGCAAAGATTAAGAAGCTAGGGACAGGAGTAGGCCAGTCAGCCCCTTGAGCCTGATGCACCACACAATTAGATCATCACTGTTATGTACCTCAACTCCACTTACCCATCATGTCCCTTGATATCCTTAGCTAACAGAAATCAATTGATCTCAGTCCTGAAAGCTATAATAGCCTCCACTCTACAGTTCCCTTATGGAACAATCCACCCAATCTCCAAGTCATCTTCTTTTCCCCAATGAATAATCTACAGTGTCATTGATCGCATCACATAAATATCCTACTGCTTTTATGATGTTTTGGTAGAGACAGCTTTCTACACCTGTTTTTTTTCTTTCTCTTTCCAGGTCATGCTTATTGTTTGTATCTATGGCAACTCGATGCCTCCAATTAAACAAGGATATTACAAAACTATCACAATTCTATTTTTTCTCATTTGTCCAACCTCTTCCCACTTGTACCTGAGGTACTTCTCATTGCCATCAAGTTCCCAGCTTCACATTTTCTGGCCATAATCATCTAGTTTATCTCCTGAACCTCTGTACACCCTTCCATCACTATCAAAATGAACTGAGGTAACTTTTTTTCATGTGTATAGAGGCCCAATACACAAGTGTTGAATTTCAGAATGAATCCTCAAAAGCTAAACTGATGCCTGCTTCTCTGAGATTACAGAGTCATAGTGACATCGAAAGATCCAAGCCAAAATCAGGCCTTTCAGCCCTTGAGTCTATGCTAGCTATCAACCACATATCTGCACAACTCTCATATTCATGTATTTTATTATACCACTCACCTATACATTAGTGTTATTTTACAGCTTCCAACCCAAAAGTTCCAATATGTGGAACTTCATATGCGACTCAGATTTCCTCTGAAGTACTAGAAAATTTCATTGTCTTTGATACTAACTTCCACAGTGCTCTCACGTTCATATGGGCCATCCCTGACTCTTCTCTTTCCTTTACCAAACTTTTTATTTCTATTATAGAGGGTAGGCTGACAATCAGTATCTACAACAAACCCATGAACTCCAATAGTGAACTTGATGACAATTCTCCTACCCTGCTTCCTGTATGTTCGTTACCATTCTGCCTAACTTTGTCCTCACTCACATCTGTAATAGCTGATGTAAATGCAAACCAATGCCTTCCTCTATCTCAACAATGGATCTTCAGTCAACAAAGCCATCCTGGTCTTTAACTGTACTATTTCCCATTCTCTAACTCTGGCCTGGAGCCAGCTCAGTGTTTTCATTGCCCTCAATGTCCAGCTCACCAGCCTCCAAGTTCAACATGCCTTTTTCAAACACAATACCACCACCAGCGTACATCTGCGCTTCTCCTTAATTCTCCAACTTCTGGAAAAAAATGTTCCCTCTCTACAGTCTAATTCACTTCATCACTTGCACAAGCAACTTACCCTCTTCTATTAACGTCAGCTACCTATGACTTTTATCCTTCCCAGTGTGCACAGGGTTCCAAGAGTACATACCAACTGAAGCACTGGTTACATTTATTTTTGTATTTTATTTAGAGATACAATGCAGATTTGGCCCACCAAACAGCACTGCCCAACAACACACCAATTTAGCACCAGCCTAATGACAGGACAATTTACAATGACCAAGTAACCTTCTAACCAGTACATCTTTGGACTGTGGGTGGAAACCAGAGCACCCAGAAGAAACCCACACACACACATGAAAAGAGCATACAAACTATCTTACAGAGGCCAGTGGAATTGAATTCCAAACTCCAATGCCCCAAGTTGAGACAGCATTGTACTAACCATGGCTCCCCTTTTGGTCTTAGCCAAAACTACACTTTATTTATTTATCATAATGTTTTCCCCTCAACATTGGAAGATTAGGTGACAGTTGTCATTCAGTCCTTAAGCTTTGCCCTTCCCATGTGTCCAGCTGTTTGACATTTCAACCCCCTGTCCCATTCCCACTTTTAGCTCTCTCTCCTTAGCTTCCTGTACTGTTTCAGCAAAGTTCAACATAAGCACCAGGATCAGCCCCCCATTTTCTGATTAAGACCTTAACAGCATTCTGGTTTCCACTATGAGTTGATTGATTTCTGATAATCTGTATTTCCTGCACCCCCACCACAGATTCCACCATTCACTTCTTCCTCCTGGTAATTTCAGAGAGTTTCCCTCACTTATTACCTCCTGCACAATGACTTTAAGTTCTCTCATTTGCTCTTTGCCCACCCTTTTCAACGTGCACTGTCATCCTTTCTGCGATTTAAACTCCCCTGCCTCTTCCTCACAAAGCTCTTTTGGCCTACATCCCCCTTCCCACCACCTTACTGCATCTTAAAACTTGTTTTTATCTCTTACTGTTCCAATTCCTGATGAAAAGTCATCATTTACAAGATGATAAAAGGCATAGATGTCGTGCAGCCTTTCTCAACCTTTTTGCCCTGAAGGAACCCTTTTCAGATCTCAGGGAACCCGTAAGTAAAAACTATTATATCTACAGCTCATGGTACGTTAGCATGATCAGTAAGTTGTAAATATAATGAACCAAAAATAATTGTCAATGCTCTTTTGAGTAGAGAATGAAGTTTTAGCCAACATTTCTTGAAATAAAAGAACAGGTAGTTAAACTTAGCTTACATTTCTTGAAATTAATCTCTTGCTTTCCCTTCCATAAATTTTAAAAACTCATAAGGCAAACGTAACACATTTCTGTTAAATAACTGGATTAAGCCAAAATGGAATTTATTTTTACCAAAGGTAAGCTTGGTAGATTTAAAAGTTGTAAATTGATTTTAATTAATGCTATTTACAACAAGAAAACTTATTTGCAATGTTGAAGCAGTGTGGTGTGACAATGTCAGGATTTTCTTTTTTTTTAGAGAAACAAAACTCTCGTGGAGCCAACCATTGATGGGGCACCATCAGTACAGATATGAAGACAAAATATTAAATATATCTTGGCCATTGCTTGTTTCAGGCAGCTCTTTGCAACAGAAAAGAGTTTCTTGAATTTCACCATCATTAACAAATCTTACAAATGCGACAACATGACATTTATTGGTGAAAAATGTTGATTCATCAACCTGGATAGAGAAGCTGTTGTTTTTCAGTTTATCACACAAAACCTCTTCAACATCATGTGACATGTCATCAATGCATCCACTTATCATACTGTTTGAGAATGAAACCTTTTCAATTCCTTGTATTGAATCTCGTCCTAGCATTTTACCCACTATAATTTTACATGCTGGCACAATCAGGTTCTCACCAACTGTGTGACTTTTCCTTTTCTGGGTAATAAGTACTGCTACTAAACAACATGCTTCCTGAACCCTTTTACTGACTGTGACTTTATTAACAAAATGTTTGTTCTGTTTGTTTTGAGGTTCCAGTAGTCGTTTAAAATAATCAGCACTTTTACATGTCATATGGCTGTGATTTGTAGTTAAGTGTCTTTTCAATTTTGTTGGAGCCATTGCTGCATTTGTAAGGCATTTGCCACAGACGAGGCACAGTGCAACAGGACAACGTGGATCGCCAGTCCATGTAAAACCCATTGATAAGTAACTTTCATTGTAAAAATGGACTTGTGTGTCCACCGTTGCATAGTAATAATGGCATAATAAATAACTAAATGAAAAAACTGCAAAAAAGGTACTGAAACTTCATAATACAATTTACTTGAATTTTGCGATGTTTACAACAACAAGGCCGCAGGCCAGTAGCTGAGTTGCAGCACGTAAAAATTCATTCTTCAGAACGAAAATTTCCCTCTAACTTTCAACTACACCAGTAACATTTGTTCACTCCCGTAAATCAGCCAGTGGCACATCAGGGGAAGTTGGGGAAGAAGCTGACGTCACAGCCCAAGTTGGACGAATCCATTGAATGCTCAGAAAATGCACTTCACACTTCTTAGCAGACCACCATCCTCCCCACAGTGCAAGACAGCACTCACCAAGTATCAGCCCACCATCCTCCCCACAGTGCAAGACAGCACTCACCAAGTATCAGCCCACCATCCTTCCCACAGTGCAATACAGAGCTCTCTTATTATCAATGGCCTCCCTATGTCAGGTCAGAAACTGAGAATGGACTCACCCAAATAAACACAGTCCTACTGTGACCTGGCATCCTTGGCTGCAAGACCTCTAACAAGATTGCTAATGGGGCTGCTCGGTCACTACCAACCACTGCGAGTGCTAAACAATTTTTTTTAAAATAACGATCTCTTGCAGAACCTCTAACAATCTCTCACAGACCCCCGGTTGAAAAACCCTGTTGTAATGTATATCCAGATGCAAGAGACTTTTCCCAAGGGTAGAATTGCTAATACCTTAATCTTAAATGATTAGGGTCATTTAAGAAATTCTTAGGTATCATGGATGATAGAAAAATTGAGGGTTATATTGGAGGAAAGGATTAGATTGATCTTAATGAGAGGTTAAAAGGTCATTACTACATCATGGGTCAAAGGGCGTAAGGTGCTGTAATGTTTTTTGTCCTATCCTATCTCAACTTAAATATCAACTCTATTTATCTCCTCTCAGTGTTGCTCAACCTGTTGAGTATTTTCAGCATTTTCTGCTTTTACTTCTAAGCAAAGATAAATTCCTTTTCATTACCAAGCACAGTGTAGAAAAGCCGTTATGTTTCATTATGACTGAGTGGGTATTTTTCTTCATCCTATGTACAATATGAAGGTGGGAGGAGAAGGGGAGATCACACGGAGATTCCAAATATTCTGCTTCTCCATAAAATGATGATCACAGTTGGTGATCTTAGATACTGATATGTATTTATTTGAATGGTGAGAGTGGGAACACCAAAACAAGATTAGTGGCCAGCCTTTTTAGTATGCACTGGATTGGGCTCCAGACCAAATGAGATTAGTAAGTGGCCAGAAAGCTGCCAGGATATAACATCAATGGTGATGTGGTTCTATAGTTGCAGAGTTACCTGAGCTAGTGATAGATTCAGCTGTTTGATGATTTCAAAGCTTTGCTTTTATGTATTTTTAAAAATGAAGTTAAATGGGCTTCTCAAACCACCCATCGTTAAAACACTGATAACCCAAATATTTTGTTGTCACTGGACAGAGTTTCCCACAATCCCTTTAAACCAAGGGTTCACAACCTGGGCTCCACAGACCACTCAATTAATGGCAGGGGTCCATGGTATAAAAAGGTTGGGAACTCCTGGTTTAAACTGTTCCCTGTGCCCCCTTTAATTTTAGAGTACACCTTTTCCTTACTCCTTTTAAACTTACTGTGCTCACTAGAAAAATTATTATACTATCCTGTAACATGTAAAAATGAGAAATGAAAACGTGTTTGGGTAATAATAAAAGTGATAGGGTGACAAGGCAGAAATACATCTCTAGCAAGGAAAGTGTAAGGCACTCCTTTCCTCCGCTAGCCCATAGGTCACCCTTGGGTGAGGTGTAGCCCCCCTCGCCCGATCAGAGTTACATTAGGCCATGGAAGCAGCTGGTGTATATCACAAGTCCTGGTTATCCAACCACTGGTGCCAGGCAGACAATCTCTGAAGGGTATTGATAATGGCTGTGTCATGGTCCTGATCGTTACTTCCTTATCTTGCTCCTAATTTTCTTTATGCCCTGGTCCCAATCGTTAACTTCCCAAATTGCTTCCAATTTTCTTTAATGATGGCACACCTGGTTTCCATAAAAGACTCAGTATAAGAACCCTCTACATCACAACCACTAGTTGTCAGTTTGTTGATCTTTTTTCCTGTGAGTAAACTGTTTCCCTACTGCTTAGAACCATTTGTTCTAAGTTTAGCTCCAGTTTCAAGGGTTACCTGTGAGACTCCGTTTCTCTGAGTCAAGGCTCCATGTCAGAGTTCCATATCAGGGCTCCGTGCCATGATCCCTCCTGCTTGCTATTTGGCGTTTACGCCTGTGTAAAACATCCAAACTCAATCCCGTGCCTATGCCCTGCACTTGGGTTCGCTTCAGTCGCTCATCGCAACAGGCTGGGGTCACCCGTTTCGTAAAGACTCTGCCCAGAAGGCAACAATGGCAAATCACTTCCGTAGAGTTTGCCAAGAACAAGCATGGTCATAGACCATCATCACCCATGTCATACGACACAGCGCATAATGATGGTGATGAGGAAACTGCTAGACCAGAGCATCAAAATCCCAGTTTATTGTGTTACACTGAGTAACTCAGTTGATATTATTAAAACTGATAGGTGTAGCTAACTTTCTGGGGATCAAGGAGCATCTTTAGAAAAACAAAGGGATTTGTTGTCTTTTGGGAACAAGCAGAGGAGGTGCAATTATTTCCTTATACTTGGATTTTCTGAACTGATGTTGCTGCTAAGTAAGCAGAGTATGTTTAAGTTAAATAAAGTTCAGGCGAGGAGCAGCTTATCTGTGAGTAATTGTGCAGCTCATCTGAAGTGGGAAGATTTGAATGGTTTATTATTTTATAACCATATAACATATAACAATTACAGCACGGAAACAGGCCATCTTGGCCCTCCTAGTCCGTGCTGAATGCTTACTTTCACCTAGTCCCACCTACCTGCACTCAGCCCATAACCCTCCATTCCTTTCCTGTCCATATACCTATCCAATTTTTTTTTAAATGACAAAATCAAACCTGCCTCTACCACTTCTACTGGAAGCTCGTTCCACACAGCTACCACTCTCTGGGTAAAGAAGTTCCCCCTCGTGTTACCCCTAAACTTTTGCCCCTTAACTCTCAACTCATGTCCTCTTGTTTGAATCTCCCCTGCTCTCAATGGAAAAAGCCTATCCACGTCAACTCTATCCATCCCCCTCATAATTTTAAATATCTCAATCAAGTCCCCCCTCAACCTTCTATGCTCCAAAGAATAAAGACCTAACTTGTTCAACCTTTCTCTGTAACTTAGGTGCTGAAACCCAGGTAACATTCTAGTAAATCTCCTCTGTACTCTCTCTAATTTGTTGACATCTTTCTTATAATTTGGTGACCAGAACTGTACACAATACTCCAAATTTGGCCTTACCAATGCCTTGTACAATTTTAACATTACATCCCAACTCCTATACTCAATGCTCTGATTTATAAAGGCCAGCATTGCAAAAGCTTTCTTCACCACCCTATCCATATGAGATTCCATCTTCAGGGAACTATGCACCATTATTCCTAGATCAATCTGTTTTAATACCAGTTCTCAGAATTAGTTACTAAAAACTGATTAAACCAAGAAACTGGGGGCCATCTTCGTGAGAATGAACAAGTGCTTTCATTGTAATCCTCAAGTTGTAAATATTACAAAGTAAGTAAAGCAGAGTTGGTTCACAACAAATTAAATGTCAAAAGTGATAGTGGACAGCTGAAATAAAACAAAAATTTCTGAAGATGTTTGACAGGTCAGACCACATCAATGGAAGAGAAGTAGTTAATGTTTCAGACCATTGATCTTCTGTGAAGAAAGATTATTGATCTGAATGGTTAATTCTTGTTTCTCTTTGTACCAGCTGCCTGATCTGCCAAGTATCTCCAGAGTTATTTAAGTCTCAACTTAATTTTTTGATAACACAAAATTAAAATAATGAAATTCAATATCTATTTCATTACCTGCTATAAATACAATAGACATTCCAAAAAAGAAATCGTAACAAAATGTTTCAAAAAAACTGATTTTGAATAACTACTGTTTCAAATTTTAGGAAAAATGTAAGGGTAAATTTCTCTGTAACTAAATGGGGGTGAGATTTAGCCTAAAGCCATTTCACTCACATCAGAATATCTTTGATAAAATGTATACAGTATATTAATTTTATCAAAAACATGATTCTTAAATGAGTTTAGTTTTAGTGGAGGGTGGTTATCAATGAACTCCAGATGAAATAAAAAATTCAAAATTCCTTCATCCATTAATTTTCCAAAGCTTTTCAAAGCAGAATCTTAAATCTGATTAATTTTAATCATTAATATTTAATAGATCATCATAATATAAACTTAATTAATTCCAGTGATTTTCCAATTCCTGTTTTCATCTACATTGAAATGCTAATTCAAATTGCACCACAAGTGTTCCTAGGGGTTTGTGGAAATATGTAAACATCAGTTTATTTTCTGAAGGAACTAATTTATGACACTTACAGATGCGCAAACATCTAAATTTACTGTAGACCAGTTTATGGCAATCACAGTGGCAAAATAAGCACTGTCCGATGAAATCTATAAAGTGCTTCTTAAGCCTGTCAGTAGTGGCTAAAAGGCCTGGCATATTTCTTGGAAATTTAGCTGCATCGATGTTGTACAATATTTTAGTATTAAAGCTCTAAGAGTTACTTCTGTGTTATGTGGCTCTGATTTTGAGATAACCTTGAATCGTCAGCACATTTGCAATCATTCAATGTAACTTGCTCCTTTTATTTGTAATTATACATTTTGTCTACCAACTCCAAAATTGCCTTTACAAGTTGAGTTATGTCCAATCATGTATGTACAGATTTGACAGCGGATTATGGAAGTGATTTTCTTTTGAAAACATGGGGATAACAAACAGTACTCCTGTCGGGCTGTAAGAATCAGAATCAGGTTTATTATCATGGATATACCGTGTGCCATGAAATTTGTTCTTTTGCAGCAGCAGTACAGCAAAAATCACAAAATAATTATTTAAGTTACAATAAAAAATATAAAAGAAATAAGTTGTGCAAAGAAAAGAGAGCAAAGTAGTAAGGTAGTGTCGATGGATTCATAAACCATTCAGAAGTCTGATGGCAGAAGGGCAGAAGCTGCTCCTGAAACATTGAGTGTGATCTTCAGGCTCCTGTTGGTAGTAATGAGAACAGGGCATGTACTGGATGGTGAGGGTCCTTCGTGATGGATACCACCCTCCTGAGGCATACCTTTTGAATATGTCCTCATTGGTGGGGTGGTTTGTGTCCATGATGGAACCAGCCAAATTTTCAACCCTCTGTGGCTTTTCCCCATCTTTATAGTCCGTAATCCTCTGAATTCCCTGCTACATATACCTTGTGTCCCTGGTATCGCAGAAGTGATTGTAAATTCTCTGAGAATGCTCCTATTTCGCTTCCCTAATAGAGTGGGAAAGCACAGTTCTTGCTCCCCTGAGAGCTGACGCATCTGCCGATCTAAAGGCAGCATCACAATCCCTCAGCCATGCTCGGACGTCTGCAGTAAGTGATGGCTTCTCACCTGCCCTCAGCCAGATGCGTTTCATGATGGTAACATCAGTACACTTCCTGATGTAGCTGGTCACAGGATCCACATATTCACCAATGTTAACTTGTCTGGTATAGGTAGCAGGCTCCCTGAGCATCCTCCAGTACATGTTACCAAAGCAGTGCTGAGGTTGCCCCCTCAGGCCAGGTTTTCACCACCTTTAGAACTGGTTTCGACTGATTATATGCTGGAATTAACATTACAGATAAATTATCTAAGAGCCCAGTAAGGTGTTGAGGGACTGCTTTATAAATACCTGGTATGTCCGTGTAAACCAGATCTAGTGTATTTTCACCTCTGGTAACAAAACCAACATGCTGGTGGAGTTTAGACAGGACTGTCTTTCAGTTCTCATGGTTAAAATCCCCAATGACAATGAAGTTACTGGTTTGGTTTGAAAGCCACTGATGGTGCTGTGTACTCACACTGAGCCTCATGGGCATTAACATTGGGGTGGGTATGTACAGCTACCAACACGATTATAGTGAGCTCCCTCGGTTTATAAAATGGTCGGCACTTCACCAAAATGAACTCCGTCATCGGTGAACAGTGGGAAGCCACTGCTAAAACGTCCGTACACCAGTTAGTATTTATGTAAATACAGACACCGTCACCGCGGGTTTTGCCTGAGGTCACTGGGTTCCTGTCAGTCTGAAACACACTGAAACCCCAGCTGGGTGGCTGCGTCTGGGATGGATTCATGGAGCCGATTCTGTGAGAATGAGTGTACAGATGTTCTACTCTCACTGGTTCAGGCTCAGGCTCAGGCAATCCGGTTTATTTTCAACTGAACGGACATCTGCCAGTAAGAGCGACGGGAGAGCCAGCCTGAAGGGCTTCGATCTAAGTCGTTCCTGGATCCCAGCGTGCTTACCGCTTTTTGCTTTCTTGCGCACCGCTTCCTACAGCGTCTCTCGCGGATGTCTGTAGCGGGCAAAGGTGTGTGCAGTAAACCCAAACCGTGGAGCTCCTCCACAGTCCCACAGGTCACTCGCGAGGTGGAATTACTGTGCACAGTTTATTTAATATCCAGCAGTGGTTTCCAATCTGAACAAAGACGTTCAGGACGTGGATGGACTATTGTACCCGGAGACGGAGTGGTCGTTGTGTCTGAACGTGCCACCATCTTGGTACTATAGCAACTATGAAGACTAATCTGCTTACTTAAGCAAGAACCGTCTTGTATTTAGAGGAGATGGACTTGCCCTGTGATTAGGTGTTATCTATCTAAACATGGATACCAGGGATTTGTCTCCAGGTTCTTTTTCACTGATTCCTCACAATTTCTACCAGAGGGGGAAGAGACTAAAACTCACTCAGCATGCCCCCTCCTAAGAATACAGCACAATAGTCTTTATAAACTGCAGATAAAATAGTCAAACTGAATGATTCTGATAGTTCCACCTCCTTAGTGTTCTAGACTATTCATATTTATTTTATTAAAAAGCAGCTAGTTTATGAATGGTAATAAAGATTACATGAATGCTCTTCAATTCATACATAAAGAATGGAAATATTACAAGTTTGCTCAGTATTTCAGCATCATAAGTCTCAATTTATTCAAACCTTCATGTGCAAATTCATCTTCATCACTACCTTGTCTGAACTAATATGTTTAACCTTTTTAAATAATGCAATCTTGCTTCTTTCTCTCTTCTGAATAACAATTGAAGGCAATTTACAAGCCACTGTATAACATCATTAAAAATACAGGACAGAATTCGTCCCCCAAAAGAACCCTCGTGACGTGTCTGTTTCTTTCTGCAGCGAAGTGTTGGAGCAAGAGGGTGGCACGGGCAGCGTACAACGGTTGGTGCAGTGCTGGTGACCCTAGTTCAATTCCCACCACTCTAGGTGGGGAGTCCATTAGCTCTCCCCGTGGCCATGTGAGTTTCCTCCACCTGTTCCGGTTTCTTCCCACATTCCAAGGAAGTACATGTCAGGAGATTAATTGGTAGCATGAGTGTAAATGGGCAGCATGGTCTCGTTTGGGCAGGAAGCGCCTGTTACTGTGCTGAATCTCTAAATAAAATTAAAAATACATAAAATATAAACAGAAGATTTTTATGGACATAACAGCTAAAACATACATCTTTCTTGGTCTAGATCATCTGCATGACTTAGGCAATTTGTTAAATTATACCCAATATTTCCATACCCATGCACACCAACACACAGGACATTCAGCTGGTAGAGTGTGTATAGATGACAGTCTTCATGCCTTGTTTGCTTTTAGTATCCGCTGTTTGTATGATTAAGAGAGTTAGCTTCTCAGAACAGTCTATTTGTTTTTAAGATTCTACTGGGTGTGTAGTTTGTTCTACTGGAGTTTAGAGCTTGCCAGGGGTCACAAGACGGGAACCCTAGCTGTGAAAGCTACTTCTGGTGACCTCTTCAGTCGTTCCTGGAATTGTTATTTGCAATAGGCGTCTCTCTGATGATCCTGCCTGGTGTGCTGCATCATAAATGCGGGAAGAGAACAGTCAAAGATAAGGCTTGGAGAAATGGGTAAAAATTTGACACACATTGTATACTAGGAGTCTGCACGACATCAAGGTCTCTGAAAGCAAATAGCTATTGGTTAACGTTTCGAAAGACAATGGTGACAGAGATCTGTAAATATATGCAGAGACAACTCCAGCCATGCAACTCCAGTGGCACGACGGCTCTGCCTGGGAAGGAGACATTCTCAGTCAGCCTGAACATTACATTCTCTATGTTTCACAAGGTAGTATCAGTGACTCATGTCACATTTTAATGTATAAACAAGAAATTCTGCTGATGCTGGAAATCCAAAGCAAAACACACAAAATGCTGGAGGAACTCAGCAAGTCAGACAGCATCCATGGAGCTGAACAAACAGTCAACATTTCAGACTGAGCCCCCTTCTTCAGGACTGGAAAGGAAAGGGGAAGATACCAGAATAGAAAGATGGGAGGGGGGAAGGAAGATATCTAGAAGGTGATAGGTGATCTTCATCAGGGATGATGCCTGGGCAAGTCTAGTCCAGTAGTATTTATACCCCCATCATGCATCCCTCCTGATTGGTTAGTCCTCATCCAATCAGGTTTCCACACTCCCACCTTGTTTACAATCAAATGCTTTCATTGAGTTTGCTCACCAAATGTGTCATTTATGTGTAATACATTACTCCATCACATATATACCTTAATTTGAAGTTCAGTACTCTATGAAGAAGATTAGAAAAGGAACTTCCTCCCTGAGTAGAGATGATCACTCAGTACAGGTTGCTTTACAAAACCTCTGGACATTCTGAAGTTCCAAGAAATAATCATTTGACTCGTCTATTCAGGCTCCCCATTATCAACTCCCAGGCTCTTCATGGATTTCAACAGAGTTAAGTGTGAGGTGAAGAGCTTTTGACGGTCAGACTAGGGTAGCAATTATACAGTGAATGGCCCGGCTTGGACCAGTGTTGTGAAACAAGGGACCTGGAAGTACGAGTGTGCAGTTTTCTGAAAACAGCTGTGCAAGCAGGCAGGGTGATGAAGAAGGTATTTAGCATCTTATCCTTAATTAGTCGGCGCATCAAGTTTAGAAGTATGGGTATTATGTTACAGTTATATAAGTCATTGGTAAGGCTGTACTTGTGATATTATATACAATTTTGGTCTCCCTATTCAAAATTTAAAGTAAATTTATTAACAAAGTATATATATGACCATATTCTACCCTGAGATTAATTTTCTTGTGCGAATTCACAATAGACACAGAGAAACATGAAGGAATCAGTGAGAAACTGCACACAGTGAAGACAAACAACCATCAAGCAAAAGACAACAAACAGTGCAAATCTGAAAAAGAAAAAGAAACAAAAAATAATAATTAAGAAATAAATAATAAACATCAAGAACATGACTAGTAGATCCCTTGAAAGTGAGTCCAGAGGTGGTGGAATCAGTTCAGTTTTGGGGTAAATGATGTTATCCCCTGGTTCAAGAGCCTGATGGCTGAGGGGTAATAACTTTTCCCAAATCTTGTGATGTGAGGCTCCTGTAACTTTTCTTGATGGCAGCAGTGAGAAGGCACCATGCTTAGATGGTGGGTGCCCCTGATGATGTATGCAGCTTTCTGGGACTGCTCTCTTTGAAGTGATTAATGGTGGGGAGGTCTTTACCTGTGATGGACTGCAACATATCTACTACTTTTTTAGGCTTTTCCATTCAAGGGTATTGGTGTTTCCACACCAGACTATGATGTGATCAGTCAGTGTACACTCCACCACGCATCTAAATATCACTGAGATCACTGCAGCCTCCTCTCATTTTAAAGTAGCCTCTAAGAAGACTTTTGATTATGACCAGAGCTCTTCGATGATGAATTGCAATTGCAAATGTCATGCTGAAAGCTTCGTGGAGTCCTGCCCGGTATGTTGGGAAGACTTGTCTCAGAGATATGCATTGTCTGCAACAACATACAACAATACCACTTCATCACCTGCACACAGTGTTTTCGAGCTCGCTAGAATGGAGAATTTATTGTGGAAGCTACCTTTGTGAAGACACACTAATATAACCATATAACAATTACAGCACGGAAACAGGCCATCTCGGTCCTTCTAGTCCATGCTGAATGCTTACTCTCACCTAGTCCCACCGACCTGCACTCAGCCCATAACCCTCCATTCCTTTCCTGTCCATATACCTATCCAATTTTACTTTAAGTGACAATATCAAACCTGCCTCTACCACTTCTACTGGAAGCTTGTTCCACACAGCTACCACTCTCTGAGTAAAGAAATTCTCCCTTGTGTTACACCTGAACTTTTGCCCTTCAACTCATGTCCTCTTGTTTGAATCTCCCCTGCTCTCAATGGAAAAAGCCTATCCACGTCAACTCTATCTATTCCCCTCATAATTTTAAATAGCTCTATCAAGTCCCCCCTCAACCTTCTACACTACAAAGAATAAAGACCTAACTTGTTCAACCTTTCTCTGTAACTTAGGTGCTGAAACCCAGGTAATATTCTAGTAAATCTTCTCTGTTCTCTCTCTATTTTGTTGACATCTTTCCTATAATTCGGTGACCAGAACTGTACACAATACTCCAAATCTGGCCTCACCAATGCCTTGTACAATTTAACATTACATCCCAACTCCTATACTCAATGCTGTGATTTATAATATGTCAGGAACTTGATTTATTAACTTGAATATGGAAATGTATTCTGTTGAATATTGCATTCAAATGAAGTTCTAATAATTTAGCATTTAGTCTATTTACATTCACACTTGCAGAAATTAATACCTTGTCTAATCCTTGAAAAGGTAGCATCATCCAGCACACACCAATTAAAGCAAACTGAAATTCCTGCGGCACCACCGCAATCCAATCCCAAGGCTTGCAGTTTACACTAACTCTGCCTCATCTCACCTGAGCAAATGTTGAAACTCAGTTACAACAGGTCCCACAATGATTCAACCCCTTCAGCATGCATCAAAGGGAAGCCAAGAAGCTGCTGTTGATTTGCATTGAGTTGCTATCAATCAACACCCATGAGCCCCTTCATCATGATAGCAACGTTCTTGTTGCTAAGGCCAACCTTTGCTTTACATTCTATCTATAGCTGCCTGGAGTTCCTCAAACACAGCACGCTGTTATTAATATTGTCTTAAGATGCATTCAGTTTTGATTACATTGATTACATAGTTTTCTTTGGTGCTTCATTGGATACAGATATTGGGGAGAGATTATTAGTATTTCTAAAGTATCAATAAGCTGTTACTTCTTATCAAGAGAAGACAAGGCCAGCATATTCCTTTAGTCATTATGCCCTTCAGGACTCAAGCAATTAACTGTCTCTGCCTTGAAGCACCTGCAATACATAACATGGGGATCTTCAACTTTTTTTGACAACTGAGTATTACTCCGAATTAATATGTGGAAGAAGGAGTGAGGACACTTTGCTAATGGTAGTTAGCATTTAGAAGCTTTCTTTATCCATATTTGACCTGAAGCTATGAGAAAGATTCAGGGTTGGGGATCCCAAGGCTATTCATAACCCTTACCTCTGTGAAGCAAGTCTCCACAGCAGAGATAGTTGTCTACAAAAGCTGCTCACAGAGAGAAAGGAAGAAGCCTGTGACATGATCTAATACTCAAATCAGAAAGAGAGATACTTCATTCGTCCCAAAGGAAATTACAGGGTCACAGTGTAGCATTACAAGTGCACAGATATACAAACAGTAGATGAGATGTAAGAAAGAATAAAAAATAAGTTACCTTAAAAATGTACAAGATTTACAAGTCAAAAATTACAATATTTCCAGGATTTCCATGTTCACACTGATAAGATGGTAGTGCAAGGATATTAGTGCATAATATTATACAGTAATGGGTGCACATTCACACCGTCCAGGTAAGAAGTGATGGTACTATTGCACGGGATTGTTCAGGGTAGGAATGGCAGGGTGTGGTGAACAGAGAAAAACAGAGCTAAACAGAGTTCTGGTAAACAGAGGTTAATAACAGTCTAACAGAAGGGGTTATCACTTCCCCAGCCATAGGTTGACTCATTATAGAGCCTAATGGCCAAGGGTACGAATGACCTTATATAGCACTCTTTGGAGCAGTGGAGTTGTCTTAGTCTATTACTAAAAGTGCTCCTCTGTTCAGCCAAGGTGGCATACAGAGAGTTAGAAACATTGTCCAGAATTGCCAAGATTTTCCAGACGTTCCTTTGTTCTACCTTCAGTGTGTCCAGTTTGACTCCTATTACAGAGGCAGCCTTTCTAATCAGTTTATTGAGCCTGCTGGCATCACCCGTGTTGATGCCATTGCCCCAGCACACCACCACATAGAAGATTGTACTGGCAACAACAGACTGGTAGAACATTTGAAGGACAGGCCTACATACTCCAAAAGACCTCAGGCTCCTCAGGAGATAGAGGCTATTCTGGCCCTTGTTGTACACAGTCTCTGTGTTGGTGCTCCAAGTCTGTCATCCAGGTGCACCCCAGGTACTTGTAGGTCCTCACCACATCCACGTCCTCACCATCAATAGTAACAGGGAGCAGTGCAGGCTGCGTCTTCCTAAAGTCCATCACCACCTCCTTTGTTTTACTGATTTCATCCAAATAAAATAAAGATTAGATAAATGAAATAAAAGAAAATACTTCAAAATTTTTACCTTTTATTAAATTTCCAACAATAATTAAAATCTGAAGGATTGGAGTTTTACACTTGTAGATTAATTTTTAGTGTCTAAGTTTAAATCATTAAAGATGTGTCTTTATTAAAATGTATGGATGCTGTAAGAATTATAATTCCTTTTCCTGCAGTTTTTTTTCTGTATACTCAACAATATGGAGCTATTTTGGCTGCTGCTCTTGGGTCCTTAGATTACAGGCAGCAGAGCGTTCACGAGCAACTTTGCAGTATACTAACATCAGAATCCATCATCCATGGCAACAATAAATATCACAATAGTTTTACCATTTGGAGCTCAAGGACTGCACAGAATACGGAAGAAGTCCCAGTTGAGAAAAAGATCAAAACACCTGAGTACAGGATTAGTGTCAATGAGTGGATGGTGGTTCACCTGGACTCGGTGAGCCAAAGAGCCTTATAACATTCAGTACGACTCTATAACTCGGAAAACTATTTCTTTCTTGATAAGAATGCTAATTTGCCACTAATCCCCTGTGCCTTAATCTTTGGTGAAGAGTGAATGGAACCACCATCAGTTTTTCCTGAAATCACTAAAGTTCAATGCCACAAAGCCCTGTTAATGATATGTTCTGTATACTGTATATCTTTTCCGGTGTTGCTAAATTTGGGATTGAATTTGTGCCCTATCAAGAGGCTATATCACAGCATCCTGTTTCAATGTGTGAAAGTAATGGCAATTGGAAATTACTGCAGCAGTGGAGAAAGAAAGAGTGTCTGTTGGATCAAGTAAGACTGCAGAGATAGACAGATGAGGGTAAACAGGCATTCATCACTGATTTAACAAGTTATCCAGCCCAGTTGGAGGGGATCCAAGAAGAAACTAAGGTGGAGACAGTAGAGTATCTAACATCTTCTTAAAAATATTTCTCTAATATTTAAAGATACAAATGATGGGAGAATTGCAAATGGTATAAACCCTTCAAAATGAATCTGATAGTTCTGAATAACATCAATGTTGGAAAAATCCACTGGCAATTGGAGTTATTCAGATTGACCTGGAATCCTTTAAAATTCATCGTTAGAAAACAGTTGCCTCTAACAAACTTAATTAATATATGTGAAGTAATAAGAGAGATTTATTAACTGGTTAAAAATTAACTTATTTTTAGAAAAATTATTTTAAAAGAGAATTTGATAAAGTAATAATTAGTTATTTTAAAAATATATATATAAACACATAGTGCTGAAATAGACTAGAAATGCATTTTGATAGAAGGATTTATTTTTGACAGGAGGAAAATATGCAGTGGGATCCCATAGGGTTTATCATTGCTTTTCTGACTAAGTATAGATAAAGATAACAGGCACAAAAAAATTATGAATTGGGATTTGATCAAGTTAATGACATTGAGAAGAGTTTTGGCGGAAGTGGACCTGGAGCAGTTACATGGTAACATGTGTCTCTCATAGCAATAACAGGTGAATGAGGGAGGGAGGTTCCAGGACTGTATGTGTTTGCAAAGAAGAATAGGACTATAAGACCAGCATTCTTTTTCTGTCAAGATATTTAGTGGGTAGGATATAGCAAAATAAAATCAGAGAATCTTTAGCATTGAAACAGGGTCTCTAGCACATTAACACTGTCAAACACCCCATGTATACTTATCCAATTTTATTTGTTCCACATTCCCATCAGATCCCACCCTCACCAACATTCGTCCACTCACCTGCAAGCAAGGGACAAATTAATGTGGGAAATGAAACTACCAACCGAGATGTCTTTTGAATAAACCGGTGCATCTGGAGGAAACCTGCATTGTCATAGGGAGAATGTAAAAACTCTACACAGAGATGAGGATTGCACACAGGATTCTGAAGCTGAAAGGAAAGCAGCTCTACTGGCAGTTGTACTGAGCCACTCAAATCTAATGTCAGGTCCCAAACACTTAACAGGAAACATTATAGTTCAAAGTGAAGTTACAAGGGAGATGACAAGAAAAGTGAGGTCCTGGTAAAATAATGGCTGAAATCAAATAAAATGCAAAGATGTTGAATTTGCTCGTAACCAACAAGAAGATATCAAAAAGGAGCACAACTTATTAGCAACCAAAATGGTAATTTACATGTAGAGGTGGAGGATCCTAAATGAATATTTGGCAATTGACTTCACAAAAGAGAGCATTAAATGCAGTTTGTGGATAAGAGGAAAGATGGGAAATGCTGTGTGGGGTAGAAATCTTAAGGGAGGAAGTATTAAGGAATTTAATATCTTTGCAGGTGGGTAAATCTCCAGGCCAAGGGGGCATAAATCCTGAGCTGTTAAAAGAAGTGAGAGGAACTTGTAGAAGATTTGACCTTTTTCCCCCAGTTGTCCTGTGCTGGATATTCATTTCCTGGGCCAGGAGGTCTAATGTTTTGCAAAGCTCAGCTTTCTAAGCACAGCAGCTGCCACTTGTCATGATTAAACAGATGCAAGTGAGTTTCCAACAAACTTTATTTAATTTCTGGTCATGAACAGGAGCCAGTCTTCCATTCTTGAAATGCAAATGGTAAGTAGTAATCAGTTTGAAGTTAAAACTAAGCAAAGTCCATAGAACAGCTTTGCAAACAAGCTCTGTATATAGCAGATGCTCTGTCTGTAGAATTACAATATTGGTCACTGTGCCTGTCTTACCGCTCAAGTGGTGCAAAAAAAAAACAATTGGTTATTTGATTTGGTTTGTTTCAGATCAGACAAACTGACTAAGTTGCTAATCCAAGAAAGTTGCAGACCAGATGGAAACAAATGCTTAGCCTATCAGTAACTGATCTATTAATAAGATGTAAGTTTTATTTTACTCAAGGAAGTTAGTTTTACAGCATTAATAGTAAGTAGCTGAAAACTGAACTGTATCTCCAAAAAGCTTTTAGACATTTTGTGTTAAAAGGGTATTTGAGGAAATACCATTGATGTGTGAAGAAACCCAAGTGGCAAAGAAGCTGTATAAATGTAGAGAACATTTCAGTCTTATTAGGAATGGGGTAAGGTACATCAAGATGCGTGTAAGAAAGATGGGGTGAACTATAATCCAAACCCCAGCTTCTATTTCTGCAACCGACAATTCGTTCATCTGCATTGTCAGTATGTCTTTTTAACTTATAGGAATTGTACCAGTGTTTTGGAAATACTTTGTATTTTAGAACTGGTTTATAATTTGGAAATGCTTAAGACAAATATCCTCTGTCTGTTTTAAATGTGTTTTAAGAATGTAGTGTGGATTAAATTGTGTATTGCTGAAAATAAATGAACTGTTTTAAACTACAGTTAGCTGAAAGTATCTTCTCCTTGGTAGGGAGGAGGGATCCATCACTCAAATAGTGGGTATTGGCAGTGAAATTCACTGTGGAGAACAAACAGGAAAGTGAACTAGTCTTTGAAGATTAGGTAGTTACAGTATAATCTCCCTTTAGTGAGAGGACTCGTTGTCAGGAAATGTAGAGGAGGCTTGAGCCAAAAGCAGAGATGATATAGTGGTGAACAATAACTTTAATAACAGACCACAAAATAGCAAGCTACAAGGGGCCACAAAACAAGAGAGAACAGAAACTGAACACAACAGGCAACAAGGTAAACTTTAGACAGGTGTTGACTATTATCAGCTTATTTAGGTTAGGCAGTTCATTGGACAACTCTTAATTAATCAAAGCTTGCACTTCATTGTCTCTGCATGAACACCAACATAACCATGTAGACCCCAGGGCAACAACTTAAGAGTTCAATTGGACTGTTACCAATACTCACTCAGAACTTTATAACACTAAAATTGGGGATCTCCCATTGGCCAAATAATTGATCCTTCTTATCCCAACCCCTGGAGGGTTTTCCTTCTGATAGTTAGCCACTGGAGATTTTGCTGCTTTGCATTTAAAATCCCTCATTCTTATACTCTTTCCTCATTAATTTAAGTGTTGTGTTTCAATCTTGTTGGCTCTGGCCTATCTGACTAATGTGTGTCAACAC
The DNA here is from genome assembly GCF_048418815.1 of Hemitrygon akajei. Classification (NCBI taxonomy): domain Eukaryota; kingdom Metazoa; phylum Chordata; class Chondrichthyes; order Myliobatiformes; family Dasyatidae; genus Hemitrygon; species Hemitrygon akajei. The sequence continues at coordinate 40,331,637 of NC_133131.1, forward strand.
CCCATTGGCTCTGGTCCAAGCCAGCATCATTTTATTGGCCCTCTCACAAGTAACAACTTGTAATTAATGTCTCTGTTCTGAATCAGAGCAGACTAGCCAGTTACTAGGCTTGGCTTACACAGGTCAGACACAGACTCCCCTATTTATAAATCTGCATGTTCTGTCTTAACAAAGAACACCTTAAAAATAACTTCTTATTTGGAATTTATCCCTAGTTCAGCAGGTTATCAGGAGCATCATTGTGTCCACTCTAAAGTGCTTTAATATAACTATTCCTGAGCAAAACCAAAATCAGAATCAAAATCAGAATTGGGTTCATTATCACCAGCATGTAACGTGAAATTTGTTAACTTAGCAGCAACAGTTCAATGCAATACATAATATAGAAGTGAGAAAAAATAAAATAATAATAATAATAAATAAGTAAACCCATTACAGTATACATATATTGAATAGGTTAAAAAACATGCAAAAAAGTGTATAAAAAAGTGAGGTAGTGTCCAAGGGTTCAACCAGTTCACAAGACTGCTCACAAAATGGAGGTTGCAGAGCAGCTTCACAAAATGGCAGTCTCCATTCCTTCAACCACATAGTAAAAACAAAGACAATTGGTTTGTCTACTTCCACTGTCCTTGACTCATTTGAATTTGATGTGTTCTTCCATATTTTAATTCCTTCATGGCCAACGTCTCTTCCCCACCCCACTTTTGATCCATGGAAAATTCTGGGGATCACATTACTGATTATATATCTGAGTGAATACAGTACTAAAGGAAAACTGGCATTCATGACTATATCATATAATACTTATATAGAAGTCAAAATACTAGCATGTTTACAAATAGTATCTGTACAAAAGCATATAAAAGAAACATGATAAAATATACCTAATTTCAAACTATATGTTGGTGTATAGTACAATAAGTAAGATATGAGGTACAGGTACATGGTAGTCAATGTAAGACAACATCATGTGTAAAGTCACACCAAAATATTACCAGAAAGAGACTTGGAATGGTATTCAGCATGCAAAGGTTCAAAGGTTCATTTTATTATCAAAGGATGTATGCAGAATCCAACCCTGAGATTCACCTTTTCCAGGTAGCCATGAAATATAGAAAAACCATGGAAGTCATTGAAAGAAAGGACATCAACCCCAACCCCTCCCCTTCATGAAAAAAGAAAAAGAACCAAAAACTCACAGACCTCCAACCCCCCCCTTGCACAAAAACTAGCAGATCGCCCACCCAGAAAATGGCAGTTGGAACATCAAACCCCACATCCCCAACTCACTCCCTCACAAAAAACTAACATATCACCCACAAGGAGAAAAAACCCAGCAACGATGACATCAAACCGCAACCCCCAATCTCACACACAAAAATCTAACAGAGCCCCCACACTGAAAAACACCAACAAGAGCATCAGACCCCAAATCCCCAACTCCTCCCCCACACAAAAACTCACATATCGCCCACACTGACATCAAACACCAAATACTAAACCCCCATCCCACCAACTGGCAACAAGAAAGAAAACACAGAAAACTGAAGGTGATCAATACATACTACAGTCCACACCAATAATCACATAAATCTCAGAATTCTGGAAACATCCTCCATCAGCATCGAGGAGTGTGACCACTTGAACTCTGTCCTTTTGTGGAAAGTGACCATCAACCCACGGCTCCCATAGAAAGCGAATGCTTACCCGACCTCCTCCATATTTGCCTTGATGATTCAATCTTCATCTACACTTTGATCAGTGTGAAATGGAAATGGAGAAAAGTGCTCCACCTCTGGTCTTCTCTTCAAGATGGTTCATGCTTGCAGTCCCCTCCTGGAATATTTTTGGGGGACAGTAGAATGCTAGATCACATGCTCAAACTCCACACTGTAAGTCAGAAGCTCCAACAGTTTCTGAAACACAATTAGGATAAGAAGAATGTGTAAAAGACGTAGAAAAAGTGAAATAATTGACTATCAGAAAGATGTCGCTCAAGGAATTTTGGTCATTGGCGCCAGCTTGATCAGATCAAACACTTAAGCTGTTTACAGTTCCATCAGAAAACACTTACAAAATACTTCGGATTGTCATTAGAACAATAATAACATATGAAATAATACAAATCAAAGCATGTACATTAACATTCAGACCCCCGTTCTAAACTTTACCCCAAAATGGTGGATTCTGCAAAATATCATTTGCTAAGTCTGTATGATCTTTAATACTCTTGGATACTTCATCCATTCTCTAATAAAGGCTTCATTATGGTTAATAATTTTACCCACTGTGCAGTGAAGTGAGGGATAGGTGGATGAGAGGTAGGTACATATCTAAGTAAACCCTCAGCAGTATCATATATATTCAGTTGATGAGGTGGTTGTACAACAAGTTAGGCAAAGTTTCTCAACCAGGGTTTCGCAGAACCCAAGGGTCTCGCAAGAGGTTGTGAGTAGGTTCCATGAGAGATCACGATTTAAAAAAAATAAACTTTGTTTTTTGAAGTTTGCACAAGATGCAATGCTAGTGTTCCTATTTTTTATATTATATTAACCCCTGCTTTTAACAGACGTGTCAGACAGTCCAATGTGGCGATTTTTGAAGAGAAAGTGCCTAGTCTGTGGCAAACAACTTACTAATGCAGCAATGGCTCCAGCAATATTGCAAAGACACTTAACTACAAATCACAGCCTTCTGACAGATAAAAGTGCTGATTACTTTAAACAGCTATTGGAATCTCAAAACAAACAGAGTAAGTCTTTTGTTAATAAAGTCACAGTCAGTAAAAGGGTTCAGGAAGCAAGTTATTTAGTAGCAGAGCTTACTACCCAGAAAAGGAAAAGTCACACAGTTGGTGAGAACATAACAAAGCCAGCATGTAAAATTATAGTGGGGAAAATGCTAGGGCAAGATGTAGTATGAGTAATTGAAAGGGTTTCCCTCTCAAACCATACGATAAATCGACATATTGATGACATGTCATATGATGCTGAAGAGGTTTTGTGTGATAAACTGAAAAACACCAGCTTCTCTATCCAGGTTGATGAGACGAAAGATTTCACCAATAAATGTCATGTTGTAGCATTTGTAAATGGTGATGAAATTCAAGAAAACTTTTTCCGTTGCAAAGAACTCCCAAAACAAGCAAATGGCAAAATATACTTTATGTTTTGTCTTCATATCTGGAAACAAAAGGTCTGTCTTGGAGCAATTGTGTTGGCATCTGTACTGATGGTGCCCTATCAATGGCTGGCTCCATGAAAGGTTTTGTTTCTCTTGTAAAAAAAAGAAAACCTTGACGTTGTCACAACTCGGTGCTTTCTTCACGGAGGTGCTGATGTCAAAAACTCTTGGAGATAAAATGAAAAAAGTTCTGGATGATGCCACAAAAATGGTTACCTTTATTAAAAAAAAGACCAGTTCACACAAGATTCCTGGATTTAAAAAGAAACTGAATCTTTGGAAAAATCATGTTGCAAAAGGAAATCTTGAAATGTTTCCACTGCTGCTTGGGCTTGAAAGTGTGAAAGTATCAGAAAGTCTCGAGTCTTATTGAACACCACCTGGAAGAACTGCAGAAAAAAATAGAACAGTATTTTTCAAACCTTTCAACTGAAGTGTATGACTGGGTGAGGGACCCTTTCTGTGAATCTGCTACTCAGCCTGAGAACTTGACTTTAAGAGAAAAGGAAGAACTTTGTGAGCTGCGGTCTGATCGTGCACTCAAAATGAGATTTACTGACCTGCCCTGGACAAGTTCTGGATTTCTGTGAAAGAAGAGTATCCTGCCATTCATAGGAAAGCAATGAACATTTTGCTGCAGTTTTCAGCTTCTTACTTATGTGAGCAAGCTCTTTCTTGTTTAACAAGCATCAAGAGCAAGGATAGAAATCGTCTCATTTCAGTTGAAGGTGAAATCCGTGTGTCCTTACCTTAAGGTTGACCCAGAATTCAGTACTTGTGCAGCAAAAAACAAGCACAGGTTTCACATGGTAGACCTATATTTGAACCTGGTCATGTCACTGAGTAAGAAAATATTTTCTCAAAGTCTTGTGTAAAAATGTGTCTTAGGCTATGTTTTAATTCATGTTGCTTCGGGATTATGGCTTTTAGTAACTTTACTATTCAACATTGTCAATAAATTTTCATGTTGTAAACTGCATTAATTAACATCAATTTACAACCTTCATTTAAATTAAATCTGCTGAGCCTACCTTCAGAAAAAAATAAATCCCTTTTTGGCTTAAGCCGGTTATTTAACAGGAATTTATTATGTTTGCCTTATGAATTTTCAAAATTTGTGAAAGGGAAAAAAATAGATTAATTCCAAGAAAGGTAAGCTAAGCTTAACTATCTGTTTTTTTTTCAACAAAGGTTGGCTAAAAATTCATTCTCTACACGGAAGAGCACTGACAATTATTTTTGAATTATTATATCTACAACTTACTGATCATGCTAACATACCGTGAGCTGTAGATAAAATATTTTTTTTTTACACAGGGGCTCCCTGAGACTTGAATATTATTTCAGGGTTTCCTCCAGGACAAAAAGGTTGAGAAAGGCTGGGGTAGGGTAACACCCGTCCAGCCAGAACTAAGCCCCTCATGACAAATGGCAATGATAGTCCAGACCCAATCTTATGATTTCAAAGAAGGTTATTTGTCAAGGTGAATTCCTAATATGAGGCCCTGGGTGTTAATATCAACCCATTCCTTTAGCTGTTCATCTGAAATCCAATCAGGAACCCTATGGTTCTCTAATTGCACCATGTTAACACCAGTTACAGAAAGTCATCACGAGGTATAAATTGTACATACAGCCTACTTAGTATGGTGAGTTGTTTCATTATTAACTCTGTCAATAATTCAGTATCTCCCAAGGGTTATAAAATATGGAGCATTTCTGAAACTACATTTGCTTGGTGCTTACTTAAAGTGCTAACTCCTCCCTCATCCCCATAACCTTGATTTACAATTTCCTTCATCTTTTGCCTTTGAGAATTTAACTGAGAATTTACCTCTGCAATATCTAGTGTATTTACCATGGAAACTCCAGCTGTGTATTCTAATCCCATAAGATCAATAAGCCCACTTCTTCATCTCTCTCATGTTTTAAATTCTGAATGGGTAAGCTGTTCAATAAATAAATGCTGGAGAATCTCCTGGAGGCTTATTCCACACCAACTAGGAATTTGGAGCTATGTCAAGCATGCCTGTATCCTGGTACTAGAATAAATCATTCTTCTGTTTCTTCTAATAAAAGTCCTACTCCCTTTGTATCTGTCTGAATCTCATCATGCAAGAAAAAAACTTGTAAGAATTAGCACTACAATTGTTGTGGTACCAGTTGTTGTCTATCTACCATGGGGTAAGGTGCATACAGAAGATATCAGGGCTCCAGAGCAACTGGGACTGAGTTGCTTGGGGCATACGCTAACCAATGATCTGATTTCTGATTTGTGTCCATGACAACAGTACCATAGCATTCATAATGAAGATGTACTTGAGCTATAAGCCATTTTTCCCTGCTCCTTTATCCTAATCATCGTCAATTGCTTGAAAAATAAATCTAAGAGCATCATCATCTCCATCCAGAGCATCTCATTGACAATGTGACTTATGAACCTCAGCCACTAGAGGACATTGACTTTCTCCAAGGGGTTTAAGTTGGTTAATATGATAACAACCTAAATTATGAGGAGCAGTCTGGATTTTTTAGACTCTGGCCATAGCATCATATGGCCTTACCAGTCTCAGGGATGTAAAAGAACCTGGCTGATGTACTGGGATCAGAACTTCCTCTCCAATTCACAACTCCCTGGGTTTTGTTGATACATCAAAATAAGCTTTACTCTGCTGTTTCTTCTGACCCATATTACAGGCTGTGACATAATAGTGTTGATTAATTGTTGTACCCATTGTCATTTACAATACCGTCAGACCCAGACTCTGATAAATCTAGCCCAACCAGGAATTCTAACTGTCTCATTTCTCTCCTGGTCATCAACTTAAATGTAAATCCAGCAGAAGAAGCTTCACTTTGCAGATTGTCATAAGGACATAAGGAAAGAATATATGGTCCTGTGCTATTCGGCCATTTTAGCTAACACTGTCTTTAATGTCCTGTACTCAACAATTCCACTGGATTGGGGTCAATAAAGGACATGGAACCTTTGTTCTACCCTGAACAGTTTCATCAGATTTTGCATCACCTGTGCAGTGGGGTGAGGACCTTCATCTGATTCTAGACTCCTTGGCAATCACAATAGGTAAAAAAAAACTTTCTTGAACTCCTGGCTGTATCCTTAGCAGTGTTATTTCTAGTTGGGTAAGCCGCTATTCACTTGGTGAAAGTGTCCACTGTCAACGGGATGTGTTTCAGTCTTCCAGGAGATAGAGTCATAGAGTCATAGAACACTACAGCACAGAAAGAGGACCTCTGACCCATCCAGTTCATGCTAAACCATTAATCTTCCTAGTACCATTGACCTGCACCCAGACCACAGCCCAATACACATCTGCAAGATCTTTGTGTATACCATCAAAGTAGGCCTTTCTCCAATTTAGAATCTCAACCCGAGAACAAGATCTGTACTTTTCCATTATGACCTTGAAACTAATGGCATTATGATCACTAGATGCAAACTGTTCCCTTACACAAACTTCCATCACCTGCCCTGACTCATTCCCTAATAGCTGATCTAGTAGCTCTCTCTGTAGTTGGGTCTTCTACATACTGATTAAGGAAACTTTCCTGAACACATTGACAAACTTTTCCCAATCCAGCCCTTTTACAATATGGGAATTTCAGTCAATACGTGGAAAGTTAAAAACCACCTCCAATCACAACCTTATGTTGCTTGCAACAGTCTGTAATCTCTCTACAAATTTGCTCTTCTAAATTCCATGGTCTGTTGAGTGGTCTAGTTAAGAGCCCATGGTATTACAGGAAAGTTATTGGCATGGTTGGGGCATTGCCTGACTGGTAGGAGGCAGCGAGTGGGAATAAAAGGATCCTTTTCTGCTTGGCTGCCAGTGACTAGTGGTGTTCCACAGGGGTTGGTATTGGAACCACTTCTTTTTTTGTTGTATATCAATGATTTAGATGATGAAATAGATGGCTTTGTTACCAAGTTTACAGATGATATGAAGATTGGTGGAGGGGCAGGCAGTGTTGAGGAAACAGGTAGGCTGCAGAAGGACTTAGACAGATTAGGAGAATGGGCAAGAGAGTGGCAAATGAAATACAATGTTGGAAAATGCATGGTCATGCACTTTGTAGTAGAAATTAATGTGCAAACTCTTTTCTAAATGTGGAGAAAATCCAAAATCTGAGATGCATAGGGACTTGGGAGTCCTTGTGCAGAACAGCCTAGAGGTTACCTTGCAGATGGAGTCATGAGGAAGGCAAATGCAATATTAGCATTCATTTCAAGAGATTTAGAAGCAGGGATTTAGAGCAGGGATGTGATGGTGAGGCTTTATAAGGCACTGGTGTGACCTTACCTTGAGTATTGTTAACAGTTTTGGGCTCCTCATCTAAGAAAAGATGTGCTGGCGTTGGAGAGGATTCTGAGGAGGTTCACAAGGATGATTCTGTGACTGAAAGAGTTATCATACGAGGAATGCTTGACAGCTCTGAGTGTGTACTCACTGGAATTTAGAAGGATGAGGGGGGATCTCATTGAAACCTCTTGAATGTTGAAAGGCCTAGACAGAGTAGATGTGGAAAGGATGTTTCCTATGGTGGGAGAGTCTAGGACAAGAGGACACTGCCTCAGGATAGAGGGGCATCCATTTAAAACAGAGATGCAGAGAAATTTCTTTAGCCAGAGGAGTGAATTTGTGGAATTTATTACCACAAGCAGTTGTGGAGGCCAGATCGTTGGGTGTATTAAAGGCAGAGAATGGTAGGTTCTTAATTTGACACAGCTTCAAAGGTTATGGGGAGAAGGCCGAGGAGTGGGGCTGAGGGGGTGGGGGGGGGAAGGATCAGCCATGATTGAATGGCAGAGCAGGCTCAGTTGGCCAAATGGCCTACTTCTGCTCCTCTGCCTTATGGTCTTAAGATAAACCCATTACCCTGGTCATATCTTTCTTATTCCTCAGTTTCACCCATAAAGCCTCTCCAGATGAGCTCTCCAGTCTATCTTGTCTGAGCCATACCATGAAATTTTCCCTGACTTGTAATGCCACCCACCCCCCTTTAAGCCCTCCATTTTATAATGTCTAAAACAGTGCAACCCTGGAACAATGAGCTGCCAGTCCTGCCCCTCCTGCAACCAAGTCTTGCTATTGGTAACAAAGTCTTAATTCCACATGCTGATCCATGCCCTAAGCTCAGCTGCCTTCCCTACAATACTCCTTGCATTGAAATATACGCAAGTCGGAACATTAATCCCACGAGGAAATCTGCAGATGCTGGAAGTTCAAACAACAACACACACAAAATGCTGGTGGAACACAGCAGGCCAGGCAACATCTATAGGGAGAAGCGCTGTCGATGTTTCGGGCCGAGACCCTTCATCAGGACTAACTGAAAGGAAAGATAGTAAGAGATTTGAAAGTAGTGGGAGGAGGAGGAAATGCGAAATGATAGGAGAAGACCGGAGGGGGTGGGATGAAGCTAAGAGCTGGTAAGGTGATTGGTGAAAGTGATACAGAGCTGGAGAAGGGAAAAGGATCATGGGACGGGAGGCCTCGGGAGAAAGAAAAAGGCGGGGGAGAAGCAACAGAGGGAGATGGAGAACAGACAAACAACTAAATATGTCAGGGATGGGGTAAGAAGGGGAGGAGGGGCATTAACGGAATTTAGAGAAGTCAATGTTCATGCCATCAGGTTGGAGGCTACCCAGCCGGTATATAAGGTGTTGTTCTTCCAACCTAAGTTTGGATTCATTTTGACAGTAGAGGAGGCCATGGATATATCTCCTCCTGGACATATCAGAATGGGAATGGGACTTGGAATTAAAATGTGTGGCCACTGGGAGATCCTGCTTTCTCTGGCGGACAGAGCGTAGGTGTTCAGCAAAACGGTCTCCCAGTCTGCGTCGGGTCTCACCAATATATAAAAGGTAGGGAGCGATCCCTGCGGAAAACAGAAAGAGGGTGGGAGGGAACGATGTGCTTGGTAGTGGGATCCCGTTGGAGGTGGCGGAAGTTACAGAGAATTATACGTTGAATTATATGCTGAGCTCGTTGACTTCATTAACTTTGCCTCCAACTTTCACCCTGCCCTCAAGTTTATCTGGTCCATTTCCGACACCTCCCTCCCCTTTCTTGATCTTTCTTTCTCCATCTCTGGAGACGGCTGATCTACTGATATCTACTTTAAGCCTACAGACTCTCACAGCTACCTGGACTATTCCTCTTCCCACCCTGTCTCTTGCAAAAATGCTATCCCCTTCTCACAATTCCTCCGTCTCCGCCGCATCTGCTCTCAGGATGAGGCTTTTCATTCCAGGACAAAGGAGATGTCTTCCTTTTTTAAAAGAAGGGGCTTCCCTTCTTCCACCATCAACTCTGCTCTCAAATGCATCTCTCCCATTTCCCACACATCTGCCCTCACCCCATCCGCCTGCCACCCCACTCGGGATAGGGTCCCCCTTGTCCTCACCTACCACCCCACCAGCCTCCAGGTCCAACGTATAATTCTCCATAACTTCCGCCACCTCCAACGGGATCCCACTACCAAGCACATCTTTCCCTCCCCCCACTTTCTGCTTTCCACAGGGATCGCTCCCTACGTGACTCCCTTGTCCACTCATCCCCCCCATCCCTTCCCACCATTCGCCCTCCTGGCACTTATCCTTGTAAGCAGAACAAGTGCTACACCTGCCCTTACACTTCCTCTCTCACCACCATTCAGGGCCCCAGACAGTCCTTCCAGGTGAGGCGACACTTCACCTGTGAGTCGGCTGGTGTGGTATACTGCGTCCGGTGCTCCCGGTGCGGCCTTTTATATATTGGTGAGACCCGAAGCAGACTGGGAGACCGTTTCGCTGAACACCTACGCTCTGTCTGCCAGAGAAAGCAGGATCTCCCAGTGGCCACACATTTTAATTCCACGTCCCATTCCCATTCTGATATGTCTATCCATGGCCTCCTCTACTGTCAAAATGAATCCAAACTCAGGTTGGAGGAACAACACCTTATATACCGACTGGGTAGCCTCCAACCTGATGGCATGAACATTGATTTCTCTAACTTCCGTTAATGCCCCTCCTCCCCTTCTTACCCCATCCCTGACATATTTAGTTGTTTGCCTGTTCTCCATCTCCCTCTGGTGCTTCCCCCCCCCCTTTTTCTTTCTCCCGAGGCCTCCCGTCCCATGATCCTTTTCCCTTCTCCAGCTCGGTATCACTTTCACCAATCACCTTTCCAGCTCTTAGCTTCATCCCACCCCCTCCGGTCTTCTCCTATCATTTTGCATTTCCCCCTCCCCCCACTACTTTCAAATCTCTTACTATCTTTCCTTTCAGTTAGTCCTGATGAAGGGTCTCGGCCCGAAACGTCGACAGTGCTTCTCCTTGTAGACATTAATCCCACCATGCTCAACCTTTTGATTCCTAACTTTGTATGTAGGCATAACAACATCTTTCTCCACAAACACTTCACTATTTCTCTGGTGCTCTGGTTCCCATCCCCATGCAACTCTAGTTTAAACCCCAACCTCCCCCCTTCACTGTGCAGCACTATCAAACCTTCCAGATTGGGTATTAGTCCCCTTCCAGTTCAGGTGCAAACTATCCCTACTATGCTGGTTCCACCTTCCCTGGAAGAGAGCCCAATAATCAAAAGATCTGAAGCCCTTGCTTCCATGCCATCTTCTTAGCCATATGTTAAACTGTATGATCCTCCTTGTTCTTGTCTCACTAGCACGTGGCACAGTTGGCAATCCTGAGATCACAACCCTGTAGGTCCTGTCCTTTAACTTAGCACCTTAATTCCACAAATTCACTTTACAGGATTTCATTGCCCTTCCTACCCATGTCTTTGGTACCAATGTGGACCATGACCTCTGGCTGCTCACTCTCCCACTTAAGAAAGCTGTGGACTCAATTTGAAATGTCCCTGACCCTGGCACCTGGGAGACAACATACCATCTGGGAATCTCATTCTTGTCCACAGAACCTCCTTTCTATTTCCCTAAACAATGAATCCCCTTTCACCACAGCTTGCCCCTTCTCTGCTCCCACTTTCCCTCCTGAGCCACAGAACCGGATTCAGTACCAGAGATCTGACCACTGTGTCTTTCCTCTGCTGGGTCAACCCCTCAACAGTATTCAAAACAGTATACCTGTTGTTGAGAGGAATGGCCACAGGGGTACTCCGCACTGGCTGCCTATCCCCTTTCCCCCTCCTGAAAGTTACCCTTGTTACCCGTGTCCTGCTCCTTGTGTCTAACTACTTCCATGCATGTCCTGTTGATTGACTCTTCAGCCTCCTGAATAATCCAGAGTACATCTAGTTTGAGCTCCAGCAATTTAACACGGTCCATTAGAAGCTGTAGCTGGATGCACTTCTTGCAGGTATAGTCATCAGGCACACTGGAGGTCTCCCTGCCTTCCCACATTTTGCAAATAGGAGCATTCCAGTATCCTGCCTAGAATCTCCAGTGCTCTAAATGTGCAATAAGAACCAAAAAACAGAATGAATAAAGAAAAAAAATCGACCTGTATCCTACACCTCTCCTTGCCGAAGCCTAGCTGAGTTAAGCCTCAACTCCCCACTCTGACACTAACTCACTCACACATTGGTCGCTCTGCTTAAATCTAACTTATTTTTATTGGATCTTGCCAAGTGACTAATTATGCATAATCCAATGTCTCCTCCATCTCCAATGAGGAGATAAAGGTCCCACAAAACCAATCTGCAAGTCAACCCACAGTCCTTCTGTCTTAAAACTGCTTTTCCAGCCAATTTATCTGAGTTATACTGAATACAGATAAAAACAATTCTTACAATAATGTTTCACATCTCTGAGCATCTTTGACCACCAACGCTGTTCCATAGTTCTATCTGCTCCTTGATGCCCAAGCATGTCATGGTAGCAATATATCATCTGGTTTCTTTCACCTGCGGGCACCACAAATTTACCATTAGTATGTACAATCCCATTCTGTACCTGTATTCATGAATATTTCCCACATTCTTCAGAATTCTCTCCTCTCTGTACCTTTGCTAATTCCTGATCCTGTTGCTGTACTTCAACTAAGTCTATATTCTTGCTGTTTTCCATTTCACCCCACACCTTGCTTCTGGTTTGTCTAACTCATACACCTTCCTGATCCCTTCCAGAGATGATTTTGAGTGAGCCTTCACATTGTTTACTCCACCAGAGTTCCCTCTCACCTTCTCAAATGTATACTTTAATAAGGGTGCTGACAGTAAAGGTTCGCCATCTGCTGAAATGTAACCTCTCGCTTCCCATAACAGTAAGTATTCAGTCAAACCGTTACAAACATACATACTGTCTGAGTGTATGATTGCTCCTGAAGGGTATCTGTCTGGGTAGCTGATAACGAAAGCTATAGCAGCAAGCTCTGCCGCTTGTGCACTCGTTGTTGGAGATAACTCGATTGCAACCCTTTCCATCTCTACCCCTTCCTCACCCTCTACCACATATACCACGTCCTATAAGTCTCTCTCCATCCTGAACTGATGACGATCCATCAACTAATATCCTTAATGAGGAACCTTCTGGTCACATGACTTAATTTTGCTCTCCTGATTTCAAGATGGAAATGAATGGTCCACTCCATTTGTGTACTGCTGCCTTGACACTCATGAGGTTAACCCTGCTAAGTTAAATCATCAGCGAGCATGGTTGTACTGGTAACTCTTTTAACTACGACATTACGACCCTGTACAGCAATGTCCATCGGACTGGTCGAGTTTGACTGACTGTTCCATCCTTGATACGACCATCCAGTAAAAGCTGAATTGGAGTATGCTCTGTTAAAATGGTTAGTGGATTAACCATTTCACAATATAAGTGAAATGTTTGACTAATAGATGTTACTCGCATGTTGTATATCCTTGTTAGAACAATACTCCAATAGATTGGAGTAAGCATTCCACGTGCATATGCCACTGGTTTCAGTAGGCCACATGTCGCCTGGAGTAACAGAGCTGATATTGAGTTACTGGTGGCAGCGGCCTTCAAAAAGAATGGCTCTGAAGGGTTTGGGTTTTTTTAAGAGCAGGTGCGTCTGCAATGCTGATTTTCAGATCCAATACTGCCTCAGTGCGTCCTGGCTTTCATTCCAGTGAAACACCTTTTCCAACAGTTCCATAAGCAGGTAAGCTTTGATGGCAAAGCCATCTATGTGGTCTCCACAATACCCCACCAAACCAAGAAATGAGCTCAATCCCCTCACATCAGTGGGGAGAGGTAGTTTTGTCACAAAATCTTTACGCTGTTCATCAATTTCTTGTTTTCCAGGGGTTATGACCAAGCCCAAGTAACTAACCTGCTGCCTCCTGATTTGAGCCCTTTTAGGGTTTACCTTCAAACATATTTTCTGTAACAGTTGCAGTAGTTCAAGTTACTTATAAAGTTCCCCTCAGATCACTGTCAGTACCCGTAGACCAATTACATGCTGAATTAAATACTTATCATCCTACTGAAATGTCAATAGGGACCTGCTCTTTATCAATATTAAACTGCTAAATCATACAATTAATTGGATCAAAACTCAAACCCACTTTCCTAATAAAATCACTTCCCAGAATATGTTCTTGAGCTGTTGGCAAGTTGATGAGCATAATTCAGTGGGGCACACTCTGTTATTCCAACTGCATGTTTAGGAGTGTAGTCAACTCCCCTGATGTGTGAATGCCCAGTAAATCCAGTTAAAAGAATAATATTTTGTATTTTCCAAATTGGCACATTGAATGTGGATGCATTTAGGGTGGTCCAAGAGCCTCCTGCATCCCAAAGAGAAGTTACAAGGTGGCCTCCTACCCTAGCTTCTATAATGGTCTACCACACCATCCCACCTTGCAGTTCGCACCCACATAACAGAGGCCTGACACCATCATTGTGCACTTGGAGTCCCCGTAGGTAACTCTGGATACAGTCACGAATCTTCATTGGCACCCTGGACATTACATTGCAGGTAACATGGTGAACCTTCCAGGGGCATCGGATCCTTTGTTACATTTTGACTGTTCCCAACCTGTCTAGGTTGTGAGCAATTCCTAGCAAAATTACCTTCATGTCTGTAATTGAAACATTTCCATAGTGATCCAGTTTTCATAATAGGGGGAATGTAGGCATTCCGACCACATCCGTGACCCTCCCCCCCACCCCATAGGCGACACTATTTTGCACAACAGTGGCGTACCCTGATAGGCAGCCCATCTCCCTTAATTCTGCCACTGCACACCTTGTTCTCTTACAAAGACCATTTTAATCCTGTTTCCCATTATCCTCCTTAGTATCTTAGTATCCCCCTTAGTCACAGACTGGTCACCTCTCCTCAGTACTGTGTGACACTAGCCACTTACTAATCTGCTGTTAACTCAAATTCCACTTATCCAAAATAGGACTATAAACACCCAAGAAAACCACCTACAACCTCATTGCAAATGCATTGGGCCGCTCCCCTTTCCAGTGTCTACACTTATGCAAAGCGTCCACCGGCTCACTCAGTTAGTCCCTGCAGCTTCTAATATAGCCTCCCGTAAAACAGTCAGTGTCCCCTGGCCTTGTGCCTGTTCCTGCAGAAGGGCTGTGTGTAACACTGCAGTTCAAGAAGGGTTAACTTCCACTCCTCTGCTTCATCTATGCTGTGAATTATCCTGTGTTGCTGAATGTGCTGGAGAAGTTCTTGAGAATTTTTTCCCAGCCTTCACTTTGGTACATTCACAGCTACAGCACTCAATTGGCCTACAGTGTCTATAAAAAGTATTCACCATGCCCCCCCCCCCCCCCCTTGGAAGCTGTCATATTTTATTGTTTTACAACATTGAATTACAATGGATTTAATCTGGGTTTTTGACACTGATCAACAGAAAAAAACTCTTCATATCAAAGTGAAAACAAATCTCTACAAAGTGATTACAAATTAATTACAAATGTAATACACAAAATAATTGTTTGCATAAGTATTCACCCCCTTCAAGTCAGTATTTAATGGCAGTAATTACAGCCTTGAGTCTGTGTGGATAGGTTTCTATCAGCTTTGCACCTGGACACTGCAATTTTACTCCACTCTTTTTTTAAAAACTGCTCAGGCTCTGTCAGATTGCAAGGAGATTGTGAGTGAACAGCCCTTTTCAAGTCCAGCCATAAATTCTCAATTGGATTGAGGTCTGGACTCTGACTTGGCCACTCCAGAATATTAACCTTGTTTTTTTTTGTAAGCTGTTCCTGTGTAGCTTTGGTTTTATGCTTGGGCTCATTGTCTTGCTGGAAAACAAATCTTCTCCCAAGCCACAGTTCTCTTGCCTACTGCATCAGGTTTTTCTCCAGAATTTGCCGGTATTTTGCTGCATTCATTTTACCTTTACAAGCGTTCCAGGGCCTGATGTAGTGAAGCGTCCCCACAAAGTGATGCAGCCATCACCATGCTTCATGGTAGGAATGGTGTGTTTTTGATGATGTACAGTCTTTGACTTTTGGCCAAAAAGCTCAATTTTGGTTTAATCGGACTATAGAACCTTCTTATAGCTGACTTCAGGAATTCCCACCTGTCTTTTGGCAAACTCTAGCTGAGATTTCACGTGAGTTTTCTTCAACAGTGGCTTTTTCTTTGCCACTCTCTCATAAAACTGTGACTGGTGAAGCACCCGGGCAACAGTTGTTGTATGTGCAGTCTCTCCCATCTCAGCCACCAAAGCTTGTAACTCCTCGAGAGTTGTCATAGGTCTCCTTCACAAGTTCCCTTTTTTGCACAGTCACTCAGATTTTGAGGACAGCCTGCTCTAGGCAGATTTACATCTGTGCCATATTCTTTCCATTTCTTGATGATTGACTTAACTGTTCTCCAAGGATATTCAGTGACTTGGAAATTTCCTTGTATCCATCTCCTGACTTGTGCTTTTCAATAATTTTTTTTTTGCAGAGTTGTTTGGAATGTTCTTTTGTCTTCATGGTGTAGTTTTTGCCAGGATACTGACTCACCAGCAGTTCGACCTTCCAGATACAGGAGTATTTTTACTACAATCAATTGAAACACCTTGACTGCACACAGGTGATCTCCATTTAACTAATTACGTGATGTCTAAAACCAACTGGCTTCACCAGTGATCATTTGGTGTGTCATATTAAAGTGGGGTGAATACATATGCAATCAATTATTTTGTGTTTTATATTTGTAATGTAGATCACTTTGTAGAGATCTGTTTTCACTGTGACACAAAGGAGTATTTTTCTTTTGATCGCTGTCAAAAAAGCCAAATTAAATCAACTGTGATTCAATGTTGTAAAATAATAAAACACAAAAACTTCCAAGTTGAACTGCTCTGCTGACTCTGGTGTCTCCTGAACTCTTTCTGTTATTGGGGCACCATTGGAGCTGGGGATGCTGAAGGTTCCAGTCCAGTCTTGGAAAAATCCAGAGGGAGGCAGGCCACTTCTCCAATCACCTTCACCAATATAGTGTCTCGCCTCATTCACCAAATCACCCCAGTCTATATCACCCACATTATTAGTCCTCGCGCCAGATGAATGCACCAGTCCTCACTGAGCTTTGGTGTCATCAGTGCTGCCCTTCTTCTCAGCTGCCTATTTCTGCATGACTTTCACAGCAGTCCACAAACCCTGACACTGATTTTTCCATTTCTCTACTTCCATATTCACATTTTTACGTCCCCCTTCACTTTCCTCTTCTCTTGCCATGCATTCACAAAGCCTGAAACTGACTCATGTATCAAATTCACTTGACCCTGCTCCCTCAACATTTCATTTTCTTTCCTCTCTCTCTAACTCTTCCCTATACTTACACAATTCCTCTGACAGATTCTGTTTCTCTCTCCTCACTTTAATTGTATCTTCCAGTATACATCCAATTGTAACAACTTTAATCCCTTGGAATTTCTTTGAGTTCCTTTCATTAATACTTTTGAAAATGCATCTCCAAGGGTCCCTGACCCTCCACACTCATCCTTTCTTCACCACTCCTCATAGTCATAATCACTCCTATGTATATAACCATGAATATAATCTCTCAAATTCTCCAAACCCTCGTGGTTCTTCTTGTCCTTCTTTCTTTTTCCCATTTTAATATCCTAATCTAGTGGGTGGTTGAACTATAAACTAGGGTCCCAGACCTCTTTTTTAGTTTAGCCCACTAAGGGATGCCAGTTGTGTTGAATATCATCATCTGATCTAGGTTAGACAATTCACTGTACAACTCATAATTAATCAAAGCTTGCATGTTTTTGTTTCTGCACGAGTACCAATGTAGCTATGTTGACCCCACATCAAAAAGATAAAACATGAATTCTACTTCTCCCTCCATACCAATACTCAATCAGATCACTTCTCCAATTGATAACACTGAAATAGGGGGTCTCCCATTGGGGAAACAATTAATCTTTCTTTTCCCAATCCCTGGTATGGAGATCTTCCTTGAAATCATTAATCTCCGGAGTTTTTGCTGCTTTATATTTGAAGTTCCCTATTCTTATACTCTTTCCTTATCAATTCAAATGTGTTTCAATCTTGTTGGCTCTGGCCTATTTGGCTAACGCATGTCAGCTCCCCATTAGCTCTAGTCCAAGCCAGCATCATTTTATTGCCCTTCTCACAAGTAACAACTTGTAATTAAGATCTCTTTGCTGTGAATCAGAGTGGATCAGGCAATTACTAGGCTTGGGTTACTCAGATCTGACATAGACATTCCTATCCATAAACCTGCATATTCTATGTTGCCAAAGAACACCTCACAAATAATTTCTTATTGGAAATGACCTCTAGTTGAGCAGATTATCAGGAGCATCATTGTGTCCACTTTAAAGCACTTTAATACAATTATTCCTGAGCAAAACCAGTTCACAAGACAGCTCACAAGATGGAGGTTGCAGAATGGCAGCCCCCATTCCTTCAACCGCATGGCAAAAACAAAGACAATTTTTGGGTATGTGTACTTCCATTAATCTTGACTCAGTCAAACTTGATGTTTTCTTCCATATTTTAATTCTCTCATGGCCAAAGCAGGGAGAGAGAAAGCTAGGAGCAACTGTCTGAGGAGAGTTGTTGCAATGAGTGAACAAGTCTGTGGATGAGAACTGGGGCTAAATAGGCTGAAGGTGATGTGTCTCGAACAAGCAGCAGGTGAATCCAATTAGTTTATGGAGACGGAGGAGTGCCCACATGTGCAAGCCTGACACTCATGGCTAATTATATCAGATAGGGCTTGAGATTTTTCTTTAAGTTTAGAACTTTGCTGTCAGCAAACCCAATACGATCACAGTTGATACCCAGTGTGATCTTGTTATACTAGAAGTATTATTTTAGAAAGCATGGTGCACCTTTTTTCTTAATGTAGAATATCCACCTACATACACCCCTGATCGCTAACTCAGGCCAACCATCACCTACACCCAATATAGGTCTCCTCAAGGAATTGAGAGAGCTTATGTGAATTTAAGAGAAAGCAAAGGAATGTGACAAGACAGCTTGGAGACAACGACAAAGGACTTGGTCCAAAAAAAGGAATATCATGAATATAAGTCCATAGTTTTTATCCTAGTTGGAAGCCTCCTTGTCTCATTACCCAATTTATCAATGATCATCATCACCATCATTATGTGCCATGTCGTATGACGTGGGCGATCATGGTCTAGCCATGATCATGATTGTTCTTGGCAAATTTTTCTACAGAAGTGGTTTGCCATTGCCTTCTTCTTTACAAGATGGATGACCCCAGCCATTATCAATACTCTTCAGAGATTGCCCAGTGTCAGTGGTCACATAACCAGGACTTGTGATATGCACCAGCTGCTCATAGAACCATTTCATGGCTTCACGTGACCCTGATCGGGGCACTAAGCAGGTGCTACACCTTTCCCAAAGGTGACCTGCAGGCTAGTGAAGGGAACGAGTGCCTCACACCTCCTTTAGTAGAGACTTATCTCCACCTCAACACCCTTATCATTGATAGGACTGTGGTAATTGAGACCAGGAGGGGAAACAAGACTATAAGTAAAACTGTCTTCATAGATAACATCAATCCTGCCCCATTAACATTTATTCCCCGAGAATGAGTGGAACTCCTATATTAGGCTACTACATGAGTCCAGTACAGAATCCCTACATCCTGATAGATGGAGTGGGTGATATATATTGAAAAGATAGGACACGTTAAGATCCAAAAAGCAACAAAAAAGAAATCATGTTCACTTGAAGGATAATCCATAAAGAATGCATTGCTGTTTTCTGAGTGAGACCAACTCAAGCTCCAGGAATAAATATTGTTTTTACTGTATTTTACTTTTAATACTTGTGATTTTAATAATATTGTTCAGTGCTGCCTTACTTAACATTTGCTTTTTTGCAGACCAAGTCGCATTTACTACAGAAATTTTCTCATCTGGCTCTGACACCCCTAAAACTTAATGACTCAGAGAACATTGGATTAAAGGGATTCGCAAGCATAATGATTCTAATTTAAATATCACTAAATAGCCTTTACCTCTCAGTCATATGTGAACTAATACACTGGAACCCTTAATCCTTGTCTCTGGCAAAGTGATTGTTCCTGTCCATGCGAACATTCACTCTGACCGCGTTGCAGATGGAATGAACATAGTAGATGGGAAGAAAAAAGTGTCACTCGCAGAAATGATTAATAACACCCTAACAAAACTGAAAGATTCCAGCCCAGATATTGAAGGTGAACTAATAGAGAAATCCCTTGACACTTGAAGAAAAGTTTAGACACTGTTCTGTCGTTGAATGATCCCACTCATAGACACATGACATTGAAGCAGTTAGACTAGAATATTGTGAAAACTCTTTTTTTAATGAAGGATTCTCCATTTGACAAATATCTTATTGCACTTTCCCTTTATGGCCAAGAAGTACAGCATATAAACATATTTATTTCAAAGATTTTAGACACTTCCATTTCTCCAATTATGAGCACAATTCCACTCCATTGTGAAATGTCAAGGTCACAGGACAATTTTCCACATTCCTGATTTATGTTCTAAATGGTTCAGCAAAGCCCTTGATCCGGGTTTTTGCAAGGGAAGGTGAGATGGAAAGATGCACTGAAGCAGAAGCTGGGATGAAACAGAAATGTTTTCCTCCCTGGTCAGCTGTAATTGTCAAGTCCAATAAGCTGTTTAGAGATATCAGTCCCATGGACAATTGTTTCAACTTAGATTTCCTATTTGCCTTCAATCAAACAGTCATGACTAGTTCATGCTGTGTTGCAAATAATACTTTACAACAAAACTTAGTTTAGAATTATTGGTGTCCTTACAAATTCAATTATATTTCAGGTAGACCTCGACTACAAGTTGGAAAACGGAAACAAGCCGATGACAAATTTTGCTGTTGGAAACCAATCAATAATGCTAGATTTTGGAGTTACACTGATATCATTACTTCCCAAACATTCAATGTTACATACACAGACAAGCCTTCAGTTATTGGTGTGTATTCAGTCGCATGGTGTTATTGCCAGCGGGCAGAGAAAAAGAAAAATGAGTCAGCCCTAAACAGCTTTCATGATTTAAAAAAAAGAGTTAGACTAAAACTACCTGTACAGCCATGCCTTGATAGTGCTCACTCTCATAATAGTACTGATGTAGTCCTTTGGGTTACTCAGAAGGCAGAAAATTCTGATGACAAAAGTTGTTCAGACATGCTACTGTCAGAGGATTACCCACTTTATAAGGTTCATCAAGGAAATGACTCTTGCAGTAGTTTGATGCTTTAATCTATGTTGTGTATCTCAAGACAGAAAAACAAATCTGATTTAAGGAATGATTTATGATGGATGCAACAAAGAATGCTCTAGAAGGAATTAGTATTTGTCAATAATGGCTAGAAGAAACTAGAAGAAAAGACTTTCCAGAAGGAGAAAGATAGCTACTCCTGAGAAATGCTATATTTCTGGTAACATTTTACCTATACTGTTGCAATTTCACCAGAAACAGCAATGTAATCCTAGAGCTTCTGTGGTCTACAAAGCATTAAACTGTACTGAGTTTAAGCATATATTGCATATATGGTACTCCTACAACAAGTAGAACTTACAGACTATTAATACTGCTCTTCATGTTATATATAATGTTACTAGAACAATTGGTATATTTGGTTGATAAGATCCCATGGTCTGACAGAACAGACTGAGCAGCCCTTCCTCAGTTAAAGTTGTCTGGGAAAACACAGAAGTTGGGAAAGTGAGCCAGTTCTTCCCAGTTAGACTCAATCCTTAACAAAGTAAAAGAGGAAGATCTGAAGAATTACACTCAGAGTCCAGAATAATCAAAATGGGAAGAAATTTATACAGATGGCATGGTCAGTTTCAGAAGGTTAAGTTACAGCATACCAATGGGTGTTTGCACCCATGGGAGGGGCAATTCCAATCCCTATGTTTTGACATATTTTCCCGAGAGCCTAGAATTAAAAGTATGGACAGAATCCTCAACAGAAGAATTGTACTCTTCATTACTTTTGTAAATGTTTCACTTTTTCATGGTCATCTTTATGTGCCATGTCATGACATGGGCAATCATGGTCCCATGGCCATGATTGCTCTTGGCAAATTATTCTACAGAAGTGGTTTGCCATTGCCTTCTTCTGGGCAGTGTCTTTACAAGATGGGTGACCCCAGTCATTATCAATACTCTTCAGAGATTGTCTGCCTGGTGTCAATGGTTGCATTACCAGGACTTGTGATATGCACCAGCTGCTCATACGCCCATCCACCACCTGCTCCATGGCTTCATGTGATCCTGATCGGGGGTCTAAGCAGGTATTACACCTTGCCCAAGGTTGATCTGCAGGTTAGTGGAGGAGGACGCTTTACTCCTTCTTTATCTCCACCATGCTACCCAATGGTGGGGTGGAGATACCTTTTATGTATATTATCACCTTCTATCTATATTATTATGTGGTGAAATTATGTAGCTAATGTATATAATTTCCTATAACTAAAATATAAGATTACTAATCTTGAGGCAAAAGAAGACATCAATCGGTAACCTGTTCTCAAGACTCATTTTCAGGAAACCTGAGTAAAGTCATACACCACATTGAAAGCAGTACAAACACCCCTGTGAGAGAGATGAACTATCTTCAGTTTATCGAGAGGCATTATCAGCTGTCCTGATGAACTAATGGTGACAGAGACAGTGATTCAAACTTGCATCAAGGAAATGGCAAGAACTCTTTGTGGGGAAGTAGATTTTTAAGATGAGCCAATATGGGCTTGTAATATTGATGTTTCATTATCACATGCTTATGGAAAATTATAATGAAAATCCTTTGAGGGTTGGGAAATGTGTAGGCCTGAGACTGAGGAAATTAATACTCTAAAGAGAAAATCACACAGGAACCCCTACTTTGAAGAGTATTTAATGAGTTTTCTGAGCATCAGATCAATGAGAGCCTTTCTAGCACTAGTAACCTACTGGAATGGTTGGAAGAGTGATAGTCTGATCCCAAGGGGAGTTTTGGCAGAAGTGTTGATCTCAAAGCTGATATCCAAAGGAAGAAGCCAAGAGAGAAATCTTCTCTTAGCAAGAGGGTTTGCGATAGATGTTTGCTTCCTGGGCCAGCAGGTCTCATGTTTTGCACAACTCGACTTTCTAAAAACAGCAGCAGCCACTTGCCAAGATTAAACCGTTGTAAGTAAACTTCCAACTACCATTGTTTTGATTCTGTTCATGAACGGGAGCCAGTCTTCAGTTCATAAAATGTAAATGGCAAGCAGTAATAAGTTTAAATTTAAAACAAAGTACTGTTGGTCATTGAAGCTGTCTTACTGCTCAAGAGGTGCAGAATAAGACAATGGGTTATTTAATTCAGCTTGTTTAAAAACATACAAGCTGACTAAGTTGCTTAATTCAAGGAAGCTTGCAGACCAGATGGAAACATACACTTGGCATATCAATAGCTGATCTATTAATAAAGTGGAAATTTTATGTACTCAAGGAAGTTAGCTTTACAGCATTAATGGTAGGCAGCTGAGAACTATCTCCAAAAGGCTTTTAGACTGTTTGTGTAAAAAAGGTATCTGAGAAACTGTCATAAATGTGTGAACCTGTAGTGGCAAAAAAACCTGTATAAATGTAGAGAACAGTTCAGGCTTATTAGGAATGAACATCAAGAAGCATGGAAGAAAAATGGGGTGAATTAGAATCTATTCCTCGCGCTTTGGTATCTGTGATGGACAGTTTGTTCATTTGCATCGCAGGTATGGCTTTTTAATTTATAGGGAATGCTTTTATGTTTTGGAAATGGTTTGTGATTTGGAAAGGCTTAAGATAGAAATCTTCCCAGTTTTAAACGTATTTAAAGACTGTTATTTGGATTTAAATGTATATGACTGTAAATAAATGAACTGTATTTTAAACTACTTTGTTAGCTAGAAGCATCATCTCTTTAGTAGGGAGGAGGAACCTGTTGCTCTAATGGTGGGTAGTGGCAGCTAATCTCACCATGGAGAATAAACAAGGATGTGAACTAGTCTTTAATGATTGGGTAGTCATGGTATAATCTTCCTTTAGTGAGAGTACTTGTGGCTATTTATATCTGATAGGGCTTAAGGTCTTTGAGTTTAAAATGTCTCGGTTAGCAATCCCAATATCATCACAGCCACAGGAGTGATGATGGGGAATTGAAGGAGTATTAATATTGTTAAAAGGAAATCAGGGGTGAACAGACTAAATAAAGACCAGACAATTCAACTTTAATAGTAGTCAAGTTATCAGAATCATTTCCGACAAACAGTATAAACCTTCATTTGGAAAAACAATTTAATCATAGGACATTCAGCATGGATTTTCAGAGAAGTTCCTGTTTGACACAAGTTCCTATTTTTGGAGGTAACAAGAAGGTTCAATGTGGGGGATACATTTGATGCTGTCTGTGTGGATTTAAGCAAAGGTTTTGACAAGATCCATCAAGGAAGAGTTGATAATTGGATTCAGAATCAGCAGGATGCAGAGGACAATGATTGACCAGCACCTCTGTGATGAGAAGACTGTTGTCCACAGGGCTCTGTGCCCAAAACTTTGCTTTTTGTTGACCACATTAATGCTTTACTTTAAACAGAAGCAAGCTAAGGAAGAGACACAAGAGATGGCAATTGCTAGAATTTGGAGCAAAAATTATGAGTTCTAGCAACAGTTTTTTTTGCATGATACGGAAACTTATAATTGATGTTAACAAAGATTTTGTCATTGACTGTGAGGAGAAACTTCTAAATTCAAGATGATGGACATGTATTAGAGAGCAGTAAACTAGTAAAGGATTCAATCCAGATATGCAGTATGTGGCAAAATGCATTTTGGAAGATACAGTAAAGCAAAGGACTTCACTATCGATAGAACAATATTCAATGATAGAGAAGGAAATTAAGCATCCACAGATGTTTAAAGTTTGCTGAACAGGTAAATATTGAAAATAAAAAAATCCTGAATGCATGCCTATAATATCAAAGGCAAGGAATACAGAACAGAGAGGTTATTGAAGCTAAATGGACATTGAAGCTTTGGACACTACCTCACTTTTTTTAATATACAGTATTTCTGTTTTTGCACATTCTTTTAAATCTATTCAGTATACATAATTGATTTACTTGTTTATTTATTATTATGTTTTATTATATTTATTTTGTTTCTCTCTCTGCTGAATTATGTACTGCATTGAACTGCTGCTGCTAAGCTAACAAATTTCACATCACGTGCCGGTGATAATAAACCTGATTCTGATTCTGATTATATTATAATTGCATACATATTTGCAAAGTCACAGCATGTATTATGTGTATTTCTTAACACCATATTAAACAAAAGATAGAATTGCACTAGAGAGGATTACAGAAAATATTCATAAGTATGCTATCAAGACTGGAAAGGTTTATCTACTAAGAAAGATTAGATCATCTAGGAAACTGCAGATTCTGGAATTGGAAACAAAAAAGAAAATTATGGAGGAACTCAGTAGTTCAGAATTTATCTTTGGAGATAAAAGTATTTTTTTGTAGGTTCATGGCTTGCAACACTGCCTTCACAGATACTGTTTGACTGGTTGAGTTTGTTTGTACAATCTAAAGTTCCTTTCCAGAATAAAGGAGGTCAAGAAGAGAGTTAAAATGGTTTTACATACATTCAAAGAATTAGAGTAAATATCCCCCTAAACCAAAGGCTCAAAAATCAGGGGTATCAAATTAAATTAAATGATTGATTAAAGGGACAATATGGAAAAAGATCTGGAAATCTCTGTTTGAAAGTGTGGTGATGACAGAAATCCTTCTCACATTTAGATAATAGTTAGATCTGTGGGACCAATTGCCTAGTACCTGTACATGGGATTAAATTAGGCTGATCTTTTAACACTTGCAAAATACAATGGGCCAGTTGGCCTCCTCTTGTGCCATAAATTTTCTATGATTTTATGATGTGAGCAAGACCTTTCATTTCTAATCTTCCATGTAAGTTTCGTGCAAACATGTCAAAAGCACTGAATTACAGAAATAAGGTAATATTATGCTGGATTTGACCTAGAATAATTTCAAAGGAATTTCAATAATATTGATCAATAAGAATCAGTAGGAAACCTTCCCACAGGCTTGAGCCATTCATAGACAAACATAGAAACATAGAAAACTTACAGCACAATACAGGCCTTTTGGCCCACAAAGTTGTGCCAAACTTGTCCCTGCATTCCTCCTGCATTTTGTGTGTGCTACTATGGATTTCATGCATCTGCAAAATCTCTTGTGTTTAACTTTCTCCTGGCTATCACTGGGTAAAACGTCCAATAATCTGATCTGTGTGCTTTAAAAGTGACAATTGCTGTTCTGAAGGACAGACATTACAGCACATGCTCCTCTGCAGAAATTCTCCAGGATGGTGTCCCTGGCCCAGCTGCTTTCAGAGCTTTATCCATGAAACACTTGTGTGGTTTTTCCAGATATATGGATGGTCACTGATTTAATTTTGCCTCAGAGGGGTATGCAAGTGCTACAACAGACATGCCTCACAGGTTACTAAAGTCACCAAGACATCACTCCAGTAGAGTTATATGGGCTCCATTGCGCACGACTTAGTTTTCTGCTCACAGTGTGACAATGTACATGACCCACCGAAACAGGCTGTAAACCCAGACTGTTGTCACTCGTGCTCAAGGCTGAAAGTCAGCAGTATCCTCCAGCCATCATGTAGCCATTTGAGTGGCTCTCTGTAGGCATGCAAAGACAAGCAGAAGACTAATGGAAAGTATGGGGTATTCCATTTATTTTCCAGCTTTTATAAATCAGTTTAAAGGCAATTTAGCACGTCTTGTACAAACTTGGTCTGGAACAATGATACATTGCTGGCTTTCATTTCTGTATTTCGCTACTCTGATAGTTTAGGATCAGTAGTTAAGGACAATAAGGTAACAGAATGTGAGTGATGGAGATTTGAGGTTCAGTGGTAAGGTTAGAAGAGTTGTTCATGCACAGACTGGTCAGATATGGACCCAATGAACAATCCCATCTTTTCCTTTTCTTCGTAACACACAGAAAATGCTGGAGGAACTCAACAGGCCAGGCAGCATCCATGGAAAAAAGTACGGTTGATGTTTCAAGTTGAAGTATCCGGCTGAAGGGTCCAATCTGAAATGACAACTGTACTTTTTTCTCATAGTTGCTGCCTGGCCTGCTGTGTCCCTCCAGCATTTTCTGTGTGTTATTCTGATTTTCAGCATCTGTAGATTTTCTCTTGTTTGTGATTTTCATTTTCTTCTCTGCTCCCTCTTTTTCTCCTGCCTTTCCTATTCCTGCTTCATAGGTACCCCTGAGGTAGTTGATAGCCAGGGCAGAGCCCTTGTGCTGACTAGGTTATGCTTATACACCTGATTATCACAAGTCTGGTAAGTGGCACAGGACACATGCACAGAGTCCAAGCATTATTATTTGTCTCTGTCGTATTTTGAGTTCCAGCATTGCACAAATAAAGTATGCTCACTACCCATTTGTGCATGGTTGGAGCACTTAAGTCCTGAGCCACCTTGGTAGCAATTCATAAACACGAGAAAGTCTGCAGATACTAGAAATCCAGAGCAACACGTACAAATTACTGGAGGAACTCAGCAGGTCAGGCTCTCAGTTGATGTGTTTCACTGGCCAGCTGCTACAAGGTTTAGCCTACCCCTAACTCTACAACTAGACTGAGTATGTGATATTCAGACAAACGCTGTCTTCACAAGGTGATAAATTATTTTATTATTATCTTAGATGTCAAGTGACCTTGGCTGAAGCATGCAGATTGTACAATTACAAAAATAATATTGGGCTCCGACTAATATTAATGAATCCTGGTTCAAATATTGAAATAGCATAAAATTCCCTTCAGGCAACTAATCAGACCACATATTTGGCATACCACAGTTGAAAGGCAGTGGAACAGTAATAATTTAGAAGCACCAGTGTTCAGATTTTACATTGAATTCATTGTTTCTCTCAGATGTAAGAACTGAGAATTTGTTTAATTCCAATATTTCTTCCCTGTTTTCCTTCAATACATGTGAAAATATTCTGTTGCAACTTGCCACCTTCTTACTTTGGTTAAACTAGTCTAATGCTTCCTTTAATATTATGTATCATACTCTTTCTTTGACAACTTGCCAGTTTGCAAGTAAAACAAATTATGTTTTTCTTCAAGGATGATGCAACAAACAAGAGGAAAAGTTATAACTAAAGTGCAGCCTACATTAAAAGGAATTCAAATCTCTGTAGGATGATAAATATAATTTATTAATAATTATTTTGCCATATTTATAATAATTTATAACTATATGTCATAATTTCCATAACTGCAGTTTCCAATTGATTAAAATAAATAGTCCAGAAGAAACCAAGTAAAGGACAGTGCATTTTTGCAACTAGCTAAATTAGTATCAAAACATCACATAAAAGAAT
Organism: Hemitrygon akajei; assembly: GCF_048418815.1. Taxonomy (NCBI): domain Eukaryota; kingdom Metazoa; phylum Chordata; class Chondrichthyes; order Myliobatiformes; family Dasyatidae; genus Hemitrygon; species Hemitrygon akajei. Next base: position 40,359,736 of record NC_133131.1, read on the forward strand.
GATTGATCTTGCAGCTAAAGATGATTAATATCCAGATGGAAAGAGTATGTTCACTTGTCTGAGTAGGCTGATGCATTTAAGATTTTGAAATGTGAACAATGCCATCTAATAGAAATGAACTGAATTCACTTTATTACTTACATCCTTCATATACATGAGGAGTAAAAATCTTTACATTATGTCTCCGTCTAAATGTGCTATGTGCAATTTATAGTAATTTATAATAAATATTATGTACAACAGGATAGTCAATATCATGTAGAAATACAGTTGTGTCAGCGTGAATTAATCAGTCTGATGGCCTGGTGGAAGAAGCTGTCCCGGAGCCTGTTGGTCCTGACTTTTATGCTGCGGTACCGCTTCCCTTTTGGTAGCAGCTGGAACAGTTTGTGGTTGGGGTGACTCGAGTCTCCAATGATCCTTTGGGCCCTTTTTACACACCTGTCACTGTAAATGTCCTGAATCATGGGAAGTTCACAACTACAGAGGCATTAGGCTGTCCACACCACTCTCTGTAGAGTGCTGCGATTGAGGGAAATACAGTTCCCATACCAGGCAGTGATGCAGCCAGTCAGGATGCTCTCAACTGTGCCCCTGTAGAAAGTTCTTGGGATCTGGGGGCTCATGCCAAACTTCCTCAACCGTCTGAAATGAACGAGACAGCACACAAGACTACATGAGATCCTCTGTGATGTTTATGCAGAGGAACTTAAAGCTGTTCACCCTTACAACCCCAGATCCATTGATGTCAATAGGGATTAGCCTGTCTCCATTCCTCCTAGCTAGTCCACAACTAGCTCCTCTGTTTTTGCGACATTGAGGGAGAGGTTGTTTTCTTGACACCACTGTGATGACTTCTTCTCTGTAGGCTGCCTCATTATTACTTGAGATTAGGCCAATCAGTGTAGTGTTGTCAGCAAATTTAATTAGCAGATTGGAGCTGTGGGTGGCGACAGTCATGGATATACAAAGAGTAAAGAAGGGGGCTTAGTACACAGCCCTAAGGGGCACCTGTGTTGAGGGTCTGAGGGGCAGAGGTGAGGGAGACCACTCTTACCACCTGAAATGAGAGGAATTCCACTCTCTAAATATCCAGCTGGTAATTAAGTCCAATTTCTTGACAAGGTTCACTTCCCCCTTGTTCCACAGCAGTCTTTTGTAGCATCCGAGTTCAAACTGCAGGACAACATGGCGCTGAGAGGTGTGTTACCTAGGTGACACTCTCAAAATACTACAGGAACTCTACAGGTCAGGCAGCATTTGTGAGTGCACACTGGACTGCTGTGGAACGAGGGGGAAATGAACCCTGTCAAGAAATCGGACTTAATTTCAGCTGGATATTTAGAGAGCGGAACGTCTCTCATTTCTACTATATGGCATTGTTCACATTTCAAACTCTTAAATGCATCAGCCTACTCAGACAAGTGAACATACTCTTTCCATCTGGATATTAGTTAATCATCCTTAGCTGCAAGATCATTCTTTTATGTGATGTTTTGATACTGATTTAGTTAGTTGCAAAAGTGCACTGTCCTTCACTTGGTTTCTTCAGGACTATTTATTTTAATCAATTGGAAACTGCAGTTATGGAAATTATAACATATAATTAGAAATTATTATAAATATGGCAAAATAATTAATAATTGATATTTATCATCCTACAGAGATTTGAATTCCTTTTAATGTAGTCTGCACTTCAGTTATAACTTTTCCTCTTGTTTGTTGCATCATCCTTGAAGAAAAACATAATTTGTTTTACTTGCAAACTGGCAAGTTGTCAAAGAAAGAGTATGATACACAATATTAAAGGAAGCATAGACTAGTTTAACCAAAGTAAGAAGGTGGCAAGTTGCAACAGAATATTTTCACATGTATTGAAGGAAAACAGGGAAGAAATATTGGAATTAAACAAATTCTCAGTTCTCACATCTGAGAGAAACTGAATGAATTCAATTTAAAATCTGAGCACTGGTGCTTCTAAATTATTACTGTTCCACTGCCTTTCAACTGTGGTATGCCAAATATGTGGTCTGATTAGTTGCCTGAAGGGAATTTTATGCTATTTCAATATTTGAACCAGGATTCACTAATATCAGTCGGAGCCCAATATTATTTTTGTAATTGTACAATCTGCATGCTTCAGCCAAGGTCACTTGACATCTAAGATAATAATAAAATAATTCATCACCTTGTGATGACAGCATTTGTCTGAATATCATATCCTTAGTCTTGTTGTAACTGATCTAGATCACCTCAAAAACCTCATTTCCCCAAACCGCACTCCATGATGTGGGAAAAGACCATAATACCCAAATGAGGTTACACAGACAACGGCAGAGGTCAGGATTGAACCTGGGTGTCCAGAGCTGTGAACTACAGCTTCCTCGTTGTGCCACTATGCTGCCCACTGGGAACCTGGAAATCCTGAAGGTACCACCAAAACAGATTAATCTTCAGAAATATCAGGCTCTCAGTTGATGTGTTTCACTGGCCAGCTACTACAGGGTTCAGTCTACCCCCACCTTAATCTCGCATTGCCAGCATTTATTGCCCATCCATCCCCGATTACTTCTGTAATGTAATGAGTAAATTGTTAATAGTCAAACTCGTTGATGAAATTAAAAACAGAAATTGGTGGAAATACTCAGTCTCTGCTTGAGCGGTGAGAAGGTCAGCTTTCATTAGCAATATATGGCTAGGGTCAGTATGATTTGGGGTTCAACCGAGCAGGAACGTCGTAATGTTCTGATTAAAGGAACCTCGATTTGAGTGAATGTTGTGTAAACACTGCCCATAAACAATTATCAATCGGCAAAAATTAACAGATTGTACACCGTATAAAATTAAACTTAAAGTATAGTTACCAATTTCAGCTTTAACAAGCAGTTAACAGGAAAAAGATAAGAAATGAAAATAAAAGGGCCCATTACAGTTAAACCAGGCCAATATGCACGTGAACATTGGAGCCCCCCAGGGCTGTGTCCTAAGCCCCCTCCTTTACTCTCTGTACACCCATGACTGTGTTGCCACAACAGTGCTTCTTTCATCTCAGACATTTGAAGAGGTTTGGCATGAGTCCCCAGATCCTAAGAACTTTCTAGAGGGGCACAATTGAGAGCATCTGGACAGGCTGCATCAGTGCCTGGTATAGGAACTGTACTTCCCTCAATCGCAGGACTCTGCAGAGAGTGGTGCGATCAGCCCAGTGCATCTGTAGATGTGAACTTCCCACTATTCAGGACATTTACAGCGATAAGAGTGTAAAAAGAGTCCTAAGGTTTATTGGGACCTGAGTCACCCCAACCACAAACTGTTCCCAGTTGCTACCATCCAGAAAATGGTACCGCAGCACTAAAGCCAGGACCAACAGGCTCCAGGTCAGCTTCTTCCACCAGGCCATCAGACCAATTAATTCACGCCGACACAATTGTATTTCTAAGCTACATTGACTGTTCTATTATACATCTTACTGTATGATTACTAATGCTATTCTACTTGCTATACTATTTTGTACAAATTACTAATTGGCACATTGCATACTCAGACGGAGACATAGTGTAAAGACTTTTACTCCTCATGTATGTGAAGGATGTAAGAAATAAAGTTAATTCAATTCACACTGGAATATTTGGGGGTGTATCTCTTACTCATGTGTTGGACCCACAGTCTGCGTGAAAGCACCTCCACATTCCAAACTTCCCTCAGAGTCCATCTCAAATGAATTGTCTCTCTCTCAGGGGTATTGGCCCTTCCTCCTTGGAGCCAATCATTTGCACAAAGCAATTCTTCCATTGGGGATTCCCCTTCCAATTGCCTCCTGCAACATCTGCCCCTGTGTCCTGCTCCACAGCTCCTGTGAAAAGAACCCCAAACCAGACTACCATCCTTCAGAAAACTCTTCCCCACAGCTCTCTAGAACCTTCTCTCATATCCCACAATCCTGATTGGCTGATTCACATCCCTAAGCTGGACAACATGGGTCCTTATCTTAGTCCAAGGCAAGACACACTTTCTAGCACGGCATGCTGCTTTTACGGAAAACTGCTAATATAAACTACCTCTCAGCACAGCAGCAGAAATCTAACCAGGGCATTACACTGGAGCCAAAACAACTTATAAAAGGTATAGCAGAGTGAAATAAGGATGACATGACATGTTAAGAAATTTCTCTGTGATAGAATGAGGCTTCCTGTAAGCATCAGAGTGAACATCACAAAGTATGTTTAACTGAGAAGGAGAGATTAGAGAAGTTGGATACTATTCCATTTCTATACTTCATTCAATTGGGAAGGAATGGCAGATTTCCTTCCCTGATGGACATTAATGGGCCAGATGGGATTTTACAACAATCGAGAAGTTTCATTATCATTATTTAGATTAGTTTTTTAAATTCTAGAGTTACTTAATCACTTAGCTGAATCTAAATTTGTTTTATATCTTCATTCAATGGTCAGTGCTCAACTTGAAGGCGCAAATGAATAAACCTTGCTTTTTTTTTAAGGCATTAGTCGGTTCTTCTAATTGACAACTGGGACCTGGGCCAGCTTCAGCTTGTTTCAGTAAAGTGGTACATGACCTTCAACATCAGTAAATGCAAACTTGTTCATCAGACTTTAAAAAAGTAACCATTATATACTTTGAATGAAGGATATGTAAGTGGCTTGGTTGAAAAAGGTCAAGCTCACAAAGTATTAAAAATAGCACTCAAGTGGATAATGCAGTAAAATAGCTTTGTAATAGAGGCTTTTATAGAAAGAAATACAAAATAGGAAAGGCAGGATGTGATAATTAATCTGAATAAGATCACAAGTTTAAGAATTGTAGGCAACTACAAATCTTGTACTATAATAATAATTTTGAAATATTCAGATTCAATATAATGCTATTTGTGTTTGAAAGCACTAACATAATCAATAACTTGCATTTGCAAATTTTATATTAGAGGAACTAAGAGTCTGATTTAATAAGCATCTTTAAATTTATGATTTGACTTGATGGGGTGGAATTAAAGAGTTTTAAGTTTTGGAAAAGGTAGGAGAGGGAAAATGCTCTCACCACATTGGAGGTATTCTCTTCATCCATCTTTTCCTCCATCATCCTTTTCCCAAATTCAAACAAACCAGTTATCTCCAGTCCCCTATTCTGACAAAGGATCATCAATCTGAAATATTAACTGTATTTCTCTTTCTACAAATGCTATCTAACTTGTTGAGTATTTCCAGCATTTTTTGTTTTCATTTCAGATTTCCACACCTGAAGTTTTCTGACTTTCATTTTTATGAGTTGCAATACTCTCCACTTCATTTGTGTGCCAAAATCAACTACGCAGAAGTTCAATGCTATCCAGGATAATTCAGCCTGCTTGAATGGAAACCTGGCAATGGCCTTAAACATCCATTCCTTCCATTAGTGATTGCAGTGCATCTCCAGCCTATTAATATACTAGCCCTGGGATACTTAAACATCACCTCCCAAACCTTCAGCATCTATCACCAAGGACAAGGGCAACAGGCACATCACAGCTCCACCACTTGCAGCTTCTCCAACGTGTAGGAATCCATCCAAACTTGGAAAGATGTTCCTGTTTCTTAACCTTCTTTGTGTCTGAGTCCCAGAAACCCCTCCCTAGAATAATTGCAAATGTGCCTTCACTCGAAGGACTAAGCCAGTCAAGAATGTGTGTAACCACCACCTACTTGATGCTAATGCTACATAATGAAAATATACAGATAAAAGTCAAAATATTTGGGTAATATACTTAGTTTCAACACAATGTCAGCTTTTCAGAATCAGGTTTAATATCACCAGCATATGTTGTGAAATTTGTTGTCTTTGCAGCAACAGCTCAATGCAATACATGATAATATAGAAAAAAAAACTGTGAATTGCACTAAGTAACACACTCAAAATGCTGGAGGAACTCTGCAGGCTACCAGCATCAGGTCTCCTACTGAAGGGTCTTGGCCAGAAAAAGTCAACTGTACTCTTTTCCATAGATGCTGCCTGGCCTGCTGAGTTCCTCCAGCATTTTGCATGTGTTGCTTGGATTTCCAGCATCTGCAGATTTTCTTTTAGTTACAGTAAGTATATACTTGAGTGTAAATGAAACAAGTAGTGCCAAAACAGAAATAAAAATGTAGTGAGGTAGTATTCATGGGCTCTGTACCTCCATCTTGATGGTAACAGTGAGAAGAGGGCATGTCCTGGGTGCTGGGGGTCCTTAATGATGGACACTGCTTCTCTGAGGCACCACTCCATGAAGATGTCTTGGATACTTTGGAGGCTCGTGCCTATGATGGAGCCCACTAATTTTATATATTGTAAGTATCACATCAATGAAAACCCACAATCAACCCCAGTAATCATGAAGGAAAATTTACCAAACAGACCATTAGTTATGTGACAGCAAACAAAATTAACACGGTGGGGAAGCAAGTGTTATTCTACCACTGAGTGTGACAGAGCAAATCAGTTCCAATAATGGATGCACTCCATAGAGGCTGCATGCTCTTGCTGCGAGATCTGCACCAAGGCCTGAAGTGCTCACAATTGCTTTATCTCAGGTTGTGTATTAAGAAATAATTGCAGTGTCAACCCATAGTCATAAGTGTTGTGTTTGAACAACGTTCACCAAAACTATCAAGATATCATGAAAGCTAAATATTATTAGGAGGGAGGTATAGCTACCAAGGAAAGGTGGTTTGATAGAACACAAAAATCATCAAGTACTTAGCATATCAAACTACCGATATATAAACTCTGTAAGAACTAATATCAAGATCTGAACTGGCCAATGAGGCACACTTGTATGTTTATGTTCATATTTCATACTTAAGCTCTGTTGATCATTTGCCTCTTAATGCCAATAGCTAGTGCAAATACTTCACTCTGAAAATTATCACTTCTTCCACCCCAAAGCTAGATTCCATCGGTACATGGTTTGGTGTTCTGCACACAGCGAGGACTCCTTATTCAACAGGAAGTTTGCAACCTACTGCAGTCACACCTCACTGGCCAAGAGCTGATGGTGAAGTGGATATTCCAAAGGAAGACCTTGAAAGAAACTCATTGCTTTCTGTGAAACTACAGAATGTGCTGCATTCAATAACAGGAATGCCGAGAGCCATGCTGACTTTTGTGCATGTATGTACTCATTTTTATGTGAACATCTGTGAGACAGATAATCAATGTCCATGCAAGTGTAAGCCAAGGAAATAGCATGAAAACAAATGAAGAGAAGCACATCTGCACCATTTCAGCCTGGGGATATAGATCTTGTGATGACAATCAAGGACAAGCAACCAACTCCATATGATATGTAGCCATTTGAAGTGACTAAGCGTCACATGGTTTGCTGAACAACACCATGCTGTCAATGAATCTGAAATTGATAACTGGAAAATCGTAGAAAGAACTGAGCACAACCACTGCTGATTGTACAGCAAGCACCGTTGCTTCTCAAAATCAGTAAGTATCATTCATCAATCAGTGCCCTTCCTTGTGTCTGAAATTTATTATAACAGTGTTAAGAATTGGAATTGCAACAAAACAGCACATTTCCTTTCATTAACAAGAGAGTGAGGTAGTGTTGTGTTCCTGTTATGCAATGCTAGTACTTTTCCCTTTAAGGATATTGTCAATATTTCCTCTTTAAAACTGCGTAGGTCTAAGCATGCTCAGAATTTTCAGTGTGGAAATAAAGAAAGCTCCCGTCATTTTAAATTATGCTCAGCAGTGTAGAATTAATGGAAAATACAAAAGCTTTACCTTTATAATAGTGAAGAAAGTTCCAGACATATTTTACATTTAATCTTATATTCATCTCTTTTGATCTTTTTTAGCTTTGAGCAGTTAGTATTTTCAATTAATTATACATATCATTGTGAGCTTGTGGAGTGAACTACTGGAATTACAGAGATGGTAAGCAGAAACCAAAAGGGTGATTTAATAATTAGACTAGTTGAGCAGGTGTCAGTATTTCTATGATGCATTTTCTATATAATTCAATACAGTGCGAGCACCACAACCTACACAAACTCCCACTAGGGACAATGAGTAAGGAGGCTATGCTTCCAAAGCGATGTGAACACAGATTTATGCCAACTCCTGAAACAAGACCTACAGGCAAGGTGCAACAATTGGACAATATTCCTCTGAGAACCGCCGCGTCACATTTGGCAAATCGTTGTAGTAGGTTTCAAGATGCACAATGCTATCACATAGGGGCACACAGAGGTGGAGACACAGCTTTGTTGTCCCAGAGGCAGGAGAACATGGACACCATTGCACAAACTGATGCCTAAAGTAAAGCAGAGATAATAAACACTGAGCAGGTTTCCTTTTCCACTTGATGGCCTTTTCTGCAACTGAAAGAACTAAATGCAAGATCTGGAAATACATTTCAACTATAGTTGCCCAGTTAATTCTTTTCAGAATAAACACCGCACTTATGGATACCTGTAATGAATTTTTAGGAGGCAGGTGGGATGGATATGCCAGGTGCTTTGGGGCTGCACACAAGTGATTGAGAGGAAATGATAAAGCAGTGGTGCTTGGGGCTGTGAGGGGTGGGTTAGTGGGTGGAGGTGTTGATCAGCCTTGCTACTTTGGGAGAGGAGCTGTTTTTGAATCTGGTGGTCCTGGCACGAATGTTACGTAGCCTTCTCCTTGAAGCTGCGCTGCTGTTTCTTTTCACACCTTGTGGCGCATCGAGCAGTGTTTTTGCCATTTCCATAGCACTTGACTGTTTTCTTTTTGAGGCCAAGTTGCTAGCTCGACACTCAACCCAGCACGGATGGAAAACGTGCAAGGAGCCAGCAGGATTCGAACTCGGGACCTTTCACCTCGAAGTCCAGTGCTGACGCCATCACACCACCAGCTGGACTTTCTCCTTGAAGTGAGTGGGGCAAACGGTCCACGAGGAGGGTGGATGGGATCCTTCATGATGTTACTGACCCCTTCCCAGCACCTTTCTCTGTATATGTCAGGTTGGTGCCGGTGATGCATCAGGCAGTTTTGACGACCAGTTCTAAAGTCTTCCTCTCCGCCACATTGCAGTTTCTGAAACATACAGTGATGCAGCTTGTTAGGATGCTCGCTACTGCATATCTTTAGAACGACACAAACACGAATGTGATTAGCAGAGCCCTGTACACCAACCCTACATTCATTCTATTTTTATTCTCACCACATTCTCGTCCTTTTTTCCCAGATTCCACTACTCACCTACACACCAGAGGCAACTTACAGTGGCCAGTTAACCAACCAACCTGTAAGTCTTTGAGATGTGAGATGAAACCATGGCACCCAGCTTTACTAGGTACAGTATGTGATAAATACTTGGCAGAAAATGCTGGAGGAAAATACATTGAGATTCAGCCCATAGTGCTGTATTAATGGAACTATTTCAGAAATGCAGGTTTTGTCCGTCACTAAGACTATCAGCACAGAATTTAAATTGATGTCCACATTAACTGAATCCACTGCAGATACTGTATAATTAAAAAGATGACTATTATTGTGAAAGCAGCCTGAAATTCAAGAACCACTTGAATGAATTATTGCCAATTATATTGCAATGGAATTCACAATTGATGATTCATCTAGCATTGTAAACACCTCAAAGGTTTAGAAATGAAATTACTTGATAGACGTCTGAAAGGATCTATATTGAAATGATGTATTTGCAATGAAATGGTGCTTTTTGTTTGATTCCGGTTCCCAAAACCACAAGAGGCTGGTTGAAAGCCACGGTGGCCCGTGACTCAATTGATATTTACAATATTCAGGCTAGCTCTGTGAAGCAATGGAGACAATGGAAGGGTAAAAAACAAAGAGTGCACGCATCACATCTTTGTGTTCCCTTTGCGGCAAGAACACACTCATGCTTGCCCGTAAATAAAAGCTCTCTTCTGGTCTCCATGTGCATTCCTCCTTGTCAGCTCTCTGCAAACACTGAAGTCCTTCTGTAGATTTTGCTTCAAATATACAGTGGTTGAAAGGAATGGAGGCTCTTTCCACAGGCTGTTGTGAAATGATTTTGCATGACTGTTGCCTGTGTAATGCATTAGTTTCAGACTGTGAGCACATGGAACCGAGCCTTCAGTAGAAGCTGCAGGCAATGCATTGCCCCTGACAGCACATCCAACAAGGGCCACTATCTTCATCTTCTAGGATTTACCATGTAAGATTCTGTTTAACTTTAACATGTAGGATGTTAGAATCATAGTATCCACAGGGTACAGGAAAATCAATGTAGCCCTGTTGTTTGTGGAGCAAACCAGTCAGTCCTACTCTCTGCACTTCTGGCCAATTATTTTCCTTCAAACACCCATGCAATTCTTTCTAAAAAGCTGAAATTGACTTGCTTTCCCCTCACAGACTGTGAATTCCAGATTATCATCATCATTTGGTGTAAAATATATCACCGGATTCTTCCGCCCACTTTGAATCCACGATCCTCATTCCTGAAAAATCCACTAACAGGAATTGGTTATCTCTAGCAAAACCAATGGTATCCATTATGATGGTGTAGATCTGCATCAAATACCTTCTTAACCTTGAACAATCCCAGCCTCTCCAGTCTAAACTTGTTTATCATCAGTCTCAGGCAGGGTCTGCGGGAAACTGCTGCAATATACTGCTTCGGTATAAATGAATTCCTGGGAAACATTATTAAAATAAGTGCATTCCTCTCTGTTGTGCTGAATCCTATAATATAATTTATGTTGCATGCTTGACTGCATTGCCAAAACAAGTCCTTAAACTATTAAATTTTTTACAGTGTCTTCACAGTACCAAATGACAGTGATGCACACAGTTACCTTTACCCCGTGTGTTTAGACTGCAAATGACAAGAGATACACTGGCAATATATCCCAGCTAATCGGCAGGTGTAAAATCATTTTGGCAACAGGAAGAATGAAAGGGAACTAAGTCATCAGACTGCATTCCAATTACAGTATCTTCAGTCTGTCTTTGGCTTGGAATTTGGGGTCTTCAGTACTTTGTGTGCCATCGCCTTTTTATTTTGGCTTTGCTTGATCAAACTTTACACACCCCACCCCTTTATCCCAACCAACTTATTCTAATCAGCTATCTAATTTGTCCATTAGATGATAAACATGGATGATTTCAACTAATATTTGATTGGTTTCTTTGTTTAATGCCAGAACCTCAATATTCACAGCTTGGTGCTCACTACCACATAATGGTCTTATGTGTTTGGAACCAATAGTCTGGAAACAACCACTGATGATCATGTTGCTAAATCTGTCTCAGCACATATTACTGATTGGTTGATATGAAATTAAAAGCATTAAACCAACACTGACATGCTGAAAGTAAAATAATTGCAGAATGTCATTAATTCTGTCACTTCTTGAAAAATAACACCATCTCATTTTAGTTTTTTTCTGACTTTGCTTAACCATTTATATATCTGTCACGATTCAATCAGTATTATTGGTGCAAAAAATCCTGAAGTCTTTGTTTTGCAAGAATTTTACAAACACAAAAGAGTCAAAACTAAATTAATTTATATGATTTTTAATTAGTATGAATTAATTAGATGCATTGTTTGTGACCCACGATTCAGTAATTCTTGCTGCCCTCCCATTTCTTTTATTCTCCCCTGCCTCTTTCTCACAAGAACGCTACCTTCCGCCATAAGACATAGGAGCAGATTTAGTCCATGCTACCCATTGAGCCTGCTCCATCATTCCATCATGGCTGATTTATTATCCCTCTCAAACCCATCGTCCTGCCTTCTTCCCATAACCTTTGATGCCCTGACTATTCAAGCAATTAAAAACTTCTGCTTAAATATACCCAATGACTTGGCCTCCACAGCCACCTGTGGCAATGAATCCCACGTACTCACTACCCTCTGGCTAATGAAATTCCTCCTCATCGCTCTTCTAAATAGATGTCTTCCATTCTGAGGTTGTGCCCTCTGCCCCTATGCTCCCCCACTATCAGAAACATCTCCTCCACATCCACTCTATCTCGCTCTTTTATTATTTAATGGGTTTCAATGAGATCCTCCCTCATTCTTCTAAACACCAGCAAGTACAGGCCCAGAGCCATCAAATACTCTTTCATTCCTGAAACCATTCTTGTGAACCTCCTGTGGACCCTCTCCAATGCCAGCACATCTTTTCTTGGAGTATTGTGTGCATTTTGGGGTCCCTTGCCTTTGCTTAGATAAGGGGTTCAAAACTGCTTACAATAGTCCAAGTGCAGTTGACCAATGCCTTATAAAAGCAAGGATATAATGCTGAGGTTTTATATTCTAGTCCTCTCAAAATGAATGCTAGCATTGCATTTGCCATCCTTACCACCCACTCAACCAGAAATTTAACCTCTAGGAAATCCTGCACAGGGGCCAAGTCCCTTTGCACCTCTGATTTTTGAATGTTCTCCCCATTTAGAAAATAGTCTATGCCTTTATTCCTTCTACCAAAGTGTATGACCGTACACTTTCTTACACTATATTCTATCTGCCACTTCTTTGCCCATTCTCCCAATCCTTCTGCAGACTTACTATTTCCTCAACACTACCTGCACCTCCACCTATCTTCATATTGTCCACAAACCTGGACACGAAGCCATCAATTCCGTCATCCAAACATGAAAAGAAGCGGTCCCAACCCTCCAGAATACCGTTAACCACTGGCAGCCAAACAAAAAAAGTCCCCTTTATTCCCAGACTCTGCCTCCTGCCAGTCAGCCAATCTTCTATCCATGATAGTATTCTTTCCTGTAATACCATGGGCCTATATCTTGCTAAGCAGCCTTATGTGTGATACCTTGTCAAAGACCTTCTGAAAATCCTGGTAAGCAACATCCACTGACTCTTTGTTTATGCTGCCTGTCTATGCTTCCATTTATCCTCTGGTTCCCTGTGCCAGGATATACAATGGGGAGGTTGTTTGTAATCAGAACTAGAGATCCACTGGAACGTCTAGATGCACTGCAGCTTTCTGGGCTGCTGAGAAGATATTCTGCAGTTGTCTCCAGAGGCAACCTTATGCTTTGTTGTTTGCTGCTGCACGATGATTTTGAAATCGTTGGGATTCAGCTCTTGCATGGGAAAACAAGCAGTGTAGGTGGAAGAGTAGGAAATAGAACGCGGCGGGTTATAATAATGAAAGACCCTCAGGTCACGCCCTGAGGTTTATACAAGGACTTCATTATGTCAGAGCACAAGCCTGGAGGCACAAATACTTGATATTCAGCAACATCATAATTGCCCACTTCCCTCAACAACATAGGATCACCATTAAGCATAAAATTACCTGGGCTGGTCAAATAGCTTACAGCAAGAGTAGGTCAGAGGCTGTGTAAGAGTGGCCGAATACTTTATTTCATAAGGGCTTGCATCATTTGCCAAGCTCATCAGCATTACAAAGTTCTGCAATTCTACTTGCTGCCAAAACTGTAGCTCTAAAAATGCTGAACTATTGCCTACCTGCTTCTACAAATACAGATCCAAAGGGGATAGAAATGTTACTGAAATCTGTAAAAACCAGTCAGTTGGTATTACCCATGAACCAACTAGAGTCTTCATTGCAGTCATCTTGATTTCTGACCAGATGACAAAAAAATTCTAAAAGTTTGCTCTCCACCAGAAGGAGAAACTTTGGCCTTTATTACCTAGAAAAAAAAACACAATTGACAATTGTGTGTGTAATCTACTTGCAAGATAGAGGTTCAAGAGGGCAATTCCTCATAACTCAAGGTTAATTTATTATCAAGGTATGTGTGCAATATACAACTGAGATTTGTCTTCTCCAGACAGCCACGAAACAAAGAAAACCATGGAGGCCATTCAAAAAAATAACAAATGAATTGCAGAAATGGCAGCAAAAACTCAAACCCCAACCCCACCCCCACCCGTGGCAAGAAAAACAAATGAGTTGCACAAATGACAACAAGAATGTCCTGTTTATTATTTATTGTAATGCCTGCACTGTTTTGTGCACTTTATGCAGTCCTGGGTAGGTCTGTAGTCTAGTGTAGTTGTGTGTGTTTTTTTTCTCTGTGTTATTTCTTTTTACGTAGTTCAGTCTAGTTTTTGTAATGTGTCATGTAACACCATGATCTTGAAAAATGTTGTCTCATTTTTACTATGTACTGTACCAGCAGTTATGGTTGAAATGACAATAAAAGTGACTTGACTTGACTTGAAAGAATGTGCAAAGCCACAAAACTGAAGGCGTCCAAGAGAACCACAGTTCAATCCATAAATCGCAGACCCAGAACTTCTTCGGACAGCATCACAGGAGAGAGAGAAAAAGAACTCCCAGATGCAGGGGCCTTCCTCGGGAGGAGCGAACTAGAAACCCTCACACACAGACACTTTCCCCCGGGAGCAACAAAGAGAGACCGTCACATGCAAACGCCCTCCTCAGAAACTGCAAGCGAGAGGCTGACAGACGGCACTGAATACTTTCCGCACTCACCTCGATGTCTCAATCTTCCTCAACATTTTAATCGGTGAGAAATGGAATTGATCATGTGCTCACGCCTCACTTCTAAGCCTCCAGGCCTTGTGACCGCTTGCCCTCTGGAATCTTCTCAAAGACAGCAAAGCGCTAGATCGCTCATTTGATCTTCAAACTGCTGACTACATGCTCTAACAGTACCAGAAATATACTTACAATAAAAATAAGACATAGAAGAAGTGAAAGAAACAGCTTTGTGGACCTTCTGGAAGGTAGCTTTGTTTGCTGGTGCCATCTTACTTAGGGAGAAACATCAAATCCAGATCAAGCTCAATGATAGTCATCAACCAGGATTGATAATTTCACCATTCAGGATTAAAAGGTCCTGTGGATGCTGCCCGTTCTTTATCAGTGCATTGCTGACCTAGTGACAACATATAATCCTGCACCAGTCTTCCAGCTCTCACCGTGTGAACCTGCTCTCGATTCAACCCAGTAGAAGAAGAGAGAATTGTTTCCTCTCAATGGAGAAGAACAGCTGTGTGGAACAAATTTAGGGATTAAATAATTGATATTTTATTGAACTAATTAATTAAAATGTAAAAGCATTCTTTATTAGTTTTGTGCTTTGACTTTTTTGCTTATTTAAATTTTTAATACTTAATTATGTCAATATTTTAAAATATTTTGAATGTTTCTAAACAATAGAAATATCCAAAGCTTTAACGAGTTGGGAAGTTAAAGAGTTCTGTATGTTGCACTTGCTCTAGCCTCCACTCACAATGACATCTCCTTCAGTAAGGGTCACTGTTTAGAATCAGGATGGCTTCAAGCTGAATCAGGGTTACCTCAAGCGGAGCGGCCTGTGGAAAGCGGCCAGTGAGTGAGTGGGCCAGTGAAGGAGTGGAGATTTGAGGCTTTGACTCGAGAGGTTTCGACGAGAAGAGGCGGAGGATGAGCTTGTTCCCAGTTAGTCTTTACAATGCCTCCTGAGACGGTGATGTGCCTCTCATGTGAGATATGGCAGTCTTGGGGGAACTCCCCTCTCCTGCAGAGTCACATCTGCCAGAAGTGCTTGCGGCTGGGCGATCTGGAAGACCGTGTGAGGAATCTGGAGCAGCAGCTGGATGACCTTCGACTCATAAGGGAGAATGAGGCAGTCATAGATAAGAGCTACAGGGAGGTAGTCACACCTAGGCTGCCGGAAGCAGGTCGTTGGGTGACAGTCCGAGGGGGGAAAGCGAAGGAGAGTCGACAGGTAGTGCAGAGCACCCCTGTAGCCATTCCCCTGAATAATAAGTTCACCGTCCTGGATGCTGTTGGTGAGGATGACCGACCAGGTGTGAGCCACGGTGGCAGGGCCTCTGGCACTGAGTCTGACCCTGTGGTGCAGAAGGATGGGACGGAGATGAGGAGAGCTGTCGTCATTGGAGACTCTATAGTCAGGGGAGCAGACAGGAGACTTTGTGGATGTGAGAAGGAAACCTGCATGGTTTGTTGCCTCCCGGGTGCCAGGGTCCAGGATGTCTTTGACCGTGTGCATGACATCCTGTTACAAGAGGGAAAGCAACCAGAAGTCGTGATACATGTTGGGACCAACGACATAGGCAGGAAGAGGGATGAGGTCCTGAAGTGTGAGTTTCGGGAACTAGGCAGAAGGCTGAAGAACAGGACCTCAAGGGTGGCGTTCTCAGGATTGCTGCCAGTACTACGTGATAGTGATGGTAAGAATTGGAGGAGTTGGTGCAGGGGGCAGGGTTTTAGATTTTTGGACCATTGCGATCTCTTCTGGGGAAGGTGGGACATGTACAGATTGGATGGGTTGCACCTAAACTCAAGGGGGAGCAATATCCTTGCTGGTAGGTTTGCTAGCATGGTTCAGGAGGGTTTAAACTAATTTGCAAGGGGGATGGGACCTGGAGCGATAGAGCAGTGAAAGAAGTGCATGGAGTAAAGCCAGATCTAACATATAGAGAGGCTTTGAGGGAAAAGAAGCAGAATAAAGGGTGTAAAGGTAGTAAGGTAGAAGGGCTAAAGTGTGTGTACTTCAATGCAAGAAGCATCAGGATCAAAGGTGATGAACTGAGAGCTTGGATACATACATGGAATTATGATGTAGTGGCCATTACGGAGACTTGGCTGGCACCAGGGCAGGAATGGATTCTCAATATTCCTGGATTTCAGTGCTTTAAAAGGGACAGAGAGGGGGGAAAAGGGGGAGGAGGGGTGGCATTACTGGTCAGGGATACTATTACAGCTACAGAAAGGGTGGGTAATGTAGCAGGATCCTCTTTTGAGTCAGTATGGGTGGAAGTCAGGAACAGGAAGGGAGCAGTTACTCTACTGGGGGTATTCTATAGGCCCCCTGGTAGCAGCAGAGATACCAAGGAGCAGATTGGGAGGCAGATTTTGGAAAGGTGCAAAAATAACAGGGTTGTTATCATGGGTGACTTTAACTTCCCTAATATTGTTTGGCACTTGATTAGTTCCAAGGGTTTAGATGGGGCAGAGTTTGTTAAGTGTGTCCAGGATGGATTCCTGTCACAGTATGTAGACAGGCCGACTAGGGGGAATGCCATACTAGATCTAGTATTAGGTAACGAACCAGGTCAGGTCACAGATCTGTCAGTGGGTGAGCATCTGGGGAACAGTGATCACCGCTCCCTGACCTTTAGCATTATCATGGAAAAGGATAGAATCAGAGAGGACAGGAAAATTTTTAATTGGGGAAGGACAAATTATGAGGGTATAAGGCTAGAACTTGCGTGTGTGAACTGGGATGATGTTTTTGCAGGGAAACATACTATGGACATGTGGTCGATGTTTAAGGATCTCTTGCAGGGTGTTAGGGATAAATTTGTCCCAGTGAGGAAGATAAAGAATGGTAGGGTGAAGGAACCATGGGTGACAAGTGAGGTGGAAAATCTAGTCAGGTGGAAGAAGGCAGCATACATGAGGTTTAGGAAGCAAGGATCAGATGGGTCTATTGAGGAATATAGGGTAGCAAGAAAGGAGCTTAAGAAGGGGCTGAGAAGAGCAAGAAGGGGGCATGAGAAGGCCTTGGCGAGTAGGATAAAGGAAAACCCCAAGGCATTCTTCAATTATGTGAAGAACAAAAGGATGACAGGAGTAAAGGTAGGATCGATTAGAGATAAAAGTGGGAAGATGTGCCTGGAGGCTGTGGAAGTGAGCGAGGTCCTCAATGAATACTTCTCTTCGGTATTCACCACTGAGAGGGAACTTGATGACAGTGAGGACAATATGAATGAAGTTGATGTTCTGGAGCATGTTGATATTAAGGGAGAGGAGGGGTTGGAGTTGTTAAAATACATTAGGATGGATAAGTCCCCGGGGCCTGACAGAATATTCCACAGGCTGCTCCACGAGGCAAGGGAAGAGATTGCTGAACCTCTGGCTAGGATCTTTATGTCCTGGTTGTCCATGGGAATGGTACCGGAGGATTGGAGGGAGGTGAATGTTGTCCCCTTGTTCAAAAAAGGTAGTAGGGATAGTCCAGGTAATTATAGACCAGTGAGCCTTATGTCTGTGGTGGGAAAGCTGTTGGAAAAGATTCTTAGAGATAGGATCTATGGGCATTTAGAGAATCATGGTCTGATCAGGGACAGTCAGCATGGCTTTATGAAGGGCAGATCGTGCCTAACAAGCCTGATAGAGTTCTTTGAGGAGGTGACCAGGCATATAGATGAGGGTAGTGCAGTGGATGTGATCTACATGGATTTTAGTAAGGCATTTGACAAGGTTCCACACGGTAGGCTTATTCAGAAAGTCAGAATGCATGGGATCCAGGGAAGTTTGGCCAGGTGGATTCAGAATTGGCTTGCCTGCAGAAGGCAGAGGGTCGTGGTGGAGGGAGTACATTCAGATTGGAGGGTTGTGACTAGTGGTGTCCCACAAGGATCTATTCTGGGACCTCTACTTTTTGTGATTTTTATTAACGACCCGGATGTGGGGGTAGAAGGGTGTGTTGGCAAGTTTGCAGATGACACAAAGGTTGGTGGTGTTGTAGATAGTGTAGAGGATTGTCGAAGATTGCAGAGAGACATTGATAGGATGCAGAAGTGGGCTGAGAAGTGGCAGATGGCGTTCAACCCAGAGAAGTGTGAGGTGGTACACTTTGGAAGGACAAACTCCAAGGCACAGTAAATGGCAGGATACTTGGTAGTGTGGAGGAGCAGAGGGATCTGGGGGTACATGTCCACAGATCCCTGAAAGTTGCCTCACAGGTAGATAGGGTAGTTAAGAAAGCTTATGGGGTGTTAGCTTTCATAAGTCGAGGGATAGTGTTTAAGAGACGTGATGTAATGATGCATCTGTATAAAACTCTAGTTAGGCCACACTTGGAGTACTGTGTCCAGTTCTGGTCGCCTCACTATAGGAAGGATGTGGAAGCTTTGGAAAGGGTACAGAGGAGATTTACCAGAATGCTGCCTGGTTTAGAGAGTATTGATTATGATCAGAGATTAAGGGAGCTAGGGCTTTACTCTTTGGAGAGAAGGGGGATGAGAGGAGACATGATAGAGGTGTACAAGATATTAAGAGGAATAGACAGAGTGGACAGCCAGCGCCTCTTCCCCAGGGCACCACTGCTCAGTGCAAGAGGACATGGCTTTAAGGTAAGGGGAGGGAAGTTCAAGGGGGATATTAGAGGAAGGTTTTTCACTCAGAGAGTGGTTGGTGCGTGAAATGCACTGCCTGAGTCAGTGGTGGAGGCAGATACACTAGTGAAGTTTAAGAGACTACTGGACAGGTATATGGAGGAATTTAAGGTGAGGGGTTATATGGGAGGCAGGGTTTGAGGGTCGGCACAACATTGTGGGCCTAAGGGCCTGTAATGTGCTGTACTATTCTATGTTCTATGTTCTGACACTGTCAAATCTGCTGAAGATAACTTTCAATTACAGGTAGATCAGTGATGAGTCCAGGTGGCTCACTACTAGCAACAAGTTCTGATGCAATGACTAAAGCAGTCTCCACGGCAATACAGATTGCCATGTCTGCTATTAATCATCACTGTATTCCTTATTACCCAAAACATGAAAGCCAGTAACAAGCAAATCAACACACCAATCATCTTTACACATCCAAACAAGACCAAAATCATATGATCTTCTTCAGCTTACCTTAGCTAGTTTATTTATGAAGTTGATCCCAGTTGCTAAAGTCAAGTCAGTCGATAATTATCCCATTGGAGCAGATTGGATTTGATCTTGAAGGTTCACATGGGTCCTTCTTAAGCGTGCAACCATGTTTTAACCTGCCTGCAGTCACTTACTTGTCACGTCCATGTCTTAGCTCTAAATTGATATTGTATGCCAAGATTGGAATTTTTTGCCGTGACCTTCTGCTGAACTTGTGCCATCTTTCTCTTCCCCTTCAAAATGAGATGGAATTGTTAACACGAGGAAATCTGCAGATGCTGGAAATTCAAACAACAACACACACAAAATGTTGGTGGAACACAGCAGGCCAGGCAGATTCTATAGGGAGAAGCGCTGCCGACGTCTCAGCCCGAAACGTCAACAGCGCTTCTCCCTATAGATGCTGCCTGGAATTGTTAGGCAGTTTTTATTGGGGGTTCTACAAAGAGGAAGGCATAAGAGGAGAGGCCAGGTATTTAAACAATATTTTATAGCAGGAGAGATCAGAAGATGAAGGGGTAGGTGCAGATGTTAAGAAAGATATACTGTTATCCTCAAAATATGTTTATTAATCACTGACTAAAGTCTCTGATCAGCAGCACCTTGCAGTTGGCTGAGCAACTGACGTGTCAGGGGACCTTGGTGGTCTTTAGCTGCAATTGCCTGCAAACTTCCTCTGCCAATGAATCAGAAGTATTATCTAATGTGCTTTAAGGTACATGCTGCATACAACAACCAAAAAAAAACCAAGTTGCCCAAAGTAGACATACTGCCTACATTGGGTAGCAATGGCTACAGGTCAACCACAGAATAACAGCCTAAAGCTCATTCTTAGGGCTGGAAGTGCAACTTGCCTTATACATGG
Organism: Hemitrygon akajei; assembly: GCF_048418815.1. Taxonomy (NCBI): domain Eukaryota; kingdom Metazoa; phylum Chordata; class Chondrichthyes; order Myliobatiformes; family Dasyatidae; genus Hemitrygon; species Hemitrygon akajei. The sequence continues at coordinate 40,380,207 of NC_133131.1, forward strand.
CTGGAGCTGTAACCATCAGCCCACGACTTTGCTTCATGCTCAGAAGTGAGAGAGATTTTCCATGTTTGCTGTGATTTTCAGTTTTATTTTAATCCAGTTAATTATTTTTATTCCCAGGACTATTCAAGATTTTGTCAGAGAAGAGAGTTTCTTCCTGGAGTTTTGTGAAACATAGGGTGGTAGAACAATCTTATGGCACCAGGTTAAACCTGAACATGGCAAAGTTTTGCTGATTACCACCTACCGCCTCCCCCCCCCCCCCCCCACCCCCAGCTGATGAACTTTACGTAGAGCATTACTTGGAGGAAGCACTGAGAGTGACGAAAGTTCAGAATGGATTTTGGGTAAGGGACAACGACATGCATCACCAAGGTTGGCTTGATAGCATTCAATGCTAATGAACATTGCAGCTACATTGGGTTGGCAGCAGGTGGTGAGGAACCCAAGAGGGAAAAGCCTACATGATTTCACCTTCACCAATCCACCTGTCACAGATGCATCTATAATAATATCAGTAGAAGCAACAATATACAATCATTGTGGGATGAAGACTCATTTTCACAGTGAAAGTTCACTCCTGCTGTATAACACAACCACCATGCTAAATGGCTACAGAGTGCCAATATATCTAGCAATTCAAGACTGCTCATTCATGAGGCACTGGAGCCATCAGCAGCAGCAGAACTGTCCTCGACCACCTCGGCAACCTTATGGTCAGGCCCCACTCAACGATCCCCAAACCAGAAGATCAACCCAAGTTCAATGAAGGGTGCAGGGGGTATACAAGGAGGAACATCACACACAGCTCGGTATGTGGGGTCAACCTGGTAAACCCAGAAGATAAAATTACTTGAGTGCTAAACAGCATGCACTAGACAGAGCTAAGTGATCGCACAACCCGTGGATCAGATCTAAACTGTTGTCTTGCAGTTGTGAATGACGGTGGACAATTGAGCAACTTACTGGAGGAGGAGGTGGCTCCACACTTTCACCAGTGGGAAAGAGAAGCAGAAACATCCATAAGAACCTCTCACTAGGAGTGTCAAGTGGATGCTCCACCTCAGACTCCTTCAGTAGTCTCCAGAATGATAGATGCCTGTCTTCAGCCAATTCAAATCACTACATGTAATATCAAACAATGGCTAAAGACATTAGATGGAGCAAAGGTTATGGGCCCTGGCAACATTCCAGCAATAGTACTAAAGACCTGTGCTCTAGACTTCGCTGTGCCCTTGGTCAAGCTACAAAACTGGCAAGGTAGATTACTGCCCAGATGTGTCCTGTCCACAAGCTCAAAGCAAATCCAACCTAGCTAATGACCACTCCATAAATCCACTCTCAGTCATCAGCAATTACTGGAGTGCTCTCAAGTGGCACTTAACCTATTCACAGAAGCTCAGCTTGAGTTCCATAGGACCATAAGACAAAGGAGAAGAATTGGACATTTCAGCCATTGCATGTTCCATTTAAGTCACAGCTCCTGGCTAAACTGGAGCCAGAGGGAATTAGGGAAAAATCCTCTAATGGTTGGAATCAGACCTAGCACAAAGGGAAATGGTCATGCTGGTTATAGGCCAATCACCCCATCTACAGGACTTCTGTCCAGGGGTTCCTCAGGCTCGTGTCCCAGGCCCAAACATCCACAGCTGCTTTATCAATGACCTTCCTGCAAACTAAAAGTCAGAAATAGGGACGCCCATTGATGTTTGCATAGTGCTCAGCATAATTCATGACTACTCAATGAAGCCATCAACAATGAAATACAGAAAAGCCCAGAAAATATCCAGACTGAACTGAGAGGAGGCAAGTGACATTCACACCACAAAAGTACTGGGCAGTGATGATACCCAGCAAGAGAAAATCCAGATATCACCCCATACATTAAAAGGCAGTACAACCACTGAATCCCCCACCAATATCCTAGGGAGACAATTGCCCAGAAACTGGACTGAGGTACCATATGGCTAAAAGAACAGGTCAGAAGCTTAAGAATTCTGTGATGAGATACTCACTTCCTAACTCCTCTGTTTACAGGGCTTAAGTGTATGAATACTATCTACTTGCCTGGATGATTGTATCTTCAACAAAACTCAAGAAGCTTGACATCGTACAGGACATAGCAGCCTGCTGGTTAGTCATCCATCCATAACCATCCACACATTCCACCACTGACTCACAAAGCACAGGAGCACCACCACTTGGGAGCTGCCCTTCAAACCATGCATCATCCTGAGTTGGAAATATACATGGCTTTCACTGTTACTGGATCAAAACCCTATCCCTAACAGCAATTCTGCACCTCAAAGACTGTAAAGGTTTAAGAGGGAAGCTCACTGCCACCTTCCCAAAGGCAGCTAGGATGGAGAAATTAAATGCTGACTCATCTTGCAAAGCCGATGTCCCTGGAATGGGTACGAGAAAAGGAACTTCATAGAATTGAAAGTTAAAGATGACATCAAGATGAGGGAAACAAAAAGTATGAAAGGTATTAGTCCTGATGAAGGGTGCTGGCCCTAAACATCGACCGTTTACTCTTTTCCATAGATGCTGCCTGGCCTGCTGAGTTCCTTCAGCATTTTGTGTGTGTTGCTTGGATTTCCAGCATTTGCAGATTTTCTCTTGAGTATGAAAGGAATTGCAGTTTGCATTACATTATTCAGAGACTTGGGTGTTTATTCTCTTGAATGTTATCTTTTTGAATCATGAATTAATAATAGCAAGTCCAATGAAAAGGCAATCTGTTTCCATCAATTGTTGGACCATATTAAGGTTTTCCTAACAACTCTTCTTTAATACTACAGCATAATCACTTTTAACTGCATTGTTTTGTTAATATTGAGGAGCTATAGTGTAGGAGGATGCATTCTAGAAGTGTGAAGTATATTCAACTTGCACCTATTTAATGAGACAGGAGACACAGAAAGTTCATGTCCTTAGTGACCACCAGTTGTCTAATCTCCCTCTTTATTTTTTGAGTAGAAACCAGAGAAACCATGGAACTTTACAGCACAGAAACAGGCCTTTTGGCCCTTCTTGGCTGTGCCAAACCATTTTTCTGCCTAGTCCCACTGACCTGCACCTGGGCCATATCCCTCCATACACCTCTCATCCATGTACCTGTCCAAGTTTTTCTTAAATGTCAAAAGTGAGCCCGCATTCACCACTTCATCTGGCAGCTCATTCCACACTCCCACCACTCTCTGCGTGAAGAAGCCCCCCCCCCCAATGTTCCCTTTAAACTTTTCCCCCTTCACCCTTAACCCATGACCTCTGGTTTTTTTCTCCCCTGGCCTCAGTGGAAAAAGCCTGCTTGCTTTCACTCTATCTATACCCATCATAATTTTATACACTTCTATCAAATCACCCCTCATTCTCCTACACTCCAGGGAATAAAGTCCTAACCTATTCAACCTTTCTCTGTAACTCAGTTTCTCAAGTCCTGGCAACATCCTTGTAAACCTTCTCTGCACTCTTTCAACCTTATTAATATCCTTCCTGTAATTAGGTGACCAAAACTGCACACAATACTCCAAATTTGGTCTCACCAATGTCTTATACAACCTCACCATTACATTCCAACTCTTATAATCAATACTTTGATTTATGAAGGCCAATGTACCAAAAGCTTTCTTTACAACCTTATCTACTGTGAAGCCACTTTTAGGGAATTATGTATCTGTACTCCCAGATCCTTCTATTCTACTGCACTCCTCAGTGTCCTACCATCTACCTTGTATGTTCTACCTTGGTTTGACCTTCCGAAGTTCAATACCTCACACGTCCCCATTAAGCTCCATCTGCCATTTTTCAGCCCATTCCTCCAACTGGTCCAAATCCCTCTACAAGCTTTGAAGACCTTCCTCACTGTCCACTACACGTCCAATCTTTGTATCATCAGCAAATTTGCTGATCAAATTTGCCACATTATCATCCAGATCATTTATATAGATGACAAATAAGAATGGACCCAGCACTGATCCCTGTGGCACACCACTAGTCACAGGTCTCCACTCAGAGAAGGAATCCTCCACTACAACTCTCTGGCTTCTTCCATTGAGCCAATGTCTAATCCAATTTACTACCTCTCCATGTATACCTAGCAACTGAATCTTCCTAACTAACCTCCCATGCAGGACCTTGTCAAAGGCCTTACTGAAGTCCATTTATACAACATTCACTGCCTTCCCTTCATCCACTTTCCTGGTAACTTTCTCGAAAAACTCTAACAGATTGGTTAAACATGACCTAGCACGCACAAAGCCATGCTGACTTTTTCTAACAAGTCCCTGTCTATCCAAATACTTGTAGATCCTATCTCTTAGTATTCCTTCCATAATTTACCTACTACCAATGTCAAACTTACTGGCCTATAATTTCCCGGCTTACTTTTTGAGCCTTTTTTAAACAACGGAACTACATGAGCTATCCTCCAATCCTCCGGCACCTGACCCGTGGATATTGACATTTTAAATATTTCTGTCAGGGCCCCTGCAATTTCAACAGTGTACAACTGTTATAATCAGAGTCAGAGCACTACAGCACAAGAGCAGGGCCATCAAGTCCATGCCAACCTACTTTTCTTCTTAGCTCTATCTACATACATCAAAACCATAGCCCTCCATACCTCCCTCATCCATGTACCCATGCAAATACCCAATGCACAGAGAGAAAGAAAAAAAACATAAATCGTGAAAACAATAAATGCAAGCAACAACATTCAGAACAAAATTGAGTCCATAGACAGGAAGCCTGAAGCAGCTGGAGCAGGCCCACAGCCTCAGCCTCATTTCACCACGCAGCGGAATAAAACATTGTGGAGCTCACGACACGAAGCCTGAAGCAGCCGGAGCAGGCCCACAGCCTCAGTTCACCACACAGTAGAGGAAAACATCATGGAGCTCACAGACACGAAGCCTGAAGCAGCCGGAGCAGGCCCACAGCCTCAGTTCACCACACAGTAGAGGAAAACATCATGGAGCTCATGGACACGAAGCCTGAAGCAGCCGGAGCAGGCCCACAGCCTCAGTTCACCACACAGTAGAGGAAAACATCATGGAGCTCACGGACACGAAGCCTGAAGCAGCCGGAGCAGGCCCACAGCCTCAGTTCACCACACAGTAGAGGAAAACATCATGGAGCTCACGGACACAAAGCCTGAAGCAGCCGGAGCAGGCCCACAGCCTCAGTTCACCACACAGTAGAGGAAAACATCATGGAGCTCACAGACACAAAGCCTGAAGCAGCCGGAGCAGGCCCACAGCCTCAGTTCACCACACAGTAGAGGAAAACATCATGGAGCTCACGGACACGAAGCCTGAAGCAGCCGGAGCAGGCCTACAGCCTCAGTTCACCACACAGTAGAGGAAAACATCATGGAGCTCACGGACATGAAGTCTGAAGCAGCCGGAGCAGGCCTACAGCGTCAGCACAACAAAGAGCAGAGCAGCGAGCAGAACCAGACCAACCCTCGCCTCCGGTCACAACACTCTGCCTTTTCAATCCATCTGGCCATGCATTTAAATCAGGACATTCCTCGCTCTAAGACCCAGACCCCACATTTTGATACACTCCAGGCATGAACCCCACCACCACATTCTGGCCTGTACCTGACCTTTCCAAATCAGCCCAGTGCTTAGATCAATCAAACCTCGCTCTCAGTTTGGGTGGATGGGCTCCAAAACTCCTCCGTTCCGACCTTTCTCTGCTTAGCATGCCCCAACTCTATCTCAACTATTTCTCAACCTTGCTCCGACCGCTTCTCCTCGAACATGCCTCGACCTCTCTCCAAATCCATCTCACACTCGCACACCTCAACCCTCGAGTCAGCCTTGGCTTTGCTCAGCTCTTGTTTGTTGTGATTGTTTATCATAACTTTTTTTTATAACAGAGGAAGTGTCATTAATAAAGTATTTAGTTGTATTTCGTGCTTTGGGAATCTCCAGTAAATTGTCGCTCATCTTCAGTAATGCCATCTAAACCAAGTAATGTCTCCAACTACCTGAAACTGAATGCAGATTTACTGAGTGGCAAGCATGAGCTGGAGCTTATAGAAGTTCATCAAACTGCACTGCAATTTCAATTATGTTTCCTTCTGCACAGATGCTGCCCACCCTGCTGAGTGTTTATCAAACTTCTGGCACCTGCAGTTCGTTTTCACTTTCAGATTATCTCAAGCTAAATTGCTCGCAGTCATTAAAGCCAAGTTTGTATCTTTCAACAAGGAGGTGCACTTTGGTCAAACCAATGCTGGAATCATTGTAAAGGACCTCACAATTTAATGGAAGCATTAGGGAGAAGAGAGTCCAGAAGCCATGGTGAGAGGGAGAGCTTTACATTTCTCTTCCTGTAGCATCTTGTGAGTGCGTGTGCACGTCAGGGCGCCATCATGACAAGATTTTTGCACCAATCTTTTTGGTGATTGCTCATCGTACAGCATGTCTTAGGCATCTGAAACCTGGCGGAGCCCATCCTTCTCCAGGATTATTTTACGAGGTCGAGTTGCTAGATCAACACTCAACCCAGGCACGGATGGAGAGTGTGCAAGGGAACCGGCCGGATTCGAACTGGGGACCTCTTGGCCTGCAGTCCAGCACCTCTGATGCTGCTACGCCACCATCTTGCTAGTGTTACTCTTTAATTTACTGTTATTTCTCTTCCAGGAATACAAAGAAGCCCTGCTTCCTCTTGGGAGGGAGGGAGAGGGAGAGAGAGAGGGAGGGAGGGGGGAGAGGGGGAGAGGGAGAGAGGGAGAGAGGGAGGGGGGGGAGGGAGGGGGGGGAGAGGGGGAGAGGTCACTTGTCCATAATTTCTGTTGCACCTTCCACTTTAGATCAGGCATTTACCAAAACTTACCTTTGTGACCACCTTCTTTACTTACTGAATCTTTCCTAGGCTAATTTATTCCAAGTGGATTCCAACTAAAATTCCACCTTCACATTTATAATCTACCCATGATCAAAGACTTCAGAACTTATTCATCATTCGTTAGGTTTCTGTTCAGGCTGTATCCTGAAACCCATGCTAAATATTATATATGACACATACAGAGTCTGAAATTGATTGTTAAGGGAATCAGGGATATGGGATTAGAATAAGAAAGTGGAGCTGACGTAAAAGATTAACCATGATCTTATTCAATAATGGGCCAGATAGGTCAAATAGCTTAATCCTCCTATTTGTTACCTTTTCTCTCTAAAAGCAGCACTGACTTTCTCTTTCTTGGAACTCTTTTGTTCCATATTCAACTGCATCATTAACTGCACTGGTACTTTAAAAAAGGACTTCAATTTTTCAGTACATCACAAATTTCAACCACTCTGACTCTGAAGAATCAGACGTCAGCAAAGATCTCAACTTCATCTTTTTATGTCACTCTTGGGGAATTCTGAACCCAATATGATTGAGATCTTCTTTCATCACCTGTTCCTTTTTGCCTATTTATTTGACCTGGAGTCGATAGTTCACCCTTTCTCCTATCTTATCCAGTGACACTCCTACCTCTAGTTTTTACACTGTCTTTTCATCAGCTACTCCTGATAATGACCAATGACAATCTCATATTTTTTAAGCTTCACTTAGTCCAACTTACTGAACTTGCAACAATATATTCACTTGTCCAAGAAGGTCAAGCTTGCAGAGATGGGCAGTGTTCTTATTTTTTAGAAACTATCACGGGCTGAACATCATCCTTCCAACACCACCTCCCACTTCCCTTTGTCCATTAAACTTGAAAGAACATCAGGACATTATTTCCCACTCACCAGCCTCAAATCCAGTGGAACTCTTTCCTCTACAACCTTAACCTCCTTCCAATGATGCATACGTAAGAATATCTAAGTAGAACTATCCTTTCTATCAATTCTTGTCCCACAGAACAATAACTTCAAAGTCAAAAGTCAAAGTAAATTATCAATGTATGGAAATGTTTGATGATGAACTTCAATAAAAAATAAATTACAAAAAAAACAAAATTCATTTTCTTGCAAATACTTACAAGAAAATAAAGAAATGCAATGGAATGGATGGAGCTATTTATTCCATTGCTTGACAACGACTTCTTCAAGGTCATCTACGGAAATAGCTTATTCTTACTTTTAACTTCTCCTTTTTCAAGGTGGATGGGGCTGTGTTGAAGACCCTGACCTAGAGCTACCCTCAAACTTCAATTCTTGACGGTGATGGGACCGACTCCCAGTGCTCACCAACTGCTCGTTTTCCCGATGTCCCAAGGACACAGCCAAGAAGACAAGCGCGTCTTAGGGGTTCCGAGGCTTTGCAGCCCTGTAAGTGAGCCGATTCTAGGTCATTGCTGCCAAATGAATATGGGAACAGTGTATTAGCTTTTAGGGGCTCTGTACTCAGTGAATCGCATTCGCATTCTCTCTTTCTCTCTCTCGTCAGTGGGGGGGAGTTTGTTAACAATTCTCGCACTGGAGAACTCAGAAAAAAGTGATGCAGCAGATTTTGACACTGTAAATCAGCAAGTTGTTTTGTTTGTGTCTCCACTCTTCCTGAGTGACACCTCTCTTCCCCTTTATTAGGGAGAGAGAGAACATGTGGTATGTCAAGTTGTCAGGTGAATGATTAGTTTTTGTTGTACTGCAGATCATGGTCCTCCTTGGGGACTTTGCTATTGCTTGCTGGGTGGGTGGAGGGTGCTGATGCTTTTACTGAAGAAGGTGGTGGAGGGGTGGGTGAATGCTTTGCTGCTGCTTGAGCATGGCGGGGTAGGGGGGCTTTGGGTGTTGTAATGTGAGTATTATTAAAAGTAAGTTAATACTAATCGGGAAGCTGTTGGTAAAGAGGCTGGTTCCGGAGTTGGCGGGGTTTTTACTCCCGGTATGCATTGTATATAGTTCCTCCACCCAGGCCGCACGAGGTACCTGGAAGCCTCTGTATTGTAAATATCAATTGCCATCCCAGATAAAGATGCTCTTTTGGCCACAAAATTGTTGAGTGGTCCTTTTATAAAGTAGAAGTTAGCACGTATTTTTGACGACGAGGTGAACTGGTTTTGTGGACGTGTCGGCATGTTTCGAACGGGAGCTGTGTGCGGACGAGGAGCCGCACATTCAGATGGTTACGTTCAGGTCTATCAGTGAGTTGGCAGAGTGAACCGAGGAGTGGCCGGAGTATGAGGAAAGGTTGGGACACTTTTTCTGTGCTAATGGCATTACTGTGGAGGCTAAGAAGCACTCTATTCTCCTGAGTGTGTGTGGGCAAAGGTTTACAAGTTGATAAGGAACTTAGCCACACCATGGAAACCGGGAGAAATTCCATATGACAAACTGGTCAGGCTTGTGGGGAACCACCACAATCCGAAACCTTCGGTGATAGTCCAACGGTTCAAGTTTCACAGCCTTGTCCAGAAGCCAGGTCAGTCTGTGGGTGATTTTGTGGCCGAGCTTCGGCAGCTGTCGGAGCATTGCGATTTCGAAGCAGGGTTGGATGACATACTCCGTGATAGATTAGTATGCAGCATTAATAATGACACCGTACAACGCCACTTGTTGGGGGAAACCTCACTGTTGACTTTCAAGAAAGCTCTAGAGATTGCCCAAGGCATGGAGATGGCTGCTAATAATGCCAAGGATATCCAGAAAGGACATGGGGGTGGGGGGGGGGGGGTCATAGTCGACAGCAGTGCACCAGGTCAGGAGGGAGACTGGTAAACAGGCAAAGCGGGTGGAATGTTTTCTGTGTGGAGGGACGCAGTGTGCAAATGTTTGTAAATTCAAAGATGCTGTCTGCCTGCTTGTAGCAAAAAGGGACATTTAGCTAAAAAGTGCAGGAGCTTAAAGGGTAATGTTAAGCCTGGGCAGGGGAAAGATCAACAGGCTCAGGCAGCCACACACCACCTAGAAGAAGCATGTTTGGGGTGGAAATGGATGAGGAACCTCCTGAACCATATTATGCCACTGTTACTGTCAGGGGAAAGGACAACGGACTTTTTGCTGCAGGGGACTCCGCATGTAGCAGTGTAACTTGATGATATTTTGATCATCTGGCTAACTTAGAACAGGTGCTGAAGAGACTCTCAGATGCAGGGCTGCGATTGAAATGCAGAAAATGTGTTCCTGGCTCTGAGTGTGACCTACCTGAGACACAAGATTACAGCTGAGGGGCTTTGCCCGGTGGAGGACAAAGTGAGAGCTATCAAGGAGGCCCCAAGCCCCAAGAGCATCACCGAACTCAGATCATTTTTGGGCACGGTGAATTATTATGGCAAGTTTCTTCCGGACCTCTCAAAGGCTTTGGCCACACTGTGTAAGCTGCTTCACAATGACACTAAGTGGCGGTGGGGTGAAGAGCAAGAGGAAGCTTTCAAGGAAGTGAAAGAACTCCTCCACTCAGCGAAGCTGCTCGTTCACTATGACCCAGACAAGGAGATCACCCTTTCATGCGACGCTTCACCCTATGGAGTCAGGGCAGTTCTCTCACACGTAATGGAGGACCATTCAGAGAAGCCTATTGGTTTTGCTTCACATACCCTGACGGCTGCTGAGAAGGGATATTCACAACTAGACAAAGAAGGTCTGGCCTTTGTTTTTGCGGTCAAACGCTTCCATCAGTATCTCTATGGGCGTGTATTCACAATTTATACGGCCCATAAACCACTGATGAGCCTTTTTAGTGAGACCAGATGCATCCCACCACTAGCCTCAGCCAGGATACAGCGTTGGACTCTCACATTGTCAGCCTACCAGTATACTATAGTGTACAGAGCGGGTGGGGATAATGCAAACGCCAATGCGCTGAGTTGACTCCCTTTACCTGAGACACCTGTTACTACGTATGCGCCTCCAGACACTGTGTTTTCATTGGAGGGGTTGTCCGCGACACCTGTAAAGACGACCCAGATCAAGCAATGGACAGAGAGGGACCCAGTCCTGTCTCAAGTCAAGACTTTTCTTTTACAAGGTTGGCCCAGAGTCGTGGAAGGAGAGGAACTGAGACCTTATGCCAAACGCAAGACCGAACTGAGTCTGCAGGATGGTTGCGTTTACTGGGGGGCGAGGGTCATCGTGCCTCCCCCTGGCCATTCACAGATTGTGGAGGAAATTTATGAGACTCATCCAGGGGTGTCTTGAATGAAAAGCCTTGCAAGATCCTACGTCTGGTGGCCAAGAATGGATCAGGATCTGGAGAACAAGGTAAAATCGTGCACGCAATGTCAGACCAATCAGAACATGTCACCACCAGCTCCTTTGCACCCATGGGAGTGGCCAGTCTACCCTTGTTCGAGGCTACATTTGGACTTTGCTGGCCCCTTTATGAGACAGATGTTTCTTGTAATGGTAGATGCACATTCCAAATGGATCGAAGCTCACATCATGAGCAACATCACAGCGCCCTCAACCATAGACAAACTCAGGCAAGTGTTTACAGTCCACGGGTTGGCTAACACTCTGGTCACTGATAATGGCCCGACGTTCACCAGTGAGCTGTTCGGTGAGTTCGTGCGGCAGAATGGCATTCGTCACATTCGGACGGCTCCTTTCCATCCAGCCTCAAACGGTTTGGCTGAGCGGGCTGTTCAGACAGTAAAGGAAGGCCTGAAGCGGATGACAGGGGACTCTCTTAGTACCCGGCTTTCACGTTTCCTGTTTAAATACTGCCTCACTCCACAGACTACGACTGCACGCACTCCAGCAGAGATGCTGATGGGGTGTAGGCCCAAGTCAAGATTGGACCTGCTGTGCCCGGACATGAAGGCAAAAGTGGAGAGAAAGCAGGAAAAGCAGAAGGAAGGACATGATCAACATGCGCGAGAGAGATGGTTAAAACCGGATGACAATGTCTATGTGAGAAACAATCAGCAATGGCTACCTGGGGTTATTCTTGAGCAGAGTGGTCCAGTCTTCTATGTTATTCAGCTGACTGATGGGCAGGTTTTCCGTAGACATCAGGACCATGTGCACCTGCGTCATGATACAGGCTCAGAGGAGACAGTTCCATGGAGTTTCCAATGGTGAGACAGACTACTGGGGAAGCATGTCCACCAGTGACTTTGCTAGAGGGAGAGATGCTGGCAGAGGGGGCAGAGTCCCCTGAAGAGGATGGACATTCTCACACGAACACAGACCCCTCTCATGCCCCCAACACCAGATCCACCCAAAACATCCTCACCAGCGGTGCCTGCTGGGTCACCAGGGGTAGTGCATAGATCGCAGCACCCTCGCAAACCACCTGACAGTCTGAATCTTTGATTGGATAGGTTTTTTTGTTGTTAGATTGAATGTTGAATTTGCCACTTTTTTTTAAAAAAAGGTGTTTTTGTATTGGTAACCTATTGCTAATGATACCACTCTTTTTATTTCCCAGTTCTTCTATATTTGGGGAATGTTCGATTTTAAAGGGGGAAAAGTGTTGTAATGTGAGTATTATTAAAAGTAAGTTAATACCAATCAGGAAGCTGTTGGTAAAGAGGCTGGTTCTGGTTTTGGTGAGTTTTTACTTCCGGTGTGCATTGTATGTAATTCCACCACCCATGCCACACGAGGTACCGGAAAGTCTCTGTATTGTAAATATCATTTGCCGTCCGAGATAAAGATGTTCTTTTGGCCATAAAATTGTCGAGTGGTCCTTTTGTAAAGTAGAAGTTACCACATTGGGGCTCCAACATTTTTTTTTTTACTTTCACTCATTCTTCTGTTTTTGTGGATCTCTGTGAAGAACAAGAATTTCAGGTCGTATATTGTATACACTTTCTGATTAAATGGAACTATTGAATTTCTGAAAAACTATGCATAAACAAAGAATAACAAACAACCAATGTGCAAAAGAGGACAAATTGTGCAAATTAAAAAAATCAATAATACTGAAAACATGAGTTGTAGAATCCTTGAAAGTGAGTCTGTAGATCGTGGAGTCAGTTCAGAGTTGTGGTGAGTGAAGTTATCCACACCAGTTCAGGAGCCTAATGGTTGTAGGTTCCTGAACCTAGTGGTGTGGGACCTAAGGCTCCTGTGCCTCCTGCCTAGTGGCAGTAGTGACAAGAGGGCATGGCCTGGATGGTGGGAGTCCTTTATGACAGATGCTGCTCTCTTGTGCCAGCACTCCATGTAAATGTGCTCATTGGTGGGCTGTATACACCACTTCATGTGAGACTTTTCTGTCCTGGGCATTGGTGTTTCCACACCAAGTGGTGATGCAACTAGTCAGGATACTCACCACTGTACATCTATAGAAGTTTGTTATCAAAGGTATTTATCTTGTCTATTCTTTCTTCCCTCATCATGACTCTTCCCAAATACACTCCTAAGAGCTCTACAGTTCTCTGCCATGGCTTCCAATTTTCTGGACCAAAGAGGCTCATTCTCACTGTGGAAGTCCAATCCCAATGGACCTCTATCCATTCAAGGATGGCCTGCTGTTCCCTTGAGGAAGGGTCAAGCAGCATAATCCTCCTTTTTTATACTCTTATTTTTCCTCTCTAAAGCAGCACTGAAATTCTCTTTCTCTGAGCTTTCCTGATCCACAATTCCACTGCATCATTCCCTGCACAGGCACTTTAAGAGCGGACTTAAATTTTTCAGGACTTTGCAAATTTCAACCAGGCTAGAATTCTTTCCTTTCACTAACCAGTTCACCACTGCTACCCTCTTTCAGTTAGTTCTTTAACTCTAGTTGCTCCACATCACAGATGTAAATATCAGAATAGAAATGTTTCTAAGGTACCCTTCTCTATGTGTGAGATGTATGGAATGCTTCTTTGTTTCATTCCTTCTCAGGTCACTGCCCCATTTCATTCTGGAACTCCTGATTATTTTGCTGCTTCCTTAAAGTTTCCATCTTCAGCTTCTCTACCTCTGTTTTAGGAGATAAATTGACAACCGGTATTCTCTCAAACCCTGTACTCCCACAGCCATTCCAGTCTGCTTCCTGTGCTTTTCAGCCTTTTTTTTCCTTTTTGCACCTGTTGTAATGATGTCACCTTCCTTACCAGTGCTTCTAAAGTTCCTTACTTGTCATCATCTGTGGTTTCCCCATGATCTCTCAGCTATGAACAGTTCAGTTATTGCTCCTTTCCTCTCTCCCAAGTCCAGGAGAGCATTCCCTCTTTCGATTCCTTACACTGCGCTGTCTCTGCATTCTACAGTAAATTCCATCACCTCCATCTTGTCCAACATGATGCCACATCATCCCACCCTTCAACTTACCTCATTTAGAGGGTGCTCTTTTGGGCCACCTGGGACAATTGTTCCCATTCCACCAATATCCATTCCACTTCTATGTGGCTGATGGAGCAGCTGGGGATGCGTCATCTGCCCTCTTCTCATTGCCCGGAAATCTAATCCTGAAAGAGGTGAAGCTAGGCTTTTCTTATCCTGCTTCCATCTTGCTGTAAGACTCCCAGTCGGATGCAAACCCAGATTAGGTGACAGCATTCAGTACACCTCCAATCATTCGCCAAGTGTGATCCTGACTTTCCAGTTGTGTATCATCTTAATTCCCCATCTAGTCTATCTTTGGATTTTCACACTGTTCCAACTAAATTCAATTAAGAATTGGAGCTCAAGGAACAGAATCTCATCTCCCCCACTGGCACATTAGAGCACTTGAGACTAAACAGAGAATTCAACAATTTCAGGCAGTCAGCCTTATAGTTCGTCTTTCTGGAATTCCGAATTTTCCCTTTCTCTTCTGGTAATTTGAGATTTTGCTTGTCTCTTCCTATTTACACCTGTCAGTCCAATGTTTATCAGACAATAAGTTTGGAGCGGAACTCCTTAAGTCTGGTTTAGAGATGATGAGGATGCTGATCTAATAACATCTAATATTAGACTTGGAAACATTTCAATCTTTGCTGCCAGTGTCCTACTGAGCGTACAAAGCATCATCTCTGTGCTTGCTGATCGAAATTGGCTCTCAGTTAAGCAATAGCTTCCATTTAAGATTTTCAACGGAATTTTCAGTCTCTTCACAACTTTGTGACTTTTTTTTAGCCAGACAATCATCCAAGATATCTGTGTTCTTCCAACTCATGCTGCTTAACAGTCTCCATATTTAATTAGCAGTTGAGGCTTTGACTCCCAAGGCTCAGAGCTTTATACCAAACCTTTCTGCCCCACTACTTCACTTCAATTATTAAATAAACTTGCTAAAACTTATCATTTTGCCTCTCTATGTATCTTGGCATCAAATTTAGTTTCCTAATGCTTCTGTGAAGCACCATGAATTATTTATTAATGTTGCAGGTGCTGTACAAATACAAGCTTGTTTTACAGTCAAATCATGATAATGCTCGACTTGATGGCAATGGATGATTGCTGTGATATTATTCTTTTCCCAGGGTAGAAATGTCTAAGATTAGAGGGTATGCATTTATGCCGAGAGGAATAAATTCTAAAGAGATGTATGGGGCAAGCTCTTTTTTACTCAGAGTGGTGGGTAGCTTTCCCCATAACCTTTGACACCCTGAATAATCAAGAACCTATCAACCTCTGCTTTAAATGTTCTTAGGGATTTAGCCTCTACAACCATCTGTGGCAATGAATTCCACAGATTCAGTACCCTCTAGCTAAAGAAATTCCTCCTCATCTATATTCTGAATGGACGTCCCTCTACTCTGAGGCTATAGCCTCTGGTCCAAGATTCCCCCACCTTAGGAAATATTCTCTTCACATCCACCCTATCTAGGCCTTTCAATGTTCCATAGGTTTCCCCATCATTCTTCTAAATTCTAGCAAGTATAGGCCCAGAGCCATCAAATGCTTTTCACGTGTTAACCCTTTCATTCCTGGAATCATTCTCATGAACCTCCTCTGGACCCTCTCCAATATCCTTTCTTAGATAAGGGGCCCAAAACTGCTCACAATACTCTGTGTGGTCTGACTAATGCCTCATAAAGCCTCAGCATTACATCCTTGCTCTTACATTCTAGTCTTTGTGAAATGAACGCACAACATTCCATTTGCCTTCTGATTCAGCCTCCAAGTTAACAGACACAAAATGCTGGATGAACTCAGCAGGTCAAGCAAAGAGTAAACAGCCAACGTTTTGGACTGAGACCCTGCATTAGGACTGGAAAGAAAGAGAAGTCAGACTAAGAATGTGGGAGGGTGGGGGAGAAAAAGTACAAGGTGGTAGGTGATAGATGAAACTGGGAGAGGGGGAGGGGTGAAGTAAAGATCTGAAAAGTTCATTGGCGGAAGAGATAAAGGACTGGAGAAGCAGGAACCTGATAGGAGAGGGCAGAATACCATGGAAGAAAGGGAACAGGAGGAGAACCAGAGGGAGGTGAAGGGCAGGTAAGAAAATAAGATGAGAGCGGGAAACAGGAATGGGGAATGGTTGAAGGGTGGGGGGGATATACTGGAAGTTAGAGAAATTGATGTTCACACCATCAGGTTGGAGGCTACCCAGAAGGAATACAAGGTGTTGTTCCTCCAAGCCGAGTGCAGCCTTGTCGTGACAGTAGAGGAGGCTATGGACTGATGTGGCATAATGGGAACAGGAAGTAGAATTGAAATGAGTGGCCACCAGGAGATTCCACTTTTTCTGGCAGATGGAGTGAAGGTGCTCAGTGAAGTGGTCTCCAAACTATGTCAGGTCTCATCAACTTACTGGAGGCCAGACCGAGAGCACCAGGTACAGTAGATGACCCCCAACAGACTCATAGGTGAAGTGTCACCTTACCTGGAAGGACTGTTTGGGGCTCTGAATGGTAGTGAGGGAGAGGGTGTAGGGGCAGATGTGGCTCTTGTTCCGTTTGCAAGGGTAAGTAGCAGGAGGGAGATCAATGGAGAAGGTTGTGGACAAGGGAGTTGCTCAGAAAGTGGAAAGTTGGGGGGGGGGGGAGTAAGGCATGGTTGTTGGTGGGATCCCATTGGAGATGGCAAAAGTCACAGAGAATTACATGCTGAACACAAAGGCTAGTGAGGTGCTAGGTGTGGACAAGAGGAATCCTATCCCTGGTGGGGTGGCAGGAGGAGGGGGTGAGGGCAGATGTGCATGAAATGAAAGCGATGTGGCTGAGGGGAGCATTGATGGTGGAGGAAGGGAAGCCCCTTTCTTTGAAGGAGGAGGACATCTCATTAGTTCTGGAATGGAAAAGCCTCATCCTAAGAGCAGATGCAGCGGTAACAGAGGCAAAGTTGATGAAGACAACAAGCTTGACATGGGTACAGACAGCAGTGCCAATGCAGTTGTCGATGTAGCATAGGAAAAGTCAGGGAGTGATGCCAGTGTAGGCTTGGAATGTGGACCGTTCCACATAGCTGAAAAAAGACAGGCACACTCTTAGTCAACCTGCAAGTTGTTATTCAGGATTCCTACACAAGGACTCCCAAGTCCATTTGCACCTCTGGTTTTTGAACTTACTCCCCCTTGTCACATGGTTTGTTAGACTAATTGAGTGGTAGAATTTGGTGGGGGGAGCTACTTGGCAGGATATAGGCATAATAATGTGGGATTAGTGTTAACGTTAGGTGCATGACTCAATGACTATCCCACTGTTTGTTTGAAGATAATGGGAAGGATTCAAAGGGTCATCACATGAGGCATACCTCGAGCATATCTACCTCTACAGTGTTGATATTTAAGGGGGAAGTTTAGATTTGCTGCTGGTCACTATTTTCTGCAGGATATTGATTGCCTAGAAGTGCAATAGATCTTTATTTAAAATGGTCATCATAGTTCATTTTATTTTTACTTTTTGGTTCCCTGTACACTCTGCAAGATAACTAAATGTTTGGTGATATAAATTAAGCCATGGTTCCTCTAGAGTAATAGCTAGGAACTGCTCAAACTGTAATTGTAAGATTATTCCAGTTGTTGTGTGAAAGACTTTTGAGAATTGCTTTGCACTTGAGGGCAAAGACATGTACTTCTATGAGCAGGCATTTTTTTTGCAAGTTTCCATAACCTGTTCCAAAATATAATTGCTGGAATTAGAATTACTGGTTTCGGGATCAGACACACTACAATGAAATGGTGGGGGGGGGGTGGCGGAGGGGGGGAGGATAAGAAGGTTTTTCTCATTTTTTTGATTGCATGGTGAAAGTGCAGAGCTGTAGTGAATTCGTGTGTTTACCCGTAAAATTTGTTTCATGTTTGCTCAGCAGTATTGTCTAATGTTGCTTTCACTTAGTGTAGTTTGCAATACCAGAAAAAAAAATTCCTTGTAACTTCATCCCATACTGATTGGTATGGGATAAAGATAGGGAGCTGATCGGTTAAGATGTCTTAAAAGCTGTGATGCTAAAGAATTTACTTTCCTTTGCTGGAAATCCCTGCCTGGTGTTTCAACTTAATAGGATAATTTAAAGAAAACAAAAGTAGAAGACTTGCAGTTTAATAATGTAATCGCATGAAACTGAGGACAGCACAGTGAGTCGACCCTACTTTCAAATTCCATTTTGCAACACAATTTTTATACTATGATTTAGTATTAACAACACTTTAAGTTGTTAATAGGAAACCACAGTGTAAACATTCTGTTGCATAGTGGAACTGATTTGATTTAAAGTTCACAATTGACAAGAAAATTGCTCACAAAAGCAGGCTCATATTTCCACATCATAGAATCTGAGAGTTTTGAAAATATGAAGTACTTTAAATGGACATTATCATGGTGATAGCAAACTTTTACCCATTTGTGCTGGCTGTCTAGACATGGCCACCACCGGCTCAAAGAGAACATAATATTTAAACAGGGATTCCATGAAGTTAAAACTCGTTAATTGTAATTTAATTAAACAAAAGACTGTCCCATTTGTACTGAGTGACATAACTTGTTCCTTTTAACTTTCATCTATGTGAAGTCCACAAAAGATTCCAATATACTACCATCTACCAAACGTGCTGTCCCAGCCTGCTTACCAGCCAGGTCTACAAATGATCTAGTAAACATCTCTGAGGCATAGGTTTAACATCAACATCTTGCTGGCTGCCTGAAAATATGTCTCATTCTTTGTGGATTACTTCCAGCATGCCAGATACTTCCATCAGAACTGAAGGGTTTCTCAACTTATAGTATGGGCTGGACAGCTGATTTAGAAAAAGCAAAAGGTGGTGGTGTGTGTTTCATGATAAACCCTTGGTGGAGCTCCAATATGGTGGTTTTGTCAAACTCGTGATTCCCTGACCTTGAACACCTAATGGTCAAATGCCATCCTTTCTACTTACCTAAGGAGTTCTCCTCCATAATCCTGACTGCAGTCTACTGCACCAACCTTGATCGCCGGGCACTGCAGAGAGTGGTACAGACAGTCCAGTGCATCTGCGGATGCGAACTTCCCTCTATTGAGGACATTTATAGCAGCAGGTACAGAAGGGAGGCCTGGAAGATCATTATAGACACCAGTCAGCCCAACCATAAACTATTTCAGTTGTTTCCATCTGGCAAATGCTACTGCAACATTAAAGCCAGGACCAACAGGCTACAGGACAGCCTCTTTCTACGAGACAATAGACTTTTAAATTCACCTCTGTACATTGCAATGGAGTCGTGACACAAAGATTTTTACTCCCTCACATTGTGGGATGGATGTAAGACCTAAATAAATTCTAATTCTACATACCAACAACTGCTGACTAGAATCAAATGCTTGAGATACTACATGATGCCATCTCCAAACAAGAAACAGTCCATCCTGATGGATTTCATAGTCAGGGATTTCAACTGTGCTTCTTTGAGGTCAACCCTGCCCAATTACTATCAACATATAACCTGCAGCAACAGAGGTTCCATCACGCTAGACCACTGTTATACTAAGATGAGGAATGCCTACTGTTCCATGCACAAACTGCATTTCAGTAAATCTGATCACTTGGCTGTTCTCCTTTCTGCATACAGACAGAGGCTAAAGTGCAAAGCTCCCGAGATTAGAACAACAAAAAGGTGGTCGCAGGAGTCAGAGGAGCAGACACAGGATTGCCTTGAGTTGGTGGGCTGGGCTGTGTTCAAGTATTCATCCATGCATCTCAATAAATACACCAAGGTTGTTACAGGCTTTATTAAAACAATTGTAGACAAGTGTGTCCCTACAAAATCATTCATAGTCTTCCCCAATCAGAAGCCCTAGATGAACCATGAGATCTGCAATCAGCTGAGGGACAGATGCAAGGCATTCAAGTCTGATGACCAAGAAAGTTGCAAGATGTCCAGGTATGATCTCTGGAAAGCCATTTCACGGGCAAAGTGGCAATTCCAGACTAAACTTGAAACAATGAAGGATGCTCGACAGTTGTGGCAGGGTTTGAATACCATCAGCTCTTACAAAGTTAATCAAACGGCATAGACAACAATAGCATTTTGCTTCCAGGTGAGCTCAATGCCTTCTATGCTCGCTTTGACCATCAAAACATGAAGGAACCATCACAAACTCCCACAGCCCCCGATAATCCTGTGATTTCAGTCTAAGGCGGATGTGCGAGCAGCCTTCAGGACTGTGAACACATAAAAAGTATCTGGTCCAGACAGGGTACCTGCACTCATCAACTGGCTGGTGTGTTCACTGAGATCTTTAACCTCGCACTTCAGTAATCTGAGGTACCCACCTGCTTCAAGCAGGTTTCAATTATACTGATGCCCAAGAAATCGAGGTAACCTGCCTCAACGACTATTGTGCAAGAACATTTACATCCAGTGATGAAATGTTATGAGAGGCTGTTGATGAAACATATCATCTCCTGCCTGAGAAGAGACTTATATCTGCTCCAATTTGCCTACTGAAGCAACAGATCCACAGCAGGTGCTATCTCTTCACTCAAACCTGGAACATCTGGACAGCAAGTCAAGTCAACTTTTATTGTCATTTCGACCATAACTGCTGGTACAGTGCATAGTAAAAATGAGACAACGTTTTTCAGGACCATGGTGTTACATGACAGTACAAAAAACTAGACTGAACTACATAATAAAAAAAGAGAAAGCTATACTAGACTACAGACCTACACTGGACTGCATAAAGTGCACAAAAACAGTGCAGGCATTACAATAAATAATAAGCAGGACAGTAGGGCAAGGTGTCAGTCCAGGCTTCGGGTATTGAGGAGTCTGATAACTTGGGGGAAGAAACTGTTACATAGTCTGGTTGTGAGAGATTGAGTGCTTTGGAGCCTTTTCCCAGACGGCAGGAGGGAGAAGAGATTGTATGAGGGGTGCATGGGGTCCTTCATAATGCGGTTTCCTTTGCGGATGCAGCGTGTAGTGTAAGTGTCCCTGATGGCAGGAAGAGAGACCCCGATGATCTTCTCAGCTAACCTCACTATCCGCTGCAGGGTCTTGTGATCTGATGAGCAAAGGCACATAAACAAGGATGCTCTTTATCAACTACAGCTCGGCATTCAACACCACCATTCCTTCAAATTTAATCAATAAGCTTCAAGACCTTGGCCTCAATACCTCCTTATGCAATTGGATCCTGGATTCCCTCACTTGCAGACCCCAGTCAGTTTGGACTGGCAACAATATCTCATCTATAATCTCCTTCAGCACAGGTGCACCACAAAACTGTTTGCTTAGCCCCATTCTCTACTCACTTTACTTGTGTGACTGTGTAGATAAGCACAGCTCCAATGCCATATGCAAGTTTGCCAATGATACCACTGTTGTAGGATGAATCAAAGGTGATAACAAAAATCAGCATATAGGAAGGAGATTGAAAATCTGGCCAAGTGGTGTCATAACAGTAAACTCTTACTCAATGTCAGCAAGACCAAGGAGCTGATGATTGACTTTAGGAGGAAGAAATCAAAGGTCTGTAGGCCAGTTCTTATCGGAGGATCAGAGGTGAAGAGGGTCAGCAACTTTAAATTCCTCAGTGGTATTATTGCAGAGAACTTGTTCTGGGCTTAACACACAAGTGCAATTATTTTTATCACTAATTTTTATTGCAACACCACCAAATTACATTCAATACAACCAGTTGCCGATTACATTTTGACTGTTTAACCCAGCCACACCACAACCTTCATCACCATTCCCCCTCCACCCCTCAATCCTCTTCCTCATCCCCAGCCCCCTCTCCCCTCCACCAACCAACTGAATAGTAGTGCAGACACAGACAGGGCATTCCTATTTTAACAGAAGATCTTTTAAGTTAGATATCAGATTTGTCCACATTAAGATAGTGTTTGGTCGTGCATCATTTACTCTTGCTGATGATATTTCCAGGTAAGAAATGTCCAAAAAGCTCTGAAGCCAGTGAGTACTTGAAATATCATGAGGAGGTTCCTAACGCTGGACGACAATCTTCTTAGCTGCAGTCAGGCCCGCCAGCCAGACTTCGTGTGTTTTTTACCGTAAGGGAAAGGTGGGAGTCATCATTTAGAAGATGTACAGCGGGGACGCAAGTGCAATTATGAAGCGTATCAGTGCCTTTATTTCCTTAAGAGTCTGCAAAGACAGTGTGACATCTAAAATTCTGACAAACTTCTATAGATGTGTAGTGGAGTGAATATTGACTGGCTGCTTCACAACCTGGTATGGAAACACCAATGCCCTTCAACAGAAAATCCTATTAAAAATAGTGGATACAAATCTTTTCCAACTTCTTAAATAGTGGATACAGTCCAGTCCATCTTGGGTAAAGCCCTCCCCACCATTGAGCACATCTACATGAAGCGTTGTTGCAGGAAAGCATCATTCATGATCAGGCATTCTCACCACTCATCAAGTTGGTGCTATCAGAAGGGTACAGGAGCCTCCGGACTCACCACCAGGTTCAGGAACAATTATTAACCCTCAGCCATCAGGCTCTTGAACCAAAGTGGAATATTTCACTTGCCCCATCATGGAAATGATCCAGCTGTGGACTCACTTTCAAGGGACTCTTCATCTCATGTGCTCAATATTTATTATTATTTCATTCTCTTTGTATTTGCACAGTTTGTTGTCTTTTGCACACTGGTTGAACATCTAAGTTGGTGCAGTCTTTAATTTATTCTGCATTGGTTATTATTCTATAGATTTATTGAGTATGCCTGCAAGAAAATATATCTCACTCATTTATGGTGACATATATGCACTTTGATAATAATGGCAAATGAAAATCAGGTATATTGCATATGCCAACTAGACAGTAGAGGTGGGATCCCAATTTCAATATGTTAATCAGCTAATGAGAGATATTAATATGTGCTTTGACATTTAATTTTGGCTCCACTGCTTTCCTAAACTTCCTGGAACTTGTTTGCATGGAATATGAAAGGCAATGGTAGATCAGGAGCTGAAACCATGACACATCTGATTTCTCACCTTCCTTACTGGACTGTACTAGCACATTAGTTTGTGCAGTTACAAGGTTACTTTACACACTTCGGAGGAGGCTTCAATTTCTTGATGCATTTACCTACACTTTGAAAGTCTGACCTATCAGATTAGCACAAGTGCTACTTCTACAGACAGACAGACATACTTTATTGATCCCGAGGGAAATTGGGTTTTATTACAGTCGCACCAACCAAGAATAGTGTAGAAATATAGCAATATAAAACCATGAATAATTAAATAATAAGTAAATTATGCCAAGTGGAAATAAGTCCAGGGCCAGCCTATTGGCTCAGGGTGTCGGACACTCCGAGGGAGGAGTTGTAAAGTTTGATGGCCACAGGAAGGAATGACTTCCTATGACGCTCAGTGTTGCATCTCGGTGGAATGAGTCTCTGGCTGAATGAACTCCTGTGCCTAACCAGTACATTATGGAGTGGATGGGAGTCATTGTCCAAGATGGCATGCAACTTGGACAGCATCCTCTTTTCAGACACCACCATCAGAGAGTCCAGTTCCGCTCCCACAACATCACTAGCCTTACGAATGAGTTTGTTGATTCTGTGGGTGTCTGCTACCCTCAGCCTGCTGCCCCAGCACACAACAGCAAACATGATAGCACTGGCCACCACAGACTCGTAGAACATCCTCAGCATCCGGCAGATGTTAAAGGGCCTCAGTCTCCTCAGGAAGTAGAGACGGCTCTGACTCTTCTTGTAGAAGAGTCATACACCACGTTGTCATACAAGCACGACAAGCTCATCGGCAAGGCAAGGAACAGCACCAATACTAACAATAGTCTCTGCTGAAGACTTGCAGATCCATTGGAGGTTTAAGGGCCTGTAGATAATGAGAATAAATCTAGGACACAGGTTCTTGAGAAGGAACACAGCAGAGGCAAAGTATAAACTACCTCAATTTCCAGAGCACAATATTGCAGAAGGCTTGGTATGTCACAGAAGATGATCTCATAGTCCGTGTGACTTAGTACATAAAAACAGTACAGCACAGGAAAAGGTCTTTCAAGCCCACACTCTCTGTGCTAATGCCAATCCAAACTAATTCCATTCACTTGCATATGGTTCATAAATGTGAAACATAACTTTTTTTTGCTAATGATTTCACAAATTCTAAATGCCGTTAAGAAAAAAAATGCTTATTTTACTTTTCTGGTCAGTTTACCTCAGGTACAGGATATCATTGATGGCATACACGTAGTAATTAAAGCATCAGAATCGTCCAGGAACTACAAGGATTTCCAAAGCATGGATGTACAGCTCTCCCATGAGTTCCCATAATGCCTTTGTTTTACAATGGCCTATTATCTCTAATTCACACTTGGGAAATATTCTTGGTTAAATAAGATTCAGGAGCACAAGGAATGTGGTCCATGAGTGATATACCACCAGATGTGTGGCAAAATAAGCTATGAACAAACAATGGTAGAGGCAAGGTTCAATGGTTCCATTTAATATCAGAGAATGTATACAGTATACAACCTGAAATTCTTACTCTTCACAGACATCCACAAAACAGAAAACCCCCAAAGAATGAATGACAGTAAAACATTAGAACCCAAAAATCCCCTCTCCACCATCTCACACTCAAGCAGCAGCAAAGCATAAACCCTCCCCACTCCCCAACTTATTTCAGCAGGAGGCTTCAGCACCCAAGCGAGCAGTAGCAAAGCCCCCAAAGAGAGAGCATGACCTGCAGTCCAACTAAAACTTATTCTTCACTCAACAATTCAACGCACCACAGGCTCTCTGTCCCTAACAAGGGACAGAGAAGTGTCACCCCTTTTCGACAGCGAGGGGGGAAGAGCAACAAAACAAAGCAGCTTGTTGATTACGATGTTATGGTCAGCCGCATTGTTTTTATTCTGAGTTCTCTGACTGGCAAATCGGCAGCCTACTCTCCCCCACCATCAAGAGGAAGAGAGAGGGAGATTGATTGCCCAAGTGTAGAGGCCTCCGACAGCTAATCCGCTGTATACGATATTCTGTTTCTCCCGCGATGTCTCATCTGGTGACACCGGCATGGAATTAGTTCGTCCACAGGGCCGCAGGGCCTTACCCTGAAGGCAAGTGTCTTCCAGGCTGCATCCTGAGGATATCAAAAAGCAGCCGGTCACAACCTTCATCATAAAGAACCACAGTTTGAATACAGCTGTGGATCAGACTCCAACAGAACCACATCCACCTTGAAAAGGAAATTTAAGAAAACAAAGGGGAAGAAATTAAGCTGTTTCGCAGATGAGCTTGAAGAAACCGCCCTCTGGCGATATCAGTTAATGTCTTTTTATTCATGATTCCACACCTATTCAGAGGCAATCAAGGTTAGGCAACAGGTTTAAAAGAATACTCTCGATATGGGCTGTAACAATGCAATTTATGTTTGAAATGGGGACCTCCAAACTCAAAGTGTGCTGGGATCACTGCTGATACTGTCTTGGAAATATTATGTTTTTCTTTGCTCTCAAAGTACAGAAGGAAGATTCACCTTAGCAGAGTTTGGAGAAGCCAATGTCTGTTGACATTTCCATTCAGTGAAATCCTAGCTGCCAGCCTAATGGCCCCCACAAGGCAACAAGTGAATCAGTTAATGCACACTTTGCCCGAGTCCTATGTTAGAGCTGCCTTAGGGATAATGAGGAATTCAAGAAGACCCTGTAGGAAATAAAACATATGAATGAGTTTGGCCCGAGGCAAAAATTTTAAAGTTACACACTCATAAGAGTCACCGTGTATAGCAAGTTGGCATAATTGAATGAAGTATTTCAGGTGATTGCCAGCAACCTGTTACTATAGAGTGATATATTCCACTCAATCCTTACAATCCCCAGCAATATAGCCAGCTGGAAATCAACCCAATTCCTCATAAGCACCAGAATTCATTCAGAAACTTGGCTACCAATGCAATGCTGACTCCTTAACACATCTGCTTGATTTTTCCCACTATGAACCCTTTTGGGGATTTAGAACATCTATGATCAGAAGTGAAGAATGCACAGACTGCTTTGTGGAATTGTCTTATATCAGTAAGTAACATTAGGTTACAGAGAGATTACAGAGTGAGTGAATGAATTAATTATTAACTCTTTCTGAGATGCCATGATGGACAGGTAGCACAAGTTGCAAATCGGACTCAAAGTGTGACAAACCTGGAACGTTCGGGAACTGGAAAAGAAACTGGAGATAATGAAAATCCGAAATAAAAGCAGAAAATGCTGAAAACAGTCAGCAGATCAGGCAGCATCTGTGAGAAGTATACCAAGGTTTATATTTTACATTGAAAATGTTCATCAAAATGTTCAGGGTTGACTGAAGCATAAGCGTTCCAGGAGTTGTCAATATTTGTTGGAGCAGACAGACAATAGTTTAACAGTACTAGATCAGTTTTCTTTTGCTTTCATTCAAATATTTTAACCAGATGTAATTTTCATGCAACACACACAAAATGCTGGTGGAACACAGCAGGCCAGGCAGCATCTATAGGGAGAAGACCTGACGACATTCCTCCCCTCCACCTTTCTTTCTCCCTAGGCTTCCCGTCCATGATCCTTCCCCCTTCTCCAGCTCTGTATCCCTTTTCCCAATCACCCTTTCTGGCTCTCTGCTTCAACCCACCCCCTCCGGTCTTCTCCTATCATTTCGCATTTCCCCCTCCCACTTTCAAATCTCTCACTATCTTTCCTTTCAGTTAGTCCTGATGAAGGGTCTTGGCCCGAAACGTCGGCAGTGCTTCTCCCTATAGATGCTGCCTGGCCTGCTTTGTTCCACCAGCATTTTGTGTGTGTTGCTTGAATTTCTACCATCTGCAGATTTCCTCGTGTTTGTAATTTTCATTTGTAATTGGAAGCATCCACTTCTCCTCCAAACAGTGTTCATTTACAGATATAAAACAGCACTTTTACAAGTCAGCAAAATCTTCAGGATTGAGAATTAGGAGTTCGACAAGATGTCAGACTTGCTAGTAAGTTACAGATAGGAGATAATTGTGTCTCTTAAAGTGAGAGAAAAGCCAAAGAGCAAATGTCATCATTCATGTAACCATGGTCTCACCTGGAATCAAGATTCAAGTGGAATAAGTAACCCAGCTGCCAAAGGCAATATGTCTTAATAAGACCATAAAACATTGTAGCAGACTTAGGCCATTTAGCCCATCAAGTCTGCTCCATCATGGCCAATTTATTTTCCCTTTTAACCCCATTCTGCAGCTTTCTCCCTGTAATATTTAATGCCCTTATCAAGAACCTATCAGACTCAGCTTTAAATATACCTGGCAACACGAGTGACTCTGCAGATGCTGGAAATAAATAAAAACACAAAATGCTGGCAGAACTCAGCAGGCCAGACAGCATCTATGGGAGGAGGTAATAACGACATTTCAGGCTGAAACCCTTCATCAGGAGTGAACCCTTCTTCTGCTGAATTCTGCCAGCATTTTGTGTTTTTTATTTAAATATACCTAATCACTTAGCTTCCACAGATATCTATGGTGATGAATTCCACAGATTTACCACCCTCTAGCTAAATAAGTGTTTCCTCATCTCTGTTTCAAAGGGATATTCTTCTATCCTGAGACTCTCGCTCTATTGGAAACATCCATCTAGACTTTTCAATATTCAATATATTTCAATGAGGAATTCCTCATTCTTCAAAACTCCAGTGAGAACAGACCCAGAGACAACAAATGCTCCTCCTTTCATTCCCGGAATCATTCTTGTAAACTTCCTTTGGACCTTCTCCAATGCCAGCACATCCTTTCTAAGGTATGGGGCCCAAAACTGTTCAAAATACTCCAAATGTGGTTTATATAAGACCTCATAAGGTCTCAGCATTATATCCTTGTTTTCATATTTCAGTCCTCTAGAAATAAATGCTAACATTGCATTTGTCTTCCTTACTACCAACTCAACTTGCAAAGTAATCTTTCAGGAATTTTCCACTAGGACTTTTAAGTCATCTTGCAACTCTGATGTTTGAATTTGCTCCCTATTTTGAAACTAACCTATATTCCTCTAACAACATGCACATTTCTCTACATTATATTCCACCTAGCATTTTTTGCTCATTCTCTTAATCTGTGGAAGTCCTTCTGCATATTCTCCACTTCCTTATCACTACTAACCCCTCCACTGACCTTTGTATAATTCACAAACTTGGCCACAAAATCATCAATTCCATTGTCCAGATCATTAGCATAGAACATGAAAAGTAGCAGACCTAAATCTAACTCATGTGGAACACCATTGGCAGCCAACTGGAAAAGGCTATCTTTATTCCTTGCTTGCTTGCTTGCTTTCTGTCTGTCAGTCAGTCTATCTTCTGTTCATGTTCATACCTTTCTTGCATTTCCATGGGCTTTGATCTTGCTTAGCAGTCTTGCATGAGACACCTTGTCAAAGGTCTTCTGAAAATTCAAGTAAACAACATATACTGACTTTTGTTTGTCTAAAATTCTCAAGACATTATGGTCTACATAGCAGAAAAGGTTAGGAACCAACTATACTTTATTAATAAGTGCTAGATTGTATTCAGGAACATTGTTAACCAATGCAATCAAGACTTTAATCTATCCAATAGACTCTAATGCTTGTAAGTTGTCAATTGACGGGGATTTATTTGTCACCTGGCTTTCCAAATTAGTAGTTGGTGTTACTGATCTCCACTATAATCATATTGTCAGTGTCTTTGTTTCTGTTTAATTACAATTTCACTGCTTAATTATCTTTACAACCCCTGTTATTTAGTTTAAGTAACTTTGTCTATTAATGTGTTATTCAAACTACTAGATTGCTCAGGCTACATTTATTTATATTGATTAATTGCTCATCTACCCAGTATTTAAACATAAGTGGAGAATTTGCTGTTGGTTCTTGGACTGCTTCCATTTTGATTCAGAAGCTTTAACTCATTCATTCTATTAGATATCAAAGTCCCAGCTATGAGATGCTTCCACATTTCAATTCACTTTTTATGTACAGAACACAGTAAAGCCTAAGTGGTTTCAGAATGAAAAGTTACGTAAGTATGTTGAGATTTTGCCCAGCTCCTCAACATGAATTTGGCTATATATTGAAAACAAGTTTTCTCCTATTTATTTAAGATTCAAATCTCTCATGATTTTTGTTGAACAGTATTAGATTGGGATTAATTTGATGCTTTCAGATATGTGTATTTACACTCTAAGCCTGCTACAAAATTGCATAATGGATATGATTGTGAAATCAGAAGTCATTCAGCATTCATACAGTCAGGAGCCTGTGAGGTGGTTTTAAAAGAAACATCTAAAAATGTTACTACCATTTTTAATAAAATTATTAAATAAAGGCAATGAATTACAATTAACAGAAAAACCAAATGTAGTTCTCAAAGATAAATTAACATTAATCAGATATAATCATTACCCCTGAGAAATTAATGCAGATGGCAATATTATCTCCTGAAATTTAAAGTAATTGTGTACAATTATTAAACATTATAGTTCTGCACATTACAAAATGGAACAAATGGAAACATTTAAATGAAACAGTTCCACTTTTTACATAACTAAAAGTTAAACAAAGCTCTCAATCGCAATTTAAACAAATTAGGATTTAAATATCAGGCAGTTCAGGAACTTCAGACTCAAGACATTGGCTCATTGTTAGGAATCCAAGGACACATAAACCAGAAACTTCATGATGAAATAACAACCTTTGATAAAAGAAACACAAATGTAAGCAGCAGCTAACTCGGAAGGAGCTACAGTGGAGCCAGACAGAAAACGAATTATTGCAACACTTAGCAATAGATGTGTTATTTTTGAAAACTTTCCTACGTAAGCAGAACATTATTTTCAGGTTGTATGATTTCAGTGATAGATTGTGAAAGTACTTTTATGGCAAAGGCAGTAAACAGCAAAGGTATAAAGTAGGCATTGAATGAGTGTTTTACTGTATAATGAACTGACTGACAAAAATAATCTTCATATCAAAGGTGTCCTTTATCATGCATCAGGGAAAGTAATGAAATTCTTGAGAAACCATTATATCTTAAGGGAGTCCCTAATAAACACCCTGATCTAGTGAAGATACTGTATCTCACTCTAAGGTTCAGTTTCAGAATCTGGAGAATGGAGATCACACTCACCACCACAACTGCCAGTTCTCATCATAAGGAGACAGTTGACAATTAGACCTAAGACAGTTAGATTCATGGCAATATCAAATCACTGCCACAGTCTTCCAATGCATTCTCCAGAGGATGTAAAGGGATCAAGAAGCAATTCTTCTTTCATATCCCTACTAATCAGCAATATTGGAGGTCAAGACTGAAATATATTTGCACGATATAGACCACCCAGGTGTGCTGTTTACGAAATCATGAGATTGGACTTTCCTTTATAGGATCTTTCAGTGTCCATCCCCGTCAAAAAAAAATAGGGAGGCCTGTGCTGTGGTGCAATGTTGCATGATATAATATTTGGATTCAGAAAAGCCCCATCCATGGCAAAGGCACAACGAAGATTTTAAACTTGTGAAGCCAATTATATGTTTCTAGATGTCTCTGAGATGGAAATTGCAAGAACATAAAATACTATTTATCATCATAAACGTTTTTAAAGTTTTGTTAGAAATCAGTAGATTTGTGAAACTCTTGACAATGAATTGTTCGATTAATTCCCAAATGCAGTTCTATTACATAAATTGTTATTTTAAAATGAAGTGCTCCTATTAAATGTGGGACTTATTTTAACGTTAGTATTCCAATCTCTGTATTGAATAGATTACGCTTTCGGTCCAGTCCAGAGAATCTCAGTGAGTGAGAAAATGATTGCCAGTATATGGATGTTGGCTTGGCATCCATACGTCCAATGCAAATGGTGCACGCTCTCATCTTACAGCTCCACATTATGGTCCTAGTAAGTAACAAACCAAAGTCTGGCCTCAGAATACTAATTTAACATCAGGAGAAGTATTCAAAGTTAAGAATATTTTCATCAATCATAAACCCAGCCCATCAATAAACATGATACAAATTGTGAAAAGCAGTCTTCAAACCCATTAAAATTAGGTTTAAATAAAATATTTTTCTTTGGTCTTAAGAGAGCTGGACCTTTTTCCATGTTGTATACTGAATGGAGCTTTCACTTTTCACCCTCTTCCTTTTGGTATAAAATGTGGTTTAAGTCATTATCCAGAGAGAATGCACCAAAATTATGGCAATACTATGGAATTTTCATTAGGTTAAGCTATGAAGGAATCAGATGTAAAGCATGCTATACTAACTTCCCTGTTTTTTCATCAAGCCAAAAAAAAACTAACCTAAAGATTTATAGCGCTTGTCAAAAAGAATGACTGATGAACAGATGGACTATGTTTTATTCTTCAGCATGTGGAAGTGTAGTCAATATGAAAATTATTATCAAAATTTGTGATGTTGAGATAATCATCCAACATGGCGTCATGGTTGTATAAAGCAAAAGCTTCAACTGTCAAAGAAGCAATCCTGAGGAACTAAAGAATATGGAGATCAAGGTGCTAAAACTCATTCAAACAAACGGCTTCATTTGGTACTAATTTTAAAAACTACTGGAACGGGTTGGCTACTCTGTCCACTAGAATTTTCTGTAGTTATAGTTTGTCAGTATAACCAATGACAGTAATTATAACCAGGCATTTATTGATAGCATCACTTCCAGGTAATGATAACATAAAAAAGGACACAAAAAGTAGTACCAATCTTCATCAGTCTTCATTTTGACAGGTGTCTTAAACCTGTAAGTTAGAATTTTGTTTGGCTTGTTCAAACAGCATTGTGTCATGAAAAATATCTCTTCAAGAAACAGGAGAAATATACTGTCAGAATTCTGCAATGAACCATGGCTGATGGACTTTACATTTCTGGCAGTCCCCAAACATTACTTTGATATTTCTGAGGAAAGAGGGAGGAAGTGATATCAACTTTTCTGCCTTATGCACATATTGGGAAAACCCTTAACTGTTTGGAATCAGTCTGTTTTTGTTCTCCATACGTCTTTCACACATTGCCAATTTAAAAAGAGTTGTGAGTCCAATTCTACTCGACCTACTGCACAGCATGAGGTTGACAAGTCCAAGTTTGTCAATTGTTTCCAAGACGTTTGTTACAGTAACCAGGAGTTTATAACCTGTTGAATTCAGAGTGTTACACTGGAGCTGCACTTGATCTTAAATGTTGAAGATATTATGTCAGCCATCATTTTATTAATATTTAATACATGTTGTCAGTTTTCAGCAGACAAAATATGTGCAAATATATTAACTTAATTTATTTTACAAATGTTTTTACTTTTCCACTAATAAACATCAACAAATGTCTTTTGGTTATTTATAATAACCAAACAAGAAACAGTCCATCCAACGTATTTCAAATCATAGTCAGGGGCTCTAGCAGGCTTGTTTGAAGAAAACCCTGCCCAATTACCATCAGCATATAATCTGCAGAACCAGAAGTTCCAACACATTGGTCCACTTTTACAGTAGGATGAGGAATGCCTACTGTTCCATGCCCAGACTGCACTTTGGTAAAACTGATCACTTGGCTGTCCTTCTTCTACCCACATACAGGCAGAGGCCAAAAAGCAAAGCTCCAGAGATGAGGACAACAAAGAGGTGATCGCAGGAGGCCGAGGAATGGCTATGGGTTTACTTCAAGTTGGCGGGCTAGGTCATGTTCAAGGACTCAACTGCGAATCGGAATGAATACACCACGGTTGTCACAGACTTTATTAAAAACAGTCATAGATGAGTGTGCCCCCACAAAATCATTCAGAGTCTTCCCAATCAAAAGCCCTGGATGAACCATGAGATCCGCAACTGCTGAGGGTCAGATGAGAGGCATTCAAGTCTGGTGACAAGGAAGTTACAAAAGGTCCAAGTATGGGCAAGGTGGTAATTCCAGACTAAACTTGAAACGATGAAGGATGCTCGGCAGCTGTGGCAGGGCTTGTGTTCTTCACCACTTACAAAGTAAAATCAACGGGGCAACAACGGGGCTTTACTCCCAGATGAGTTCATGTTTGACTGTCAAAACATGGAGGAACCATCACAAACTCCTGCAGCGCCTGATGATCCTGTGATTTAAGTCTCTGAGACCGAAGTGTGTGCAGTGTTCGGGAGGGTGAACCCATAAAAAGCATTCGGCTCAGACAGGGTAACTGGCCAAGTACTAAAGACCTGTGCTGATCAACTAGCCTGGGTGCTCCCTAAGATATTTAACCTCTCGCTTTGGCACTCTGAAGTAGCCACCAGCTTCAAGCAGACTTCCCTTATATCAGTGCGGAAGAAGAACTTGGTAACCTGTCTCAATGCCAGCAGCATTTACACCCACAGTGATGAAGTGTTTTGAGGGGTTTCTGATAAAACTTACCAACTCCT
Organism: Hemitrygon akajei; assembly: GCF_048418815.1. Taxonomy (NCBI): domain Eukaryota; kingdom Metazoa; phylum Chordata; class Chondrichthyes; order Myliobatiformes; family Dasyatidae; genus Hemitrygon; species Hemitrygon akajei. Next base: position 40,413,830 of record NC_133131.1, read on the forward strand.
GCCTGAGAAGTGACTTATATTTGCTTCCATTTTGCCTACTAGTGCAATCGATCCACTGTTGACACCATCTCATTGGCTCTTCACTCAACCCTAGAATATCTGGACAACAAAGATGCATATATCAAGATGCTCTTAATCGACTACAGCTCAGCATTCAATGCTATTATCTCCACAAAACTAATAATTAAACTTCATGATCTTGGCCTCTATACCTTTTTGTGCAATAGGATCCTCAATTTCCTCACTTTCAGACCCCAGTCAGTTCAGATTGGCAACAATATCTCCTCCACAATCTCCATTAGCACAGGTGCATCACAGGGCTGTGTGCTTAATGCCCTGTTCTACTCACTTTTACATTTACGACTGTGTGGCCAAGCACAGCCCCAATGCCGGATTCAAGTATGCTGACGACACCACTATTGTAGGCTAAATCAAAAGTTGCATCGATTAACATGTAGGAGGGAGATTGAAAATCTTGCTGAGTGGTGCCATAACTACAACCTCTTATTCAATGTCAGCAAGACCAAGGAGCTGATTATTGACTTCATGGGAAGGAAACCACAGGTCCTTGAGCCAGTCCTCTTCAGAGGATCAGAGGTGGAGAGGGTCAGCAACTCTAAATTCCACAGTGTTATCATTCCAGAGGACCTGGCCTGAGCCCAGCATATAAGTGCAATTATAAAGAAAACACGGCAGTGTCTCTACTTTCTTCAGAGTTTGCGAAGATTCGGAATGACATCTCAAAACTTGACAAACTTCTAAACATGAGTGGTGGAGTGTATATTGACAGGCTGCATCACAGCCTATTATGGAAACACTAATGATCTTGAATGGAAAAGCTCAGTCCATCACGGATAAAGCCCTCCCCACCACTGAGCACATTTACACACAACGTTGTCGCAGGAAAGCAACATCCAACAACAAGAACCCCCACCATGCAGGTCATGCTTTCTTCTCACTGCTGCCATCAGCAAGAACAAAGAGTCAGCATACAAAGAGGAGGTGCAGCGGCTAATGGACTGGGGCAGAGCCAACAACCCGTCCCTGAATGTGAACAAAACAAAAGAGATGGTTGTTGACTTCAGGAGGGCACAGAGCGACCATTTTCCACTGAACATCGACGGCTCCTCGGTAGAGATCGTTAAGAGCACCAATTTTCTTGGGGTTCACCTGGCGGAGAATCTCACCTAGTCCCTCAACACCAGCTCCATAGCAAAGAAAGCCCAGCAGCGTCAATACTTTCTGCGAAGGCTGAGGAAAGTCCATCTCCCACCCCCCATCCTCATCACATTCTGCAGGGGTTGTATTGAGAGCATCTGGAGCAGCTGCATCACTGCCTGGTTCGGAAATTGCACCATCTCGGATCACAAGACCCTGCAGCGGATAGTGAGGTTAGCTGAGAAGATCATCGGGGTCTCTCTTCCCACCATTACAGACATATACACTACATGCTGCATGCGCAAAGCAAACAGCATTATGAAGGACCCCATGCAACCCTCATACAAACTCTTCTCCCTCCTGCCATCTGGGAAAAGGCACTGAAGCATTCGGGCTCTCACGACCAGACTATGTAACAGTTTCTTCCCCCAAGCCATCAGACTCCTCAATACCCAGAGTCTGCCCTCTACCAACTTACTGCCCTCTACTGTTCCTATTGACTTGTTTATTATTTATTGTAATGTCTGCACTATTTTGTGCACTTTATGAAGTCCTGGGTAGGTCTGTAGTCTAGTGTAGCTTTTTCTGTATTGTTTTTACGTAGTTCAGTGTAGTTTTTGTATTGTTTCATGTAGCACCATGGTCCTGAAAAACATTGTTTCATTTTTACTGTGTACTGTACCAGCAGTTATGGTCGAAATGACAATAAAAAGTGATTTGACTTGACTCGAAGAATGTACAGACCCCTCGGGTTCAGGAACTAGGTTCAGGAACAGTTATTACCCTCAACCATCAGGCTCTTGAACCAGAGGGGATAACTTCACTCAACTTCACTTGCCTCATCACTGAACTGTTCCCACAACATATGGACTCACTTTCAAGGACTCTTCATCTCATGTTCTCAACATTTATTGCTTAATTATTATTATTATTACTTTTTTCTTTCCTTTTGTATTTGCACAGTTTGCTGTTTTTTGCACATTGGTTGAACACCCAAGATTCTGCAGTCTTTCATTGATTCTGTTATGGATATTATTCTATTATGGAGTTGTTGAGTATGCCCACAAGAAAATTAATCTCACACTTGTATATGGTGACATATATGTACTTTGATAATAAATTTACTTTGAACTTTGATAAAGATGATACTGCAAGTAAAATGCCTGGAGAAGCAGAAATATCAATGTTTTTAAAAATTGAGGTAGCTCATGACTGATAGTACATTTTGGTAAATGATTATCTAGTAAATGAAATTATATAGTTCTGATTCTACTAGTGAACCTGAGAGTATGAGAATGTGTCTAAACTTTGGCTCGGTTTAATGTGCAAGTATTTAATTAGAAAAGGAAGTGGATTGTGATGGATTATTTTTAATCATGATTATGCCTGACCAAGTGTTCCAATCTTTCAAAGGATGCTTAATAGTTGCAGCTTATGAATACAGCATTCTTCTACAGGATTGGACATCCTTGCCTCATCTGATCTAATTTTATGTCCAAATCCCTTTGAAGATTATCAGTCCGTCTCACTTTCATTCACTTGAAAATACAGATTGGTGTTATTATCAAATAATTAGGTTGTAAGTGTAGTATTCTTCTGCATATCTTTTATGATTTATCTTCAATGAGGAATAAACAATTGTGTACTGGACATTTTCTGACACTGCCGTAGTTATGATTAATAATCTTTACTAGAAGCTCAATTTTGAACCAGAAAGGCTTTGTATTTTTTCTGTATTTTTCTGAATGTTGACATCTGGCCTGTACGATCATCACTTCGAATTGGCTCAGCTACAGCTTTTGAATAGCTGACATCTGGTCAATAGTCCCATTTCCCCTGACAATATTAAAGTGGCCTAGGAAGACCACTCTAAATGCTGTACATAATTTCTCAGATGTGTTTCATTAGCGAGTCTTAAAAGTGCAGTTCCTTTTGTATCTTGAGGAGATCTTTTGCTGGAAAAATCTGCATCACCTATAACTCCAAGCCATATAATGTGATTCCTGAATTCCTTTATTTTTAACTGATGTCAATAATGATATAATGCATCACAAGAAGGTACAGCATATCAGAAGTGCAAGGTTCGTTACCTTGTTGTATATGTTGCTGTTACAATAAGATTGCTTGAAATGTCCATTTGATCTGACAGTTAATCAATAGCAGGATAGAAAACGTTTATGGTCTTGTTTGTACTGTCCTGTTCAGGAAGAAATAATTATATAAAAGCCAGATTGCTGGCTATGAAAAGAAGGCACAGCTAATTGTTTTAGATTGCTAACACAACATGAGGTTGAATCTGCTGTAAAAGACATTTCAGACAGGGTGTACCTTGCTAGTGTTAATGTACAACTCCATGCTGAGAGTTTTTTCCAGTTCATTTGTTTCTTTTCAGTGAAAAGGGGAAAAGGAACTACAAATAGATTCTGGATATTTACTGTATGGATGGAGAAAATAGAAAACTCTTTCAGCTTGCCTTTATTAAAGTGTTTCAGCAAGGCAGCAAATTATTTAAAATATTACTGAAAAACTTGTTAATATCTATTGTTTTGAAGTAATATATCCAGCGTTCTCTTGGTGAAAGACAAGCTGGATTGCGTGCATGTGGACTGATGAGAACTGCTTGTTCATGCCAGTAAAACCCATAACTGTCAATTTACAGGAGATGTCACTCAGGGACATGGGCTTCTCTATATACATTTTTTTGTGACCATATGTGTACTTGCTACTTATGCCTTCTGCTGTGTATGACTGTTGGTATTGTGTTTTGCACCTTGGCACCAGACGAACGCTGGTACATTTGGCTGTTTTCATGGGTATCCATATATTATTGAATGGCTATTAAACTTGAACTTGAAAGTTCTGCATTGACATCGCTGAGATTAAAATTGTTTTTGTTTAGCTACCTTTTTGATTATTGAATGCACGGAATCTGGAAAAGACCAAATATTAAATATTTTTAACAATTACTGGAGAACAGGACCAAAACTACCTCTCATCTATTGCTCATATTAGCTTTTATTTTTGTTTGGTTGATGGGGTATGAGTTTATGGGTGGAAATTGTGGTTTTGTGTTGGGTGAAGTAAAGAATATTGTAGTACACCTGATTCATAACAACCACCTTCTGCTTTCTGTTGCTAACTGATATTCAACTATTTAGCTGCTTTGCTGTTAGCTCCACAAGCAGTATTTTTTCTTGTAAATCTATTCATGAGAAACCATAGAATTCACATGATCTATATCAGCATATTGTTTACCAGATTTTCCTTATCAACCCACTTACTTACATTTCTTAAGGAATTCTAGCAGATTTGTGATGTGTAATCAATTATTTCTAAACCTATGCTGAATGGTCATAGAGTCTTTGCAGCCTTAAGATTTCCATTAATTTTATCTCCAGAAAAACTATAATGAACGTACCCTTCATGGTTAATAGTGAAAGTTTTTCTAGCCATTCTACACTAAGATAGAAACAACTACACAATAGCCTCAGAAGTTTCTAAATAATGCTTTAAGAAAATATACTTATGAAAGAATTAACTTGGATAATTATTTTATAAATAGTTTGTTCATAAATTATTTTGATTTAGAGTATACAAGTCTGGAAATTACTATCATTGCATAACTGAAAAATTAATTTTCTTTTTAACATGTTTACTTTGAGTTGATTAGTGAAGAGAAGACTTTTTGAAAACATTCCACATTCACTTGGTAGCATTCCGTGGAGTAATTTCCAAGCTAATATGCTTAAATTATGCAAAGTGTATTATGTTTAAATTATTAAAATGTAAATTATGCAAAATGGGTCAGCAACTTGAAATTCCTCAGTATTGTCATTTCAGAGGATCTGTCCTGGACCCAGTATGATGGTGCAATTACAAAGAAAGCATAGTAGCACTTATACTTCCTTAGAAGTTTCAAAGATTTGACATGATACCTACAAGGAGCGTTGCAGCAGGAAAACAGCCTCCATCATCAGGGACCCCCCCACCACCCAGGGCATGCTCTCTTCTCACTGTTGCCATCTGGAAGAAGATAGAGGAGGCTCAGCACACACCGCCACCAGGTTCATGAATAATTATTACTCCTCAATCATCAGGCTTTTTAACCAAAGGGATTACTTCACTCATCTTCACTTGTCCCATTTCTGAACGGCCCCACACCTATGGACTCACTTTCAATGACCCTTTGTCTCATGTTCTTGATATTTATTGCTTATTTCTTTATTATTATTATTATTTCTTTCTTTACTTCTTTTATCTTGTGAATTTGCACAGTTTGTTGCCATTTACACACTGGTTGTCCACCCTGCTTATGTGGTCTTTTATTGATCCTATTATGGTTATTGGATTTACTGAGTATGCCCACAAGAAAATTAATCTCAGGGTTGTATATGGTGACATATGTGTGCTTTGACAATAAATTTACTTTGAACTTTGAAAACTTTGACAAACTTCTATAGACATGCAGTGCAGAGTATATTTACTGGCTATATCATAGCCTTGTATGGAAGCACCAATGCTCTAAAACAGAAAATCCTACAAAAATACAGCCCAATTCATCATGGGCAAAGCCTTCCCCACCATTGAGTACAATTACATGGATTGTTGTAGTAGGAAAGCATCATCCATCATTGTGGACCCCACCATCCAAGCCACGTTCTCTTCTTGCTGTTAGCATCAGGAAGAAGGTATAGGAGCTTCAGGACTCACATGACCAGGTTCAGGAAGAGCTATTACCCATCAACCATCAGGTTCTTGAACCAGAGAGGATAACGTCACTAAACTTCACTTGCCCCATCACTAAACTGTTCCCACAACCTATGGGCTTACTTTGAAGAACTCTTCATCTCATGTTTTCCATATTTATTGTTTGTTTATTTATTATAATTTCCTTTAGCATTTGCACAGTTTGTTGTCTTTTGCACATTGGTTGTTTGTCCTTCCTGTTGGGTGTGGTCTTTCATTGATTCTATTGTGTTTTTGGATTTACCGTGTATGCCTAGAAGAAAACAAATCTCAAGGCTGTATATGGTGACATATATGTACATGGTTAATACATTTAATTTGAACTTTGAGCTTGGTTTTGCTAGTAGCTTAACTTATAATGGCATGCACAGGCTAGCAACAAGCATAGTTCTAAGTCAATTTTTCAGTATCCCCTAGAGTACCTTTAAGAGCCATTTCTTAGGCCACACAACAGCTGGTATGAATGAGTATGCTATAAGTGCCACATTCAATATTCATTTGTGCCTCAAAATTGTATTGAAGCGCCTATGTAAAATATGTAGAATTTCATCACAATTAGAGAAAGCAGCAAATGAAACCCCTTTAAAACAGGAACGATAAGTGACTCCATAATATTTTAATACTGGTACAGTATATAGAACCACCAAATTCACATTAATTTGTTGAGAAATTACTTGTATTATATTTTTATTTGAATATTTTGCTATCATTCTTGCATTTTCCAAAATAAATTCCAGGTTGCTACAAAATATGTTTAAAATACAAACCCTGATGGTATGTAGAGAGTATGGGGAGACTAGTACCAGAATAACAGCCCTAGTAGAGTTAAAGATACAAAGGTCCAAATAAATTTGACTACAGGATGTTATCATTTTCGGGATTCATTTTCATCCGGCAGCTGGGCAAACCAACTGCCTTGCTGCCACCCAGGAATGATCTCAGGAAACAATTCACCAAAACATTAATTGGGATTACCATTCAGGAGTGGAGTGTCACAAAATGCAAAATAGGAGTGGAGTGAAGTTAAGATAAGCATTGCCAAGGAAGAAAGAAGTCACAGAATTGGAGGGTAGGAGGAGTTGTGTGCTCTCCCAATCGTGTTGGAAATGGATTTCCAATTTACTTCCTGCCAGTTGAGAAAAAGTTCAAGCTACAGACATAATAAACAATGAGAGAATTGTTCATTATGCTCATGTTATATACCTTTATTTACATTGGGATATTACTGTTAATTTAATTTAACACAATACTGTATCTCTGCCTCTTGATGCTACAAGCTGAGATCTATGTTCCAGGGTCAAGCCATTAGGTACAATGTATTAGTTCACTCTTCTCTCAACCACAATTCAATATTTACAAAGGAGTTACACTTAATATGGACACTTTATTTCAAGTGGGATGGATACTTCAATAGAACTGCAATGCTTCCAATGGAGTTACATGCCACCTAGGAAAACACAAACTTTAAGACTTAGATCACTGAATATTGACCTGAAGTACCATTTGTAAATAAAACAAGTTTTTTGGCACATGGGAGGATTCTCTTTATTAGGTCTCTTTGTTAGATTAGCAAAAATGCTCTATTAACAGTTTTAAAAACTCAGCAACCTCAGACTATTATATATTCGGAGCCCCATGAACATCATAGACTTGCAGATAGTCAAAAAGACAATTGAGAAAAAACTTAATATCAATATCTTTCAGTATCTCTCTTTCTTTTCTTGCAGTTTACACATTTATAGAGCCCCTAGATTTCCTTCATGACATACTGAGGAATTAAAACTTTGGTCAAGTTTGCATATGCAAACCACAAAATGCTTTCATTGTACAGCTCTCCCCTGTAACATAGGTGCAATGAACCACTCCACTCACAAATATGAGTTCACCCTTTGAGAGGGGGTTTGAAATCTTCTTGCATTGTAGAGGTCAGTATGCAGCTCCGACATGAACCACATCCTATGCTAAATCTCACCCTTTTTTTAAAATTTGAAGATATAGTGCATGGAATTCCAAGTATCAGTATCACTTTATTGCCAGTATGTGAAACATACCAGAATTGATTGTGGTTCGGTGCCAAGGATAAAACACAGAACAATATCATAGTAGACCATACAATAACAACTAACAATTTACAAAACAACAGTGCAAACAGCCATACGCAATCAACAATTAGCAGAACAGTCACACGTGCAAATGTCAATAATTAAACTTAAATAAATGTGAATATATCAACAGACTCAATAATTACCAACAAAACAAGGAGAGCAGAACCATTTAACAGATGTTGTGCAGGGGCAGTTAGGGTATTACACCTGACTGAGTTTTGGGAGTGTGGTAAACTATGTATACCTGTCTGGACATGCCCCTCTGCTGACTGCTCCTGTGGCTCCTCCCACAGACCCCTGTATAAAGGCAATTGGGGCACTGCTCCTCCCTCAGTCTTCGACATGGCGTGCTCACTTTTTGCTGTTAATAAAAGCCTATCATTCACTTCCAGTCTCCTAGAGTTATTGATGGTGCATCAATTTATTAACAGCAATTTTAAAACATGGAGAGCATTTTACGACCCGACAGATTGGATCTTGACCCTCAATCCCAGGAAGCCAGCAATGCTTTCGAACTCTGGCTAGCATGCTTCGAATCGTACCTGGAGGAGATTCATGTGACCGATCCTGCCACGATGCGCAGAATTCTCCTCTCCAGGATCAGTCCACAGGTCTACTCCATGATCAGGGACCAAACGGACTACCAGGGCACGATGGATGCCCTCAAAAGACAATACCTGCGGCTGGTGAACACCGTCTACGCAAGACATCAATTAGCGACACGGCGGCAGCGGGCTGGAGAGTCGAGCGCTGAGTTTGTCCGGGCCCTACAGACACTCGTGCAGGCCTGCAATTGCAGGGGGCTGACGGCGGACAGCATGCGGTGCTCCTAGTAAGAGACACCTTCGTTACAGGGATCAGGTCAGTGTACGTGCGCCAGCAGCTGCTGGCACGCGCCGATCTTACCTTACATTCGGCGATCGAGCTGGCCGACACGCTGGAGGCTACTCTGCACAACGCTGACGCTCTCCAGGCACGCAATCTCCCGCCGGCTTCGTGGACGCCGCAGACCCCGCAACATACCGGCGAATCAACCTCGGCTGCTGCCAGTTGCAAGTCCACGAATTGTTACTTCTGCGGACTCGAGAAGCACCCCAAAAATGCTGCCCGGCCCGAGAAGCTACCTGCTCCAGCTGCAGAAAGAAGGGCCACTTCGCCAAGGCCTGTAAGTCCAAACCGCGAGCGGAGTCAAGCAGCGCCACGTGCGAGGCATGGGGGTCACCATCCTGGTCGCCGCCATCTTGCCTGCCCACCACGTGCATGGCATGGGGGCGGCCATCTTAGTCGGCGCCACCTCGCACTGCCTATGACCCATGGGTGCTTACCGGGCACCCCACCGCGCCAGACCAAGACGGCGATTCAACTCTGGCCTCCATAACCCTCGACCAAAGCGCTCCACACCAGCTTGTAAGGTCAATGATGGACATCCTGGTGGAGGGGCGCAGCACCTCATGCCTGTTTGACACAGGCAGCACTGAGAGTTTTATTCACCCAGACACGGTGCAACGCTGCGGACTCGTGACACGGCCAGTAAGCCAGAGGGTCGCATACAACAGACATCCGAGGGGGTTGTGTAGTAACACTAGTGGTGCAGGGCACAGAGTATCAGGACTTTGTCTTACTGGTCATGCCTCAACTGTGTGCCCCTGTGCTATTGGGGCTCGACTTCCAGATCCACCTGAAAAGTATGACAGGCCCCTCCCACCAATCACTGTCAGAAATCCCCAGTTTTGTAGGAATTCGTCACATACCCCGCTACTGACGATACACACACACCAACCTGCACAGCCCACCCAACACCATGCCAACAGCCGCGCTACAGACACCACTTGCAGCCTCTCCACCCTCAAGATCCTTCCCCCACCGCTGTTCGCCAACCTGACCCCCGACTGTAAACCTGTGGCAACTAAAAGCAGGAGGTACAGCATGGGGGACAGGGCCTTCATTATGTGGGAGGTGCAGTGGCTGCTCAGGGAGGGGATCATTGAGCCAAGCACAAGTGCTTGGAGGGCCCAGGTGGTCGTTGTTCGGAACGAGCAGAAAAATAGGATGGTCATGGACTATAGCCAGACCATCAATAGGTTCACGCAGCTTGACGCATACCCCCTACCCCGCATCGCGGATATGGTCAATCAGATAGCTCAATACAAGGTGTACTCGACCATAGACCTAAAATCCGCTTAGCATCAGCTCCCCATCTGCCCAGAGGACTGCCCCTACACTGCTTTCGAGGCGGCCGGCAGGCTTTATCACTTCCTGCGCATCCCCTTCAGTGTCACGAATGGTGTCTCTGTCTTCCAGAGGGAAATGGACCGGATGGTGGACCAGTGCCAACTGAAGGCCACATTTCCCTATCTGGATAACATCACCATCTGTGGTCGCGACTGGTCGGATCACGACACTAACCTCCAACAATTTTTCCAAGCGGCCAAAGCTTTTAACCTTACCTATAACAGGGACAAGTGTGTTTTCGGAACCACCCGACTTGCTGTCCTTGGGTATGCCGTGGAGAATGGGGTCATTGGCCCTGACCCCGACCATATGTGCCTCCTGTTGGAACTTCCTCTTCCCAACACCCTCAGAGACCTCAGACGGTGCCTGGGCTTCTTTTCCTATTACGCCCAATGGGTCCCTCACTACACAGACAAGGCCCGCCCCCTGGTCAAGTCCATCGCATTTCCCCTCTCAGCCGAGGCCCGCGTGGCCTTCAGCTGCATTAAAGGGGACATTGCCAAAGCAACGATGCATGCGGTGGACGAGACCATTCCCTTCCAAGTAGAGAGTGACGCCTCCGACTTCGCGCTGGCTGCTACCCTCAATCAGGCAGGCAGGCCAGTAGCATTCTTTTCTCGTACCCTTCAAGGCTCTGAACTTCGGCACTCCGCGGTGGAGAAAGAAGCCCAGGCCATAGTGGAAGCTATTAGGCACTGGAGGCACTATCTTGCCGGCAAAAATTTCACCTTGCTGACTGACCAACGCTCAGTTGCGTTCATGCTTAACAACCAACAGCGGGGCAAAATCAAAAATGATAAAATTTTGAGGTGGAGAATCGAACTCTCCACCTACAACTATGACATCCTGTACCGGCCTGGAAGGCTCAATGAACCCCCTGATGCCCTGTCCTGGGGAGCGTGTGCCAGCACGCAGCTCGACCGGCTATACGCCCTCCATGCAGATCTTTGCCACCCGGGGGTCACCCGGCTTTTCCATTTCGTGAAAGCCCGGAACCTGCCTTACTCCCTTGAGGACATCAGGACGATGACCAGGGACTGCCAAGTCTGCGCTGAGTGCAAACTGCACTTCTACCGTCCTGAAAAGGCATAACTTATCAAGGCCACCTGCCCCTTTGAGCAACTGAGTGTCGACTTTAAGGGCCCCCTTCCATCCACTGACCACAATGTGTACTTTCTTAAGATAATTGACGAGTACTCACGGTTCCCCTTTGCCATCCCCTGCCCCGATACCACTGCCACATCCATCATAAAAGCCCTGCGCCAGCTCTTCACTCTGTTCGGATATCCCTGCTATGTCCACAGTGACAAAGGGTCCTCGTTTATGAGTGACGAGCTGCGTCAATACCTGCTGGCTAGGGGTATTGCTAGTAGGACCACGAGCTATAATCCCCGGGGGAATGGACAGGTGGAGAGGGAGAATGCCACAGTGTGGAAGGCCACACTCTTAGCCCTTAGGTCAAAGGGATTGCCAGTCTCTCCTGGCAGGAGGTCCTCCCTGAGGGACTCCACTCCATCCGCTCCCTGTTATGCACGTCCACCAATGCCACCCCTCATGAGCGACTCTTTTCTTTTCCCAGGAAGTCTGCCACTGGGACCATCCTACCGGTTTGGCTGAGGTCCCCAAAAACATGCAAGGAGCAATAAATACTCCCCGATGGTCGAGAGGGTTCACCTACTTCATGCGAATCCCCAGTACGCCTACGTGGTCTTACCTGATGGGCGGGAGGACACAGTCTCCATCCGCAACCTGGTGCCCGCAGGAGCACCAGACCCCTACCCTGAACACTCCACGGTGACTATGAACCCCGTACCCACCGATGTATATACCCACGAGACACCGCGCACGCCAAGCCCTACACAGACTCCTCACAACATTCCCATACCGGAACTGCAAGCACACGCATGAGAGGTTACTGATGCCTAACGGGCTGACACCTCAAGTCAGGCCGGAGCCAGCACAACCACCGTCACCGGTGCAATCACCACCGGTGCTACGTAGATCGCAGCGACGGACTCGACTGCCTGATAGACTTAACCTGTAAATATACTTGTAAGAAACTTCGCCCCGTGGGGACTCTCTTTTAAAACAAAGGAGGGGTGAATGTGGTAAACTATGTATACCTGTCTGGACACGCCCCTCTGCTGACTGCTCCTGTGGCTCCTCCCACAGACCCCTGTATAAAGGCAATTGGGGCACTGCTCCTCCCTCAGTCTTCGACATGTCATGCTCCCTTTTTGCTGTTAATAAAAGCCTATCGTTCACTTCCAGTCTCCTAGAGTTATTGATGGTGCATCAGGGAGAAGCTGGATAGCTACAGGAAATAAGCTTTGGAGATGACATGTAGTCCTGGTGGTACTGGACTGGTAGCTTGATTGTAATCTGGTGAATAAGTGACTGCCAGCGTGAGTGGAGTCAGCAGTAATTTTTTTTTGTCTCTCTTGTTTGGCAATGAACAGGACTTTTAATGTCAGTAGTTGATAGACAATGATCTTCTCTGCTGAGTTGACCACTTGCTGTAACCTGGACCTAGGGAGAAAGTGGCAGGAAACCACACAGTGCTCTAAGTGATCACAAAACTTTCAATGATGGCTGAATAAAATTTCATCACGATACGACCTGAGATGTTAAGTTTCCTAAGCTGGTGCAGGAAGAACAATCTCTGCTGGGCTTTCCCAGTGATGAGTGTAATGTGCTTGTTCCACTTCAATGTATCGGTAATGATAGTCCCCATGTTCTGAAGATACATGATCGCTGACAGATATTGTGAAATTAGTTGTTTTGCGGCAACAACGCAATGCAGTATTTTAAAAATTACTGTAAGATACTATAGAAAAATATAATAAATAAGACCAAAAGAGAGCAAGATAGTGATGTGGCATTCATTGTCCAAGGACAGTACTGAAATCTGAGGAGAAGGGGAAGTAGCTGTTCCTAAAATGTTGAGTGTGGATCCTGAAGCACCTGTATCTCCTCCCTGATGGTGGCAATGGGACGAGGGCATGTCTGAATGTTTAAGTAATACACTTGAGGAATCAGAATTTACTGGCTCCACTTCAGTGCCACATTCCTTGGGGAATCTAATGTAGCAGCAGCGAATGTTAAATTGGTTCCAAAATCTAGTATGCCCACAAAGTGTTCCACTTCTTCACCGTGGGATACTGAAATACAAAGGTAAGCATAGCCATTAAAAAGAAGTTGTGGTGTGGATATTCTCTTTTTCTGGGCGGCCTTCATACACCACCACCAACAACCATCACGGAAGTTTTAATAATGAAGCCACAGCGACCATTTGAAAAAGCATAATATAGACATTACAACTTTAAAAAAACATTCACCAGCATCCCAGAGTCTTAAGGGCTTCCTCCAATCTTATTTCAACACATTTCTTTCTATTCTTCTCTCCTCATGTGCATATCTAGCTTCCCCGTAACTGTATCTATACTCTTCACCTCAGCCACTTTATGTGGGAGTTAATTACATATTTTAAATATTCTCTCAGCAAAGAAATTTTAGGTGGATGGCTCACTGAATTTCATAATAATTTCATCACATTCATGACTTTTAGTGTTGGGCTTTTTCACATGGAAACACTTTTTTTGTATACCCTTTCAAACCTTTTCATAATCTAAAATATGTTTCAGTCTTTTTTTTCTTCCAGACTATATGACCTCAGTCTATATTGTTTTTAGTTTATAATCATCTTAGAACATATAACAGTACATTACAGAAACAAGCCCTATGGCCACAGTGCCTCTGCCAAATGTGATGCAAAATTAAGCTAATCATATCTGCCTGTAAAAAATCCATATCTCCTCCCTATTCTCTGCATGTTTAAATGGCACTATTGTGTCTGCTTCTACCACCACACATTGGCAAACACTCCAGACACTCACCACTATGCATGTAAAAGAAACATACTCCACACATTTCCTTTAAGTATTCTCCCTCTCAGCTTAAAACTATGCTTCTAATATTTGACAGTTGTACCCTGGGAAAAAGACTCTGCTAATCCACTTTATGCCTCTCATAATTTCATAAACATCTATCAAGTCTTTCCTGAAGTTGCTGTGCTTCAGGGAGAACAATCCAAGCTGCCTGACCTCTCCTGTCTAGTGCAGGCAGCATCCTGGTAAATCTTTTCTACACGCTATCCAAAGCCTCCATGTGCTTCCTGTAATAGGGTGATCAGAACTGCAAAAATGCAGCCTAACCAAAGTTTAATAGACCTACATGAACACTTCCTTATAAATCTATTCTAAACCTCACCCAAAGGTTATATACATGAGACCATCTACAAATGTTGGAAATTCAAAGCAACACACACAAAATGCTGGAAGAACTCAGCAGGCTTCATCATGTCCTGATGAAGAAACTTGGCCTGAAATTTTGCTTGTTTACTCTTTTCCATAGATGGTGCCTGACCTGCTGAACTCCTGCAGCATTTTGTGTGTGTTGCCAAAGATTTTATGTTGTCTTTATAATCTGAAGATGTGGTGGCACCCATTAGTCTCGCGAGACCATGGATCTGCACCTGGAATGGTTTCCAGGGCGCAGGCCTGGGCAAGATTGTATGGAAGACCAGCAGCTGCCCATGCAGCAAGTCTCCCCTCTCCACACCACCGATGTTGTCCAAGGGAAGGGCAAGGGCCGATTCAGCTTGGCATCAGTGTCATCACAGGAGTTGCCAGAATGAGGATGAAGGCAACGTCGGACTGCCTTAGGGACTCCAGCTCCAGATTTGTCCTCAGGGTTTACTCCCGAAGCCTTTCCCATGAGTGGGTATGGCCGCAAGGCAGCGGAGGATTGAAATCAGAGTTTTCCCTCTCTTAGATGGACTGCCTTCCCAGGCTACATTTGAAGATGTAGTGCATGGAATTCTAAGTATGTTCTAACTGAAGATATATATATAAAATTTAAAATAAATTTACAACTTTTTAATTCATTTCCTTTTGAGATGGTGACGAGGAGGCATACAGGGGAGAGGTCAGCTGTTTGAGTGGTGTTGCAACAACCTTGCACTCGATGTCAGTAAGACCAAATAATTGATTGAGGACTTAAGGAAGGAGAAGACACACCAGTCCTCAACGAGGGGTCAGCAATGGAAAGAGCGAGCAGCTTCTAGTTTCTGGGTGTCAATGCCTCTGAATATCTATTGCAGCACTAACATATTGATTTCAAAGAAGGCACACCAGCAGCTATATTTCATTAGAAGTTTGAGGAGATTTGGTATGTCACCAAAGACTCTAGTAAATTTATACGGATTACCATGGAGATCATTATGACTGGTTGCACCCCTGTCTGGTATGGAGGCTCCAATGCACAAAAGTGAAAGAAACTGCAGAGGATTTAAGATTCAGCCCTCTTCATCATGGGCACAACTATCCCTACCGCTGAGGACAACTTCTAAAGGCGGTGCCTCACAAAGGTGGCATGCGTCATTAAGGACACTCACCATCAGGGAGGTGCCCTCTTCTCATTGCTACCATCAGGAAGGAAGTAATAGGACCCTGAAGACCCACACCCAACATTTTAGGAACATCTTCTTCCCCTCCGCACTCAGATTTCTGAATGGTCCATGAACTCATGAACAGTACCCCACTTTTGTTCTTTTGCACTATTTATTTATTTTAGTTTTTATTGTAATTTATGGTAAATTTTTACATCTTGCACTGTACTGTTGCCACAAGACAATACATTTTATCTTATTCAGCTAATAAATGTAATTCTGATTCTTATGCTTCACGTGGATTCAAACTTATATCAACTTTATTGCACCAGGGGAGCAGTGGCTTTAAGTCTAAACCCTCTGATCTTCAGCTTAATAGTTCCTAGGATATATTTATCTTGAAGATTTTGATGTAATCAGGCCTGTCTTGTCTGTACAAATACATATCAATTAAATAAGAGCACACACGCGGAGGTGAGATTAGCTGGTTTATTCACTTTGCAGAGAGGGGGCAATGGAAAAATGCCATGGGTAAATTATCAGTCCATATGCAATGCTAAGAGGAGTCATTGTATTAAGAGAAATAGATCCATACATTACACTTCCTCCCCCTTTAGATTAATGTAATATAAAACTGTATATGTAACAAGTCATTCAATTTCCCTTTAACAAACCGTATAAAAAAAAAACATGCTTTCACAATAACAGTCCATTATTAACTTCATTATATTAAAGACTCAGTCTGTTGCGTAGCGCTCTGATTCTTTCAGGATAGTGCCTTTGGACCCGTGGAGTGGCATCAGGTTTTGCAGGGGTCTTGTCAAACCGGATGCCGTGTTGCTGTCAGTGACATGATCAGCACTGAGAGGTAAGTCTGGTGGATGCAATGTGCCTGTCTCGTTGGATGCAGTTGACTCAGGTGAGTTCTTTGGCTGAGCGTCCAGTATCTGGTCCACGTGATGTCTTCCTGTATGATCTCCAAAATCCACTGTGTACATCAGTGGTCCGGTTTGGGTGTCCACTTGTCTACTCAGTAATCATGTACTAGGATGTCCTGTCCAACCTTAAAGTTCCTTACTGATTTACTTGGCAATTGGTTGAACTGTTTATTCTACACTTTCCTCTGTGGCTCAGGTTTCAGGAGGTCTGTGTGAGACCTCAGATTCCTGATCATGAACAGCATTGCAGGTATTTGATTTTGTCGTCACATGAACAGAGTTCCGATACACAAAAAGGAAATTGTCCACCTTGTGCTGAAGAGAAATATCCTTGTCTGTAGCTTTAATGGACTTCTTGAAGGTTTGGGCAACATTTTCAGCTAATCCATTTGTTGCTGGATGGGTGAGGAGCTGATTTGAAATGTTTGATGTCATTTTTCTTCATGAATAGTCTGAATTCTTTGTGTATATTATGGTCCGTTGTCACTCACAATTTGTTCAGGTAAGCTGTTTCTGGAGAAGATAGTCCTCAGAGTGGAAACGGTCTTTTCTGAAGTGGTTGTCTTCATTGGTATGACCTCACGTCACTTTGAATACGTATCCACAGCAATCGGGAACATGGAGTTCATGAATGGGTCAGCAAAGTCAGTATGCACTCTTTGCCATTGTGAAAACTGCCAGTCTTACTGGGGTAACAGTGCCAGTGAGGGTGTATTTTGAACCTTGTGGCATCCTGAGCAAGTTTTGGTCAAGTTTTCAATCTGTCTATTTATTCCTGACCACCACATGTAGCTCTGGGTGAGACTCTTCATCATGACTGAACCCAGGTGTCCTTCATGCAGATTTTTGAACACTCTGGTGCACAGTTTAGTGTGAACCATGACAAGACATGCAGAGATCAGTGTAATTTGACATACAGTTAGTCTCGCCTCACTGAGAACTCTAGGAAGAGCATTACCATGAGCTGGCCAACCTTGCATAGTGATGTCATGGACTTTGGACAATGTCGGGTTATTCCTTGTTTCCCTTTGTATTTCAGAATTTGTTACTGGCATCTGGTCCACTAGTGCTGTGTAGAAACCTCTTTGCAGGGTCACAGAATGAAGACGACTTCTTCTTTTGCCAATAGTGAAAAATGTGACAAGCCGTCAGTGTTGCTGTGTTGTTTGGTACCCTTGAGCTCTATGTCATAAGAGTGGGCTCCTAGGAAAAGTGCCAACCGTTGCAACCAGGTAGTAATCATCACTGGGATTCCCTTCCTGGGATTGAAAATGGGCACAAGGAGTTGGTGGTCTGTCACTAGAGTAAACTTTTTTTCCGTAGAGGTTGTGTGGAACTTCTTTATTCCCTGTACTAGACTAAGGGCCTCTCGGTCAACCTGTGCATCGTTGCATTCTGTGCTTGTCAGCAATGTCGATGCAAATGCAATCAGATGCTCAGATCTCTTTCATAGTGTGTGGAAACATGACATCAATGCCACGAGGGGGCACATCACTTACCATTCTGATGGGCAGAGACAGATCATAATGGGTGAGCAGTTCATCTGATGTTATTAGTCTCTTCATTTTCTTGAATATTCTTTCACATCTTTCTGACCATTCCCACTTAGCTCCTCCCTGCAACAGTGTGTTCAATAGGTGCAGCATTGTAGCAATGTTTGGGAGAAACCGGTTGTAGTAGATTACAAGCCCCAAGTACAACCTGAGTTGTGACATATTTTCTGCTTTGGGTATCTACTGCATTGCTTCAGTCTTCTCTTGTGACTTCTGTAAACAATGCTTGGCAATGACATGTCTACAAAATGAGATTTCATTCTTGAAAAACTCACATTTCCCTCTCTGCATGTAGACCATACTCACTCAGCCTGTTAACACTTTACCAAGGTTCTGGAGGTGCTCTTCATCATTCTTGCCAGTCACAATGATGTCAACAAGGTAATATTATGTTCCTGGGATATCATGGAGCACTTGGTCCATTTCTCTTGCCAAAATGCTGGAAGTGATGTGACACCAAAGATAAGACAAATGTACTGGAAGAATCCCTTATGCGTGTTGATTGTAAAGAACGTCCTGCTTGACTCTTCAATTTCCATTTGCAAATAGGCTTGTGTCAAGTCAACCTTTGGAAACCTCTCTCCACCTGCCAAAGATGCAAATATGTCTTCTATTCATGACAGAGGATACTGCACACAATGCAGCACCAGGTTGATGCTCACTTTGAAGTCCCCGCATATGCGAACAGCTCTAGTCTTCCCTTTCTTGATCACCCTGACAATGGGCAAGGCCCAATTGCTCTACCAAACTTGGAGAGAATGCCAGGCGTCTCCAAGCTCTGAAGTTCAGCATTCACTTTAGGACATAATGTGTAAGGCACTAGATGCGCTTTATGGAATTTTGGTGTTGCTGGGTCATCCAGTTCAATTCTGGCCTTCATGCCTTTGAGTTTACCAATACCCTTCTCAAACACCTTCTTGTTAGCATTAAGCAGCTGTGACAGTCTCTGTTTAGTGCTACTATTTGGACTGCAATTGCCTGTTGATGACACATTGACAGCTTTGATTGTGTGCCATTCTAGTTGGATTTTTTTAAACCACTCACATCCGAACAGTGCTGGCCCTCCATGTTCCCAATATATAAAGCTCTAACTGTAGTGTTTTCCCTTCGTATGTCACATTCACTTTCAGTTTGCCTTTGGGAGACACTTTTTCACGTGTGTGGGTCTTAAGCATTACTCAGTTTTTTTCTAACAGTAGCTTAGAAAACAGTCTGTTGTAGTCAGTTTCAGAAACTGCAGACAACGCTGATCCTGTATCCAGCTCTATTTTCAGTTTTACACCAGACACATCTGTTGTGATCCATATGATTTTGCAAACTGCTTCAGTAATGCTAACCAACTCTAGGCATGACAGTTCAACTTTGTCAGACTCTGTGTTGTCTAATTCATTTTCACATTCAATCACTTTGTGCATTTGCTTAGTTTTGTATTTGAAACTTTTCACTCTGTGTGGTTTTTCCCTTTGCTTGTGCTTTTTGTCTGACTTGCACAATCTCTCTATGTGATCTTGTCTGACACTTTCTGCAAGTCATTTGCATCATGGGAGGATTTGTCACATTAATAACATTTTTGGCTTTTTGCACCATTCAGAGACATTTTGTGCATTTGACATTCTAAAACCTTTTTCTGTAGTCATGATGTGTCCTTTTCTGCTGTCTCCAACAATATTGCAACGGTCAATGCCTGTTCTAAGGTTAGATCTCTTTCTGACAGTAGCCTCCTTTGAGTGCTTTGATGATGCGTGCCATATACAAGCCTGTCCCTTAGTGCATCAGAAAGTCCATCTCCAAAGTCACAGAATTGAGAAAGTTTGTGCAGTTCTGCAATGTATTCAGAAATGCTTTCACCCTTTGACTGGTTCCTTTTGTGAAATCTAAATCCCTCAGCTATTACTAATGGTTTAGGGTTCAAGTGATTTTGCAAAATTTCAACAAGTTTTTAGAATGTCTTGCTTTTTGGCTTTTCAGAAGCTACTAAGTTGCATAAGAGTCTGTATGTTTTAGCAACCATTAGGCTAAAAAACGTAGAGACTCTCTTTTCCTCATCCATGTTGTTTGCATTACCTCTTGCATTACCAGTTCAACCCTCTCAATATACAATTCCCAGTCCTCATTAGTACTATCATATTCATCAACTTTCCTGACTAAGGCCATTGTTGTGTTATTTTCACTTTATCTTTGCTATTTGCATCTTTCACAATGTACTACGCTGTACTCATGTGTCCCTTTGTTAGGGTCTGTGATGGCCTACTTCATACTGTTTAATTCTTCCCTCTCATTGTTTCACCTATAATTGTCGGTGGAGTTGGTGATATTCTCTGACATTCAGGATCATATTCGTCGCCAATTTGTTGTGTCTGTACAACTACATATCAATTAAATTAAAGCACGCATGTGGAGGTGATGTTAACTGGTATGTTCACTTTGCAGCGAGAGGGCAACAGATCAATGCACATTGGTAAGTTATCAGTCAATAAGTAGAGCTAAGGTGGGTCATTGCACTAAAAGAAATGGATCTATATATTACATGACCCATATAAAGAGCATATATTTGTGTCCTCTTCTGGCTTGTTCTTTTTCCCACACCAGTCATGCCCATTCTGTCTCTCACTTTGTTGCCACCTTTCTTTTTACCATTTCTACAGCTCCCTCTCCTGCCTTTGTTTATTTCACTTCCCCGTCCTTTTCCCATCTCAAAACTTGGGCTTCCCACTCTTCCTGCAGCTGTCCCACCTCCACTCCTTCCTGGATAAACTTCATTATGAGCCCAATTCAGCTCCCTCCAATGGGCTAATCTTGCCAATCTCCTTTCACCCCCCCCCCCCCCGCCACCTTCTCAAAACCCACAACTAACCATGTGCTCCTCTCCATAGCTTTCTGTAAAGAGTATTAGCTATAAGGAGAGGTTGGACAAATATGAATAATTTTTCAGAGGCTGAGGCATAGATAGGGAAGACAGAATATTTTCCTTAGGATAGAAATGTTAAAGCTCAAGGACGTATCTTCAAAGAGAGAGGGGGAAGTTTAAAGATATGTGGGCTATGTTTTTTTTACACAGAGTGGTAGGTGTTTGGGATGTGTCAGCATGGATGATGGTGGAGGCAGATGTGATAGTGGTGACCAAGTGGCATTTAGATATGGACGGGAAAATTCAGCGAATGGAGGGTTTAATGTGGCATCATGTTTGGCACAGACATCGTGGGCCAAAGAGCCTGTTCCTGTGCTATACCATTCTATATTCTAATGCCCATGCACTAGTGAAAACGCCCTTGATCCATGAGCTTATTTGTGGTCAATTGTTTGCCAAAATATATTCACAGGCTGATTGGCTATTATAAATTACTCCCTGATGTAGATAGGAGGTTAAACAATCTGAAAGGACTTGACATGCATGTGAGAAAGTACAAGCAGCAGTAGGACAGGGAAATGAGAGGGGATGGGGCTGATGGGATTGATCATTTGGGAATTAACATAGACCCTACAGTGTGATATATTATAATGATGGATAATGGGAAGAGAGGAGGTAAAAGCACAGATGTTGCATTTACTGATGTTGAACGGCAATATGCTGTGAGAAGGCAATGGGTATTAGTGAAGATGGAAGCCTAAGTAAGGGGATCCCAGAGGGAATGGTCCTTTTGCGATGCTGGACATGAAAGGGAATGGAGAAGATGTATCTATTAGTGATATTGTAGCGGTGTGCTACACGCAGCGCTGCAATAACGACACGGAGTCGGTGAGCTGCTGTTACAAAAGAGGTTTATTCAAACTTTGCGGCCTCGCTTTAAAGCCTTCCTGATCCCACACTCCCCGGGCGGGAATACTGTAGGGGGTGCTTATTCACAGTCCCGTCCCGTGCGCGGGCTTTTCCCCTTGCTGGTGAAGCAGGCTTGGTGCCCTCTTTGGGACCTGCCTCAATGCCGGCGCACGCCACTTTGTGAGCCGGTTCGAGTGCGCTGGGAAGTGGGTCACCACATAACCCCCCCCCCAGAACCGGCGATACACCCCCCAATGTCCACAGTCTGGGTCGGACTCTGTTTGGGAGGTCTGCCTCTGCGCCGCGGTGCCTGAATCTCGACCGGCTGCGCCAAGTCCACATGGGCTGGTTTGAGTCGGTCCACAGTGAAAACCTCCTCTTTCCCCCCAATGTCCAGCACGAATGTGGACCCGTTGTCTCTGATCACCATAAGTGGCCCCTTGTAGGGCCGTTGTAGCGGTGCCCGATGTCCGCCCCGTCGTACAAAAACAAACTTACAGTTTTGCAGGTCTTTGGGTACGCAGGTTGGGTTCTGCCCGTGCTGTGAAGTTGATATGGGGGCCAGGTTACCGAACCTCTTGCGTAGTCTGCCCAGGACTGCTGCGGGTTCTTCCTCGTGCCCCCTTGGGGCTGGTATGAACTCTCCTGGGATGACCAGGGGTGCGCCATACACCAACTCGGCCGACAAGGTGTGCAGATTCTCTTTGGGGGCCGTGCGGATTCCGACCAGGACCCAGGGGAGCTCATCCACCCAGTTAGGCCCTTTGAGGCGGGCCATGAGAGCCGACTTCAGGTGACGGTGGAAACACTCCACTAGTCCGTTTGACTGTGGGTGGTAGGCAGTTGTGTGGTGCAGCTGTGTTCCCAAAAGGCTGGCCATAGCCGACCACAGGCTGGAGGTGAACTGGGCGCCTCTGTCGGAGGTAATGTGGGCTGGTACACCAAAGCGAGATACCCAGGTGGCAATCAGTGCCTGGGCACAAGATTCGGAGGTGGTGTCGGTGAGTGGGACCGCCTCTGGCCATCTTGTGAACCGGTCCACGATACTCAGGAGGTGCCGCGCTCCTCGCGACACTGGCAGGGGGCCCACGATATCCACATGAATGTTGTCGAAACGCCGGTGGGTGGGGTGGAACTGCTGCGGCAGAGCTTTGGTGTGCCGCTGCACCTTGGCTGTTTGGCAATGCGTGCACGTTCTGGCCCAGTCACTGACCTGCTTGCGGAGTCTGTGCCAAACGAACCTGTTGGCTACCATCAGGATGGTTGTCCTGATGGAGCGGTGCACTAAGTTGTGAATGGAGTTGAAAATGTGCGGCCGCCAGAATGACGAGGCGGGGTTGACCGGTGGTGACGTCATAGAGTAGGGTCCTCTCACCTGGGCCTACAGGGACGTCCTGGAGCTGCAAACCGGAGACTGCAGTCCTGTAACTAGGGATCTCCTCGTCTGCCTGCTGCGCCTCCGCCAGTGCTTCATAGTCTACCCCCTGGGACAGGGCTTGAATGTTAGGGCGGGAGGGGGCGTCCACCACGACATTCTCCTTTTCCGAGACATGCCGGACATCCGTCGTGTATTCGGAGATGTAGGACAGATGTCGCTGCTGGCGGGACAACCAGAGGTCGGATGCTTTCGTGAACGCAAAGGTAAGCGGTTTGTGGTCCATGAACGCGGTGAAGGGCCTACCTTCTAAGAAGTACCTGAAATGCCGGATTGCCAGGTATAGCACCAACAGTTCACGGTCGAAAGCACTGTATTTGAGCTCGAGTGGTCGTAGGTGTTTGCTGAAAAACGCCAGGGGTTGCCAGCGACCCTTGATGAGTTGTTCCAGCACTCCACTGACTGCCGTGTTGGATGCGTCCACTGTGAGGGCGGTAGGGACATCCGTTCTGGGGTGCACTATCATCGCGGCATTTGCCAAGGCTTCTTTGGTTTTAATGAAAGCGGCGGCAGACTCTTCGTCCCAGGTAATGTCCTTGCCCTTACCCGACATCAGGGCGAACAGGGGGTGCATGATTCAGGCAGCTGAAGGGAGGGAGCGGTGGTAGAAATTCACCTTACCCACGAATTCCTGAAGGCCTTTGATTATGTTGGGTTGGGGGAAATGGCGGACCACGTCTACCTTGGCGGGCAGAGGGGTTGCCCCGTCTTTAGTAATCCTGTGGCCCAGGAAGTCGATGCCTGAACTGGCATTTGGCTGGGTTGATTCTCAGGCCATATTCACTCAGTCGGGCGTAGAGTTGACGGAGGTGGGACAGATGCTCCTGACAACTGCTGCTAGCTATGAGGATGTCCTCCAAATAGATGAAAGCGAAGTCCAGGTCACGTCCCACCGCGTCCATTAACTGCTGAAATGTCTGTGCGGCATTCTTTAGGCTGAACAGCATGCGGAGGAACTCGAAAAGGCCGAAAGGGGTGATGAGTGCCGTTTTGGGGACATCGTCCGGATGCATCGGGATTTGATGGTATCCCCGGACGAGGTCTACCTTTGGAGAAGATCTGTGCGCTGTGCAGGTTTGCTGCAAAGTCCTGAATGTGCGGCACAGGGTAGCAGTCCGGTGTTGTAGCCTCGTTCAGCCTGCGGTAGTCGCCGCATGGTCTCCAGCCCCCTGTTGCTTTGGGCACCATGTGCAGAGGGGAGGCCCATGGGCTGTCGGACCTCCGTACGATCCCCAATTCCTCCATCCTCTTGAACTCCTCCTTCACCAGCCGGAGCTTGTCCGGGGGAAGCCTTCGAGCACGGGCGTGGAGGGGTGGTCCTTGTGTCAGGCTGTGGTGCTGTACGCCGTGTCTGGGCATGGCTGTCATGAACTGCGGTGCCAGAACCGATGGAAAATCCGCCAGGACTCTGGTGAAGTCATTGTCGGACAGCGTGATGGAGTCTGGGTGTGGGGCTGGCAACTGGGCTTCACTCAGGGAGAATGTTTGAAAGGTCTCGGCGTGGACCAGTCTCTTCCTGGGCAGGTCGACCAGTAGGCTGTGAGCTCGCAAAAATTCTGTTCCCAGGAGCAGTTGGGCTACGGCGGCCAGTGTGAAGTCCCACGTGAACTGTCTGGAGCCGAACTGTAGCCGCACCGTATGGGTGCCATAGGTCCTAACTGTGCTGCCGTTTGTGGCCCTCAGGGTGGGACCTGGTTCTCTGTTGCGGGTGTCGTAACTCGTCGGAGGTAAGACGCTGATCTCGGCTCCAGTGTCGACCAAAAAGCGGCGTCCTGACTGCTTGTCCCAGACATACAGGAGGCTATCCCGATGGCCAGCCGCCGTAGCCATCAGCGGCGGCTGGCCCTGGCGTTTCCCGGTAGAAGCACCATTGTTCGTTGGTCTCCTCACCCCTGCCTCTGGGGTTAGCGGGCTCTGCGTCCGGGCCTGGTCTGGTTTGCTGCTGGGCGTGTGGCCTGGTGATCTGTGCAACGGACACCCCACTCTTCTTCTTGGCTTTCCACAGCACGTCCGCCCGGGCCACCACCTTCCAGGGGTCGCTGAAATCCGTGTCGGACAGCAGCAGGTGTATGTCCTCGGGCAGCTGCTCCAGGAATGCCTGCTCAAACATGAGGCAGGGCTTGTGACCTCCGGCCAGGGACAGAATCTCATTCATCAAAGCTGACGGTGGCCTGTCTCTCAAACCATCCAGGTGCAGTAAGCGGGCAGCTCGCTCGCGCCGTGAGAGTCCGAAAGTCCTTATGAGCAAGGCTTTGAATTCTGTGTATTTGCCATCCTCCGGGAGCGACTGTATGAAATCCTCAACCTGGGTGGCTGTCTCCTGGTCGAGGGAGCTCACCACGTAGTAGTAACGTGTGGCATCTGAGGTTATCTGCCGAATGTGGAATTGGGCTTCTGCTTGCTGGAACCATAGGTGAGGTCGCAGCGTCCAGAAGCTTGGCAGTTTTAACGAAACTGCATGAACAGATGCGGCGTCGTTCATCTCCGGTCCAAATATCGTTTGGGCCGTCGGGGTCACCAATTGTAGCGGTGTGCTACACACAGCGCTGCAATAACGACACGGAGTCGGTGAGCTGCAGTTACAAAAGAGGTCTATTCAAACTTCGCGGCCTCGCTTTAAAGCCTTCCTGATCCCGCCCTCCCCAGGCAGGAATGCTGTAGGGGGCGCGTATTCACAGTCCCGTCCCGCGCGCAGGCTTTTCCCCTTGCTGGTGAAGCAGGCTTGGCGCCCTCTTTGGCGCGTGCCGCTTTGTGAGCCGGTTCGAGTGGGTCGTCACAATATCGCATTAGATCTGTCAGAAATTTAAAACAAACTTGTTGAATATGGCGGCTGCTAGAGTGAAAGGCGAGGATAAAGGGGAACTCTTTCCTTGTCCTGAACATAGAAATTTATCGTACATTACAGGCCCTTCCACCCATAATGTTATGCTGACCGTGTAACCTAGAGACTGCCTAGAATTTCCTTAGTGCATAACTCTCTATTTTTCTAAGCTCCATGTATCTATCTAAGAGGCTCTTAAAAAACCCTATTATATCCACTTCCACCATCGCCGCCAACAATGCATTCCAGGCACCCACTGCTCTCTGTGTGAAAAACTTACTGCTGATATCCCCTTGGTACCCATTTCCAAGCACCTTAAAACTCTGCCCCCTTGTGTTAGCCATTTCAGCCCTGTCTATCCTCTATCTATCTATTAAGCCTCTATCTATCTGTCTATCCTCTATCTATCTACCAAGCCTCTATCTATCCACCAGATCAATGCCCCTCATCACCCTATACACTTCGATCACGTCACCTCTCCTCCTCCGTCACTCCAAGGAGAAAAAGCCAAGTTCACTCAACCTATTCTCATAAGGCATACTCCCCAATCCAGGCAACTTCCTTGTAAATCTCCTCTGCACTCTTTCTATAGTATCCACATCCTTCCTGTAGTGAGGTGACCAGAACTGAGCACAGTACTCCAAGTGGGATCTGACCAGGGTCCTATATAGCTGCAACATTACCTCACAGCTCTCGAACTCAATCCCATGGTTGATGAATGCCAACACACCATACTCACCCATGCTGTTCTGGGTGAGAGGAGAGGCAGTGAGCAAGGAAATGCAGGGAGTGTAACAGGAGTGGTTGTGAGCCCTAAAAACTATTGTGGAGGGAATCAAAAATTAAAGTACAGACTGGGCAACTGTTGGGGTAGCTTAAAACCCGGTGGCATGAACATCGAATTTTCTAATTTCAACCTGTTTTGCAGTGCTGTAACCGCTGGATTACTGAATGTATTTCATTGAAGATGATCTTAAGGAATTACATTCTTCCTTTCTAAAGGGAATGTTCCATGAATATCTTTGGTTGAATGAACTCCTGCTCACAACCTTATCCTGCTCTGTGCACCCTCTGCTCATTTTCCCAGTTAGGCTGCAATGTACGACGAATAACAACCAGAGCACCAAATTCAGAAAAGAGAAGCATTATAGATAAACTCTATCAACCAGCTCACTCTTTGTCAACCATGATTTTTTTAAATAAATGCATTGGCATATTGAAAGGAAACCACTACTTTCAATGCAGAACACTTAATATGCTGATTATTCAGGCTTCTGCTACAGAACGAGTGCTCCGTTCTGGGTCACATGCTTAAAAATAGGCACACTGATTCTTTAAACAGGTTTGCAGGATTTATGCTCACATAAGTACACAGAACACAAAATGTCCATGCATGTCGATGCATTACAGACTGAAAGAAATCTCAAAGCATTGAACATTAGTTGCTTCAATTACATTTAGTAATCAATAAGCATCCAACTTGATGCTCCCATTAAATAGCACAGCTGTTGAATGCTTGATTCGCCCACCACTTCATACGTGTTCAATATAGGGTTTTATCTACATCCAGTTTCTATGCGCTTATGCTAAATCAATGTTGAGGGTTGATTTACGTAACGATCTCTCTGCTTTGCTTATTTCTGGTAGGTGATAGTGCCACACATTGCAAAGTTCTTCATCTGACGGTAGCCACAACTTGCAACACAATGAGTGAACCCTGCAGGTCTTGTTTCTATGATTTCTTTTTCGCAGGAGCAATCCAACTATTTAAACTTTCGTCGGTAATCGGAAGTGAACATGGTGGATGAAAACATTCCGATCATGTGGCTTCGGAGCTCCCAATCAGATCTTGGTGCACATTAATGAACATTGCCCCCAGAGGTAATTTGCAAGCGCCAGACAGGTGTCATACTGGCAAATGACTTGGGCATCGGACTTAAACTGTTTATTTCCGACCACGAGGAATGAAGAAACGCAGCGGTTGCATTCAAGAAGGAAGTTAAGACTGCACCGCACTCCTAAACTGAAGCTGAACAGGGATGTTGAATGTTCGATTGTGGCATTTTTTACATTTCAGAATATTCGCCGCAACATGTATTTTTTTTAAAGCTGAAGATTTTATCTTTGCCCAATATCTCTAATTAAGTTAATGCATTTCTGGAGAAATCGGATAAAACATGGTTACAAGCTGCATCCCTTTCTCCATGTGACAGTATCCGCGGCTGCAGCCCACGTGACGCGGTGGGAGTTTCATTCAGTTGATTTTCGCTGGCGGCCGTCGCGGAATTTGCAATAGCGGGACGCGTACCGGAGTGAGAGCTGCGAAGTTGCAATGGGTCGGCGGCGCTGTTTTAACAGGGAACTCTATGCACAGGCACAGGCACAGTTACACCGGGCGCGGTGGAACCTCAGCGTCGCCTCTCGCTGCTAACTTCCCCGAAGATTGGAGACCGCTGTAGGGTGCGGTGGGGGAGTCTTGGGGTGCGGGGGCTACCTGCTCCTTTTACCTCTCCAAGCCCGAGAGGCTGGCAAACTCGCTGTCCGCTGTGGGAGAAAACTTCCGCGTGCGGGAGCTGGGGGGCTCCCGCGCCCTTCGGAGAGGCTGGGACTGCGGGCAAGCTCCTGGTGTGTGTGTTCGTGTGTGCGGGGTGGCGGGGGTCCCGCGCTGCTGCTGCTGCTGCTGCCTAGCGGCGGGTCGGGTTAGGGGGGTCCCGTGGCACCCGGAGAACTCGCCCCGCGTCGCCTGGCTGCTGCTGCTGCCGCCGCCGCCGCCGCCGCCGAGCTCGGCCGTTGCCGGGGTTTCCTCGCTTCAAATAGTAATAATGATGATGATGAAGGGCGGCGAGGTCCGGCTGTGTTGAGGGGGGCGGGCGGCCGGCCGGCCCCGCGAGGCGGCTGTGGGGAGCAGCGTGCCCGGCTCTCGCGCTACCCCCCCCATCGCGCGTGGGCGGGGTGGGGGTCCCTGCGATTGAAATCGCTCGCGCTCCCAACGGACACTTCTCCCCTACCTTGCCTCTACCCCCTCCCGTATTCACCCCGCCCGCATCAAGAGGGGAAATAAAGGGGCATATTAGCCGGGAGCGGCCGCCAAGGGGTCTGAAGGTTGGGGTGTGGGGGGTGGGGGGTTAAAAATGACAGCGACGAAATAAAACTTCCAACACGTGTGCCTTTGGTGAAAAGAAGAAAGGCGACCGCAACTGTTGTGCGTGGCAGCCAGTTCTGAGAGAAGAGGTGGTTTAAGATAAAAAAAAAGTCAACATGTGCATTACAGTCTTCTGTGGGACCGTGGCTTTCGTCCTCCTCGCGGTGGCAAACGGTGAGTGAATATGAGCAATGTGCTTGTTTGTGTGTGGGGTGGTTTGAAGTAAAAGCGCTGTCTGTTGCTGCTGGCGTGTATCAGCGGGCGATGGCAGGTGTCTGCGCTTCCACACCCGGCCCGGGAGCCCTGCCTGCCCGCCGGCCGGCTGTCCGAGGCTCAGCCTCGTCGCCGGGACGGAGTTCTTCTAGTTTATTAATTTTGTGTCGTACACGTGAGCACAGATTTCGGCTGTGCGGTGGTTTTATTTCCCCCCTGCCTCTTCTAAAGGTCCAGGGTACCTTAGGATTTACTACTCTTTGGATTGCTTGATATTTGTTATTGTAAAGGCTCATTAAATAACGCACGCCGGCTCCTATTTGCTTGCCATTTTTTTTCTTTTGCGGTGGCACAACATAACACCATTTACCAATTCTTCCATGTTCTTCATTCTCGCTTCTTCCCACTGCCTTTCCATTATTGCCTTTTACTGAATTATTTTCACTTTTCGAAAGATTGTCCTGATCAATGGTTCTTTAATTAAAATGCACTGCTGTTTTTGCTGATTGTAGAATGGTTAACGACAATATTTTTGTTGAATGACGGCAGTTCCTAAGCTTTATAGCTGATTAGATTTCATTTGCTTTGCTTTAACTCTCTCTGACATATCCGGACTAACATTCGTATGGACGGCACATCCTCGCTGTACTGACGGCAACATTTTTCATTTTCCCTAATGTGTGTCGTCTCTCTTGGATCTGTCCCTTCCCACTTTCTCACCCATTCTGACTGTCCATCTCCTTTCCTGTTGGAACGTATTACATACATTTCCGTCTGCCGTTGCTCTTATCTTTTTTATCCTTTTTTCATCTAGATGGACATTTTAGATGTATTTAAATTAAGCTACTTGGTACTGTAGTTTTATTGTGGCTGCGTTCGCTTTTGATGGCTTTGAAGTTTTTTTTGTACATCTCGGATCAATAAGCTATCGTTCATCTGTTGTAAAAAGTGACGGTAAAATCTGTGCGCTATCAGAAATCCGACCTGGCTTCTTGGTTCTGCTATTCTCTAGAGTGTATTGAATGTCGGGATTTCCTCCTTTTGAGGCTATTAGGTTAAACATGTATTTGTGGCTGTTATGAAATCAGTCGCTCTAAAGTATGAGATTTTGTTTTGGATTATTCTCTCATTTTGAAATTGACCACACAAGTTGAGTTTTGCCGGGAGGCAGCTGGTGGTTGAAGTATGCTGGAGATCGATATATAAGGATTATGTAAATGATAGAGGCAAAATGACAGTTCATTCCGTACCCAGGCGGGGCGTTGCATGCACTCTTATATAAACTGCACCATAGAGTCTCTACAAAAAGTGAGCACATGAGCATTCTGGGCAGCCTGGGAAATGCTACTTTTGCGCAAGATGCTGATAATCAATTACTATCAGTTTATCCTTTTGATTGCAATCGTGTTCACAAATGGCAAACTTTCTTTACAGGCAACTGTGCGACTTATGTCTGCTTAGAAGCACATTAGAAAACATTGTGTAGTAAGTAAATGTAATGGGCACTGAATTAATTCGTTTCTGTTTCTTGCATTTGAAGTGGAAAGTTTGGAAGCTTCTGCCTCAGGCACTTTCCTTACTCCAACCCCACCATTTCAAACTTGGAAGTGACTAACCCCACTTTCTTCTCCTCCACCACATTCAGTCCTGGTCTCAGACTTGAACCTTCCACAAGTGTTTTTGTCTCCTGTGTTCCCATGAAACTCGTCCATTACTTTACTGAAGAACACCCTCCCTCTCTTTTGTGGCAGCATATTTGTTCGTATGGTTCACGGATTGCCCTGTAACTATAAGTTTCATCTTTCTTTACCACAGTGCCTCACTGGTTTAGACTGTTTGGCCACTGAAGAAGCATAATATCAGCTGTTGATAACACTAAACCCAATTACAGGAGCACATTTCTGTCAACTCGATGTCATCCAAACCATTTGTGCCTGTTTCCTAGCCAGTGTCGTATTCTTTTTGGTATCCACACATCTCCACTCCCAGCTTGTTTGCTAATGATGGATCTAGGTTGAAAGACTCCAATTGTTTAATTCTCATCTTGTGTTTTTCCCCCCCCCCCCTCTATCTCTTTCAACAATCTTCCCTTCAGTGTTTGCAATTGTTTACTTTTGCCTTACTGATAGGCAAATTTATTCACTCCACTATTGATAGTTGTGTGCTTCTATCTACTAAGGCCTGAGCCTTGAAATTTAATTCCCCCAACCTTGAGACATCCAAAGCATGTCTTTAACACACACCATTTAAGGTGAAGTCTCTTAGTACTGTTCATAGCAGATTATTTTGAGATCTGTTTTTGTATAAAGCTTAAGGGGTATTTGTATGGCCATTTAAAAAATGGACAGTACACTGAGTAAATGCTTTATTTTTGTTGATGGGGAAACTGATGTGCAGATGTTGTAAATTGAGTCATGATCTCCAGTGTTTGAGGCAGCCCATTTAAAATCTCCTGCAAAGTGAAGGGCTTTAAGGCTGCTTTTATTATCAGGTGGCTTTTGCAGGTATTACTGATCTATTAGAAATTAGGGCAAGAATTTGTTGTAAAATAAAGAAAATTGTACATGTTATTTTCAAAATTGTATGTAAAATCAGGTTAGCAAAAAAATGCTTAAATTTACAAAAGTTTGTCATTGTTACACTGTGTTCAGCCATCTTGCTATCTTCCTTACCAGTGAAACAGATTGATGTGAATACTCTGAGATACATACAAAATGCACATTTGTTGGCAAGAGGTCTTGCCAATTTCTGTCAAAGTATTGTTTTGATCATGTTAGGTGTTAAAATATTGTCAAACAACCTTTCTGGTATTGAAAATTTAACATTAGCTGTGTAGTATTGTTGCAGTCAGGCTGGTACTGTTGGATGTTTAAAATGACATCCTTTATTTTTGTTACAGCCTCTTTTTTTTACTTTGCTTGACTTGCTTTGACTTCAACCTTTCTAATTACATTATTTTCTTCAGTCCTTCGGTCTGATTCACTAAAGAGATTATATACAGTTATTTGCCCCAGTTACTTGGGTTCCAGATGCTGTTTATCTTTCTTTGCAGTTATTTGGTCAATCTGTTGTCAGTGTGTTTAAACAGTTTAGACTTTGGCTTGGCATTTAATTAATGCCTTGTGCTCATTTTAATGCCACATTACTGCAAAATCTGGGTAATAGCCTTCACTACATTCATATCTAATTCATAACTGGTGTGAAATGTATCAGAAATCAAATAATGTAATAATGGAAATGTATTTGTCTTAATTATGAATTTTCTCATACTTATTTTTCAAATCATGAAATAAACAAATCTATTGCCAAAGGCTGCCCCTGGCGGGTTTTTGATGCACTCTTACTTCATAGTACATCCAATGAATTGAAGGGCTTTTACAAGACACATCAATTTGGAAACAAATGCATTTTAGAGTTGACTATCATATCAGAATTTGTAACATACTGTGTATCTGGAGCAGATGTTCAGTTTCGTCCGTGAAAAATAAATCTCAGTGGTTGTTTATGAAGCAATTGCCATCAGCAACCTTTTCAGGTGGTCAAGAGTTCCAAACCAGGCATTATTGTTTAATGAGTAAAAGTAACAGCATTGTTAAGGATTACAATAAACATTTTAAATAAGTTGCCTTTAGGCACATTTTAGGTTAACCCTTTTTTCTTTTAAAAGTTAATTGTTTCATCTTCCTTGTTTCATGTCACTTTCTATACAAAAAGAATATTGGTAGCTTTCCCTAGTTTATCGGTTCTCTAGTTATCCATAGAAAATGCTTGAAATTTCCATATCTATCTACTTTGACCAATATGAAGATGTTATTTCCAACACTGAGAACACTGAGTCAAAAAACACTGAGGCAGTCTACAAGAAGGGTCAGAGCCGTCTCTATTTCCTGAGGAGATTGAGGTCCTTTAACATCTGCCGGATGATGCTGAGGATGTTCTATGAGGCTGTGGTGGCCACTGCTATCATGTTGGCTGTTGTGCTGCTGGGGCAGCAGGCTGAGGGTAGCAGGCACCAACAGAATCAACAACCTCATTCGTAAGGCCAGTGATGTTGTGGGGGTGGAACTGGACTCTCTGATGGTAGTGTCTGAAAAGAGGATGCTGTCCAAGTTGCATGCCATCTTGGACAATGACTCTCATCCACTCCATAATGTACTGGTTAGGCACAGGAGTACATTCAGCCAGAGACTCATTCCACCGAGATGTAACACTGAGCATCATAGGAAGTGATTCTTGCCTGTGGCATCAAACTTTACAACTCCTTCCTCGGAGTGTCAGACACCCTGAGCCAATAGGCTGTTCCTGGACTTATTTCCACTTGGCATGATTAACTTATTATTATTTAATTATTTATGGTTTTATATTGCTATATTTCTTCACTATTCTTGGTTGGTGCGGCTGTAACAAAACCCAATTTCCCTCGGGATCAATAAAATATGTGTCTGTCTGTCGAAATCTATGACCCATCATATTGGAATAGTTGTTTGATATTTGTTTATTCATTGTTTTGTGTTAACATAATTCTGTCCGAAGTAATCTTAATTTGATCTGTAGATCACTGAGTGTTAGCAATGATGGTCTTTATTGAAGTCACCATTTAAATCATCACATTCTAAGAGAGAGCAGTTGGATGTTTATCTTATTAGGGAATATTCTCATTATTCTTAATGATTTGTGATCTAATGGGTTTACTTAATTCTAATGTTGCTAAACCAGAGCTATGGCTCATAATCACTCATCCAATGTGTAAATATTATTACTCATTTCTGCTCATGTATTTATGTATGCTAGTCAGAAGGGAAATGTCCAACCTAGTATGTAATATTTTTTTTTACAAATCTTGTTTGAATGAAATGAAAGGAAATTACTCTGTGACACTTGTCCTCAAAATTATGTAGTGTACTGAGTAATTGTGCTTCAATCTCCAAACTATAGAATATTTGCAAGACTGCATGCAACTCAAATTTTTTGGTGTCTATATTGAGTTTGCACTTTAGAATAGAAAATGACAAAAAATTCTGCAGGTTGTTGTCACCTCATTTACAAAATTACCATGTGGACAATAATTTTTTAAGTAAAAACTTTAAGGGGTATGTTTGCAGTTCTTCACTTAAAAGTAAATCTTTTGCTTTCCTCAGTAAAGTGTTCTATACAATAAAATGGTTAAATTTGTCACTACAGAATTAGAATACATGTTTTAATTGCCATCTTTAACAACAGTAGATTAGTAAATTTTAAAACTGAACATGAAGTTTTATATTTGCTATTTCCTACAGCACAATTGGCTGATGTGTTTTATGGTCTTCAGCATTATTCTTGTTTTTGATCTAGCTTTGAATTGCGAAAATTGGTCAGGCGTGGTTTGAACCTTTTGCTTAGAAATATTTGGCAAGAAAAGAAATTACTTCCGAGATCTCATTTAGTTTTATGGCTGAAGGTAGGAAATCATATTTGAGAGTAGTAGAATGTTTAAGTTTTGTATATTTTCTTTGAGTCAATTGATTGGATACCTGGCAGTAGATAAAGAACAAGGTTGTACAGGAGAAAGTGATTAGGTGGAAAGACCAGTCCAGATGGGCATGGGTTAGGAGGATGATCTAGCTAAAATTTCTGCTTTTTTTCCCCCTTTTTTTAAAAAAGAGACTTGCATTTATCTGTGTTCCTCCATTTTGTATGTTTTGCTTTTTGATTGAATCTTTAATGTACCTTTTCAGGATATTAAAGAGTATATTACAACCAGTTAAGTACTTTTTGAAGTTGGACTATGCAGGAAGTACAACTAATTTTCCTTCAGCTTGTTTGACAACCATGACCGTGAGGCATTTTGTATAATAGTGTTGAATGACTCTAAGTACTGGTCCACACACTGGGCACTACCCTCTGGCACTGCATCAGAATAATGCCTTAGCATTCTTTAAACCTACCTGGGCAAGTAGGACCCTGCTTAAGCAGCAACTTCGGGATTTTCCACAGTGCGTTGATCCATTGTGCCTTCACAGATATCAAAGGAATCAGGAAATACTCTTAGCTGGCCTGTTTTTCAGTTATTTGGTAGTAATATTAAAACTAATACCTTTTCTGAATCCTTCTCAATAACTTTTTGTTCATGTATAGAGGAGCAGAGTTAATGACAAATAATCTGATGAAGCGTGGCAGCCCAGCTTTTGTTTTTATTTTGGTTTTTTTTAAAAGTTCAGGGGGACTTTTTTTCCTCCAAAAAAATTTGAATCTTTTTCATGTTTAGTTACAAAGAGACTGGGAGGCTTAGATTACACATGTTACAGAGTGTTTCTGTATACGTTAACAGTTGTTAATGTAATCGCGATCTCTTTGTATCATTATCATTGTTATGTTTATTTGAAACTCAATGAAAAAGATTGATAAAGAAAACTAAATAAGCTACTTGTATATATTTTATGAATACATAGCAGTGTTTGTATTTTAAGACACTAACTGTAATCATCTATGTGTTTTAATTAAAGTATTGTACAATATACACCATTAGTTTTGTTTCTTGCATGTGTGCCTGTTAGAATTCTTACATGTAAATAATTTGAATCATTTAAGACTGGTATAGCTGGTTTGGAAATGCAGCTGTGGTACATGGGAATTTTGGCATGCATGTAAGCATATCTTCAGTAAATGTCTGAAGTTAGAGGAACTTCACAGGAATCTGATGTCCAGGCTCTGCATCAGAAAGTTACTTGAAGCTTGCCTAGGCACTTTGTTACAAGAGGCATTCATGACACTTAGATTTGTCTTGCTAAAAGGGTGGTGGGGGTGGGGAGAATAAGTATAAGTGAGATGGAGATGGGTTTCTGAAGGAAGCATTTAAGAAACTCAATCCTTGGACCTATCCATCAGGTATCAAGTTATTGTAGCCTCTGTGTATGAGAGCAGTCTGAAGGGTGGATGAATAAACTGGCCTCTGGCTCAGAGAAGCAAAGTGCATCATGGCAATCTCCTGTGTTGCTGACATCATGTAGCTGAACATGGCATAGGAACTGACCATGGCTTTCTATTTTGTGTCTTGGCATTTTTATCAATTAGTGTTTCTATGCAATGCACTAATACAGCATTATGTATGACAATTTACCATGATATATCGCAATCAAAATCCCCTACTGCTCCATCCTTTGCCTACATCTGGATAAATATGACACATGGTTGTGCTGTTTCTGCCTGTGTACACAGAGATTGAAGAAGATTATGAAGAACTGGAAGAAGCAGAGGAACAGATCTGGAATTGCTTTGAATCAGTTGACTAGAATGTGCTTGGGAACTTGTAAGCAGAAAATGAATACGGCACAATCTTCACTGACTTCATCAGCACGTGCATGGGTGACTGTTTGCCCATAGAACATTGAGTTGTCCCTAACCAGAAGCCATGGATGAACCAGGTGATGCATAATTAGCTGAGGATCAGGTCTGTGGCGTTTAGGACTAGTGCCTCAGAATTATATAGGAAGTCCAGGCATGACCTCTGAAGGCGATTATAAACACAGACTATTTCAGACTAAATTAGTATCAAACAGATGCTCGATGGCTGTGGTAGGGCTTATACAATATAACTTCAGATAAGGCGAGGTCAAGTATCATACGAGGCGACAAACTTCACTCCTTGGTTAGCTCAATGCCTTTTACTTTTATGCACACTTGACAGGGAGAACTGTGACTCAACCACGCAAGTCCCCACATCTCTGACCCTGTAATCTGTCTCTGAGACTGATGTCCTGGAATCTTTAGAAGAAGAATCCATAAAAAGTATCTGGTCCAGATGAAATACCTGGCTGAGTACTAAAGACCAGTGTGGATCCACGGGCTAGAGTATTAATGGGCATATTCAATCTTTCTGGTCTGATGTTGCCAGTTATTTCAAAAAGGCATCTATTGTTGCAGTGCCCAAGCAGATCTTGGTGATCTGCCTCAAAGACTGTCATCCAGTGGCACTGACATCAACTGTAATGAAAGGCCTTAGGAAGCTGGTTACGACACTAATCAGCTCCTGCCTCATAGCTGACCTGTATTTGCTACAATTTGTCTACAGCCATGATAGGTCAACAGCAGGTGCATTTTGTCTGGCTCTTCACTCTCTTCTGGACCTCCTGGACAACAGGAACATGTATGTCAGGTTGCTGTTTATTGACTTCAACTCAGCAATAATCCTAAGCAAACTCATCAAGCATTAAGACCTGGGCCTCTACTTCCCTCTGCAACTAAATATTTGCTCATTGGAAGACCTCAGTGAGGATTGGTAACATCTTCTCACTGACCATCAACAAAGGTGCACTTCAAGGCTGCATGCTTAGTCCCCTGCTCTTCTCTGTTACAACCATGATTGTGTGGCTAATCATATGCTACCTTCAAATTTGCTGACAATATCACTATTGGGCAAATCACAGCTGGCAATAAGTCCAGTGTACTAGAATGAAAGAAGTCACCTGGTTCTGTGGTAATCCCAAAACAACCTCTTGCTCAATGTCAGCAAAACTAAAGAGTTAATTATTGACTTTAGGAAGGGGAAGGAGGGAGAATATGTACCAGTTTTCATTAGGGAATCGTTGGTGGAGAAAATTAGCATCTTTAAATTCCTGGGTGTTAACATATAAAATGACATGGCCTGGATCCAGCACATAGATGTGATCATAAGGAAAGCATATTAGCATTTTTACTTCCTTAGGAGGTTAAGGAGGCTTGGCTTATCATCAAACATTCTGATGAACTTCTACAGATATGCTGTTGAAAATATCCATACTCGTTGTACCATGGTCTTTTATAGCATTTTGAATGTGCAGGAATGCAAGAAACTGCAGAGCGCAGTGGACTTGCTCAATATATCACAGGTGCATCAGTTCCCACCATTGATAGTATCTACAGGTGTCCTGCCCTCAAGAAGGCAATATCTGTCATCAAAATCCCCATCCCCACCCCCTTCTCATAGCTTCCATTGGGCAAGAAGTACAGAAGCCTGAAGTCACATCAGAGCTTCAAGAATAGCTGCTTTCCTTCAACTATTTGTTTCTTACCAACTAGTAAAACCCAAATCACTACAATTTAGCAACACTTTTTTGACTATTCTAAGATGGATTTTGTTCTTTTAAACAAGAAAACAACTAAAGCAATGTATAATTTATAAATACGAGATTCTGAAGATGCTGGAAATTCAGAGCAACACAAACAAAATGCTGGAGGAACTCTGAGCAGGCAGCACCTGTGGAAATGAAATCAACAGTGGATGTTTCGGGCTTAGATGAAGTCCTGATGAAGGTACAATAAGCTCATGAAGATAGTGTAAGAGAAGGAAAAAACAATGCAGAATGTAATATTAAAGTTACCCAAAGTGTACTGTAGGTAGACAAATGCAGTGCAAGGGCCATGATGAACTAGAGTGAAAAATCAACAGGTCATCTTTAGCTATAACGGGTTTGTTCAAGAATCTTCTAAGCATGATAGAAGCTGTCCTTGAGCCAGGCAATATGTGTTGTCAGACGACTTTTAATCTTCTACTGGACACAATGGGTGAGGGGCAGGAAGAGAATGATTGGGGTGGAAGGGGGCTTGATTTTTGTTGGCTGCTCTTTGTAAAGCATTGGGAAGTGTAGACCGAGAGACAATGGAGGGGAAGCCGGTTTTCATGATGGATTAGAATGCTTTCACAAATCCGCAATTTCTTGTGATGTTGGGCTGAGCAGTTGCTGTACCAAACTGATGTATTCAGATCGGGTAATTTCTATGTTGCACTTCTAAAATTTGGTGAGAGATGTGGGTTTCCTCACACATCTTGGAGGTCATAACTTTATTTCACAGGGGAGCAGTGTATCATCGCAACGTAATTGGGGAGTTCTTAAATAGCATTGTCACTTTTGTAAAGTTTAACTTTCTTAACAGTGTCATAATATTAAGGTGGAAGAATACGTGCATCCAGACAGAGCTTAATCTACTCTTGGGGAAATAGACAGACAAGTAATTGAGGTCACAGTAGGGGAGCACTTTGGGGCCAGTGACCATAGTCCTGTTTGTTTAAATATAGTTGTGGAAAGGGACAGATCTGAACATTACTTTTGAGTTTTGAAATGGGTTAAGATGAATTTTGACGTATTAGACAGAAGTTTGATTGGGGTAAGTTTGTGGGCATAAGCACCTTTGGCAAGTGGGTTTATCAAAGTGAGATGCCAGGAGTTCAAGGACTACGTGCTCTTCAAGCTAAAAGGCAGAGCTGCTGGGAGTTGAGAATCCTGCACGCCAAGGAATTTTGTAACTGGTCAAGAAAAGGAGGTGGCTTGGGTCAGAGTACCGTAGATTCCGGACTACAGAGCGCACCTGATTAAAAGCCGCTGGCTCTAATTTTAGAAATAAAATCAATTTTTTAATTGTAAAGGCCGCACCGGATTTTAGGCCGCACCGCTACTTTTAAATATACATACGTATCGGTAACACAAATTACGTTGCATATACCTTTTTACTGAACAGCACGAACAACATTCCAATATCTCCTAGCGACTGGTAAAAATATATATACTGCAGCCTACCAGGAAAAGTTATTGATCGCCTTTAACTTAAAAGCAGCGTTTTCGCTCGGGTCTGACGCGCTTGCGTAACGCGATCGGGTCTAATCGGGTCTGACGCGCTTGCGTAACGCGATCGGGTCTAATCGGGTCTGATGCGCTCGGGTCTGACGCGCTCGGGTCTTGCTTTTCTTCGAGTATTTTCCATGTTGATGAGGGTGAGTACAAATGACTGATTTACAATAATTTAATTGTGAAAGTGCGCTTGATTTATCGTACAATTTCATTGGACCTCTGTGAACTACTCATCAATTTTATTGGTCTACTGTTACCGAGGCAAAATGAAAAAAAACCATGTATTAGCCGCTCTGGATTAAAGGCCGCAGAGTTCAAAGCTGTTCAAAATGTGGGAAAAAAGTAGCGGCTTATAATCCGGAATCTACGGTAGGTTGTTAGTATCAAGTGAATCACTGACATAAATGGTGAAGTTGTAGTAGCAAGAATTGCAACAGGATCACAATGACCTGGGTAGATGGGCTGAGGAATTTCACATGGAATTTAATTCAGATGAGTGCAAAGTATTGAACTTTGGAAGGACTTTTACATTGAACAGAAGTCCCTGGGATGCCTTTGTAACACGGAGAAACCTTGGAGTACAGAAACATATTTCTCTTACAGTAGAGTCACAGGGTGAAGTAGCGGTGAAGAAGGCATTTGTCATGCTGGCCTTCAGCAGTGAGGCGCTGAGTATAGAAATTAGGAGGTTATGTTTCTTTTGTACAAGGCATTGGTGAGGCTATAGAGTATTGTGTTCAGTTTTGGCACCCTGTTATAGAAAGACTGTAATAAAACAGGAACGAGTGCAAGTAGAAAGTTTACAAGGATGTTGCCAGGACTTGAGAAATGAGTTTTAGGGAGACTTTAGACAGGAATGGCATTTATTCATTGGGCCTTGGAGGTATATAAAATCATTAGGGGCATAGGTAAGTGTTTTTATTATCCGTGGTGGGGAATTGAAAACTAGAGGACAGTTTTAAGGTTAGACGTGATATGTTCCATTTATATACTACCTATTTTTTTTACATAACAGTTGGTAGATATATGGAACAAGATGTTGGAGGAAGTGCTTTAGCCGGTTATGTTTGGTAGATTTAAGTATGTCGACAGGGATATCAATGACAAGTTTAAAGAGATGGGTCCCAGCACTGAGAAATACGATTAGCTTGAATATGCACTTTGGTCAGCAAGGATATGTATAGGACCTTTTTCATGCTTTATGATTCTGAGCGGAATGTGCATATTCTCTTTGTGGGGGTTTTTCTTGTGCTCTGGCTTCCTGTGATGAAGGGTTAATTGGCTATTGTAAATGAACCATTTGTGTGTTGAGGATCAGGGGAAGGATGGTAGGAGAGTCTGGATGAATTGATGGATGTGAAAGAATAGTTCATTGGGGAAATCAAAATAATGGGAACATGTTGAGAGCCAGCATAGAGTTGCAGGGCTGAATAGTGGCCACCTTTGTCTTAAAAAAACCTGGATAAAGTGCAGCACTAGCACTTGGAGCTCTTTCAGTTAGAGGATAAACAACAAATGTGGTAATGGCATATAGATTAGTTAAGGCGATACAGTCGGCCCTCCTTATCTGCAGGGAATTGGTTCCGGGACCCCCCCTTAGATACCAAAAAATGTGGATGCTCAAGTCGGTGGACTTTAGGACCCAGCAGAGCTCCAGAGCTTACTTAACCTGTCTCAGTGCAGTGGACTTAGGACCCGGCGGAGCTTGGGACCTACCGCCCGCAGTGTTTCTGTTCCGGAAAACGATCACGATTGAAAATAAAGTGGAAATAATAGTGATCGGAAAGAGGTGAAAAGCCATTGGTCATTGGAGAAACGTTAGGCTACAGTCGGTCAATGATCGGAGCAATTTTAAAGGATAAAGTGAGAATGATGGAGCATGTGAAAGGCCCTGCCCCGATGAAAGCTACAATTATTACTAAGCAACGCAGTGGTTTGATTATTGAAATACATACGTTTCTTAAGTGTTTTATATACATAGAA
This sequence comes from Hemitrygon akajei, assembly GCF_048418815.1. Taxonomy (NCBI): domain Eukaryota; kingdom Metazoa; phylum Chordata; class Chondrichthyes; order Myliobatiformes; family Dasyatidae; genus Hemitrygon; species Hemitrygon akajei. The sequence goes on from NC_133131.1 coordinate 40,455,942, forward strand.
AGGTTAAAATAATACTAGATGTATCTCTTCTGACTTAGAGAACTTACTTTTTTTTTTCGATTCCCGATCCGTGGTACCCTACATATATCCTCCCGTATACTTTAAATCATCTCTAGTTTACTTATAATACCTAATCCAATGTAAGTGCTATGTAAATAGTTGTCAGAGTGTATTGTTTAGGGAATAATGACAAGAAAAAGAAGTCTGTACATGCTCAAACAAGTGCTGGAGAGAGAACTTCAGGGTTCTCCCGATTCGCGGTTAGTGAATCTGTGCATGCGGAACCCGCGGATAAGGAGGGCCAACTGTATAATAAAACTCTAACTTGACGTATTTGAGACTTTACTGAACTGACTTGTATTCCATATTATTTATTACTTACTTTGCCTGAACAGTTTTATAATACATTTTTTGTGATGTTACACAATATTAACATAAATTTTCCATTATACTCATTAAGTTTCAAGGGAGTGTCAGAGCCATTCCACGTGGAAGCAGGTCCTTCAGCTCAACTGCTCCATGCCTAATCTAGGCTTATTTCCTTCTAAACCTTTATCTGTCTGCCTGTCCAACTGTCTTTTAAATGTTATGTACTTGCCTCAACCACTTCAAATGGCAGCTTATTCCATATTTGGACCACTCTCGGGGTAAAAATTTTGCCTCTCATGTTCCTATTAAATATCCCCCCCATACTAAATCAGGGGTTCCCAACCTCTTACTTTATGATATTTGTCCATGGCATAAAAAGGTTGGGAACTCCTAGCCTAAATTTGTCCTTTAGTCATTGATTTCCCAACCTTGGGTGGCAGATTGTGTGTGTATTGACTCTGTGTCCCTTCTGATTTTATACATATCTATAAGGTCCCCTTATTCTCTTATGCACTGAATAAAATTTCAATGTCTCTCCACAACTCAGTCCCTCAAGTTTCAGTAGCATCCTTGTAAATCTTATCTACATTCTTTACTGCTTAATGGTTGGTGTCTTTCCTAGCTTGGTGACCAAACCTGAACACAATATGCCAAATAGATTTGTCAGCATCTTGTGCATCTGCAACATACTATCCCCGCTTCCATATGACTAATGAAGCCAAAAGCTGCCTTTACCACCAGCATCTTTCTCATGTTTGATTGGCTTCACTTCCCTGTCTACCTGTGGCTAGTTTGAGGGGTATATGAGAAACTTATCTGGTGAATCATGTGCTGAATCATTACATTTCTACCGTGTGAGAATCAAGTGTAAGAGCGTCTTGAAGCTGGGAGGAATGTGGAGGGAAACAATGAGGTTATTGTAGTCCATGTGAGGACCAGCAACACCTGACAAGTGTTTCTGCTGAAGTGATATAAACAGCTACTGTCTTAATATTTAAAAAAAACAACCAGGGTAATGGACCGGAAGTATGCTGATTACTACCTGGGTCAGTAGAGATGAGTGAATTGATGTTGGTGTGGCAGAAATGTTTCAATTTGTGTAGCACTTGTATCTTCTGGGAAAGGAGGGAGCTTCTCCTTTGTGACAGGTTACACCTGAATTAAACAGGTCATTGCAAGTCAAATAGCTAAGAGTGGGGGACGTCATGTGATGACGTAGGATTGAGACGTGGAAATCCAGCTCTCCCGTTTAAAAAAAAAAGAGTAAAATAATGTTTAAGTGAAGAAAAGTTAGTAAATACCTTTTAAAAATTACTTATAAATTACTCAGGATTGTCTTAAGAAATGCCTCCTAAATAGAAGCAGAAGAAAACTACTACTTTGAAGACAACACAAGTTGGAAAAGAATCAAGGCTGGCCGCCATGAAAGAGCCTCGGGCTCAAGTGCATTTTACCTCCGGCGATACAGAACAGGAAACTGCGGCAACATCAACCGTTTCCAAAAAAAAAAGAGCAACAGGAATTGCGCATGCGTGAAGGAAGGGGCATGCGCAAACACGAGCAACCCAAACTACAAATCCCAGCTATGATCGGAACTGAAAGTGAAAGTGAATATGAGGTGGAATCAGATTCTCTGGATAAATCAGACGAAGATGAAGAGACAAACAAAGAAGAGCAACAGGAAGAGGTTGGAGGAGATATTGGAGAGAAAAAAAAACTTTGGTGCAAATAATGCATGAATTAAAAGCATTAAAAGTAATAAAAAAGATATTAACAATATGAAGATTATGTTTGATAAAATGATGAAAAGACAGGACAAAATGGACAAGAAAATTTAAAACTTGGAAGAAACAACCGGAGACACCATTGATAGAGTGAATAAAATGGAAGATAATATTTCTGCCTGGACATCAGAATGAAAACGATTTTTGGAAAAAGTGGATGTACTTGAAAATTTTAGCAGTCGAAATAATATTAAGATTGTTGGACTTAAAGAAGGTATAGAGGGAGAGGATCCAATACATTTTTTTTCAAAAATGGATTCAGGAAATTTTGGAAATGGAAGAAGGAACCCAGTTAATTGAAATTGAAAGGACTCATAGAGCCTTAAGACCAAGACCTCAAGTTGATCAAAACCCACGATCAATCTTGATAAAATGCTTAAGATATCAAGATAAAGAAAAGATCCTGAAGGCGGCTGGCCAATGTGCCAGAAAGAGAAACGGGCCATTGATGATAGAAGGGGAAATAGTTCTTATCTATCCTGATATAAGTTATGACCTTTTGAAGAGAAAGAAGGAATTTAACCCAGCGAAATTTTTTTTTATGGGGAAAAAGGTTATAAATTTATATTGCGTCACCCGGCAACCCTGATAATTTTTTTGACGGAAAAAGAAGATTCTTTTACTGATTATCGGGATGCGGAAGAATTTGCACAAGAACTCCCAAATACTTGCTAACCACAGCCAAAGATTTAAAAGTGAAACAGATTAAAGATGAAGACTGGGACAGTGAATGGAGTTGATGGATGTTTAAGGACAGAAGAATATTTAAATATATTCTTAATTATATGATACAGGGGGAGAAAGGTAAAAATTTGAGAAATATTAATCGAGAGTAGTGATATTACTTTTTCCTTGTATATACTTTTTTATGTTACGGGGGAGCTGGGGGAACTTCGGATCGATTGCTACAGGACTCACGTGTGTAATCATGGCAATTGCCATGACCCGTACAACGGAGGGGGGTAATGTTGTGGCTTTTTTAATTCACAATATTAGTGGGGGGTATTTTATTATTTTTTTTCTTTATAATCTATTTTTCTTTTATCTTTCTTTGCCTGGACAATTGGGGGGGAGACACATAGCAACATGGAGAATTTTAAAAAGATTCCCCAAGGTACTACGAAAGTTGAAAGGTTAGGTATTACTATAGATTGGAGTAACCCTGTTAAAAATAATGACTAATTTACTGAATTTTTAAGGTTTTAATTTTAATGGGCTTAATGGACCGGTGAAAAGAAAAAGAATTTTAACATACATTAAGAACATGAAAATAGATATAGCTTTTTTACAAGAAACACACTTAACAGAGATAGAACATCAGAAATTAAAGAGAGATTGGGTTGGAAATGTTATTGCAGCTTCATTTAATTCAAAGGTGAGGGGAGTTGCAATTTTGGTTAATAAAACTTTACCAATTAAAATACATAATGTATTAATTGATTCTGCGGGGAGATATGTAATTATACATTGTCAAATTTTTTCAGAACTATGGACTCTTATGAATATTTATGCACCAAATGAAAATGATGTAAAATTTATACAAGAGGCCTTTTTGAATTTGGCTGACGCACATGACAAAATATTAATAGGTGGAGATTTTAATTTTTGTCTAGACCCAGTTTTAGATAGATCAACAAAGGTTGTTATAAAATCAAAAGTAGCAAAATTAACTTTATCATGTTTGAAAGATTTAAATTTGATTGATATATGGAGAAGAATTAATCCAAAAGAAAGAGATTACTCATTTTATTCAAATAGACATAAAACTTATTCAAGGATAGGTTTTTTCCTATTATCAACGAATATTCAAGACAGAGTGAAAAATATGGAATATAAAGCAAGAATATTGTCAGATCATTCCCCCTTGACAATGACAATGATAATGATGGATAAAGTGGAATCGATTTACAGATGGAGATTTAATTCAATATTATTAAAACGTCAAGATTTTTGTGATTTCATGAAAAAGCAGATTCAGTTTTTTTTAGATACAAATTTACATTCAGTTGATGATAAATTTATAGTATGGGAAGCAATGAAGGCATATTTGAGAGGCCAGATAATAAGTTATGCTTCTAAGATTAAGAAGGAATATATGGTAGAAATAGATCAATTGGAAAAAGAGATTACAAAATTAGAAAACAGAATCTCAAAGATATATGACTGAAGAAAAACGAAGACAACTTGTTAACAAGAAGTTACAATATAATACACTTCAGACATATCGAACAGAAAAAGCAATTATGAGAACTAAACAGAGATATTATGAACTAGGTGAAAGATCACACAAGATTCTTGCTTGGCAGTTAAAAACAGACCAGATTTCCAAAACGATAAATGCAATTAGAACAAGTGTAAATAAGATTACTTATAAACCTTTAGAAATTAATGAAACTTTTAAGAATTTTTATTCTGAACTGTATCATTCAGAATCACAAAATGATAATGTTGAGATAAGAACAGAAGGGATCTTTTACATTAAAAGAGGTCGAAGAAGCTCTAGGATCATTTCAGAGTAATAAATCCTCAGGAGAAGATGGTTTTCCGCCTGAATTTTATAAAAAGTTTAAAGATTTACTAATTCCTCCTTTTATGTAGTTAATATACTAAGCGGAAAGAATGCATAAACTTCCAGAATCTTTTTCGACAGCTATTTTAATAGTATTGCCAAAAAAAGAGATCTTTTAAAACCAACATCATATAGACCTATTTCTTTGTTGAATAGTGACTATAAAATAATAGCAAAAATTTTATCTAATAGGTTATTTAAATAATTACCAAAATTAATACATATGGATCAAACAGGATTTATCAAAAATAGACAATCGGCAGATAATGTAACTCGGTTACTTAGCATAATTCATTTGGCACAAAAGAGGGAGGAAATGAGTGTGGCAGTTGCCTTAGATGCAGAAAAAGCATTTGATAGATTGGAATGGGATTTTTTATTTAAGGTATTGGAAAAATATGGATTAGGAGTATCTTTTATAAAATGGATTAAAACCTTAAATACTAATCCCAAAGCTAAAGTAGTGACAAATGGTGAAATTTCAACATCATTTCAGTTTACAAGGTCAACTAGACAAGGTTGTCCATTATCACCTGCTTTATTTGTGTTGGCGATAGAACCATTAGCTGAATTAATTAGAACGGACCCAGACATTATGGGTTTCAGAGTTAACCAGGAGGAATATAAGATTAATTTATTTGCTGACGATGTTTTGCTTTATTTAACAAACCCATTGTATTTGCTGTGTAAATTATCTTCCAGATTGGAAGAATATGGGAAAATATCAGGCTACAAAATAAATTGGAATAAAAGTGAAATTCTACCCCTTACTAAAGGAGATTATAGTCAATGTCGACTAATAACTCAATTTAGATGGCCGATAAATGGTATAAAATATTTAGGTATAAGAGTTGATAATGATATAAAGAATTTATATAAATTAAATTATTTACCATTATTGAAAAAAATTCAAGATGATCTTGATAAATGGATGACGTTACCAATAACATTAGTAGGCAGAGTAAATGCTGTAAAAATGAATATATTCCCTAGATTACAATATTTATTCCAAACACTACCAATACAATTACCGCAGAAGTTTTTTCAAGAGTTAAATAAATGTGTGAGGAAGTTCCTTTGGAAAGGTAAGATGTCAAGAATATCGTTGGAAAAATTGACATGGAAATTTGACCTAGGAGGGTTACAACTTCCAAACTTTAAGAATTATTATAAAGCAAATCAACTTAGATTTATTGCATCTTTTTTGATGAAGATAAACCGGCATCGATTAGAATAGAATTAGATAAAATAGGAGAAAATATACCAGAAGATTTTATATACAAGTGGGAATCTAAATGGATACGGGAAAAGAAAGAATCTCCTACATTAAAACATTTGATTGATTTATGGGATAAGATAAATATTGATGATGAGATAAAGAAATCTTTATTAGCAAAGAGACCTTTAATTCAAAATAAACTTATTCCTTTTACAATGGATAACCAACTTTTATACAATTGGTTTCAAAAAGAGATTAGATATATAGGAGATTGTTTTGAAGGAGGTATATTAATGTAATTTGATCAATTAAAGAATAAATACAAAATATCAAACAACACTTTTTTGTTATTTCCAATTAAGGGCTTATTTTAAGAGATAAATTGGGTCAAACAATGTTACTGCTGAAACCTGATGAAATAGAAACTTTAGTTCAAAAAGGAAAAATTAAAATATTTATTTCTTTTATGTATAGTTTGATTCAAAAACAGGTAATTAAACATGGAATTCATAAGTCAAGACAAAAATGGGAAACTGATTTGAATATTAAAATTGAAGAAACAAGTTGGTCAAGACTATGTCTTGACAGTATGACAAATACAACAAATGTCCGGTTAAGATTAGTGCAATATAATTTTTTACAACAATTATATATTACACCACAAAAAATAAATAAATTAAACCCAAATTTATCTGATCAATGTTTCCAATGTAATCAAGAAATTGGTACTTTTTTACACTCTACTTGGTCTTGTTTTAAAATTCAACCTTTTTGGACAAATTTAAGAATTTTATTGGAACTTCCACATAATCCAACATTATTTTTACTAGGCGATATTGAAGGGATAAAACCAAAATCCAAACTGAATAAATATTAGAAAGAATTCATAAAAATTGCATTGGCAGTAGCCAAAAAGGCTATTGCAGTTACTTGGAAATCGGATTCATACTTAAGTATAGATCGTTGGAAGAATGAAATTTTTAGCTGCATTCCACTTGAAAAAATTACTTATAATTTAAGAGATAAATATGAAATATTTCTGAAAATTTGGTGCCCTTATTTACAAAAGATAGGATTAAATATATAGGTGCTCTGAAGATAAAATTATTGGTTATCTGGGGAAATAAATAAATATATATACACTAAAGCTATTATGAACTCTATGGAGCATGTGGGGATCTTCCGATATCCAGGCATTCTTTCTTTCTTTTTTCTTCTCTTTTTTTTCTCTTTCTATAGGGGTATGTTAGGGGGGAGGGGTTAAAGAGAGGGGGGGAAGGGTTGATAATTTTTTTCATAATTTTTTTTCCTTCTGTAACCTATTTGAAAATTCAATAAAAAAATGTATAAAAAAATAGCTAAATGTAAGTAGGGCTTCTGATTTGTTGGCAGGGCAGGGACAGGAGTTTTGGGGGAGGGACTGGTGTTAATGGAATTCAGTGTGGATGTTTAAAAAGTTAAATCAAAAGTGCAAGGTTACAAATGGGTAATGTCTAGACTGTGGAAGGGATGAAGCATAGATGCAATTCAAGTCTAAGAAAATAATTACTTAAAGGAATAATTGAAGTTGCTATCTTTATACCCACAGTATTTGTAACAAGATGGGTGAATTAATAGCATGTATAGAATAGAAATAAATGAGTGTTTTCTGATAACTATTAGAGATTTGGTTCTAATTTGACAAAATTTGAGAATAGAATATTCCAAGATACTTTAAAATAGGTGACTTTGATGTAAAAGAATGTAATAAAGGAAGTAGAGAGGAAGGATCTTGGAAAATAAAGTAAATTCAGTTTGTGTCAAAGAAAGATAAAGGGACATAAAATGTTAGTGGAAGTTGTATAAAGGTTGAATTTGTGCACCTTCCATCAACTGCAGATGCTGGAAATCTTGGGGGGCGGGGTTGGAAGGATTTGGTTTGACAGTACTGTATCAATGAACTGAGAATGTGCCTCAGATTAGTGATTCTCAGCAGAATGGGACAATTCAGAAAAAAAGCATTTGCAGAGTAAGTTCTAGAGGGAGCAGAGAAAATAATTGTGATGGGGTGCAGAATGGAGAGATTAGAACCCTTGGGGTTAAGTTTTGAATTTAGCAATTTCAGGTAATAAGCTTTTTCTCAGAATTTACAAGATATTTGTTTTATTTCATTCATATGTAGCTTTACTGTCTATCTCCTGGAATTTAAAACAATTATCAGGAATTGAAGGGAAATTTGATCAGCTGGTTAAATGGGCTGCGTAAATGCCAATGCAGTTTAAATTGTGTAAGTGTGAGGTGTGCATCAGTGTAGAATTTTCAATAAATTTCAGGCAATATATTTGTCTTTTTAAAGACGAAAATCTGAATAGGAAAAATAATCTAACTCCAGCTATCGAGGAAAGGATTTTGGAATACAGAAAAATGTTGCCAAATTAAGGTAAGCCTAAAAATATGAAAAAATTCAGTATTCAGCAAAGGAAGACCAGGGCATTGACACAGGAAGAGAAGAATGTGGGAGTAGTTTCTGGAGACTGAAAGGTAGCAAATGGTACCCCATTAAAGAAAGGAGAGGGAGACTTCTGGTAAGATGGCGATTGTTTAGCTGCTCCGAACTTTTGTTCCGTTACTGTCGCTATCTTTGCACTAAATGTCTCCATTTTTTAAACCTTAGTTAGGAATTATTTCGGTATCTCTTACTTGCCTGTGAATATATCTAACTTATAATGTCTAGCAAGAGCTCTAAATCCGGGAGAAAAGAAGCTATGACCCCGTCGGACGAGACGATGGTTGCGCTTGGAAAGCTCTGAGACGAAATCTTAAAGGAATTTAAAACTGCTTTCAAACAGTTAGAAGACAAACTGGATCGGATCAACGATAAAGTGGACAAACATGCTGAACACTTATCTGGCATCAATTCGACTTCTGAAGATTTAGAAAGTCGTGTTCGATACTTGGAGACTCTCTGTTCCAGCTTAGAGGAAAAATCTAACAAACTTCTTTCCAAAATGGTGGATCTCGAAAATCGCAACAGACACTGTAATATCAGAATTCTTGGATTGTCAGAGGCGACCGAAAAGGGATCAACCGTGAAGTTTTTCGCCGAGTTTCTCTGTGAGTTATTCGGGAAAGATTTGCTTCCGAAGCCACCCGAGCTCGAACGGGCACACAGAGTTTACGTTCCCCCCGGAATTCTGGGCTCCTGCCCGCGACCAGTAATCTTGTGTTTCCATCAATACCAGGTAAAACACAGTCTGATTGTGGAGGCGCATCGCAGGGGGTCTTTTCCTTTCCAGGATACAACCATTCGCTTTGTGGAAGATTTTGCACCCCAGACCTTAAAGATGCGCTGAGTTTAAAGGCGCAATGAAAGTGCTTTTTGATCGTGGTTTCAAACCTTCCCTTCGTAACCCTGCCGATCTACGAATCAAGCTTAATACCGGGAAATACAAGTGGTTCAAATCAGCAAAGGAAGCTGAAGCGTTTGTGGCAAGTCTTCCGGCTATCCAGTCATCTTCAGAATCTGATCGGACCTCCTAAAATGGTGGATAAGTACTCCTCATAGTAGAATTACTTTTTCTGGACTCGGAATTCACTTGAATCACTCAGACATTATTCATTGAAACTTTAAGGGCTGTTCACAATTTCTCCCGGGATTTGGTGTGTGTGTGTAATCTATTTTTATTCTTGTATAACTTTACCTACAGAGTTCTACAACTAACTCTAACTTGTTTTGGAGGTTCGAAGTCTTTAGTGAAGGCCTCCCTGTTTGTCGGTTCACAGTTCAATTGCTGGTTTATTTTTCCTTTGTTTTAAATATTTATTTATTTTATCTTTTTTTTTCTTCACCCCTTTTTTCTAATCTCTGAATTTTTTTCTCCCTTCTCTGTAAATGGTTGATAAATACTCGTCTTGAATTTATAATTTTCCCCTTCCTCTTTTTTCTTTTTCTTTCTTACCTTTTTTTTCCCTTTCTCTTACTTTATTCTTCTATAATTTTTCGCAGGTAGGTTAGTTTTGGTTTTCTTCCGATTTTCTCTGTATTAAGTTTTATATTTCTGCAGAAGGTGTTCTAATCTGTAGTTATGTTTTCTAGTGCATAAACTAGTTACTATTTGCTATAGTATTTATACGGAACTGTTGTTAATGACGCAGATCTGGAAGTTGTATTTGGGTTAATTTTTTTGGTAGAGCTAGCTACTTGTTTTGGTAGCCGTCTAGTTTTGGGTTGTGCGGGTGGGGTAGATTTTCCAGTTCCAACATCTCTTTATTGCTTAGGACATGTTTATATTTTGACCTTACAAATCTATGTTTACATCTCTGCTCCCAGACTGCTATTGTACTGCTTGACTTTTTATATGCCTGCTGCCTTTTATGCATTAGTAATTGATAATGGCTAGTGCACTTAAATTCGTGAGCTGGAATGTAAAGGGATTGAACTACCCTGTTAAAAGGAGGAAGGTAGTCTCACATATCAAACAACTCAAAGCTGACATTGCTTTCCTCCAAGAAACTCATATTCGTTGTTTTGATAACTCCCGGCTTCTGTCAAGGTGGGCGGGTCAGCATTTTCATTCATCCTTTGACGCTAAAGCTAGGGGAGTTTCCATTCTTATTAACTCAAATATTTCTTTTGAACTCCATAATAAAATATCTGATACAAATGGCCGTTTTATTATTGTTTCTGGTCAACTATATAACACTAAAGTTGCACTAGCAAACCTGTATGCCCCCAACTTTGATGATGTTAACTTTTTTGAACGGTTTTTTTCCTCACTACCAGACTTAAACTCATACTCTCTTATACTGGGTGGTGACTTCAACTGTTGGTTGGATCCTAAACTGGACCGATCGTCCTCTGTTACCAGATCACCTACTAAATCTGCCTTAGCTATTCAATCATTTCTCTCTAATTTTGGTATCTCTGATATATGGCGTTTCCTTCATCCTACGGAGAGAGATTATTCTTTTTTCTCACATGTTCACCATACCTTCACTAGAGTTGACTATTTCTTACTTGATAACCAACTTAACCCATTTGCCCACTCTTGTGACTATCAGAGTATACTGATTTCTGACCATGCCCCAATTACCCTCTCTCTGAACTTTCCTGGTCTCCCTCAGAGGAATAAACACTGGCGGTTCGATTCAACTTTATTATCGGATGATGATTTCGTAAAATTTATTAAGGATCAGATAACCTTTTATTTTAACACTAATACATCACCTGAAGTGCCATCCCAGATTGTCTGGGATGCCATGAAAGCATATCTGAGGGGTCAAATAATCTCTTACACAGCAAATCTCAATAGAAGATCCCGTGCAGATCGAGCAGACCTCATTAACCAGATTAAAGATTTGGATCAAATATATGCCCAAACTAAGAACCCTGAATTATACAAGAAGCGCGTTGAACTCCAAACTAAATTTAACCTTCTGTCCACTCAACCTGTCGAACGCCAACTTCTCGAAAGCAAGAGCCGCTGTTACATTCATGGGGATAAGTCTGGTAAATTCCTAGCCAATCAGCTGAGGCGTTCCAAAGCCAAACAACATATTACAAAGATCCGGAAGGAGAACGGAGACTTTACATCGGATCATTTAGAAATTAATGACACATTTAAAATTTTTTATTCTCGGCTTTATTCCTCTGAATCTCTGAATGACAATATCTCTGTGGATCAATTTTTACAGAATCTGAATATCCCCTCACTTTCATCTGATTTCAAAGCCAAACTCAATGCGCCTATATCACCAGAAGAAATATCTTCTGCAATTTCTGCACTGTCCTCAGGGAAATCTCCTGGACCTGATGGGTTCCCTGTGGAATTTTATAAATCATTCTCTTCACTTCTTTCTCCTCAGTTACTCTCAGTATTATCTGACTCGTTTAATTACGGCAAATTGCCACCCTCTTTCAATGAGGCATCTATTATTCTTTTAAAAAAGGGCAAAGACCCAACAGAGTGTTCCTCGTACAGGCCGATCTCTCTGCTCAATGTTGATGTAAAGATCTTAGCTAAAGTGTTGGCTCATAGATTAGAAACCGTTATTCCCTCCGTTATCTCTGATGACCAAACAGGCTTTATTAAAAACCGTCTCCCTTTTTTTAACATTCGGCGTCTATTTAATATTTTATACTCAGTTCCAACTGGGACTCCTGAATGTGTTATCTCCCTTGATGCGGAGAAAGCATTTGATCGTATAGAGTGGAACTACCTTTTTGCAGTCTTAGAAAAATTTGACCTCGGCCAAAGTTTCATCTCTTGGATCCAATTGCTGTACCTGTGTCCTACTGCTTCTGTTCTAACTAATTTTCGGAAATCCCAAGTATTTAATCTCAAACGTGGCACCCGTCAGGGATGCCCCTTAAGTCCCTTTCTCTTTGATTTGGCTATAGAACCTCTGGCGATAGCATTTCGAAATTGTCCTGAATTGACCGGGATTTGGAGAGGGGGTGTTGAGCATAAAGTTTCTCTCTATGCTGATGACTTATTACTCTTTCTCTCAAATCCGTCTACATCCTTACCTCTAATGTTTTCACTTCTTGACCAGTTTAGCCAGATCTCTGGCTATAAACTCAACTTACATAAGAGTGAACTTTTCCCAATTAATAAAGAAGCACAAGAACTAATATTTCGTGATCTCCCTTTTAAAGTAGTCCATAATCAATTTACTTATCTTGGAATTACAGTCACAAGGAAGTTTCAAGATCTCTTTCGTGAAAACTTTGTCAATCTTTCATATGCTATAAAACAGAATCTGGTACAATGGTTACCTCTATCTATGTCCTTGGTAGGTCGTATTAATGTTGTTAAAATGTATGTTCTCCCCAAATTTTTATACTTATTTCAATCTATCCCAATTTTTATTCCTAAATCCTTTTTTGATTCCTTAGACTCTATTATTTTGTCATATCTGTGGCAGAATAAGTGCTCTAGAATTAATAAAATCCACCTCCAAAAATCTAAAAAAGAGGGTGGCATGGCTTTACCTAACTTTCGCTTATATTACTGGGCAGCTAATATACGTTGTGCTGCCTTCTGGTCTTTCTTCCACGGTCAACCCGAGTGCCCTAACTGGGTGGCAATGGAGTTGAGCTCCACTAAGGAATTATCTATATCTGCACTTCTTGGCTCTGCACTCCCTAGCAGTCTGCCCAGATCAATAGCTAATCCTCTGGTTAGACACACTTTGCGTATATGGGCTCAGTTCAGGAAATGCTATGGTTTCCAGGGGTTTTCCGTTTCTAGCCCTGTCGCACATAATCACCTTTTTTTACCTACTACGTACGATTCAGCATTCCATGTTTGGTACAGGAAGGGCATTAGACATTTTGAAGATCTCTTCATTGATAATCGCTTCGCTTCTTTTCAGCAGCTCTCCGTTAAGTTCAACCTGCCTAACGCTCACTTTTTCAGATAGCTCCAAATCCGACACTTTACTGCTCCTTTAATTCCTAACTTTCCTGAAATGCCTGCGAAAAATGCTATGGACCTATTTCTTTCCATTAATCCACTAGGTAAAGGTTTAATATCAATTATCCGAGATAAACTAGCAGCCTTACGATGGGCCCCTGTGGATAAAATTAAAATGGCCTGGGAGCAGGATTTAAATATCTCCTTATCCGAGGAGAGCTGGGACTCAGTTCTCAAATCGGTTAACTCAACCTCCCTTTGTGCTCGCCATTGCCTTTTACAGTTTAAGATTGTTCATAAAGCCCATATGTCTACTATCTCGATTCTACCCTGGCATTAGTCCGCTCTGTGATAAATGCAAGAGGGGCGTGGCCTCTCTCATCCATATGTACTGGTTCTGTCCTAGCTTGGAGAAATTCTGGAAAGATGTCTTCACTACATTATCGGGTATTCTGAATCAGCACCTAGAACCTAACCCCTTAATTGCTCTGTTCGGTTTTTGGGGCGAGACAGATTTATGTCTGGGTCCGACCAAATGCCGAATACTATCCTTTGCCTCTCTCCTGGCGAGACGCTTGATCCTCCTTAGATGGAGAGATGTTGCCCCGCCCACTCATGCGCAATGGCTTAACGACATTATGGCCTGCTTGGACCTCAAAAAAAATTCATTACTCAGTTCTTAATTCGGATCTAAAGTTCCATAAGGTCTGGGGACCTTTTATCGAGTACTTTTATAACCTTCCTCTTGACTAGGGTTTTTTTCTTGTTTTTTCTCTTCTTTTCGGTCCCTTGCTTTCAGCTCCCTTTTTTTTCTGATAGTAGGCATTATTATCCTCTGTTGCTAAGTGTATTCACAGTCTGGGAGTTTGACTGTCCGGACTTATACTCTTTATATTGTGTGGTGGTTGGTCTGGAGTTGTTGTTTTTTTCTTGTGTTGTGGGGCTTGGGGAGGACACTAAGCTCACTTGTCTTTAATTTAGGTGCTTTTTTGTTAAATTCTCTTCCTTTGTAGCATATTGTTATTGTATGCTTAATCTTGCACTGTATTAATGCTCCTCATTGGGATTTGGGGTTTTTAATTTTGTAAAATGTTTTGAAAAACTAATAAAAAAATTAAAAAAAAAGAGAAAATGAGGAACTGCAACTAAAACAAGGCAATGTTTTTTTTTGATATTTCCTTGTATGCTGTTCCTCTCTAAGATCAGGCGAAACAATTTTTTTTGAACAGTTAGATGGATGCTGGCTTCCTTCTGAGAATGCTTTCTCTGACTCTTTCTTCACCACCACCCCGCCCGCCCCCCCCCCCCCCCCCCCCCGTAATCTTCAGTAGGTCCATTGCAACTGAAGTAATGGAAAGCAGTAATGACTACAGCATCAATCAAGTAGCCGGAGAAGTTGTAAGGTGGAATATTAAGCTTCCATGTGGTAGATTGGGCATTAAATTGACATGATCTACCATCTCATTACAGGACATTATCTGAATGTAATTGAGCCTTCACTGTTCTAGCATTCAGCACAGTTTGCAGCAGTTCTGTATTTTGGTACCTGAAACACCCAAATAGCATAGTGTATAAAATGCCATGTTATCCTCCTAGTGTTTAAATAGTATTTAGTCTTCAGTAACTTTAATTAGGTAGTAGAGGAAGAATAGGGAATGTAGTTTTTATGTGGCTTTCACAAAGCAGTAAATATAGCAGAGGTGAGGAAAGGGCAAAACACTTTACAATTGTGTTCTGACAAATTAGTTTCTTTGGTTTTTTAGATTCTAGTAATTTTGTAGCCTGTCCTGCTTTCAAATTTCAAAAAGAGTATTTCAGTTTGCAGTTTTCCGATGAAGTGTTATGCATTGTAGTAATACTTCTGCAATCATATTTTAATACTGTAGTTATTTAATAGTCATGTATATGCAATTGATTGAATTTCAGGCACTCTTAATTACCAATGTCCATTTATAATTTACAAAATAACTTTGAATCTGAGAAGTAATTTCAGTTGACAGGAACAAAAATAAGTGACTGAATACTGGAATTACTTAGATTTTTATAGATTTAATAAATAAGAGGTGCTTTCCAGATATTATGATCCAGTGCTGCTGAATAAATTGTGTACAGGTATCCCCCGCTTTTCGAACGTTCGCTTTACGTCAACTCACTGTTACGAAAGACCTACATTAGTTACCTGTTTTTGCTAACAGAAGGTGTTTTCACTGTTACGAAAAAAGTCAGCACACGCCGAGCAGCCAAGCTCCTCTCCCGGAACTGCATTCTAGCCGGCATTGCTTAAACATGTGCCTGTGAGCATCTGTGCTTTATCACGATTTATTTTGTGCATCTGTTAGCAAGATGAGTTCTATTAAAGTATCAGAAAAGCCTAAAAGAGCGCGTAAGGGTGTTACACTCAGCGTAAAACTAGACATAATTAAGCATTTTGATCGTGGTGAACGAAGTAAGGACATAGTGAGTTTGGCTAAGGGTTTGTGGAAGTTGACGAAGATGATGTTGAAGAGGTTTTGGCATCCCATGACCAAGAACTGAGAGATGAAGAGCTGATGAAGAGGAAAGGGTAACAATTGAAACCGAACGCAGTAGCGAACGGCCCGAAAGTGAAGACGTCCAGGAACTGAACGGGAAGCAATTGCGTGAGATTTTCACTGTGATTGACAATGCTGCAATGATTGCAAAAAAGTATAACTTTAATTTTGAAAGGGTACGTAGGTTTAGGGCATATTTGCAGGACGGTTTGAGTGTTTACGAAGAACTGTACGATAGAAAAATGCGTGAGGCTAAGCAGTCAAGCATACTGTCGTTTTTCAATCCTTCCACATCAGCCACAGCAGTCGACGAAACTCGACCTTCGACATTGAGGCAGGCAGACATAGAAGAAGGTGACCTGCCTGTCCTGATGGAAACAGACGATGATGAGATGACACTCCAGCCTCCTCTACCTCCGACCACCCCAACCTCCGGTGACTCAGCCTAACACATCATCATCAGTGTGCTCACTGTCTTCCCGATTCCGGTAAGTGAATCTACACTGGGCATACATTATTTCTACTTTATATAGGCTGTGTATTTTTATATGTTATTCAGTAGCTTCATAGCTTAAAGGTTACTGGAAAGAGTGTTTCTGCCGGGAGCGCTTGTGCCATGTGTTTCTGCCGGGAGCGCTTGTGCCGTGTGATTTTACCGCGAGTGCTGCCGAGAGCGCTTGCGTGAGATTTTCGCTGCGGTGGACAGAGTGCTGCAATAATTGTAGAAAAGTATTCCTGCATTATATAGGCTGTGTATTTATCAGATCATTCCTGCTTTTACTATATGTTACTGTTATTTTAGGTTTTATGTGTTATTTGGCATGATTTGGTAGGTTATTTTTTGGGTCTGCGAATGCTCACAAAATTTTCCCATATAAATAAATGGTAATCACTTCTTTGCTTTACGACATTCCGGCTTACAAACTGTTTCAAAGGAACGCTCTACGTTTGAATAGCGGGGGAAACATGTACCTTTATGGATTTTTTTCCCCTTCCAAAATTAAGGTGTATTAGTACAAGTCTCCTATAGCAGAGTAAACTGGTGTAAACTTTTTTTTCTGGTTTTGGTGAATGTATTGAGATGAAAACTGCTCGTTTTTTTAAAAAAAGCTGATTGGGCTGATTTAAAGGATGCCTTGGATCTCGTGAGTAACATCATTTCCGCTTTTCCAGCTGAAAACATCTTTATGTGGAAGCATTTGGGAAAAGTAATAGTAAAATCAAAGGCAACATTGATTTCAACATGTACTTACCTAACAAGAATAGGGATAATTTCTTTGAATTATGAGATTTAGCCTTGATGGCTTATTAAGGGGAGTCTTGTAGAAACTTCAGTGATAGATTAAGGATATCATAATAATTGGTGTGGTTGTACAGGAGTTAGCACTTCCTCTTATCTAGTTTGATCCTGATCCATGAATTTTGTTAGTGTGGACTTTGTGTTTTCCCACTGTAAATGCGTGAGTTTTTATTAGGTGTTCAGCTTTACTTCGGACAAAGAAGGCTACGAGTGAACGGCTGATTTCGGGAGCGAAGGCAGTTTTTACTACTCGGGGTAAATGAGAGGCAAGACTGCGCAAGCGAGTAACGTCAGCCAGTAGAGCACGAAAGGTTTAAAAAGAAGTTCGTCATATACAGCAGGCAGCGTTCAGAGTGGGCAGCAGAGTGAGAGGTAGCAGAGTGATGGGGCTTTGGCTCAACGGGCTTGGGCGGTAACGGGATGATGTGAGGTAGGTTTACCTGTGTTAACTGTGGAAAGGAGGAGGTGTGTGTGAGGCCGGGGTTCTGTGTTCGGTGTTGGATGTGGGAGGTCCTGGAGTCTTCCAGCCTCCCGGACGGCCATATCTGCACCAGGTGTGTTGAGCTGCAGCTCTTACGGGACCAAGTTAGAGAACTGGAGATGCAGCTGGATGACCTTCGCCTGGTCAGGGAGAGCGAGAAGGTGATAGAGAGGAACTATAGGCAGGTGGTCACACTGGGGCCACGGGAGACAGACAAGTGGGTCACAGTCAGGAGAGGGAAGGGGAAGAGTCAGGGACTAGAGAGTACCCCTGTGGCTGTACCCCTTGACAATAAGTACTCCTGTTTGAGTACTATTGGGGGGGGGGGAAGCAGCCTACCTGGGGAAGGCGACAATGGCCATGCTTCTGGCACGGAGTCTGGCCCTGTGGCTCAGAAGGGTAGGGAAAGGATGAGGAAGGCAGTAGTGAAAGGGGACTCTATAATTAGGGGGGGGGGTCTATAGTTAGACAGGTGATTCTGTGGACTCAGGAAAGAAACTTGGGTGGTAGTTTGCCTCCTAGCTGCCAGGGTCCGGGATGCTTCAGATTGCGTCCAAGATATCCTGCAGTGGGAGGGAGAATAGCCAGAGGTCGTAGTACATATTGGTACCAACGACATAGGTAGGAAAAGGGAAGAGGTCCTGAAAAAAGACTACAGGGAGTTGGGAAGGAAGTTGAGAAGCAGGACTGCAAAGGTAGTAATCTCGGGATTACTGCCTGTGCCACATGACAGTGAGAACAGGAATAGAATGAGGTGGAGGATAAATGCGTGGCTGAGGGATTGGAGCAGGGGGCAGGGATTCAGATATCTGGATCTTTGAGACCTCTTTTTGGGGCAGGTGTGACCTGTTCAAAAAGGACGGGTTGCACTTGAATCCCAGGGGGACCAATATCCTGGCGGGGAGGTTTGCTAAGGCTACTGGGGAGAGTGTAAACTAGAATTGTTGGGGGGTGAGAACCAAACTGAAGAGACTGGGGAAGAGGTGGCTGGCTCACAAATAGAGAAAGCTTGTAGACAGTGTGAGAGGGAGGATAGGCAGGTGATAGAGAAGGGATGCGCTCAGACCGAAGGTTTGAGATTTGTCTATTTAACGCAAGGAGTGTTGTGAACAAAGCAGATGAGCTTAGAGTGTGGATCAGTACTTGGAGATGTGATGTGGTGGCCATTACAGAGACTTGGATGGCTCAGGGACAGGAATGGTTACTTCAAGTGCTGGGTTTTAGTCTAAGTATTCTTATACATTTCTTAATGTGATGCAGGCAAGACTATTATTAGGAAAAATCACACTACCTTTTGGTCAGCTGAGCTGGTGTATTATCCTGGAAACGAACCTCCTATCAATCTCTCATCTGAAAAATACAAGCATGGCCTAAATAAAGGGATTGCATAATTTATAATTAGACCTGAGCACTTTGTAAGTAGTTATTTTAGGAAGCTACTTTCCAAAATATGAATTTGTTTAATTAATATAATTCATATACTAAATTAATTTTTGTTTAGCAGTTAGCTTGGGGTGGAGTTATCAGAACCGAAAACATGGTAATACATTTGCAAGATGTATTTAAGTTCTTTTGCAAAATGTTTCATACATAGTTAAAAGTATATGCTATAAAAAGATGGATGTGAATTATTAGGTGTTAATCTGCAATGGAAAATGTGCTCGTATGCTAAGTTTTAAAACCATTTAGTAAATTAATTCAGGGTATATGCACTTTGTTTTTCAACTACATTTAAATTAGTGGAGTTTGACTGCTGCAGACGTGTTTGAAATAGAGATGATGCCAAACTCTAATTTGCTTTGTATTTATATGGTTCAAATAATGCAGGCATAAATCCATAAAATTTGACTCTTCTTTAAGCCAAATGCAGTCATCATTTCTATAATAGATAAAATAACTGCAGATCCCACAAATCTGAAAATGGAGAAAATGCTGGGAGCTCTCAGCAGGATAAAGCAGCATCTTTAGGGGTGGGGTAGAGTTAATATTTTTGAATAGACCCTTCTTCTATTCTGACAAAGAATCTTTGTCGTATAACATTATCTCTATTTTTACAGATGCTGCCTGAACTGTAGTGTACCTACTATTTTCTGTTCATTTTGCTTTTCAAACGTGTTGACATCTTGAAGTTGATTGTATTATCTTAAAGGAATAGAATTTGCTGTTAAATGTTTCTTATGAAGATTGTACTGAATTACTTTGAGGATGTAGATCAGCAAAGAACAAACATGTTTAATAATTTGTTGGTTTTAAATGAAGAAACATAACACAAACAAGAGAAAATTTGCAGATGCTGGAAATCCGAGGAACACACACAAAATGCTGGAGGAACTCAGCAGGCCAGACAGCATCTATGGAAAAATTACAGTCGCTGTTTTGGAACGAAACCCTTCAGCAGGACTGCAGAAAAAAGCCGAGGAGTGGATTTAAAAGGTGGGGGTGGGAAAGAAGAGAAGACCACCAGGTGATGGGTGAAACCTGGATGGGGAGGGATGAAGTAAAAAGCTGGGAAATTGATTGGTAAGATGAGGTGAGAGAAGGAAAAGGGGATGGAAAATGGAGAAGGGGCGTGGGTATTACAGAAGTCAGGTTGGAGGCAACCCAAATGGAATATAAGATGTTGTTCCTCCAACTAAGTGTGGCCTCATCATGACAGTGGAGGAAGTCATGGATGGACATATCGGAATGGGAAGTGGAATTAAAATGGGTGGCCACTAGGGGATCCAGTTAGTTCTGGCGGACGTGGCATAGGTGCGAACATAATACAATCTGTATTTGAAAAATTTAGACAGTATTGCAAATAATACATGCTGAGCATCTATCTGGATGGAAAGAAAATCAATTGAGTGCTTTGATGTTTGGGCCCATTCCAGTAATATGCACGTACCTACATAAAATTGGCACAAATCTGGGTATGAACAGAACAGTTTTGGTATTTTGAACTAAAGATGACCACCAAAGCAGCCAGTGAATTGAAATATTTGTTGTAAGCTGGTGATACTTGAAGCTTTGAAAGTTCCACTGGAAATTGTTAATTCACTGTTCTTGCTTGAAATAATAGCAGGTGGTATTTCTAGTCCTTCCCTCTACAAAGAAAGAAAATATGAAAAGTAGTAACAATTTAAAACTGGAATGGAAAATAAGCTGATGTAAAATAGATAATATTGTAAAACTGATTTTTTCTAAATTGCTTTAAATTCTGCTTTCAAGTTCTTTTAACAAGTAAAAGTATGAGGTGGCGAATGAGAGGAGATCACAAACAAGAGAAAGTCTGCAGATGCTGGAAATCCAAGCAACACACACAATACTGGAGGAACTCAACAAGCCCGGCAGCATCTATGAAAAAGAGTACAGTTGATGTTTCAGGCTGAGACATTTTACCAGGACTGGAGAAAAAAGATGGAGTCAGCATAAAAAGGTGGGGAGGGAAGGAAGAAACACAAGGTGAAGTAAAGAGCTGGGAAGTTGGTGAAAGAGATACAGGGCTAGAGAAGGGGAAATCTGATAGGAGAGGACAGAAACCCATGGAAGAAAGAGGAAGGTGACGGGCAGGTAATAAGGTGAGAGAGAGGAATGTTGGGGGGGGGGGGGGTGGTGAAGAAGGAATTACTGAAGTTCAAGAAATCGATGTTCACGCCATCATGTTGGAGGCTACCCAGACGGAACACAAGGTGTTGCTCTTCCAACCCGAGAATAGTCTCATCGTGACAGTAAAGGAGGCCATGGACTGACATGTTGAAATAGGAATGGGAAGTGGAATTAAAATGGCTGGCCACTGGGAGATCCCACTTTTTCTGGCAGATGGAATGTAGGTGCTCGGTGAAGTAGTTTCCCAATCTACATCAGGCCTCACTGATAAACAGAAGGCCACACCGGGAGCACCAGATACAGTAGATAACCCACACAGACTTGGCTGCAATGTTCCCTCACCTGGAAGGACTGTTTGGGGGCTCCTGAATGGTAGTTAGGGGAGGGAGGAACTGACAAGGGACTCCTATAGGGAGCGATTCCTGAGGAAAGCAGAAAGTTGGGGGGAGGGTGGGGAAGGAAAGATGGCCTGGTGGTGGGATTCCATTGGAGATGGTGGAAGTACGGAGAATTTTGTGTTAGATGTGGAGGCTGGTGGGTTGGTAGGTGAGGACAAAAGGAACCCTGTCCTTGGGGGGGGGGGGGGGGGGTGTGGCGGGAGGATGGATTGAGGGCAGATGGACACGAAATGGAAGCAATGTGGTTGAGGGCAGTATTGATGGTGAAGGAAGAGAAGCCCCTTTCTTTGAAGGAGGAGGACATCTTTGTTCTGGAATGAAAAGCCTCATCCTGAGAGTAGATGTGGTGGAGATGGAGGAATTCAGAGAAGGGGATGGCATTTTTACAAGCAACAGGGTGGGATAGAGGTATAGTTCAGGTAACTGGTAATTGGTGGGTCTATAAAAGATATCAGTAAAAAGCTGTCTCCAGCAATGGAGGCAGAAATCGAGAAAGAGGAGCGATGTGTCTGAAATGGACTAGGTATATTTGAGGGCAGGGTAGAAGTTGGAGGCAGTTGAAGTCGACGAGCTCAGTGTAGGTGAAGGAAGCAGCACCAATGCAGTCGTCGATGTAGCATAGCAAAAGCTGGGGAGTGATACTAGTGTAGGCTTGGAACATAGACTGGTCCATGTAGCTGACAAAAAGTAGGCAAAGCTGGGACCCATGTGAATGCCCATGGCTACACCTTTTGTTTGAAGGCAGTGGGAGGAGCTGGTGGGGAAATTATTGAGAGTGAGGGCAAGTTGTACCAGTCGAAGGAGAGTGGTGGTGGAGGGGAACTAGTTGGGTCTGGTGTCCAGAAAGAAATAGAGAGCTTTGAGGTTTTCATGGTGGAGGATGCAGGGTATAGGGACTGGACTTTATTGTGTATAAGATGATCGGGGCCAGGGAACTTGAAATCATTGCAAAGATGAAAAGCGTGTGGTGTCACGGATTTTATAGGTAGGAAGGGACTGAGCTGGGGGGGATAAAACTGAGTCGACGTATACAGATATGAGAGAAAGGCAAAAGCAATGCAGATGTTGGAAATAGAAAATAACAAGATGTCTGATCTGCTCAGCATTTCCAGCTGTATCTGAAGAGAAAGTCAATTTTTCAGGGCAATGGCCCTTCTTCGAAACCTCTAGATAGCAGTTTAATGAAAATTCTATTCAATTTTGTCGCATACTTGTAATTCAGGATTTGAAATTGCCTGTTGTGTGTTTCTTCAATATTTTAATGCTACGTTTAACAGTCATATTTGCATTTTGAAAGCTTGTCATCATTGAATACCAATTACAGATGTTTTAAAGGTATTTCTAGTGCTGTGTTCGGCATTCTTCTTGTGTTTCTTAATGAGCAAGTGTGGTCTCCTGAAGTCTGTACATGCAGCTCAGCATATCCGTTGGCATAGGGATTGTTGTGGAACAATGCTAGTAATGATGGTGTGGCAGGTTTTGTGTGCTTTTCTTGTACCTGAATTTGATATTAGTGGGCTAGGTTTTGCTGAGTTTTGGTAACAATTCTGATTAGAACTACTGGTGCTTAATCATTTGAATATTAGAAATCCTGTAGTAAAGGAAGGATGATAAATTTGCAATTAAAGGAGTGCAACTGAATTTCACTACATTTTATTCCTAGGATATGGGGCTTGTCATATCAGGAGAGATTAGTAGACTAGTTCAATATTTTCACTTTGAGGATGAGGTGATCTCATTGAAATGTACAAAATTCCAGTAAGGTTTGACAGGAAAGATCACAGGATCTTAAGAAATTTCTTTATCCAGAGGATCTGACTTTTTATTTTCCTTCCAGATGTTGAGTAATTCAGGGATGTATAGGAAACTGGCAGGAAGAATCTAAAAGGGGGAGCAGTACAAGAAACAACCGACTGATTCCTGTTTTAGTTTTGTATAATTTGTGGGCATGCACTTTCAAATGCAGATGAGGAGTTGTATACAGAATTAAAAGGACTAAAACCTGACTGACATTTGCCGTTTGAGAAGTCACACGATGCAAGATGCACACAATAATGTTGCAAGATAACAAATCTGCAAACCGTGGATTGGATGCAAGGAACAAAGGAGCGCTTGTTGCATGAGACAGCTGCTTTGCATAAACACTAATCAAGGGTGTCTGGCAATGATCAGAGTATGTATGTGATAACGAGTGTTTAACAAGCAGTCCCAGACAGTGCTAGAGGCTCACTTAATTACAGATTTCCAGGCTCTATGAGTGGGGCTCTATAATATCAACTGAGATGCAAGCTTTTTAATAAACAGTATGTAATCTTAAACTGTTTAACAATTATTCCCTTGGTCTGAACCCAAAGTCCTCTGGTAGATAGACAGAGCGACATCTTGGTGTGGAAGTGAGCAGGGTTCCAATAAGTGGTAGACCCCTCGCCAAAACCGAAGATGCGGCCAATATGGTTTGTTGGGGTGAATCAGAGATGAATGGGCCCACAAAGTATGCTTTAACCTTGGTTCCTCTCTGCTCTCTGACAACTGTTTGTTCCCTCATTTTGGCGGGAAAAATCCACTGACGGGACTCAAAGGGAATAAAGAGGAGACGGATGCTTGAGTCCCCCGGAATAACTGAGAAGTTAATGTC
Organism: Hemitrygon akajei; assembly: GCF_048418815.1. Taxonomy (NCBI): domain Eukaryota; kingdom Metazoa; phylum Chordata; class Chondrichthyes; order Myliobatiformes; family Dasyatidae; genus Hemitrygon; species Hemitrygon akajei. The sequence continues at coordinate 40,480,213 of NC_133131.1, forward strand.
TTCTAGTAAATCAATATGATAGTTTTGTAATTATTTAAGAACTGTCTTGACTATTTATTCTGCCAACTCCTGAGATTTGTTCTGTCTGGCTATGGCCACCCTTACTCCTACTGATCAGACACGATTCAGCACTTGGACAAAGAGGGGCAGAGTAGTCTGTTATAGAAAATAATAGATATCTAGGCAATGAAAAGAAACTGAGACAAATGTCGTTCCAGTTGTCTAAACATTTGGGAAAAGACAACAGGACATCTGATTTAAATTTAATACAACAGGCAGAGCAGGGAATATGGAAAGGGAAGGCAGGGAAAGAGTACGGTTGCCTAATTGGCCTATGGCGGCAAGAAGCAGAATTAAAAGAAGACAGACATAAATTAAATTGTTGGACCGATAACACCAAGCGAAGAGGGATAGACGTACGTGACAAAAGAGGCAATCCTAGGAGTTGGCAAGAGTTGAGAGCAATTTGTGAAGAATGGGATAAGGAAAAGAAACAGACAAAGGAGACGGAAAGAAATTGTATCAGAGACAAAACATACTGACCATGGAAGAACAAATAAAGGGAAACGGAGCACAAAAATAATTCTGGAGTACCCCGCCTCTATCCAGACATACTGACCGATACTGAACGCCGCCCCTGACAAATGGGTCGACCGCCAAGTGTTTTGTAATTATTTAAGAACTGTCTTGACTATTTATTCTGCCAACTCCTGAGATTTGTTCTGTCTGGCTATGGCCACCCTTACTCCTACTGATCAGACAAGATTCATCACTCGGCTTGGGCATGGCAACTATGACCAGTTAATCACAAGCGGGCAAACTGAACTGCAGATGATTGAAAATGTATTGAATGCCGTGTCCCACATTCTGGCCCCCTCCATAGATGTAACTAAGTTCTTAAGAGTGTAAACCCAGGAAAGGTGAAACCCCTGATTTCTTAGAACACTTTAATGCCATTTATTCTGCATGATCAGGAGATCTGCTGTACACAGCAGGGAACCAGTCCCCACAGTACTGTGCTCTCCTCCTCCAAGCCCTGCCCAGCAAGGTGGCTGCCAAGGTTAAAGTCAACAATATAAACTGGTCAGAATCCACTCAAGCACAACTTAATCGGGCTGTGAAAGTCATTTGGGATAGTTCTGAACATCCTCCCCTGACCAGAGTTAAAGACAGAGTACGTGAAACAAAGGAGACCCACTTTGCGTATTTTGCCAGGAGGAAGTCAGAGACCCCCATGAGATCCTTACTCACAACCTCTCAATGACCCATTCGTGCCACATCCCTGTCCTTACCCATCTCTTGGGATGAATGCTACAATGGTGGCTGAAGGGGACACTAGCAGCGGGATTGCCAGTGGGGACACATCTTGGTCTGGGCCTCGCCAAGGCCCTTTTTCCGCTCATGACAGACTGCCCTCGATGCCCATCCTCACCACCAATCCAGCTGATGAGCCCCTCTTCACCCTCACTGTCAGCAGACATCCTTTACGGTCTATCCCTTTCTGATAAGACTGTCTAACTCGAAGGATTTGAAGGTTCCGTAATTAGTTACACACTTACCAAGCCCCTCTCCACTTCCTATAACCTTGCATCCCCAAAAGAGGTTGAATTCGCTGTCTGTGGCAACATTGGGGTGAATATAGCGGTATGGGATGTACTGTGTGGTCTGGGGTTGCAGATCAAATGCACTAACGAGTGCATGTCGGTCTCTGGCCCAATTACAGTGTGACAGTGTGCTAATTTTGCCATCCCACAATGGTGGGCACTCAACCTAGATCCCTCAGTAATCCCATCTCCTGTCCCTCGAGACCCTCATGTTACTTTGGCCTACGATTCTTCTGGTAGTAAGTCAGAGTTAGAATCCTTCTGCTCCCCTCTATTGCAGCAGACTTTCTCTGGGTCAGTGATGGGAGCAATTAAGGGGCCCGCAAAAACTGCTCTTTTAGTAGCAATAGATTTCACCTATGTGGAAACAGTGTCCCACCTCATTTTTCCACATATCACTCTTACTGTTGCACCTGATCATAAACCAAAGAATCTGGGTTTTCTAGCCTGCATCCTTGTAGACCAGGCTAACCCTCAGTGCTTTACCATCCAAGGTTTTCCTGAAGGAATCTTGCACTACTACCTCAAACCATATACCTTGACTGGTGTACTTACTTGTCTTTCTTTTCTTTTTAAATCTTTTTATTAATTTTTAAACAAACATAAATGAAACATGAATACAGAGAGTTTGAGAGTACATAGTTAATAGTTTAAATAAACATACAAATAGATGATAATCCATATATGATAACCTCCCAAACTCATAGTAATTACGAACAAAAGTAAAAAAAAACCCCAAAAAGAAAAAAAAACTAACCAACATGGGCCATTGCATTATGTCAAATATATACAGTAGTGCCAATAACTCTGTACCTCCATACAAATAATTAAGGATAATAAAAGTGAGGTTTAGGAAAAGACAGTTTAACTCATATGAAAATACTACTTATCCCCCTCCATCGAGCTGAGGGGGATAAACAACTATTATCTGCCATTGGTAAACTGAAAATTGCAGTAATAGGATGCGGTTGGAAATTGATATTCAGAACTGTTGAAATAATACCGAAAATATCTTTCCAGTAATTTTGCAAACAAGGGCAAGACCAAAACATGTGGGTCAATGAAGCAACTTCAGAATGACATCTGTCACAGGTTGGATTAACATAAGAATAAAATCGAGCAAGTTTATCCTACTTACTTCTCATCGGTCCACTACTTCAAACCCGAACTATGGACCTCTCGTAAAACAGAGGTGGGAAGGGTTAACTTTGACCCTGTCCATATTGCCAGTAGGGAAGGGATAAGGTTACCCGCTATTCTACAATATCCACTCAAACCCGAGGTAGAGTCTGGTATTGAGCCCATGATCTGTTCTTTCTTACTACAGGGGATCATAGTCCGTGCAACTCGCCCTGCAACACTCCCATTTTCCCAGTGCTGAAGCCCAGACGTTTGAAGTATTGTTTAGTCCAAGACTTCAGAGCCATTAATGATGTGGTTGCACCTATGCATGCTGTAGTGTCCAACCCAGCCACCATACTGAGTTGCATTCAGTCTGACGCCTCAGTTTTTTCCCTTGTGGATTTGCGAAACGCTTTTTTTCTCCATCTCAATAGCCGACAAGTGCCAATATCTCTTTGCCTTTACTAGTAAAGGCCAGCAGTATACATGGACCTGCCTACCTAAGGGCTTCATTCACTCTCTCACAATTTTCTCTGTGTCTGATGTGTCAGCTGACCACTTTCTCACCCCCTGAGAGCTTGACGATAGACCAATAGGTTGATGACCTTCTGATAGCCAGCTTGAATGATCAAGCATGTCGGAAGGGTACTACAGCCCTTCTGAATTTCCTACATCACTGCAGCTACATTGTTCCTCCCTCCAAAGTCCACGTCACTCAGACCTTGAAGTTCCTGGGTATGGTCATCTTTGCTTCCAACAGATCCCTCACCTTCGAGCACATTGTTAGTACCTCATCCTCCTACTACACCGACTCAGATGTATAAATTCCTACTTTGTCAATTTTTGCCGCATTTGGACTCCTGATGTTGCCCTGCTCACCAAATCCTCACCCAAATGCGAGACTCCCTTTCAACTCTCAGAGAAGGCCCAACAGGATTTTGCTTCCCTCAAGCAAGCCCTGATATCGCACCCCTCCTTGGGCCTGACCCTATATGATCGCTGTTTAGCACATTATGACAATCAAGGATGGGTGCGTCACTGCTGTCCTTTCTCAGAGCTACTGGGATCGACAATGACCTGTCACCTGCTTCTCCAAGAAACTCGATCCGGTAGCTCTGGCTTACCTCCCTGTACTCAAATTCTCCCTGCAGTATATGATATGGTGCTGGCTGCAAATAACATTAGTTTGCACCAGCCAGTGGACATACTCACCTCTCATGACATAGTTGCCCTGATGAAAATCCGCCAAACTCGGCCTTATGCAGGACCACCGCACTAAATATGAGGTCCTTCTATAGAATTCCCTTCTCTGTTTTTTCCCCGTTCTACTGTGACCCCAGCCACCTTTTTAGAATGCCCACCCTGAGTGTATAGTTTCAGCACCCCATGATTGTGCAACAATAAATCACCAATTGACAGAAGTCTGATCTGACATGACTGACGTCCCCCTTGCTAGTCTGGGTTTAGTTTTCTATGTTGATGGAAGCGCCTTTATAGACAGTCAAGGCCAGTGCCTTGCAGGCTATGCAGTTGTTTCAGACATAGAAACTGTGGAGTCCGCTTCCTTTCTTCTCACTCAGCGCAGCAAGCTGAACTCTTTGCACTCACTAGATCATGCTTCCCAGCCACTGGAAAGTCAGGCAATATTTTTACAGACTAGATATGCCTTTGGAGTTGCTCATGACTTCAGCCAACTTTGGAAAGCTAGGGGTTTTGTCACCTCCTCTGGTATGCCCATCACTAATAAAATTTACATTGACAACCTTTAGTCCACTATTTGTCTTCCTTCATAATTGGCTATTATTAAATGTTGTGCACACATGAAAGGTACTACTGAGGTTGACTGTAGAAACAACAGCTGACACAGCTGCAAAAGAGGCTTCCCTTACCGGAGCACTGATTGTTTCCCAAATGACGAATTGCCAGGTAAAAATTGAATCCCCTGTTTACAAATCAAAGGGTATGCCTGGAATTGAGGATGTGCATGTTTTACAGAGGGATGCCTCTGAGAAAGAGAAAGTCACCTGGAAATTGGCTGGATGTTTTTACTCAGCAACCGAGGACCTCTGGAATACTTCTGCTCATCAGGTCTGTGTACCTGAAACTATGCTGGGCTACATTGTAGATTTTGTACATATCAATACTCACCTTGGCAAGGAGGGAATGGTAAGGCAATGTTTTTGGAATCATGGTGGAACCCGGACCTGGAGAAAGTAGCAGAGAATGTTACCAGACGATGTCTGATATGCTAAGAACATAATCCAGGAAAAGGCACCCCATGCCCAAAGGGATATACCCCATTGCCAAGTTGCCCTTTCTGCCAACTACAACTTGATTTTATTGAATTACTGCACACGCACTGTTATAAGTATTGTCTTGTGATTCTTGATGTTTTTAGTAGATGGATTGAAGCATATCCCACCAGAGTGGTGCGTACTCTGATGAAAGAAATCATTCCCAGATTCAGGGCATCGGAGCAGGTTGTATCTGATAACAGCCCTAATTTTGTGGGTAAGATTAATACCCAACTATGCCAGGCTCTGGGAATTAGACATTCTATTGCCCCCATAGACTGCAGGCTGCCAGTCTGATTGAAAGGACTAATGGGACACTGAACAACAAATTGGCTAAACTAGGACAAGAAACCAGTCAAAACTGGCTAAAAGTGCTACTTGATAGTCTTGTTCCAGATGAGAACTCATTATCAGACCAAACATGGTATGTCAGCAGCCAAAATAGTATATGGCAGACCATTAAGAACCCCCTGGAAGGCTGCCTTGCTGACCCCCAAATTACCTGAGATGGACTTGAATCAAATGTCAAATGAAATTATAGGGTATATCCTACAGTTTGCATTCGCATTTGAAGGAGGTCCCACCGAGAAGGAGGGGAACTGGAAAATGAACATACAGTTCACCCAGGAGACTTTATTCTCATGAAGAAGCATCATAGAAAGAAGCTTGAGACTTGCTGGAAAGGACCCTACCAAGTGTTACTGACCACTCTGACAGCAGTCAAATGTCAAGGGCTTCCGAAATGGATATATCTAGGGCATGTCAAATGTATCCATTCAGACTAAGCTATTACTGTCTATGCTTGTAATCTTACGTACTTTTATTGTAGTGACCAAGCCAAACACCTTCCTGTCGCTTTGCTATACTTATGCTGGGAAAACTAACACATCTATCTGCTGGGTGTGTGCAGTGATTTCTCCCCATGGGAAGATGGGGGTTCCCCTAGTAGCCATTCTGCTGAACAGCAGTGAACAACAGTCAGTCTGGGCCTTTTCTAATGACACTCAAACTAGTGAGGCCAAAAGTTGCACCAGTGATGTGTTGGAGACTGTGGGTGCCACTGCTTTGATGGATGGTACATTTGTAACCCCCTGAAAATAGCCATCCGATGTGGAGGTCAGACATCATGGCCCTCCATTGTCGGATTTGACCAACCAGTGAATACTATGTGCTACTGTAATTTCAAAGGTAAGGGGACTTACTTTCTGGGCACTAACACCTGTGCCATTTATACAACGGCTGAACCACCATGCCCCGAATGGAACTCAAATGGGTTTGCAGGGAAAGGGCCTACTTGTGGCTCTCGGGAGAGAACAGAAATTGGATAGGATGCTGCATCCTGGCTTACCTTGTACCCCACATAGGAATGCTGAACACCTTGGACCAGCACCTGTCCCTCCTACGGCAAAAGTGAGGAATCTCACAACCGGAGCACTTCTGGATAATAGCTTTCCCTTTCTGTGGCGTGGCCTGCAATTCAAGGGAAATCATTTCAGTTTTGGAGGAGATGTCTATAGTACCGCTAAGGCCATGGATGGCGTCCAGAATCAGGTGAGGGCTGTCACCGCTGAATGATGGCATTATGACAGATGGTTTTACAGAATTGAAATGCCCTCGATTTTGTTCTGGCTGAAAAAGAAGCTGCATGTGCCATTATAATACCAGAGGTAAATAAAATCTGGAAAATTAGCGCTGACCTACATAGCTTTAGCTCAAAAGGGGGATGGTGGCCCTTCAGTGGCATTTTCACAGGATGGAGCGGTATACTGCTACATTATGCTATCATTGTCGCAGGATTTCTCATACTTGTTGCACTTCTGCAATGCTTCTGGCCCCCTGTCAGCCAGTGCTTTTGCCCTACACCCACAGGGGTAATTATACAAAGAGTACCCCTAGAAGGAAGGGGAGCTCAGCGAGACTGAGGTGCAAATGAGGAGGATGGAGACTCCAATGATGCAGAAAGCTCTTCGACTTATCCCAAGGGTCACTATCCACCCTTCTTGCACGAATATGAAAATTGAGATGTACAACAACCCTGACATTGATATTCCTAGTTGTCATGGAATGACAAAAGGAGGAAATGAGGAATTGTGTACAGAATTGAAAGGGCTAAAACCTGACTGACATTTGCAGCTTGACAAGTCACACGATGTGAATAATATTGCAAGATAACGCATCTAACAGTGGGTTGAATGCAAGGAACAAAGGAGTGCTTGTTGCATGAGACAGCTGCTTTGCGTAATCACTAATCATGGGTGAATGGCAATGATTAGAGTACGTATGTGATAATGAATGTTCAACAGACAGTGCTAGGGGCTCACTTAATTACAGATTTCCAGGCTCTATGAGTGGGGCTCTATAATATCAACTGAGATACAAGCTAATAAACAGTATGTAATCTTAAGTAAACTGTGATTGACAATTATTCCCTTGGTCTGAACCTGAAGTCCTCTGGTAGAGAGGCAGAGTGACACAGAAGTCCTGCAAACTGACACTACATTTTAAACCACATGTTTTTTCTGACAGTTTTTGGCTGGTGGATTAGCAGGTGAAGGCATGTTATGTTTGTTTCTAATTATGTTCTGGAGGCTGTAGTTTTGTTTTTAACCTTTAAAATGAAATAAAATTTCTCAGAACTGTAATTTGTGTATTCCACAGCTGGCAGTGGTACACCCCAGTTTGTTGGCTATGAAAATCTTTCAAGAGCATTTGATTGGTATAGGAACAGTGTGTAGAGCAATAGACCCCAGTTTTTCATGATGTAGCCTTTGTCAGTGGAATTCTGAACTGGCTTATAGAACTGTTGAGAGTGAACCACATTAATACATGTCCAGGAAACATGGAAGTGGACTATGTAAGCATAGTAGAGTTTGGGGGGGGGGGGGGGGGGTGAAATTAGAAAATCTAATGAGTTAATCAATACAATGTGGGTCTTTAAAGTGTTTTAACATTGTTCTGGAAAATTGGGTACCTTGCACAAGTGCAGTAATCTGAGTTCAGTTCTGGCTTTTTAACAAAAATGAAAATATGAAGTCACTTTTGAGAGATAATGTTCTTTGTAATCAAAAACTGAAGCCTTCAAGTTACAAAAGATTTAATTCACTGGATAAATTTAATTCTACTGTTGCAAAACCTGTGTTGGATTGAAATTAACGTACAAAATGCTGGAGGAACTCGGCAAGCAAGGCAGCATCTATGGAAACAGTATAATTGATGTTTTGGGCCAAGTCCCTTCATCATGAGTGCTGATGAAGGGTCTTGGCTTGATAAGTCGATTATACTCTTTTTCCATAGATGCTGCCTAGCCTGTTGAATTCCCTAGTATTTTGTGTGTATTGCTTAGATTTCCAGCATCTGCAGATTTCTCTTGTTTGTGATTGTGTTGAAATTCCTGTTCATTGCGGGGGACTTCAACCAGGCCAGCTTGAAGAAGTGAAGAAGTTTCTCAAACTACCACCTACATGTCACCTGTGGAACCAGAGGAACCAAAAGACTTCATCACTTTACACCACCATCAAGACTGCCTACTGTGCCATTCCTTTCCTACACTTTGGCAAGGCAGATCACCTAGCAGTTCTTCTACTCCTGGCATGTAGGCAGAGTCTGATGGACTACAGTACCAGTGGTGTGGTTTGGAAAGTGGAGGAGCACGTACAAGATTGCTTTGAGTTGGTGGACTGAAGAATATCGAAGAATTTATCTTCAGATCTGAATAACTATACCAAGTCTTCACCAACATCGTCCTGACCTGTGTGGATGAGCATGTGCCTTCAAGAACGTACCAGATATAGCTAAGACATGAGCTGTGAATGAACTAGATGATTTGCAGTCCGCAAAGGGGTAGATCTATGGCATTCAAGACTTGTGACACAGAACCCTCCAAGAAGTCCAGGTATGACCTATGGAATGTCATCGTAAGAGCGAATAGGCAATTCTCTTTAAGAGGCACAATCAGAAGAATGTCAACTGTCGCAATTACTTCCTATAAAATGAAATATAACTATAAATGGCTGTGATGCCTAGCTCCCTGATGGACTCAATACCTTTTTATGCTTCTTTGAAAGGGATAATAAAACTACACCTGTACAAAACCCCACAGCATCTAGTAATCTGTGATCAGTCTCAGAGACCAACATTAGTAATTCCTTCAAATGGATGAATCCTGGCAAGGTGTTGGGACCCAATGGCATACTTGGTAAGGTATGGAAACCTGTTGCAACTAATTGGCCTAAGTGTTCAAGCACACAATCACTTTTTGCTTCTGCAGTTGGATGTTCTCACCTGCTTCAAAAGGGCATCTATTGTACTGGTGCCCAAGAGTAGGGTGAGCTGCCTTTCAGACTGCCACCCTCACATTTCCTTTGATGAAGTGTTTTGATAATTTGGTCCTGCTAAACAAGGACTTGGACCCGCTGCTATTTGCCTGCCGCTACAACAGGTCTACAGTGGACGCAATCTCATTGGCTGTCCAGCTGGATATCAGCAATACCTATGTCAGATTACCATTTATTGATTGTAGCTCGGCATTCAACACAATCACTCTGTCAGTTTCAAAACCTGGACATCTGTACCTCCCTTTCCAACTGGATCCTTGACTTCCTCATCAGGAGACCACAGTCAGTGGTGATTGGAAATAAAATTTCCTCTTGACTGATGATCAACAGTGGCAGACCTCAAGGATACGTGCTTAGCCCACTGTCTTTACACTGATGTATGACTAGTCACAGCTCAAACGCCTTCTGTTAGCCAGTGACACCACTGTTGGCAGTCTTAGACAGTGATGAGTAGATGTACAGGATTAAGATAGATTATCTGGTTGAGTGGTGTTACAACAACAACCTTGCACTCAACATTAAGACCAAAGAATTGATTGTGAATTTGAGGGGAAGTCAGGGAAAAAATGCACACCAATCTTCATGGAAGGTTCAGCAGCTTCACGTTCCTTGGTATCAAGGTTTCAGATGACTTATCCTGGGCCCAACTTTGATGCAGTCATGAAAAAGGTATGCTAGTGACTGTACTTAGTGAGGAGTTTGAGGAGATTTGCTATGTTGCTAAAGACTAGCAAAATTTCTGTGGATGATGGTGGAGAGCGTTCTGACTAGTTGCATCAATGCCTGACATGGAGGATCCAATGCACAGGTATAGAAGGAGGCTGCAGAGGGTTGTAGACTCATCCACCTCCATCACGGACACGAGCTTCTCTATTGAGGACATCTTCAAAAAACATTGCCTAGAGAAGTATGGTATTGATTTATGAAGAACCCTGGCCATTTAGTATATGCTCTCTTCTCATTACTATCATCAAGGAGGAGATACTGGAGCCTGAAGGCACACACTCAAAGTATCAGGAACAGCTTCTTCCCCTCTGCTATCATATTTCTAAATGGTGCCCATGAGATCATGAACCATTATACTTCTGCACAATTTAGTTTATTGTAACTTACAGTAACCTGCAGTAACTTAATGTTTTGCAATGTAATGCTACCACTAAACATACTTCATGACATACAGTACTGTGCAGAAGTCTTGAGTATATGACTTAAAATGTACTATGTTCAAAAAATTTGTATTTGCATTTGCCTTGTTTAAGTCTATTGGTTTCAATTAGATATACAACATTTTTACTGTACAGTTGTAGAGAAAACATGCATTATAGCCTAATTGTTAATGAAATTTTACACGATTGCTAATTATTTTGCAGTTGGGCCACAATTCACAATGTAAATTTCTAAAGAATGAAGATTATTATTCTCCACTATTAATTTAATGTTGCTAATGCATGAAAATATTGAAATACTTAATTTGGAAACCAAAACACTTAAGGTTATGCATATAGCAAATATCAGATTCAGTTTATTGTCATTTAGAAACCACAAATGCAATGCAGTTAAAAAATGAGACAACGTTGCCCCAGAATGATATCACAAAAGCATATGACAAAACAGACTACACCAGAAAATCCACATAACGTTTGGCAATCCCCAATCCAGAGTCCGGAGAGGCTGCTGCGTATTAATATTGCGCTACCGTCTAGCGCGTTCCCTGGAAAGGAGCTCCAAATCCACCAGACAAAAGCAAGACCAAAAACTAAATCTACAAGACCTGCACAAAACCACATAATTACAACATATAGTTACAACAGTGCAAACAATAGCATAATTGATTTAAAAAAAAACTATGGGCACAGTAAAAATAGTCCAAGATGTTAAAGGACTGTAAGTTCAAAAGAAATCACCGCACAGTTTCCACAAGTCCCCAGGGTCCCGACAGACTCGCCATCCCATGCCGGCGGCAGAAGGGAATACCCCCGCTATGGACTTTAAAGGCGCCGCCCGACTCAGCCTCACAGACTCGGCACACAACGGAAGCTCCGTCAAAACCAGCCTCGCAGACGCAGCACACACCGAAAGCGACCTGAGTCCGTCGAACCTCCGAGCCAACGACCATCCCCTCCGGCACAGCTTCTCCGAGCACCATCCTCTGCCGAGCATATTGAGACGGTCCCACCAATGACCATCGGCAACGCGACCCCGAGGACTGGGGGCCTGTACTGCCCAGCAGAGTCCCGGACCTCACAGCTGCAGCAGCAATGAAGAAGGTCTTCCTTGAATTTCCCAATGTTTCTCCGTGTTTCCACGTCCGTTTTCAATCGATTATGTTTGCACACGGCACCCCACTTCACAAATAACAGATAATCAGTTCTGGAGTGGCCGCTGCAAGCTGTGTCGCGCCACCATCTTGGATATGCACCAATGCTGGCGATAGTGAGAGAGTAGATGTATTTTTTGCTGTTTTCTACTGTGCTTTTGACAACCTGCCAGCTCCTGTTATTCCGTATAGAGCAATGTTTGTCCTTACAGATTTAACATTATTCTGTATGTATTCAGTGTATATTGTATTGAAATTAATAACTATAATTACACCTATAGGTGGCACTGTGAGGGTTGTTGTCAAAGTTATTCAATAAATATTACAGTAGTCCAAGAGAAAAATGAGATGGCAGTCTTTTCTGCATCAGAGCAAGGATTTGTGCATCTCTTTAACCACTTAAAGGATTGTTGATGAATTGGATGAAGTCTAAGTACCGTAGATTCCGGACTACAGAGCGCACCTGATTAAAAGCCGCTGGCTCTAATTTTAGAAATAAAATCAATTTTTTAATTGTAAAGGCCGCACCGGATTTTCGGCCGCAGGTGTCCCACGTTGTAATATGAGATATTTACACAGAAAGATATTGCACGTGAGGATTTTTTTAACTTTTAATTAAATCCATATGGTAACAAAAACAAATACATATTGCAAATGCTTTTTTTCGAACCGTGCCCGTACGCGGCTACTTTTAAATATACGTTGCGTATACTTCTTTACTGAACAACATTCCAATATCTCCTAACGACTGGTAAAAAATATATATATTGCAGCCTACCAGGAAAAGTTATTGATCACCTTTAACTTAAAAGCAGCGTTCGCTCAGATCCAAAGCCGCTCGCGTAATGCGCTCCCTCCCTCCGTCCCGTTTCATCGCAAACCGGCATTTTCCCACAAGACACCACGAAACCGGGTGTGACGTCATAGCATCCCGCGATGTAGTACAGAAAACAAATATAGTTAAAACTCTTCTAACTTTAACTAGAAAATGAATTACTAAGCGAAAATATTATAAACTAAGTAACTGCCATAAGGCAGCACAATGCTTCGAGTGTTTTCCATGTTGATGAGGGTGAGTACAAATGACTGATTTACAATAATTTAATTGTGAAAGTGCGCTTGATTTATCGTACAATTTCATTGGATCTCTGTGAACTACTCATCAATTTTATTGGTCTACTGTTATGAGGCAAAATGTTTACGAGGCGGCATGAAAAAAAACCATGTATTAGCCGCTCTGGATTATAGGCCGCAAAGTTCAAAGCTGTTCAAAATGTGGGAAAAAAGTAGCGGCTTAAAATCCGGAATCTACGGTAGTTTAAATTAACACTTAATTCATGGTCAAATCTCATGCAGGAAAAGGCAATAAAATTCGATTAAGTGAGACAGAATTTTTTAATAAATAAATGTTTAAATTGTCTGTAAGTAAAAGTTGAAAGAACAAAGCCAGGGCATTTTAATTTTGGGGACCAATTTCAAGCAAGAATCAAGATTTAGCACGTTATGAAAGGTACTTGGAGTGAAATTCAAGTCCTAACTCATTGCATCATGATTTATATTTATCATGCAAATATTGGCATATGCAGGAGCAACACCTTGTATTCTGTCTGGGTAGCTTCCAACCTGATGTCATGAATATTAATTTCTCAAACTCCCATTAGTACCCCTTTACCATTTCCCATCACCTTTTCCCTCTCTCACCTTATGTCCTTGCATGCCCATTGCCTCCCTCTGATGCTCCTCCTCCTTTTCTTTCTTCCATGGCCTTCTGTCCTCTCCTGTTAGGTTACCCCTTCTCCAGTCCAGTATCTCTTTCACCAATCAACTTCCCAGCTCTTACTTTACCTCTCCCCCTCCTGGTTTCACCTATCACCTTGTGTTTCTCTCTGCCCTCCCCCCACCTTCTAACTCTGACTCCTCATCTTTTTTTCCCTCCAGTCCTGCTGAAGGGTCTTGGCCCAAAATGTTGTCTGTATGGTATCCATAGATGCTGCCTGGCCTGCTGAGTTCCTCTAGAATTTTGTGTGTGTTGCATATCGTTATTCAGTTCATTTGTACAGCAGTTTTATTGTGGTTTTTTTTTCTAATAGCTATGAGAAAATAGCTGGGTATAAATGTCACACTGTGGACAGTAAATTTTATAACCCTACATCTGTCTTCATGGGATAGTATGCATTTTGCGCACAAGTAGCGACAGTAGGAATAGATGTAACATCATTTTGACAGGAAATTCTGGGTTGATAACATAATTAAATAATATACAAATACTATGGAGTAGTTTAATTAAATTTGCTTTGTAATAATTTCAGGAAATACTGTCAGACCAATCATAACCTGAAATCTCTACACTAATACAAGGCTTGAGCAAAATAATTAGAATCAGGTTTAATATCACTGGCATATGTCATGAAATGTATTGTTTTGCAGCAATACATAATTAAAATTATAAATTAAGAAAATTTATAAAAAGAGCAAATAAAGTAGTGAGCTAGTGTTCATGGGATTATTGTCAATTCAGAAATTTGATGGCGGTGTAGAAGAAGTGACCCCGTCAATACCAGATGGCGATGCAACTGTTAGAATTCTGTCCACAGTACATCGGTTATTTAAAAAAAATAATTTCTAGGATCTTTGGTAACATACCAAATCTCCTCAAACTCCTATTGAAATATAACCACTTGTGTCTTCCTTGTAATTGTGTCAATATGTTGGGAGCAACATACATCTTGAGAGATGTTGACACTTAGGAACTTGAAACTGCTCACCCTTCCACTGCTGATCCCTCAACTTCCCCTTCCAGAAGTCCACATTAAATTCCTTTAACTTATTAACATTGAGTGCAAGGTGGCTGTAACACTACTTAACCAGCTGATGCATCTCACAACTGTATGACCATTTGTCATCATCAGAAATTCTGCCAATAATAGGTCATTGGCAAATTTATAGATGGCATTTGACCTATGCTGAGCCACAACTAGTCATATTAAAATCTGCAAGTCTACCTTGCTAGTGAGTGGAAGAGTGAAGGTGCTGTGCAGTTACAGCTTAATTTGTGGAGCGGGCTCTCACTCCATTCCGCAGCCTATTAAAGCTTGGGGAAATGGACGTAGAAAGCAGTGCATGAGGAAGCAGAAGTCCAATGAGTTTGTTGGTATTTGAACAATACCTAAAGTGGATCCCTGTAGTCCCAATGATTCTACTTGCTGACACCCAATCCAATCTACTTTGTAGAAGATAAGATGCATTACCTATGCCTGCATTTGAACCAGCAAGAGATGAGGCACTACTACACGCGTGTCCTGACAGAAATATCTCCAGGACATCACTTCAGACTCGGCTATCCAGCTGGAAACCTTAATCTCCTTTCGGGCAGATGGAAACGCTGTGATCTCTGGCAAGATCTTTGAAGGAAGTCTGTGCATCTACATCAATAAGAACTAGTGTGTGAACACTTTAGTAGTAACAGCCCACTGTTCACTGCTTACCGAGGGAGTTCACTGCCATTATGATTGTTGCTATTTGATAATTGCCTTCTGTGCGTGATTTGACAGAATGAATGATGTGACGATGAAGTATCCTGTCTGGCTGCAGCCGTGGTGAGGAGTATCCCAGCCAGAGTAAACCCACGCTGAGCTGTGGGGCTGGACAAAAGACCTGGCCAGGTGCTGAGAGATTATGCAGCCCAGATAAGGCCTTAATGGACAACTTTTATATCTATTTGAAACAGTCCACTGTCCCTGCAGGCTTCAAGGCAGCCATCATCATTCTGATGCAAAGAGAACAATGGTAACTGGCCTAAATGATTACTGCCTAGTGACACTGACTTAAACAATCATGAAGTACTTTGAGCAGTTCGTAATGGATTGTATGAATCCAGCTACATTGGACTCCTTCCAGTTTGCCTACTGCTCAAACTAGTGTACTGGTGATACCTTAGCCTTGGCCCTCCACTCCATCCTGTCCCACTGAGAAAACAATGCCTCGTATGCCAGGATGTTGTTCATGGATTTCAGTTTGGAATTTAACACTACCATCCCTCAGTGGCTTATGGGCTGCTTGGACACAACATCCCTCTCGAAAAGAATCTTGGCCTTGTTGATAAAAAGATCCCAGTCAGTCCGAGTTGGCGGCAACAGCTCAAGCTCCATCACACCGAGCACTGGTGCCCCCAAAGCTATGCTTTCAGCCCACTGCTGTTGAAGATGTTGACTTGCAACTGCCCTGCCAGATCCAGTTTAAGTTGCATCGACAGGTTCGCTGATGATACAATTGTGGTTGGCCTCATCAACCACAATGATGAGTCGGCATACAGAGAGGAGGTAAAGAGGCTTATCAAATAGTATAAGGTACAGTAGTGTGAGTCTCAATGTGGATAAGGTAAGAGATAATTGTGGACCTCAGAAAGGCACAGGTTGACCACACTCCATTGGGAGTCGCCAGGAGACGCTCATGGAGTGAGCACTGTTTTAGATTCACTCCATAACCTTTACTTTTTTAACCTATGATCACCCTTATTTAACTTATTTTTACCTACACCAGAAGATTCTTGTTACTTTTTTGGACTTATCTTTAAGAGGGTACTCTGAATTTTGAAGAAATGAGCACTGAAATGGCTTTAAGATCTAAAGGGCGAGACCCTGGGAAAGATTCTAATGGCAATGGAAGGGAAAAAAAAGACTGATCCTAAGCGTACTGAATTGACTTATGATGCGATATTGGAGCTCTTGAATGAAAAATTTGAAGAACAACGACAAACTTTCAAAGCAGATTTAAAGGCTTTCCAGGATTCTCAGGATAAGATTGATCATGAAGTTAAACAGCATCAAACTCTAATCGCAGCTCTGCAAGAGGACGCTCGGAAGCGAGACTTGAAAATCGAGAAACTGGAACAGAAATTATCTTCGGCGATTAAACAGTTGGAAATACTTAAAGCCAAGAGTGTTGATTTTGAAAATCGGTCTAGAAGACAGAACTTACGCATACTTGGTCTCCCGGAAGGTATCGAACAAGGGGACCCCTCGAAGTATTTTGCTCAACTTTTAAAGGATGCGTTCCCTTCTGTATTCCCAGACAGTCCTCTGTTACTTGATCGTGCCCATAGAATTACACGCCGATCACCAAGTTCTTCATCTAAACTACCTGTTGTAATTGTTTGATTTCATTATGTGCATGTTAAAGAGCACCTTATTCGTTTGGCTCGGCGTTTAGGGATGGTTAAATTGAGAGAATTCCAGTTTCGGCTCGTGGAGGATTTCAGCCCAGAAGTGATGAAGGCGCGGCTCGTTTTTAAACCTTTGATGTCCGAATGTTATGAGAAAAACCAGCGCTTTTATACCCTGCGAAACTTAGAATCTCGCCTTTGAATGTACCACGTCATGTTTTTCTCTCCACATCTGATGCGCGAAGCTTTCTGGATGAGAACTATCCTACTGCTTCGGATTCTCATCTCTAATAAATGTATGGTTTTGATCGTTACAAGATAGTTTTTGTTTCCAAAACCAGATTTTGTTTCTGACTATTGGTGTAGGTTTATTTTACATTTTATATTCCAATTAAAGTTTTTCTTTATCGACGTACTAATCTTTTTAATTTACTTACTTAAACCATTGTATTTTATTTTTGGTTATTATTATTAATCCTTTGAAGGTGATTTTTTAAACGTTTTGATATATATCTTTTTCATTTTTTGTGTAACTAAGATGGCGGTTTCTTTTCTAAAATATTTCTTGCTTTTTTTAATTTCGCCATTTTTTTTGTCGTCTTCTTCCTATAATGCCTTTCTTATCACATCTTAACTTTCATTTGTTCGGGTTTTAACCCAATTTATAAGTTACCAGTGTTTATAATCTTCTTGATTTTTTTACTAGCAATTATATTAAGAAGTCTGTTTTAGTATAGTGTTAATTACTTTTTAGGATTTTGGGTGGATCTTTTTTTTTCTCCTTTATATATCTGGAGTCGCCTTCTGGAGACATGGGGGTAGATTTAGTCTCACAATTTTTTTTACTGGCCTTCTTCAGGCTCAGGAGGATCTCTTTTCCGTGGGTGGTGGGCAGGGGGTTCCCTTTTAATTCTATTGCTCTTTTTATTAATTTTTCTAGTTTTTTCATTTGGGCTGATTTCAAACTACTAAAATGTCCTCTGTGTTGTCATTTCCGGGTTCTCCCCTTATTTTTGTTCCTCTTCCGGGTGCATGAGTTCATACTTTGGTTATCTCTTTATATACCAAAGGGTTGATTTTAGAAATATGGCTCAGACCATTAATTTTGTTTCTTGGAATACTAATGGCTTAAACCATCCGATTAAACGGAAAAAGATTTTTAAAGTATTCCAAAGACTGAATGCGCATATTATTTTTGTACAAGAAACTCGTGAGGAAAGAGGGCAGTTAATGTTTTTTTAGGTTTTGGAGGGGGTCAACAGTACCATTTGAATTCGAATGCTAAAGTAAAGGGAGTTTCAATTTTTATTGACTCCTCTATTGCTTTTGTTCAACACGATATTAGTTCGGATCCGAGTGGTAGATTTTTGTTAATTATTGGGTTACTTTTTAATAAGAAGGTTGTTATGGTTAATGTTTATGCTCCAAATGTGGATTATCCTGATTTCTTTAAGTCTTTTTTTTTACTTCTCTACCTAATCTAAGTGAATATATGTTAATAATGGGTGGTGACTTCAACTGTTGTTTAAATCCTTTGCTGGATAGATCTATATCCATTCAGACTTTACCAAATAAGTCGGCCACTTACATCAATTTTTTTTGGACTGATAATGGAATTTTCGATATTTGGAGATTTCGGCATCCTAAGGACAGAGAGTTTTCATTTTTCTCACATGTTTATCATTCTTACTCGAGAATTGACTTTTTTTTATTGACTCTCATTTTATTCCATCTGTAACTGGTTGTAATTATGACATTATAGCCATCTCTGATCACGCTCCAATGAAACTTTCTATTAAATTAATGGATACAGCTTCTAGTACTAAGCAATGGCGATTTGATTCTACCTTACTGCAAGATCCGGATTTTATTAAATTTATGAAGGAACAGATTGATTCTTTTCAACTAATTTCACGGATGAAATTTCCTGCGGAATACTTTGGGACACTTTTAAAGCATATATACGTGGACAGATTATCTCCTATTCTGTTGGTTTGAGAAAACGTATTAAGAAGGAAACTCTTTTATTGGTTGATAAGATTAAAGAAATTGACAAGAAATATTCGATTGCTCCTAGTAAGGAGCTTTACAAACAAAGGGTTGAGCTTCAAATGGAACACAGTTTATTACTTATATCTTCCATTGAAAATCAATTAATGAAAACCAGAACTGATTTTTATATACATAGTGATAAATCGGGTAAACTGTTAGCTAACCAATTGAAAAATGCTTCGGTTAAACATCAAATGATTAAGATTCGTCAACAGAATGGTGAACTGACAGCTGACCATGATGAGATAAACAAATTTTTTCAAGATTTTTATAACTCTCTGTATCATTCTGAATTTCCTCATGATCATAATACCATGAATGATTTTCTTGGGAAATTGAATTTTCCAAATTATCATTAGAAGAACTTTTAATATTAGAAACTCCTATTACGGATGCAGAAATTAAAGGTGTTATTTCCTCTATGAACTCTGGGAAAGCACCAGGTCCAGTTGAGTATACAGTGGAATTTTTAAAGTGTTTTTCCTCTACTCTTTCTCCTTGGTTATGCAGGGTTTTTGAAGAAGCAATTAGACTAGGTAAATTGCCACAATCTTTTTATAGAGCTTCCATTTCTTTAATATTGAAAAAAGATAAAGACCCTACTGATTGTGCATCCTATAGACCAATATCCTTATTGAATGTAGATTCCAAGATCTTTTCCAAGTTACTGGTGACCAGGCTGGAGAAGGTATTACCTCAAATTATCTCGGAGGATCAAACTGGTTTTATTAAAAATCGCTATTCTTTTTTCAATATTAGGAGATTATTGAACATTGTTTATACTCCTTCATGCAGCACCTCAGAATGTGTCATTTCATTAGATGCGGAGAAAGCATTTGATAGAGTTGAATGGCCATATTTACTGACTGTGCTTGAGAAGTTTAATTTTAGTCCGACATTTATATCCTGGATTAAATTGATATATCATACTCCAGTAGCGTCGGTTTTTACTAACAATCAAATATCTCCCTTTTTTCGTTTATTTCGGGGTACCAGGCAAGGTTGTCCTCTTAGTCCATTATTATTTGATATTGCTATTGAACCTTTGGCAATTGCTATTAGAGAATCACCTAACATTTTTGGCTTTACTCGTGGGATGGATATACATAAGTTATCATTATACGCAGATGACTTGTTATTATATATTTCTGATCCTGAGAAATCCATTCCTGCAGTTATATCATTGTTGGCTCAGTTTAGTAATTTTTCCGGGTATAAATTGAATCTTAATAAGAGTGAATTGTTCCCCTTAAATAGACAGGTTCCAATTTATGGAAATTTACCTTTTAAATTAGTTAATGACTTTTTTATATACTTGGGGATTAAAATTACAAAAAAATTATAAGGAGTTATTCAAGGTTAATTTTTTACCCTTAATTGATCAGATTAAATGTTTGTTCACTAAATGGTCACCATTGTCTTTATCTCTGATAGGTCGGATTAATGCTATTAAGATGATTATTTTACCCAAGTTCTTATATATATTTCAAGCGGTACCAATTTTTATTCCAAAATCCTTTTTTGACAATGTTGATTCAAAAATTTCCTCATATATATGGCAGAACAAAAATCTTTGATTAGGTAAAAGATATTTACAGAAGGTGGATGGCATTGCCTAATTTTAAATTTTAATTATTGGGCAATTAATATTTGATATTTGAAATGTTGGTTAAGGGATTGGGATTTATCTCCTAGCCCTCATTGGGTAAATCTGGAAACTAAATCTGTACAAGGATTTTCATTGGGTTCTATTTTAGTGACTTCTCTTCCCTTTGCTCTTTCTAAATTGCATAAACGAATTGACAATCCAATAGTCAAACACACTTTACATATATGGTTTCAATTTCGGAAATTTTTTGGGTTGAATCAATTTGTTTTAACTATTCCTATTGTATCCAATTTCTTTTTTCATCCTTCTATTATGGACCAAGCTTATTCAGCTTGGAAGACTAAAGGAATACTACGATTTTCTGATCTATTTTTGGATAATTGTTTTATGTCTTTTGAACAATTATCTAATAAATATAATTTGCCCAGATCTCATTTTTTTAGATATTTACAGATTAGGAATTTCTTAAACACTGTACTTCCTACCTTTCCAAATCTTGATTCTTCGGGTATTTTGGAGAAATTGTTAGAACTAAATCCTTTTCAGAAAGGTGTAATATCAAATGTTTACAATATAATTATGAAAATACGTTCAGAGGCCTTTTATAAGATTAAAAATGATTGGGAAAGAGAACTTGACTTTATTATCCCTATTGAGAATTGGGATAAAATTCTTCAATTAGTTAATTTATCCTCTATATGTGCTAAACATTCATTGATACAGTTTAAATTTGTGCACAAGGCTCATATGTCCAAGGATAAATTGGCTCATTTTTATTCCCATATAAATCCTATATGTCACAGATGTCATTCTGAGATAGCTTCTTTAACTCATATGTTTTGGTCATGTCCGCTTTTGAAAAAATATTGGAAAGACTTTTTCAACATTATTTCCACGGTATTGAACATTGATTTACAACCACATCCTATTACTGCAATCTTTGGTTTACCAATGATGGAGTCAATCCATTTATCTTCTTCTGCTTGTCGGATG
Organism: Hemitrygon akajei; assembly: GCF_048418815.1. NCBI lineage: Eukaryota > Metazoa > Chordata > Chondrichthyes > Myliobatiformes > Dasyatidae > Hemitrygon > Hemitrygon akajei. The sequence goes on from NC_133131.1 coordinate 40,501,699, forward strand.
ATTGCATTTCTTACATTAATGGCTAGAAGATCTATTTTGTTGAATTGGAAAGAAATTAATCCCCCTACCGTATTTCATTGGTTTTCTCAAACTATGTTTTGTCTAAATTTGGAGAAAATTAGAAGTGTCATATATGACCCTTCTATTAAATTTGAAAAGATTTGGAGGCCATTTATTCAATATTTTCACATGATGTAATTTGACCCTGCTCCAATCCTATTTGTTTTTCCGGTTTTGATTTTATACGTGTGTGTGTGTGTGTGTGTGTGTGTGTGTGTGTGTGTGTGTGTGTGTGTGTGTGTGTGTGTGTGTGTGTGTGTGTGTGTGTGTGTGTGTGTGTGTGTGTGTGTGTGTGTGTGTGTGTGTGTGTGTGTGTGTGTGTGTGTGTGTGTGTGTGTGTGTGTGTGTGTGTGTGTGTGTGTGTGTGTGTGTGTGTGTGTGTGTGTGTGTGTGTGTGTGTCTATATGTATTTTTTTGAGAGGATTGGAGTTGGGGACACTGATTTTGTAATTTTTTTAAATAGATACTATAAACAGCCCATTTATTTTTTTTATTTTTTTTATTTTTTTTCTTAATACTGGTCTGTTAGTTTAGTTTTTCTTAGGGTATTAATATTTTTTTTCTTTTTCTCTTTTCTGTTTTTTTTCAACATGAATTACTTAGTTTTTTTTTGTTTTGTTTATATGATATTTGTATCATTCATGATTTGGGAAGACTTAACTATAATGTACTTATTGCTTGTGTATCCTTTTATGTTCATTTTAATTTTGTAAGTTTGTAATCCCATTATCTATGTACTAATCTTATCATGTTGATATTAATAAAAAGATTGAAAAAGAAAGAGCACACTCCATTGCACATCAATGGCTTTGCCATGGATAATCTAACTTAGACCCACAAAATGTATCCATACTAAAAGCATTATATAACAGTTGCTGTTATATACATTATTCTTCATTCTATTTCATATTAATTGTATAATTTTATGACAGGGTGTACATAAAAAAAATCTGCAGTTTTGTAAAATTTTACTACAAGCTTACTGATAAAGTATTAGTACATTTTACTGTTAGTATAGATATTTGGCTTAAATTAAGTGTAATAGCAAATGTTCAAGCATTAACATTAGTTTAAACTCAGCATGTGGCAGCATTTTATATGTTGAAATTTATTCTTTTTATTGGAGCTTATCAAGATTCTACCACCTATATATGTACAATGAGGTTTATCAGTGAACATCTTGGTGTTCATTGAATGAAATGTGATGTCCAGGGATGGAAAGCCCAAAATGTGTTATACTTGTAAAATTATCAAATCTTATTACAGGTGACCCCCACATTATGGCTGCTCAGGTAATAGAAATTTACCTTCTAGAGTTCATAAGTTTTTACGCAGAAAAATATGCAATACAGAATGAAAGGATTTTCACTGAATTAATATTTAGCAAGGAAGGAGGGAGAAAGTGCACAAATACAACATTTTTTTCATCTCTTAATTCATTATGTGGCTATTGGGAATTCTTCCATCACCCCCCCCCCCCCCACCCCTGGCTAAATTGCGAGTCAGCAGTACTATAATCTAGGTGCTTGTGGTAAGCTACTCATGGAAGCAATTATATAATCATACTGCATCAAATATGAACAAAAGTTCTAGCAAGATGATATGTAATTTGAGCTGTTTAGCTATTCTAAGGCTAATCATATTCTATAAAATTTATATCTACAAGATTATTTTTCCACATAACTAATAACTGAGAAGCGTGCAAAAAAGATTAAAAGCTCTCAATTTTGACAATTAAAAAATATTTGAGGGTCAAGGCCTTATAGCATTTCTTTGAGGATTGTTGATAAACCTAAAGTCTTTAACTCTGCTGTGGTGATCACCTGCTTTGGTGATCAACTCCCCCAGCAGATCCGCTCTAAGTAAAAGGTGTGGACTGCATGCCACTTGAAAATTCCAGATCAGTTTATACAAATTGGGACACCCATAAGTGCCAAGTATTTTCTGACTTGACTCTGCTTTCAAGCTATTAACTTTTTGGTAAAAATGATGATCCCAAGATGCGATGGTGGTGCCACTGAATATCAAGGACTTTTTATAAGTTTGTCTTTTGGAGGTGTAGAACCTAATATGATCAGCAGAAAACATCACTATGCTTGATATGATATTTGCATTATTACTAATGAGATAGCTTAAAAATATTTGCTGTTAAAATAGTTTCTTGAGAAACACTCTGCAGAGTCCTAGCACTGAACCAATTGGCCTCCAACAATTGCTATTAAATTACAGAAGCAAAATATTCTGAATGCTGGGAATCTTAGAGAAGGGGGGGGGGGCTGGTTGGCAAATTTCTGTTTTTATATATTTAAAAAAAACAGGCGAGGTAGCATTTATGGAGAAGAGAAAATGATTAACATTTTGGGTTAATTTATGTTTTGCTGTAGGAATGCTTCTAGTCAGAATGGGCAGTTTCTTATTTCCATTTTACTTCAACTTGTTCTAGATCTTAGTTTAATTGTTGCCCCAAGTTCAATCAGACATCTGGAATTTGGATCTGTGTTGATGTTTGAAGTGGATTGATGCCAGATTTTCCTCTAGATTCAATGTATGGCTTATTGGTGTAATGAAGCCTCTAGATATCACTTGCGTTGACATCTCAGGTTGCTTTGCTAGCAGTTGAGGGTAGATTGTGAGAGACTGACGGTAGGATTTCTTATCCTTTCAAATAATGAAGATTTTTGTAGAGGTGTTAGTGGTAATTTTTCAATACCTTTTAAGATGCTCGTTCAAGTGTTTTTAAGGTCTAATAAGTATGTAGGAGTGCAAATTTCCCAACTTCTGAGATCGGAAGAGGAGGGGAAAATGGTTTGATATTGGAAACAATAGTTAAATTGTTTAATTTAAATATTTTAATTAAAATTAGTTAATTTTGTTTAATATAAAATCATTGTCATGCATTATTATTTGTCAGGATCTAAATAAACATTTGTGGATCAATAGGATCTCTTCTGGGGAGGGTATGACCTGCACATGGATGGGTTACACCTGAACCCGAGGGGCACCGATATCCTGCAGACAGGATCGCTACAGCTGTTAGGGTTTAAACTAATTTGGCAAGGTGTGAGGGGAACTGCAGTGATAAGGTTGAGGTTGGGGCATTTGGTATAGAAGTAGATGCATTGTGTAGTGAGACTGGAAGGTCGGGCAGATGATGGGGCAATATTGAAAGCCTGAGACTGAGTGGAGTGGACAGGATGTTTCATATAGTGCGGGAGTCTTGGATCTACAGCATAGCTTCACAATTCAGAGATACCTATTTAGAACAGAGATGAGAAGGAATTTCTTTAGCCAATGAGTAGTGGATCTTTGGAATACATTGCCACTGATGACACCAAGCACTTGAGTATATTTAAAGCAGAATTTGATAGATTCTTGGTTAGTCAGGGCATCAAAAGGTTATAAGGAAAAGCGGGAGTATTGAGTTGAGTGGGATAATAAATGAGCCATGATGGAATGCCAGTGCAGATGATGGGCTGAGTGGCCTAATTCTGCGCCTTTTTTTAATGGTCTTATAACAGATATCTTTAGCTTCCTGAGAAAGTAGGGCTGTTAAGTTTTCTTGGGGTTGAGGTTGTCCGAGAGGTTGGAGTTAATGTGCCATGACCAGTTGCTCAAACCATTTCATCAAGGTGGTTATTGCATGCATTGGGCAGTAGTCGTTAAAGCATGTTACCTTTTATTTTTGGGTGTGGAATTAAGTCAAGTCAGACACCGTATAATTTCAGTCAACCATTTCTTCTTTATTGCAACTTCAGCCGGCGAGAGATCCGAGATCTACAGTGGGCAAGAATCCCCCTCTTGCCGACTAGACTTCTGTCCTAGGATCTCTACCTTACATACAGATACCATCCCTTTTTATACAGCTATTTTGCAGAACTTTTAACAATTACAACAGTGTTCGAGTTACTTCCCCTTAAGCAATCAGCAGAGCAGAGGGTCCATATTTGTCCATCCTCAAATGCAGATCAAGCTTACTCCATCTCGACCACAGGTTAGTTATAAACCAATTTAGCAATAAAGCAGAAAACAATCTTAAACAAAAAAATGGAACAATACAGTCTACCAAACTTTGTGTACGTGACTAACTAAAAATTGCTATTCTAGCAGAACAGCTTAACAACCTTTTAGCCTTAAAAAGGGAAAATCATACATCAACAATCCTTTAACTGTAAAAGGGAATAAGACAGTAAAAAGACAGTACCTTTACAGTATCATGGGCATCAGGATAATGGTGGTCTTGTAACAGGTGTGGAGATCAGATTGAAGCAAGGAGAGGCTTAAAAAATGTCAGAAAATAGCTTTGCCAGCTGATCTGTGCAGCATCTAAGGGCACAGCCAGGGATGCCATCCAGGTCAGATTCTTTCTGCAGATTCTCTCTCCTGAAGACTGATCTTTGGTCAGCAATGGTGACGGGGTTCAGGTGCATTGGGGGCTATTGAAGTGGGTGGTGTTATTCTAATCCTTCTGTTGAAAAAAAGCTGAGAATGCGTTAAGATAATTGGGAAGGGATGTTCTGTTGCCGGTGATGCTGCCTGATTTTGTTTTTAGCCTGTTATAGTATGTAAGCCTGACCAGAACTGAAGGTGTGTTTTGGGATCTATTTTAGTTTATTATTTCTTGGTATCCCTGATAGCTTTACAGATGTATCTTGATTTATTATATAACACCAATTGATATGAATGCCACAATTCTAGACTTTAGTAGGTGTTTCTGACATGGAAACTAGATTGTCCTCATTCTTAAACAGTCCTCAGTATACTCGGTGATAAAGTCTGTAGCAGTGGTGACATGCTCATTTAACCTTCTGCTAAGTCTTTGAATGTGGATCAGTCTGACTTAAAACAATCACAGAGAAACTAGTCTATTTCCTCTGACCAGCACTGTGCAACTTTTGTATTGGATCATGTTTCAGCTTCGGTTTGTATGCAGGGCGAAAGAGCACAGACTGTAGGTCTGATTTACCAGCATGTGCGTGGGAGGTAGCTCAGTGGGTGTCCTTGATAAAGGTTTAGCAGTGGTCAAGGGTATTTGAAAATGAGTCTTTTTTTCTCTGTAATATTCTTATTGTTTTTTAAATCAAAGCATAGTACAAAGGAGGTTTGTGCAGTGCATAACAAATGTACAATTCACATCTATGAAAGAGATGCACCCATAGTACAATCATGCTTTGGTTGCCTCCCTGCCCTGACCTACCTCAACCAATTCCCATCTCCAAGCCATCATTACATTAGCAAAAAGGGTTAAACAGAACTTTTATCCCCACAGAGCTGCATTGCTATAGAGAAGGTGTATTTTCCTAACACACAAACTTTTATATGTTTACACGTCTGAGTTCGTAGAATTTTACTGGAGGATGCTGAAAGTCAGGGAGTTATTTGCAGAGGAAAGGAAGAAGGGATGAGCCTTTAGTTTGGCTGGGAGTTCTGAAAATATTCAAGAAAGGGTCGCCACACCTTTTGGAACTTTATGTCTGAATTGAGAGTTGAATAATGGATCTTCTCAAGGTATTAGACTGGACATGATATCCCTAAGCCACTGAGCGTGGGTGGGCGGGGCAGCATCCCTCCACCTGAGCAAGACTGCGCACCTGGCCAAAAGAGAGGCAAAAGACTGTATGTAACGTTTGGTTGGACTTAGGTGCATGTCCCCCTCTCCGGAGGTGCCGAAAAGAGCAATCAAAGGGTTAGGTTCCAGATTGTAACTAAGTATTTGGGATAGAGTTTGGAAAACATCTCTCCAGTACTTTTCCAAGCTAGGGCATGTCCGTACATGTGAATAAGGGAAGCCTTGCCCCTTTTGCATTTGTCACAGCAGGGATTAACATCTGGGTAAATGCGAGATAATTTAGTGCTGAGAGGAGCCATGGCTGCTCATTGTTGGGACAAGGTTTGAGGAGTCAGGGTATTTATAATGCTTTGAAATTTGCATCACCTGGCCTTTCCTAACAATGAATGTGACAAGCCAAAGCCCTAACAAGGTAATTAAGGTCTGAGACCTTGGTAAAATTTATCTGAGAGCTCAAATCTCTTGGGGTGCCCAAACTTTTGCATGGTGCTCCCTCCTTTTTTTCACTCTAAAATTGTACAAAACAAAAATAATACACTAATCTTAAAATGTTGAAAAGAATGTTGCATCTTTAACTTTATGACTTTTGGAGATCAGTTCATCTTCTACTCAACTATTTGAAGTAACAGAAATTTTGACCAGGGATGCCCAAGTATTTACATACCACTGTACATTATCAATCAGGTTTAATATCACTGGCATGTCGAGAAATTTGTTTGTTTTGCAGCAGCAGTATGTTGCCATACATAATAAGCTATATATTAGAATAGGTATATCTATAAAAATGGAATAAGTAGTGCGAAAAGGGAAGAATAATAGTGAGATAGTGTTTATGGATTCATTGTTCATTCAGAAATCTAATGGCCAAGCAGATGAAACTGATCCTGAAACATTCAGTGTCTCTCTCTTCAGGATCGTGTACTTCCTCCTCCATAGTAGGAATGAGAAGAGGGCATGTTGTGGGTTATGGGGGTCCTTGATGATGGATATTGCCTTTTTGAAACATTGCCTTTTGAAGGTGTCCTCTGCTGAGGAGGCAAACACACATGATAAGCTGGTTGAATTTACAATTTTTTGCAGCTTTTTCCGATCCTGTGCAGTGAACCTTCCATACCAGACAGTGATGCAACCAGCTAGAATAATCTCCATGGTAAATCTGTAGAAATTTGAGTGTCTTTGGCAATATATCAAGTCTCCTTAAACTCCTAATGAAATATAGCCGCTCTTGTGCCACCTTTGTAATTGCATTAATATTTTGGATCCAGGATGGATCTTCGGAGATGTTGACACCCAGGAATTTGAAACTGCTCACCTTTTCCAATGCTGATTCCTCAATGAGGACAGGTGTGTATTCCCTCAACTCCCCTTCCTGAGTCTACAATAAATTTTTTGGTCTACTGACGTTGAGTGCAAGGTTGTGACACCACTGAATCAGCTAAATCTTTCTCGCTCATGTATGCCTCCTTGTCACCATCTGAAATTCTGCCAACACTAATTGTGTCTACATAGTCGTGGGTGTAGAGAGAGTAGAGCAGGGGGCTAAGCATGCGTTCTTAAGGTGCACCAGTGATGATTGTCAGCAAGGAGAAGATGTTGTTTCTGATCCACACAGACTGCGTTTCCCAGTGAGAAAGTCAAGAATTCAGTTGTGGAGGGAGATAGAGGCCCAGGCTTTGGAGCTTTTTGATTAGAACTGAGAGTATAATTGTATTGCATACTGAGCTATAATCAATAAAGAGCAGCTTGATGTAGGTATTACCATTGTTGAGGTGATCTGAGGCCAACTGGAGAGCCAGTGAAATTGCACCTGCTGTAGACCTATTGTGGCAGTAGGTAAATTGCAGCAGGTCCATATCCTTGCTAAGGCAGGAATTGATTAGCTCTGACTCAAAGCACTGGAATGTTACATCTGTAAAGCTTAGTACATGAGTGATCTGCTAACTACCTGAACATGCTGGGCTGTTGTTCAAAGTTGTCTTTAAATAGATTCACAAGTGCTTTTTATTATTAAAAAAAATTGTCATGGGTCTTCAGGCCATTTAAACTGCATTACCAGTCATTAACCCAGTTATATCATTATATGTAATAATAATCACCACACCCTGATCAAATTTAACTACTAATTTTGGTACATTCTGTGACCTGGACTTGCTGCTTGTATGGAGGGAATCAACTTCACTTGCCCCATCACTGAATTTCCTATAACCTATGGACTTGTTTGAGGATTTTTCATCTCATGCTTGGTATTTATTGCTTATTTATATATTATAATTTTTTCTTTTTTATTTGTAGTTTTCTTTTCACATTGTACATCCTTTTAGGTGCAGTATTTTATCGATTCTATTGGGTTGCTTGCAAGGAAATGAACCTCAGAGTTGTATATGGTGACTTGCATGTACTTAGATAATAAATTTACTTTGAACATTGAAGAACCCTTTGAAGCTAATATTGCCTGTGAAATGATTGTACAGGAAATTTGAAAACTGCAGGGCAGAATACTAAATTTTTTTCAGTTATATTAAGAGTGATATTGGACCACTGGAAAATGATGCTGGTGAGGTAGAAGTGGGTGGGGGGGGGCAGAACAAGGAAATGGCAGATGGACTTGATGGGTACTTTGCATTAGACTTCACTGTGGAAGACATGAGTAGTGTGCCAGAGGTCTGTGAATGTCAGGGAGCAGGAGCAAGTGCCATTGTTATTACAAAAGGAAAAAGTGCTCCGCACACTGAAAGGTCATGAGGTGGATAAGTCTCCTGGACCAGATAGACTATATCCCAGAGTCCTGAGAGAAGTTGTTGAAGAGTTATCGGATGCTTTGGTCATGATCTGTCAAGAATCACATGATACTGGCATGGTCCCGGAGGACTGGAAGATTGCAAATATCTCTCCACTCTTTCAGAAGGTGGGGAGGCAAAAGAAAGGAAATTATAGGCCAATTAGCCTAACCTCAGTGGTTGGGAAAGTGTTGGAGTCTATTATTAAGGATGAGGTTTTGAGGTACTTGGAGACTAATGATAAAATAAGTCAGATAATTTATGTGAAGGGGAATCTTGCTTGACAGATCTGTTAGTTTTTCAAGGAAGTAAAAAGCAGGGTGGACAAAGGAGAGGCAGTGGATGTCATTTACTTGGATTTTCAGAAGGCATTTGATAAGGTGCCGCACTGAGGCTGCTTAACAAGATAAAATCCTATGGTGTTACAGGAAAGATACTGCCATGGATAGAGGAATGGCAGACAGGCAGGAGGCAGTGAGTGAGAATAAAGGAGGTCTTTTCTGGTTGGCTGCCAGTGACTAGTAATGTCCTCGGGGGTCAATATTGCAACCACTACTTTTCACATTGTTTGTTAATGATTTGGATAATGGAATGGATGGCTTTGTGGCAAAGTTTGTGGATGATATCAAGATGGGTGGAGAGGTAGGTAATGCTGAGGAAGCAATGCAATTGTAGCAGGACTTGGACAAATTTGGAAGATTAGCCAAAAAAGTGGCAGATGGAATATAGTGTTGGGAAATGTATGATAATGTGTTTTGGTAAAAGGAATGCTAGTGTGGATTATTATCGAAATAGGGGGAGGGTTCAAATGCCAGAGGTACAGAGGGACTTAAGAGTCCTTGCGCAAGACTCCCAGAAGTTTAATTTGCAGGTTGAGTCTGTGGTAAAGAAGGCAAATGTAATGTTGGGATTTATTTAAATAGAAATAAAAGCAAGGGGGTAATGCTAAGGCTTTATTAGACACTAGTCAGGCCACACTTGGAATATTGCCCACAGTTTTGGATCCCATATCTCAGAAAGGATGTGCTGTCATCGGAGAAAGTCCAGAGGACTTTCACAAGGATGATTCTGGGAATGAGGGGTTAACATAAGAGTGTTTGGCACCTTTGGGCCTGTACTCACTGGAATTTAGAAGGATGTGGGGGGAATCTCATTGAAACCTACCAAGTGTTGAAAGGACTAGATAGAGACAGAGAAGCAGTTTCAGCGACAGGTTACTGTCGATGCAATGCTCCTCAGACAGGATGAAGAGGTCAATACTCCCCAATGCCATTAGGCTTTACAATTCAACTGCCAGGACTTAAGAACTTTTTTAAAGCTATTATTAATGCTTTTTGAGTTAGTGATTTAGATGCATATCATATTATTACTGAGTTAAGTATTGTATGTAATGAGTTTTTGCTACAACAAGTGTATGGGACATTGGAAAAAAATGTTGAATTTCCCCATGGGGATGAATAAAGTATCTATCTATCTATCTATCTATCTAGATAAGGTGAATGTGAAGAGGATGTTTCTTCTGGTGGGGGTATCCAGAACCAGAGGGCACAGCCTCAAAATTGAGGGGTGTTCTTTTAGATAAGGGGTAAGGAGAAATTCTTTTAGTCAGAGTTGTGAATCTGTGGAATGCTCTGCCACTGACTTCGGTGGAGACCAAGTCTGTGGGTATATTTAAGGTGGAAGTTAATAGTATCCTGATTGTTCAGGGCATCAAAGGATATGGTGAGAAGGCAGGTGTATGAGGTTGAGTGGGATCCAGAATCGGCCATCATGGAATGGCAGAGCAGACTTGATGGGCTAAATGGCCTAATTCTGCTCCTGTGTCTTGTGGTCTTATGCTCTTATGAGACCCATTCTAGTGACAAAGCAAATTTTCCCTCATTTGAACATTATGCCTGAGCTAGAGTGCAGATCCCTTTGTAAAATTGCATAATATTTTCTTAGTGTCTGAATTGCGATTTTTCCATGCTATTACCCTACTGAGTTTTAATAAGCTGTGTTTGACACTTCCCAATTCTCTTATTTCTGTCAGTCTGTGGGGCTCTCTTCAGTTGGTGCATCTGTATAGTTGCAACCAGGCCAAAACGGGGGAGGGGGCTGGGGGTGGGGAATAAAACAAACTAGATACTGGAAACGCAAAACAAAATTTAAAAAATACTTGGACCTCTTAGTTCAAACAGCATTTGTGGGTGGGAAATAGTCAACTTTTAAGGTCAAGGATGCTTAATCATTGGAAAAGTAAGTATAAACAAATGTGCTTTAAATTGTATATGGGGTAAGATGGTAAGAATAGAAGGTATGTCTGTCATGAGGTAATGATTCCTTTTGAAAGTGGGTGCTTGGAAAGGAAGAGAAAGTGACAAATTGAAATCTACAAAAAGGAAAACAAATAGTTACCTGAAATTTGTAAAATTAAAAATTAAACTCTGCTAGATGAAAGATGAAGTGCTGTGTCTGGAGTTTAAAATGGTCATGAGGATAGTCACCTTGTCTTGGTGGGGAGGCTTTGAGTTCCTGAAATCTCATGAGTTGCAGTCTGGAGATCAGCCACATGGTGCTCAGCTCCTGGTAGGGTTATCTGTGATGGTTTGTTCAAGGGGGAGGTTCCAGGCAAAGAGTGATCCAACCAGGAACTTAGCAGTGGAGCTGGCAGAAGATCTTAACACATCATAATAGCAGTGAAGGCGGAAGAAGACTGCAACAGTGAAGCATCCCCAGTCGCCTTGCATTTCGTATCACTGGACGCTGACCCTGATCTGTCAAGTCCAATGTGGTGGCTGCCCATTTATCAACTTCCCCACTTAAACCAACACAGGTTCCCTTTAAGGGAATCCACCTTAATATCCCAGATAAAGTCTCGTGGTGATCAGCAAGTGGCAGAGGGAGCAAAATTGAGAGGTCTGGAAACCCGCATTGCACCCAAATACATGGATCTCATATTGGCCTCTACAGCCATCTGAAGACCCACCAAATAGACAATCTTGGGAAAATATCATAGTCAACTTGTGTGACCACACTGCTACTACATTGGTCATCACTGGAACAATGTATAAGCTTAAAAACAAAGGTCAGTAGAGTTGAATGGGAGTTAAGATGAGTCTTAGGATTCTTTGTGAGTTGACTAAAAATGCTCTGTAAGATGGTCATTCAGGATGTATCTAATTTTCTTCAATGCAAGAGGTACCTCATTGTGAGCATTGAATACAGTGCACTCAATTGGAGGAAGTGCTAGTGACTCGCTGCTTCATCTGAATGGATGATTCGAGTCTTTGGATGTGGGAAGGGTAGAAGGATCTTTATCTAAAAAAAGAACATGGCTGGCAGGTATTCAAAATGTATAATGATTTAAATGTGGAAATGAAATGTAACAGCCATGTTTTCAAATGACACAGATAGATGGAAACAAGGTAAAATCTGAAAATGAAAGCTGTTTTATGTAAATCCATAAAACATTACTGCCTAGACAAGTTAAGTATACATGACATCTATGGGCTGTATCTAAAAGATACTACAGATCTACGTATAGTTGGATAGTGACCAAAAATGGGAATGGCTATTCCATGGTATCTGCCATTTGGAGAGAGCAGACAAAATGCAATTGCTGCCTCTCTTGCTGAGTTGTCCAAGTTTTGTTTGTGTTGCTCAGGATTTCAGCATCTATAGAATCTCATGTTTATTAGATGCGGACAGCTTTATAATAAATAATGACAATCTTTGTGGCATATGCTGTTGGTAATAAATCTTAACTCTGATCATTATGGCAGTAGTAAAGAATGATCTTACCTGAGAAGAACACGAAGAAGGATTTATTATGGATGGCAAATACAGGTAACAGACATAAATATAATTGGGATCATTTATAGGCTTGATTATCAGCATTCGCATTATTGGAGAGGATTTTAATATTGAATTTAATCCATGAGGAATTTGTAGCAAAATGACAGAGAAATAATGGCATATTATGTTTTTGCAAGTTGTTGTTCTTGTAGGAGCTCCAACTCAGCAAAATGTCCCAGTGTGCTTCTGTCATGTTTTATCAATTAAGGTTTTGACTCCAAGCCTACAGAATCCTAGTTTAACACACAGCATGCATCAACTCAAACCTCTATGCACACCCTTGTATGCACCTCAATAGTATGTAATGTTACATTTATTTGTGAAGTAGAGAATTTGATGTAAAACCTTGATAATCTGGTTATTTGGAAATAAGGAAGGCATGTAACTTGCTGACTCATTAGTCTGACGTGAGCCAGGGGTTCAGAGTGCAGTCGGAATGTGTGGCCAGGAATGGAGTATGGATTGTAGGTTGGGTGTGTGATGAGTTAGGGGCATGGGGATCCAGAAGACTAGGTGACAGGAATGTTGGATGGGTTTGTGACCGGAGCTGGCGTACAGAGAACTTGTGTATTTTCTGCTCCCTTTAAACTCACTTGGTTCACTGGAAGAGTTATTATATTACTCCATTCTATAGACATCCCTTTCAAAGCTAATGAGAACTCCTTAGTCTGGCTTTATCATGTTTAAGTGTGATTGTGAGACTTCACCTAACAACTGAAGGTTCTCAAGAAGCCAGAACTAAATTATGGCGTATACCTGAAGTAGATTTAGAAACATAGAATACCTACAAAGCTGTGCTGAACATTTCCTTACCTTCCAACTACCTAGGCTTACCTATAGCCCTCTATTTTTCTAAGCTACATGTATCCATCCAGGAGTCTCTTAAAAGACCCTATCGTTTGCTCCTCCACCGCTGCTGGCAGCCCATTCTACGCACTCACCACTCTCTTCATTTAAAAACAACAACTTACCCCTGACATCTCCTCTGTACCTACTTCCAAGCACCTTAAAACTATGCCCTCTCCTGATAGCCATTTCAGCCCTGGGAAAAAGCCTTTGACTACCTACGTGATCAGTGCCTCTCATTATCTTGTACACGTCTATCAGGTCACCTCTCATCCTTCGTCTCTCCAAAGAGAAAAGACTGAGTTCACTCAACCTATTCAGATAAGGCATGCTCCCCAATCCAAGCAACATCCTTGTAAATCTCCTCTGTACCCTTTCTGTGGTTTCCACGTCCTCCTTGTAGTGAGGCAACCAGAATTGAGCACAGTATTCCCAAGTGGGGTCTAACCAGGGTCATATATAGCTGAAACACTTCCTCTTGGCTCTTAAACTCAATCCCACAATTGATGAAGGCCAATGCACTGTATGCCTTCTTAACTACAGAGTCAACCTGCGTAGCAGCTTTGAGTGTCCAATGGACTCGGACCCCAAGATCCCTCTGATCCTCCACACTGCCAGAGTCTTTCCAATAATGCTATATTCTGCCATCATATTTGCCCTTCCAAAATGAACCCCCTCACACTTATCTGGGTTGACCTCTATCTGCCACTTTTCAGCCCCGTTTTGCATTCTATTAATGTCCCACTGTGACAGCCCTCCACGCTATCCACAGCACCCCCAACCTTTGTGTCATCAGCAAATTTACTAACCCATCCCCCCACTTCCTCATCCAGGTCATTTATAAAATTCACAAGGACCAGGAGTCCCAGAACAGATCCCTGAGGCACACCACTGGTCACTGACCTCCATGCAGAATATGACCCATCTACAACCACTCTTTGCCTTTTGTGGGCAAGCTAGTTCTGGATCCACAAAGGAATCTCTCCTTGGATCCCATGCCTCCTTACTCTATCAATAAGCCTTGCATGGGGTAACTTATCAAATGCCTTGCTGAAATCCATATACACTACATCTATGGCTCTACCTTCATCAACGTGTTCAGTCACATCCTCAAAAAAATTCAATCATGCTTGTAAGACACGACCTGCCTTTGACAAAGCCATGCTGACTATTCCTAATCACATTATGCCTCTCCAAATGTTCATAAACCTTGCCCCTCAGGATATTCTCCATCAACTTAACCTCTGAAGTAAGACTAACTGGTCTATAATTTCCTGGGCTATCTCTACTCCCTTTCTTGAATAAGGGAATAACATCCGCAACCCTCCAATCCTGCGGAACCTGTCCAGTTCTCATTGATGATGCAAAGATCATCGCCAGAGGCTCAGCAATCTACTCCCTTGCTTCCCACAGCAGCCTGGGGTACATCCGGTCCGGTCCCGGTGACTTATCCAACTTGATACTTTCTAAAAGCTCCAGCACATCCTCTTCCTTAACTACATGCTCAAGCTTTTCAGTCTGCTGCAAGTCATCCCTACAATTGCCAAGATCCTTTTCTGTAGCGAGTACTGGAGCAAAGTATTCATAAGTACCTCTGCCATCTCCTCCAGTTCCACACACAATTTTCCACTGTCACACTTGATTGGTCCTGTTCTCTCATGTCTTATCCTCTTGCTCTTCACAATCTTAAAGAATGCCTTGGGGTAGAGCTGCATAACATTAAGGGGCAGAAAACGCTGGTGGGAGTTGTGTACAGGCCATCTAACAGTAGTAGTGAGGCTGGGGATGGCATTAAACAGGAAATTAGAAATGCGTGCAATAAAGGAACAGTAGTTATAATGGGTGACTTCAATCTACATATAGATTGGGTGAACCAAATTGGTAAGGGTGCTGAGGAAGACGATTTCTTGGAATGTATGCGGGATGGTTTTCTGAACCAACATGTCGAGGAACCAACTAGAGAGCAGGCCATTCTAGATTGGGTATTGAGCAATGAGGAAGGGTTAGTTAGCAATCTTGTGCGAGGCCCCTTGGGTAAGAGTGACCATAATATGGTGGAATTTTTCATTAAGATGGAGAGTGACATAGTTAATTCAGAAACAAAGGTTCTGAACTTAAAGAAGGGTAACTTTGAAGGTATGAGACGTGAATTAGCTAAGATAGACTAGCAAATGATACTTCAAGGGTTGACGGTGGATATGCAATGGCAAGCATTTAAAGATCACATGGATGAACTACAACAATTGTTCATCCCAGTTTGGCAAAAGAATAAACCAGGGAAGGTAGTGCACCTGTGGCTGACAAGGGAAATTAGGGATAGTATCAAGTCCAAAGAAGAAACATATAAATTAGCAAAAAAAAGCGGCACACCTGAGGACTGGGAGAAATTCAGAGACCAGCAGAGGAGGACAAAGGGCTTAATTAGGAAAGGGAAAAAAGATTATGAGAGAAAGCTGGCAGAGAACATAAAAACTGACTAAAAGCTTTTATAGATACGTGAAAAGAAAAAGATTGGTCAAGACAAATGTAGGTTCTTTACAGTCAGAAACAGGTGAATTGATCATAGGGAACAAAGACATGGCAGACCAATTGAATAACTACTTTGGCTCTGTCCTCACTAAGGAGAACACAAATAATCTTCCGGAAATAGTAAGAGACCGAGGGTCTAGTGAAATGGAGGAACTGAGGGAAATACATGTTAGTAGAGAAGTGGTGTTAGGTTCTGGATTAGTTCCTGAGGATTGGAGGGTGGCTAATGCAACCCCACTTTTTTAAAAAAGGAGGGAGAGAGAAACCGGGGAATTATAGACCGGTTAGTGTGACATTGGTGGTGGGGAAAATGCTAGAGTCGGTTATCAAAGATGTGATAACAGCACATTTGGAAATAGGTGAAATCATCGGACAAAGTCAGCATGGATTTGTGAAAGGAAAATCATGTCTGACGAATCTTATAGAATTTTTTGCCTCCCTCCCTGTCCTTCCTGAAACATCTAAAGCCTGGCACTTGAAGTAGCCATCCCTGCCCCTGCACCATTCAAGTTTCTGTAATGGTCACATCATCATAGCTCCAAGTGCTGATCCACACGCTTAAGCTCAACTACTTTACTCATAATACTCCTCGCATTAAAATAGATCCCAAACCATTGGTGTGAGTGCATCCCTTCTCTTATCACCTGCCTATCCTCCCTTTTGCACTGTCTCCAAGCTTTCTCTATTTGTGAGCCAACCTCCCTTTCCTCTGTCACTTCAGTTCGGTTCCCACCCCCTAGCAATTCCTGTTAAAACTCTCCCCAATAGCCTTTGCAAACCTCCCTGCCAGGATATTGGTCCCCCTCAGATTCAAGTGCAACCCATCCTTTTTGTACAGGTCAACACCTGCCCCAGAAGAGGTACCAATGATCTGGAAATCTGAATCCCTGCCCCCTGCTCCAATCCTCCAGCCACGCATTTATCCTCCACCTCATTCTATTCCTATACTCACTGTCACATGGCACAGGCAGTAATCCCGTGATACTACCTTTGAGGTCCTGCTTCTCAACTTCCTTCCTAACTCCCTGTAGTCTATTTTCAGGACCTCCTCACTTTTCTTACCTGTGTCGTTGGTACCAATATGTACCACGACCTCTGGCTGTCCTCCTTCCCACTTCAAGATATTGTGGACGCGATCCGAAACATCCCGGACCCTGGCACCTAGAAGGAAAACTACCATCTGCATTTCTTTCTTGCATCCACAGAATCGCCTGTCCGACCCCCTGACTATGGAGTCCCCTATCTCTACTGCCTTCCTCTTCCCTTCCCTACCCTTCTGAGCCACAGGGCCAGACTCTGTGCCAGAGGCATGGCCACTGCTGCTTCCCCCAGGTAGGCCATCTCCTCCAACAGTACTGAAACAGAAGTACTTATTGTCAAGGGGTACAGCCACTGGGGTACTCTCTAGCATTTGGCTCTTGCCCTTCCATCTCTTGACTGTTACCCACTTATCTGTCTCCTCAGGCCCTGGTGTGACTACCTGCTTCGCTCTGTCCCCTCCTCACTCTCCCTGACCAGATGAAAATTATCATGCAGCATCTCCAGTTCTCTAACACAGTCCGTAAGGAGCTACAGCTCACCGCAGCTGGTCCAGGAACTCCCACATCTGATGCCGAGCACAGAATAATGACCAATCACGCCTGTAATCCACACTAGTAACGTACCTTGCTTTGATCCATTATCGCCTAAGCCCCGTTGAGCCAAAGCTTTCCTACTCTGTCTCCCTCTACTCCATGCCCGCTCTGTAAAGCTGTAAACTCTTTCCGCTGTTCTCATTGGCTGACCTCCACGCACTTGCACATCCCATTCAAACCGCTGAAGAAATAAAATGTGGATGAAAAAGTCAAGATACTTGTAATGTTATTGAGAAGGGTAATATGCCTGAATGAGTGGTGGGATGAAGATACATCTCTACCTTTTGGTAAGGTGTAGCACCTACTTAGTCACTCCCCAACACCCTTCCCCCTATTTTCTTCTCTCCCCCCCCCCCCCCCCCCCAATCGATGAATATTATGTGAAGTCATGGGATCTGGTAATGGATGTACTTATGAGCAGCTGGTGGAAATCACAAGTTCTGGTTATGCGACCACTAACACCAGACAATCTCTAAAGAGTATTCATAATGGCTGTGAAGAATTAATTACAGAATAAAAAGGATTAAAACCTGACTAACTTGTTTGCAGCTATGCAAATAATGTTGCATGATAACTAATCGCGCCTTACTAACTGCTGACTTAGGGTTGCTGGACACAAATGCAAGGACAAAGGAGTGCTTGTTGCATGAGACAGCTGCTTTGTGTAACCCACTAATCAAGGATGTCTGGCAATGCTCAGAGTACTATGTGATAATGAATGTTTAACAAGCAGCCCCAGACGGTGCTTGGGGCTCACTTGCTTATAGATATCCAGGCTCGATGAGCAGGACTCTGTAGATCAATTGACTGATGCAAGCTTGCTAATAAACAGTATGTAATTTTAAGTAAACTTTGACAATTATTCCCTTGGTCTGAACCTGAAATCCTCTGGTAGAGAGGCAGATCAACAGCTGGGGTCACCCGTCTTGTAAAGACTCTGCCCAGAAGAAAGTAATAGCAAACCAGTTGTGTAGGAAAAAATTGCAAGAACAATCATAGTCATAAAACTACAATTGCCCATGATGCGGCACGTAATCATGATGATGAATGTGCCTGACGATTGGAAAACCTTTAGGATATCAAAAACTGTCTAAAAAGTGAAAGAGCAAAAAGGTTGAAAATGAACACATTAGCAAAAGTATTTTAAAATACAATATTTGAGAGCTTCAAGAAGCTTGTATTCAAAGAATAAAAGTGTGAATCTCACTGAATCAAAGGCAAGATAAATGCATTCATGAAAAGCAATATACAAATATTTAGCACTTGAATTTTCAGTGGAATCATAATATTGTATGGAACAAAAGAACGCTATGATTTCTTTGTAGAGCACTATCCAATCCTATTCACCTTTTATAGCCCTGGAGATGCTATGTTTCTAGACCTCGTCCTGTATGATGAACATTCTTTTGAAAGAAAGTTCATGTTTGGATCTGTCTGGAATTTGTTGCCATCAATTTGCCATAAGTCTGCAGTGTGTGTCTTGATATTGAACTTCACATGAAATTTATTGAAGTGAGAACTTGGGCAGGTTGCCAACTTTTTATTTGCCTAAAATCCTGTACCAGACTAGAGGGAGCACAAGAGTATCTCAGAGTATCTCATATTGATTTTAGCGAAAGAGAAGGGCCACAAGTATTTTCTTCATAAATGGCATAAAAATTAGAATCTTCAATGGCATGTTTTTTTTTGATGTTTTAAATATATGAAAATATTATACATTTATAAGCTTTGCAATTTTACTCTTGTCAAGCATTTATTATTAATCCCATAGAGGTGGGCTACAGAGGGTAATGTGGTCCATCCCTCTGCCAAGCCTGCAGCTGGATGGGTGTCTCAGGATCCCAGAAGGGGAAAGCCATCAAGAACAGAGTGCAGAGCGAGCCTCGAGATGGCTATGGATCAGGAGGAGTGATCCGTGGCAGAATGTTGCTCAGACACAAGTCGGGGCCTGATCAACCCTAGCTGGGTCACCTGGGCGAGGATCTCTGATGTTGAAAGACCTGGAACGTCTTGGGTTACATCACTGTTTAGTTTGAATTACTGTTTCAAAGATTTTTGGCTATTCTGACCACATTGGAACTTGCTGGATGGTAGAATACCTTCCAAGACCTTCTGGCAGATAAACATCTCAGGTTCATACTTTTAAGAATAATTGAAGATGAATTGGTTTCTTATTGTCACATGTACAAAGGTACAGTGAAAAGCTTGTCTGTGTACTGTTCATACAGATCAAATCATTACACAGTGCATTGAAATATTACAAGGTAAAACAACAATGCAAAAGCAAGTGGAACAGCTGTAGGGAAAAAGTACAGTGCAGATAGATAAAGTTTTAATGACATTGATTGTGAGGTTCACCAAAAATGTTGGAGGAACTCAGCAGGTCAGGCAGCATTTGTGGATGGAAATGAACTGTTATGCTTTTGGCTGAGACACTTCATCTGTTGGACTTGAAAGGAAGGGGGTAGAAGCCAGAATAAAATGATGGGAGAGGTGAAGGAGTACAAGCTGACTGGTGAGTCAACCTTAAGCAGAAGGTAGATGGGTAAGGGAGGAAGAGGTGAAGGGGATGGTGTGAGAATTTCGGAGGTGATAGGTTGAAGAAGTAAAGGTCTGAAAAAGGAATATAATAGAAGACACAAGAACATGTAGACAGTTTGAAGATTCAAATATATTACATGCATTTGATTGGGTATCAGTATAATAAGTCCTCTTGGTTTTCAGTTGGGAATAGGAATAAGGTTAGCAGGAATTACCAGAAAGCATTTGTAATGAATGGGCCATACCAGCTTGCTGTTCTGTCACCAGGGGGCACCACAAAATCAAATACTGTTAAGTCATCTGGAAAATAATTTTTAATTTTTTATCCATTTGGTCATACTGCCAATGCAAATCATACACTATTTACTTTTGAATCATCTTGTTTTAAGAATGCTGCAAAACGTTCTTGTATAAACTGACAATTTCCATTTGTGAATGCATTGGTCAGTGGTGTGATGGTGGAGGAAGAAGCCCACAAAATTAAGAGGCCTTCATTGGTCAGGGTTGACCATGGATGTTGCATCCTAGCTGTCTAGGTACGTAAGCCAGGGCAGTGCAATGTGGAGAGCAAGCTGTCGCCCATTTAGCAAGCTCCCGCCATGCATCTGATGAACAGAAACGAATGGCACTTTGGGGGGGAAGAAAATAGGTTGAGTTCAACACTGACTGGCAACTCCCAGTCCTCGCAGCAACTTTTGTCCGCACTGTTTCCCTTCCTCAGTATATGCATTCTTTGGGCTGTATTTCAAAATAAGATGCATTCACTGCTGACATAAACCCGTAGTCAATACTCATTAAATTTATAGAATAACCATAACAATCAATGAAAGGCTGTACCAACTTGGGTGTTCACCGGTGTGCAAAAGATGACAGAACTGTGCAAATACAAAAAGAAATAAATAAACAATAAATATTGAGAACATGAAGTGAAGAGTCCTTGAAAGTGAGTCCATAGGTTATGGGAACACTTCAATAATAGGTCATTTGAAGTTATCCCCTTTGGTTCAAGAGCCTGATGTTGAGGGGTAATAACTGTTCCTGAACCTAGTGTGAGTTCTGAGGCTCCTGTACCACACTACAATCTGGTATGGAAACATCAATGCCCTTGAATGGAAAATCCTATAAAAAGGCAGCAGTGAGAAGAAAACATGCCCTGGATGGTGAGGGTTCCTGATGGTGGATGCTGCTTTCCTGTGACAGTGTTTAATGTAGATGTGCTCAAAGGTGGGTAGGGCTTTACCTGTGGTAGACTGTGTTTTATCCACAACTTTTTGTAGGATTTTTCATTCAAGGCATTGATGTTTCCATACGGTCTATCAGTATATTCCCCTTGTACATCTATAGAAGTTTGCCAAAGTTTTAGATGTTATGAGAAGTCTTTGTAAACTCCTAAGGAAGGAGAGGCGCTACCATGCTTTCTTCATAGTAGCAGCTATGTGTTGGGCCCAGTGCAGGTCCTCTGAGATAATAACACCGAAGAATTCAAAGTCGATGACTGGCTGCACCTCTGATCGTCTGAGGACTGGTTCTGGTTTCCTGCTCTTGAAGTCAGTAATCAGCTTCTTGGTTTTGCTGACAGAGTAAGAAGCTGCTGTTGTAGTACCACTTGGCCAGATTTTCAATCTCCTATGTCATGAGTATACACCCTATCCCAGCCGACGCATAATGTGGATAATTATTTAAATAGAGAAAATAGGAATGCGTTCCAGAGGGCTTCCTAAATATGTTTTATCTGTAATTTATTCACATTTTCATACCAATATGACACTAAAGCAGTACCACAAGGCACATTTGTGTTATATTTAATCAATTTAAGGTAATATTCAATGTAATAAATCAAAGAAAGTTAACATACTAGGGTGTACAGTACTCAACAACAGTGGCAGGTGTGTTTGCTCCAGGAGATGAGTGGTTGTTGTGGTGTTGGGATCATATCAAGCACATCAAGGGGTGAAGGAAGACTCACAGAACTCTTCGAACTTCTGGCAGCAGGAGATGACACTGGTTTGAAAAAAGTGGTGAGGGTTGTTTGCTTGGCAGCATTTTGTTTTTTAGCATAAATTTGCTTGTAGGAAAGAAGGGTTGACAGCAGGGAACGACTGAAATGCTGACTCCGTTCTAAACTTGGGTCCATGCTCATCGCCATTTGTGCCAATTGTTCTGACTTCCACCATTCCCTCACCGTTGGTAAACTCCCAGGATTTTCAAAATCGTCTGGTGCTTGCAGCATCTGATAGTAAAAAAAAAATGCCTTGAATATGGATCACACCTTGGTCGGGTGGCTGAATCAGCGATGTTGTGTTCGGCAGCAGGAAATGCACTGTTACGTTAGGATGAATGCTGTCCAAATGTTTAGGATGGGCTGGCGCATTTCAAGCAACAGTAGCGTCTCAGAGCTGTGTTATCTTCAGCTGATGCCACACTGTTTATAGAAACATAGAAACATAGAAAATAGGTGCAGGAGTAGGCCATTCGACCCTTCGAGCCTGCACCGCCATTCAGTATGATCATGGCTGATCATCCAACTCAAAACCCTGTACCTGCTTTCTCTCCATACCCTGATCCCTTTAGCCACAAGGGCCATATCTAATTTCTTCTTAAATATAGCCAATGAACCGGCCTCAACTGTTTCCTGTGGCAGAGAATTCCACAGATTCACCACTCACTGTGTGAAGAAGTTTTTCCTCATCTCGGTCCTAAAAGGCTTCCCCTTTATCCTTAAACTGTGACCCCTCGTTCTGGACTTCCCCAACATCGGAAACAATCTTCCTGCATCTAGCCTGTCCAATCCCTTTAGAATTTTATACGTTTCAATAAGATCCCCCCTCAATCTTCTAAATTCCAGTGAGTATAAGCCTAGTCAATCCAATCTTTCTTCATATGAAAGTCCTGCCATCTCAGGAATCAATCTGGTGAACCTTCTCTACTCCTTCTATGGCAAGAATGTCTTTTCTCAGATTAGGGGACCAAAACTGCACACAATATCTAGCATTTTCCCCACCACCGATGTCAGACTAACCTGTCTATAATTCCCCGGTTTCTCTCTCCCTTTTTTAAAAAATGGGGTTACATTAGCCATCCTCCAATCCTCAGGAAATAATCCAGAATCTAAGGAGTTTTGAAAAATTATCACTAATGCATCCACTATTTCTTGGGCTATTTCCTTAAGCACTCTGGAATGCAGACCATCTGGCCCTGGGGATTTATCGGCCTTTAATCCCTTCAATTTACCTAACACCACTTCTCTACTAACATGTATTTCCCTCAGTTCCTCCATTTCACTAGACCCTCGGTCCCTTACTATTTCCGGAAGATTATTTGTGTCCTCCTTAGTGAAGACAGCCAAAGTAGTTATTCAATTGGTTTGCCATGTCTTTGTTCCCTATGATCAATTCACCTGTTTCTGACTGTAAAGGACCTACATTTATCTTGACCAATCTTTTTCTTTTCACGTATCTATAAAAGCTTTTAGTCAGTTTTTATGTTCCCTGCCGGCTTTCTCTCATAATCTTTTTTCCCTTTCCTAATTAAGCCCTTTGTGCTCCTCTGCTGGTCTCTGAATTTCTCCCAGTCCTCAGGTGTGGCCGCTTTTTTTTTGCTAATTTATATGTTTCTTCTTTGACTTGATACTATCCCTAATTTCCCTTGTCAGCCACAGGTGCACTACCTTCCCTGGTTTATTCTTTTGCCAAACTGGGATGAACAATTGTTGTAGTTCATCCATGCGATCTTTAAATGCTTGCCATTGCTTATCCACCGTCAACCTTTTAAGTATCATTTGCCAGTCTATCTTAGCTAATTCACTTCTCATACCTTCAAAGCTACCCTTTAAGTTCAGAACCTTTGTTTCTGAATTAACTATGTCACTCTCCATCTTAATGAAGAATTCCACCATATTATGGTCATTCTTACCCAAGGGGCCTCGCACGAGAAGATTGCTAACTAACCCTTCCTCATTGCTCAATACCCAATCTAGAATGGCCTGCTCTCTAGTTGGTTCCTCGACATGTTGGTTCAGAAAACCATCCCGCATACATTCCAAGAAATCGTCTTCCTCAGCACCCTTACCAATTTGGTTCAATCTATATGTAGATTGAAGTCACCCATTATAAGTACCGTTCCTTCTTTGCACGCATTTCTAATTTCCTGTTTAATGCCATCCCCAACCTCGCTACTACTGTTAGGTGGCCTGTACACAACTCCCACCAGCGTTTTCTGCCCCTTAGTGTTATGCAGTTCTACCCATATTGATTCCACATCCTCCAGGCTAATGTCCTTCCTTTCTATTGTGTTAATCTCCTCTCTAACCAGCAATGCTACCCCACCTCCTTTTCTTTCCCATCTATCCCTCCAGAATATTGAATATCCCTGGATGTTGAGCTCCCATCCTTGGTCACCCTGGAGCCATGTCTCTGTGATCCCAACTATATCATATTCATTAATAACTATCTGCACATTCAATTCATCCACCTTGGACACGAATGCTCCTCGCATTGACACACAAAGCCTTCAGGCTTGTTTTTACAACACTCTTGGCCTTTATACAATTATGTTGAAAAGTGGCTCGTTTTGCTTTTTGCCCTGGATTTGCCTGCCTGCCACTTTTATTTTTCACCTTACTACTTTTTGCTTCTACCCTCATTTTACACCCTTCTGTCTCTCTGCACTTGTTCCCATCCCCTGCCACATTAGTTTAAAGTTATAATTTCCAACTTTTTTTCAAGTGTTAAAGCAGTTTTCTGCCGCTCGGTTGATGGCCGAGGACATGACATTGGATGATTAGGAGGCATAGTTAAATATTTCAAGCACAAAATCACTGTACCGTAGGTAAAACCAACAAAAGTTTAAGAGCGCAAGATTGTGTATCCATATGTTACCAAAACCAATGCGAGACTGGCAGGAGTGAGACTGTGAGACATGCTCATGTGACTTGTATTGGCGGGAAAGCGGTGCTCCTCGCATAACTGAGTTTTGGACGCATATAAGGAGACTGGTAGAAATAGGTTCCTCGCTTAACTGTGAATTTGCATAGTCTGAAGACATATAACGAGGATAGGGTATAAAGCAGTCATGAGTATAAAGTGAGTGGGGGGGCTTCTGTGTTGTTAGAGATCGTGGAGGAGATGCTGTTACATTTTGAACTGACTGGGGTCTGCAAGTGAGGAAATTGCACAAGGAGGTACTAAGGCTAAGGTCTTGGAGCTTATTGATTAGTTTTGAGGGGACAATGGTATTGAATGGTGAGTGGTAGTCGATAAAGATCATCATGACATATCCATTTTTGCTAGCTGTTCCAGGGTTGAGTGAAGAGCCAATGAGATAGCATCTGCTATGAAGTTGATGTGTTTCATCAACTACTGCTCAAACATTTCATCACAGTGGATGTACTGTACATCCACTGTGCTACTGGATGATAGCCATTGAGACAGATTACCATGTTCTTCTTGGGCACTGGTATAATTGAAGCTTGTTTGAAGCAGGTGGGTACCTCAGATTGCCGATGCAAGAGATTAAAAACCTCTGAATACTCCAGCCAGTTGATCAGCACAGGGCTTTAGTCCTTGGCCAGGTATCCTGTCTGGGCCAGATGTTTTTCATGGGTTCACCTACCTAAAACCTGCTTGCATGTTTGCCTCAGAGACTGAAATCACAGGATCATCGTGGGTTATGGGAGTTTGTGATGAATCCCCCATGTTTTGACAGTGAAAGCGAGCATAGAAGACATTGAGCTCATCTCAGTT
Source organism: Hemitrygon akajei (assembly GCF_048418815.1). Classification (NCBI taxonomy): domain Eukaryota; kingdom Metazoa; phylum Chordata; class Chondrichthyes; order Myliobatiformes; family Dasyatidae; genus Hemitrygon; species Hemitrygon akajei. Next base: position 40,527,230 of record NC_133131.1, read on the forward strand.
AGCGAAACCATGTTGTCATCAATGTTGCTTGATTTAACTTTATAAGAGATTATAATATTCAAGCCCTGCCACAAATGTTGAGTATCCTTCACTGATTCACGCTTAGTTTGGAATTGCCACCTCGCCCATGAGATGTCTGGACCTTTTGTAACTTCCTTGATCACCAGACCTGAACGTCTCTGATCTGGCCCTCAGTAGATTGTGGATCTCATGGTCCATCTGGGCTTCTAGTTGGGGAAGATGCTGATTTTTGGGGTCTTCATCTACAACAGCTTTAAAAAAAAAATTACAGTCATAATGTATTCATTCAGATTCACATCTGAATCCTGACCAACTTGAAGCAATCCTGTATCCGCTCTTCTGCCACTCACGGCCATCTGTTTGTTGTCCTAATCTCTGGAGTTCTGCTCTTTAGCCTCTGCCTGTATGAAGGAAGCAGGAGGACAGCCAAGTGATCAGATTTACCAAAATACAGTCAGGTCATGAAATGGTAGGCAGCCTTTATCTTGGTATAACAGTTGTCTTATGTGTTGCGACCTCAGTTGCTACAGTAATTGCTGATGATAATTGTGCAGGGCTTTCTTCTGTTGGCTAGAAGAAACTACAATAAACAATTAATGAATTTGACACATCAAGGACAGGGAAAGCAGGCAAACCAGTTGTCTTCTTCCCCCCCCCACCCCATTTTGTGGACTCAGACCTGCTTCTTACTCTGGGATACTCTAATCAGAGCAATTGAATGTGGACAGGAGGAGCTTCAGGACCTGCTAAACTTGAGGCCATTCTCAGATAAGTAGCTACTTACGTAAAATGCCAGACCTACTAAAGAAACAATCTGTAATCTCGTTAGACTCGTCTGGGTCGCCTTATTGAACTGGTTTGGACCAGTCTAGGAGTTGAAGGACACAAATAAACAAGGCTGGGGTGGGCAGAATTGTGAAGCAATGTTGGTTGTAGCCCTGTAAAAGAACAAGTAAGATGACGATCCAGGTAGGCCAGGTGACCTTGAGCCAATGGGATGGAGATCCACCAGTTCAATAAACAAGGAACTCTCCAAGAATCAGGAGCTCCAAATATGCAGGCACGATAAGAGACCAACCATCACGGATAAAGTGGACCTCTCAGATATGTGGAGAATGGGATTACGAGGAACGCCTGGCCAGTGTGGACTCCTTTCCCGGGTAATACCTTTTCTCTTCATTAACTGTTCATGGAAGGTCAGGGATTCTTGTAGGGTGCAAACAGATAGTTAGAATGTAAACCCATGTGGTTTTCAATTGAGACAATGAAAGTTGCTTGTCAGTAAATACAAATTCTCTGTGCCTCACTGGTCATTATTACAAGGGGTAATTCTTGTAACACTTCAAACAAAGCCTTGATCTATGAAGAAGTCCCAACTGTGATCTAAAATGCATCAGGATGAGCGGTTTCTTGTTTGGAGACAAAATCATGTAGTATCTCAAGTGCATGGTTGTCGTCAGCAGCTGGTGGTATGTAAACTATGGTCAAGATTATAGAGGAGAACTCCCTAGGTAAATGGAATGGATGATATTTGACCGTTAGGTATTCAAGGTTGGGGGAACATGAGTTTGAGAAAACTGCCACATGGAAGCACCACTGAGAGTTTATCGTGAAGCACACACCTCCATCTCTTTCCTTTTCTGAATCAGAAGTCTGGTCCATTTGGTTGATTGAGAAGCTTTTGGTTCTGATCATTATATCTGGCAAGATGCAGAAAGACACATTTTGGTCAGAGATAGTATGCAATAATCTCTCAATTCCATCCGATACAGCAATTTTTCCCTCAGGTCCTCAGTTTTGTTCCCCAGCGAATGTACATTTGTGAACAAGATAATGGGTAGTGGGGGGGGGGGGGCACCTCATCTCTCTGCATTTCAGCCAGACTTGGTGTTCCTCTTTCCCCTCATGGAGAGCCATCCATCTTCCCCCCCCCCCTCCCCCACAACTTCCTACCTCACGTCTGGCACTGGTTGTTTTAAAGGACCCATACCTGCTTGGTCTGCCAAGTCCTTCAGAAGATCGTGAAATCTGTACATCATTAAGTTGATTTAATAATTCATTGCTTAAAGGGAAATTGCATACTGCAATTACAGTGAGGTTAATTCAGAAGAGGTATATTTAGAAGTATTGTACGTAGCCCCCCCGGATCTTCACAGTGGTTCACTGGCACTATCTTGCTATGTACAGTTGGCCTTCCTTATCCGCGAAGGATTGGTTCTGGGACCCCTCGCGGATGCCAAAATACGCGGATGCTCAAGTCCCTTATTCAACCAGTCTCAATGCGGTGGACCTTAGGACCCAGCGGAACCCCAGACCTTATTTAACCTGTCTCAGTGCGGTGGACATTAGGACCCGGCGGCAGAGATCTGAATCTGCAATGTTTCTGTTCCCGAAAATAACCATGATCACAATTGAAAATAGAGTGGAAATAATAAAGCGATTGGAAAAAGGTGAAACGCCATCGGTCATTGGAAAAGCGTTAGGCTACGTCAGTCAACAATCGGAACAATTTTAAAGGATAAAGTGAGAAAGGCCCTGCCCCAATGAAAGCTACAATTATTACTAAGCAATGCAGTGGTTTAATTATTGGGTTGGGATTTTGAGTTTTTGATCCTCCATATCAACCCAGCATGGATGGAGTGTGCACTCGAAAGCGGTCTGTCACTGGCTCGCACTCGAGAACTTCTGTTCCCGAGCTCGGCACTGAAACATACGTTCTTAAGTGTTTTATATGCATAGAAATGGAAAATATATACTATATACTAAGACAAACGTTTGACTAATTAATGCTAAATAATGCTGGATGTACCTGTTCCGACTTACTTAGTAAGAGAACTTCCGATTTTTTTCAATCTGATCCACACACATCCTCCCGTATACTTTAAATCATCTCTAGATTATTTACAATACCTAATACAATGTAAATGCTGTGTAAAATAGTTGTTATACTGCATTGTTTAGGGAATAATGACAAGAAAAATAAGTCTATACATGCTCGAACAACAAGTGCTGGGAGAGCACTTCCGGGTTTTCTCGATTCGCGGTTGGTTGAATTTGCAGATGCGGAACTTGCAGATAAGGAGGGCCGACTGTACACTAACCCTACATTAATCCTTTTTTTCTCTCATTGACAACTCCAGATTCTACCATTCACCTAAATACCGAGGGCAATGTATGGAGGCCAATTAATCGACCAAAACACGCCTCTTTGGGAAGTGAGGGCAAACTGGAGCATGTGGAGGAAATTATGGCAATAGCTAGAATGTACAAACTCAATTCAGACAGTGCCCAAGGTCGGGATTGTCATGATGCTTTTATTTCCAAAATCTGTGGACTTCATGAACATCGTCACTTAGAGGTCCTTGGAGGTAGAAAATTCAGTTGTGCAAAATATATTACTGCTTAATCTCATTTTTAAGTGTCCAATACCTGATCTCAAGACTATACTTCTCTATTTCTAGCTAGAAAACTGTACTTTCTTAGCATTCACCCTAATAATTCCTTTAAGAATCTATTCTGTCTCAGTGATTTCTTTATGTTCTTCTGTCTTTTGAAAATTTCAGGTAACAGCAATGCATTTGGAAGTACTCGGGCCATTCAGTATCTATAAAACAGGAAAGCTACATCCTGTATCAATAACAGATCTTACTTGAGTTCTCTTAGGCCGACTTTCTTATCCTGGGAACAAATCTTGTGAATCATAATTGCACAGGCTGCAGGGCAAGTGTATCTTTTGGGTATGAAGACTATCTCTGTACAGTACCAACAACCAAGGTTTAAAAAATAAATTGCAAATGCTGGAAATATGAAATAACTCCAAAGCTTTATAATCTCTGCAAGGGTTTCTTTTGAGAAAGAGAAGCTGAAATCTGATGTGTCGGTATTCAGTGGAGTAAAGGAAATTACAGTGGAATGAGAGAGGAACTGGCCAAGGTTGGCTGGAAACGGACACTAGCGGGAAGGGCAGCAGAGCAGCAGTGGCTGGAGTTTATGCGAGAAGTGAGGAAGGTGCAGGACAGATATATTCCAAAGAAAAAGATATTTTCGAATGGAAAAAGGATGCAACTGTGGCTGACAAGAGAAGTCAAAGACAAAGTAAAAGCAAAGCAGAGGGCATACAAGGAAGCAAAAATTAGTGGGAAGACAGAGGATTGGGAAGTTTTTAAAAGCTTACAAAAGGATACTAAGAAGGTCATTAAGAGGGAAAAGATGAACTATGAAAGGAAGCTAGCAAATAATATCAAAGAGGATACTAAAAGCTTTTTCAAGTATATAAAGAGTAAAAGACAGATGAGAATAGATATAGGACCGATAGAAAATGATGCTGGAGAAATTGTAATGGGAGATAAGGAGATGGCGGAGGAACTGAACAAGTATTTTGCATCGGTCTTCACTGAGGAAGACATCAGCAATATACCGGACAGTCAAGGGTGTCAGGGAAGAGAAATATGCGCAGTCACAATTACGACAGAGAAAGTACTCAAGAAGCTGAATAGTTTAAGGGTAGATAAATCTCCTGGACCAGATGGAATGCACCCTCGTGTTCTGAAGGAAGTAGCAGTTGTGATTGCGGAGGCATTGGCAATGATCTTTCAAAAGTCGATAGAGTCTGGCCTCGTTCCGGAGGACTGGAAGATTGCAAATGTCACTCTGCTATTTAAGAAGGGGGCAAGGAAGCAAAAAGGAAATCATAGACCTGTTAGCTTGACATCGATGGTTGGGAAGTTGTTGGATTCAATCGTCAAGGATGAGGTTACGGAGTACCTGGAGGCATATGACAAGATAGGCAGAACTCAGCATAGTTTCCTTAAAGGAAAATCCTGCCTGACAAACCTAGTGCAATTTTTTGAGGAAATTACAAGTAGGCTAGACAAGGGAGATGCAGTGGATGTTGTGTATTTGGATTTTCAGAAGGCCTTTGACAAGGTGCCGCACATGAGGCTGCTCAACAAGATAAGAGCTCATGGAATTACGGGAAAGTTACATACATGGATAGAGCATTGGTTGATTGGCAGGAAATAGAGAGTGGGAATAAAGGGATCTCATTCTGGTTGGCTGCCGGTTACCAGTGGTGTTCCACAGGGGTTTGTGTTGGGGCCGCTTTTTACGTTGTATGTCAACGATTTGGATTATGGAATAGATGGCTTTGTGGCTAAGTTTGCTGATGATACAAAGATAGGTGGAGGGGCTGGTAGTGCTGAGGAAATAGAGTCTGCAGAGAGACTTGGATAGATTGGGGGAATGGGCAAAGAAGTGGCAAGTGAATTACAATGTTGGAAAGTGTACGGTCATGCACTTTGGTAGAAGAAATAAATGGGCAGACTATTTAAATGGGGAGAGAATTCAAAGTTCTGAGATGCAACGGGACTTGGGAGTCCTCGTGCAGGATACCCTTAAGGTTAACCTCCAGGTTGAGTCAGTGGTGAAGAAGGCGAATGCAATGTTGGCATTAATTTCTAGAGGAATAGAGTATAGGAGCAGAGATGTGATGTTGAGGCTCTATGAGGCACTGGTAAGTCCTCACTTGGAATAATGTGTGCAGTTTTGGGCTCCTTATTTAAGAAAGGATATGCTGACCTTGGAAAGGGTTCAGAGAAGATTTACTAGAATGATTCCGGGAATGAGAGGGTTAACATATGAGGAACGTTTGACCACTCTTGGACTGTACTCCTTGGAGTTTAGAAGAATGAGGGGGGACCTCATAGATTTTCGAAAGTTGAAAGGCATGGACAGAGTGGATGTGGCAAAGTTGTTTCCCATGGTGGGGGAGTCTAGTACGAGAGGACATGACTTGAGGATTACAGGGCACCCATTCAGAACAGAGATGCCAAAAATTTTTTTTTAGCCAGAGGGTGGTGAATCTATGGAATTTATTGCCACGGTGGCAGTGGAGGCTAAGTCATTGGGTGTATTTAAGGCAGAGATTGATAGGTATCTGAGTAGTCAGTGCATCAAAGGTTATGGTGGGATGAAATGGCGGAGCAGACTCGATGGGCCGAATGGCCGACTTCTGCTCCTTTGTCTTATGGTCTTTTGTACTTTAGCCCTCTTGTTAAAAAGCAACTCTGAACCATGAACATGTACAATAGGAAAGTGCAGTGCAGGTCAGATTAAAGTCCTAGTTCTGCTAGAAAGGAACAGTGCAAATTTTGGGGCTCGATCCTCCAAGAAAAATGAATAGAATGTTTATTGTGTGTTCCTGAATTATTTTAATGAGTGAAGATGATGTTGATCCAAGTTATTGTGTGCAAGTCACAGCAATAGTTAATGGCACCCTGTGGAGGGGGGGGGGGGAGCCAGACCAAAGGCACCCACATATGGAAGAAAACGTGGGCAAAATCAGCAGTCATATAACTGACATTTATTGATTTAGTAAAAATAAGTACCCATTACTTGCTGTCATTTTCTCTATAAACTCTGAACCAATATTCAAATAAATTAAAAGCCTTCACATCACTTAGTTGACCTAGTTTGTCTAATTGAGAATTTGTTATTCAAGTCCAACTTCAGACTTGAGTATAAGCATCTGGTCTGGCATTATGTTGCACTACTGTAGCAATTCTGGCATTTGGCGATGCCGCCTTTGGACAGTCTATCTTCTTGGACTGTAAAAAATTCTAGCATTATTTTGAAAAGGAGCAGCACACTTATTTCTAATGACATGGCCATACTTTTTTAATCCCAATAATAAGTCAACAAAAACAACAGCCTCTTATTTGGGACAGCTAATTGAGGAAATACCTGGGATTTTCTTTGTTTATTTGGGACACTGTGATACAGGAGATGGTTGCCAAGCAGTTTCTAACTAGCATCAGTTGCATGGACTTGTGTCACTTTTAGACACTACACTGTACTTGGAGCTAGCAGTTTTTGGATAGCATAAGTTGCATGTGTTTGTCTTCACAAAAGCAGTGATTTTTGTCACTGATAATGGCGAGAAGTAAGCAGTAAAAACAATTTAGAATTGTTTTGCCTGCTGTGGTTTCAAGCATTCAGGACTAGAGATGCCCGGAATGCTGGGAGTAAAAATGAAACTCTTTCACTTCTTTAACAAGGTAGGAACTAAGAACAATTTGAAGGTATCACGATCATCTTGAATGTTACAATGAAAATGAGTTTGGAGGATGCAGTTGCCAAAAGCATTCTATGAAGACAATCCATTATGTACACTAGGTAACACACACAAAATGCTGGTGGAACGCAGCAGGCCAGGCAGCATCTACAGGAAGATGTAGAGTCAACGTTTCAGGCCAAGACCCTTCATCAGGACTAACAGAAAGAAGAGATGGTAAGAGATTTGAGAGGGGGAGGGGGAAATCTGAAATGACAGGAGAAGACAGTAGTGGGAGGGATGAAGCTCAGAGCTGGAAAGTTGATTGGCAAAAGGGATACAACCCTGGAGAAGGGAAAGGATCATGGGCAGAGGAGGCCTAGGGAGAAAGAAAGGAGGAGGGAAGCACCAGAGGAAGATGGAGTGCAGGCAAGAGGTGATTGTGAGAGGGACAGAGAGAGAAAAAAGGGGAAAAATAATAAATAAGGGATTGGGATAAGGAGGGGCATTAACGGAAGTTAGTGGAATCAATGTTCATGTCATCAGGTTGGAGGCTACCTGACGGTAGCCACACTCAGGTTGGAGGAACAACACCTTATATTCTGTCTAGGTAGCCTCCAACCTGATGGCATGAACATTGATTTCTCTAACTTCCGTTAATGCCCCTTCTCCCCTTCTTACCTTACCCCTTTTTATTATTTTCCCCTTTTTTTTCTCTCTGTCCCTCTCACAATCACTCCTTGCCTGCTCTCCATCTCCGTCTGGTGCTCCCCTCCCCCTTTCTTTCTCCCTAGGCCTCCCATCCCATGATCCTCTCCCTTCTCCAGCTCTGTATCCCTTTTGCCAATCACCTTAGCTCTTAGCTACACCCTTCCCCACCTGTCTTCTCCTGTCATTTAGGATTTCTCCCCTCCCTCCCACTTTCAAATCTCTCACTATCTCTTATTTCAGTTAGTCCTGACAAAGGGTCGCAGCCTGAAACATCGACTGTACTACTTCCTATAGATGCTGCCTGGCCTGCTGCGTTCCACCAACATTTTGTGTATGTTGCTTGAATTTTCAGCATCTGCAGATTTCCTCGTGTTTGCATCTACACTAGGTGTCTGCACTAATTTTGTTAATTTTCAGTCAGTCAAAACACAGCAGTCTGTTGTCCGTCATATCCAATGATGACAATGAAACTACTGGAGAGTTTTTTTTGTATATATATTTTTTATTAAATTTTTAAGAGAATTACATAAAATGAATAGAATAATAGAGTAATGAAAATTAATATTAGCCCTCCCCCCTCCCCTTAACCCTTCCCCCCTTAACATCCCTGTCTAAAAAAAAGAAAGAAAGAAGAAAGAAAGAAAGATTGCCTGGATATCGGAGGATCCCCACATGCTCCATGGAGTTCAAAATAACTTTAGTATATATCTTTATTTTTTTCCCCCAAATAACTAATAATTTTATCTTCAAAGTACCTATATATTTCATCCTATCTTTTGTAGATAATGGAGAGTTTTTAAAGTGGAACAGTTCCACTCTTTCGACCTTGGATGTCCAGGTCCAATGGAACAAGTAGTTGTCACAAACTGGGGTCGTCTTTGATAGCATTGGATAACTGTGGCTTGCTTCTGTGCCTTATGACCTTAAGTCTCCATGAAGCATTGCAGAACCACTGTCTTTGCCATTGGATCAGAATGTTGATCTTGTTTCTCCCGGTCTGCTGGAGCTGCTTCACATGCTAAGACGGCCATGTCCCTTTTTCACTGGGGTACGTGGCCCACTGGCTACCCACAACTGTTTAGCCCACCTGTTAAAGTGGTGCAATGGGATGTAGCCTCATTTGCATGTAAACAGCTATTTGGAGCTATGGGTGAGAGCTGTCCAGTGGGGAGCAAAGGTGAGTGAGCTGCACCTGAATGGATGCAACAAGTCCGTTCAGAGCTGCTATTTCTCCCTGGACACCCCATACGTGGCAGCATACACTGGATGATAACTATTAGGAACTAAAACAGTTTTATAGTACTATAGTAACATTGGAGGTGTTCTAATAGTTTCTGTGTTTCATTTAAATACTTTGTTATTCAGTTTGTCTTCTTGTACCTTTTTTAACCATTTCCAAGAAACTTCAGCTAATTGAGGCAGTTGCTTAATTGAGCCAAAATGTACTGGTCCCAATGTGTCCCAATTATCTGGAAACCACTATTTAATTTTATGTCACAATTGTGAGGTCTCTTGGGATCATATTAATTCAAGCTTGCACTTAATTTGCATCGCCATTACCCATTCAGTCTATTTTTGTCTCTTCAGGTTCCTTACCATTTCACCAAACATAATCCATTTAGTTTTAAATTAAGATTAATTATTCTATTGATATGTCATGTCAATTGTTTGTCTCAAATAATTTTAAACAGAACATCCTTTCTGTACATAGGCAGCAGGAAAGAAAAATCTTAATTATAGCAGCAAATTGGATTAATAGGTTACAGACCTATGGTAATATCTTTTAATGAATAACAAATTGTTTACCTTGCAATATTTGAAGTTCTTGGATATTAAACATTAGGACCAATTTTGAGAATAAATTCAGGTATTGAATCAAGGAACTTTTACCATTTAAGATTCCTTTGCTAATGTGGAAGTACAATTAGCCTCCTAACTATGATTTCATAATTAGCTTGCTAGCCTCCTAACTTTGATTTCATAATTGTGCTCTGATGTTGTATTCCTTATGGCAGTGTAAGCATTTGTGGAATTTCCCAGTGTTTAGATTGTGATGCTGCTTCCTGAATTTACCCCAGGCCCATTCTGGTAGAGGAACAGTGTATAAAGTAGAAAATGGTGTGAAGGGGCTAGGAGAATTTAGAAAAATAGAGACTGTCCATGCTATAAACAGTTTTTCTTTAGGTTCCTTTGGGGCCCACTCCCTTGAATCTTTCTGATACATTGATAATCATATCAATGCTGCTTATTTATATAGAATGACAGTGGTAGTGAGTACTTGGAATGAGCTGCTAGATCAAATAGGAAGAAGTACAGTTGACGTTTTGGGCTGAGACCCTTCCAGGACTAACTGAAAGAAAAGATAGAGATATGAAAGTGGGAGGGGGAAATCTGAAATGATAGGAGAAGACAGGAGGGGGAGGGATGAAGCTAAGAGCTGGAAAGTTGATTGGCAAAAGGGATACGCAGCTGGAGAAGGGAAAGGATCATGGGACGGGAGGCCTAGGGAGAAAGAAAGGTGGAGGGGAGCATCAGAGGGAGATGGAGAGCAGGCAAGGAGTGATTGTGAGAGGGGCAGAGAGAGAAAAAAAGGAGAGGAAAAGAGGGGGAGGGGGAATAAATAAATAAACTGATATACTGCGTCCGGTGCTCCTGGTGCGGCCTTCTATATATTGGTGAGACCCGATGCAGACTGGGAGACCGTTTCGCTGAACACCTACGCTCGGTCCGCCAGAGAAAGCAGGACCTCCCAGTGGCCACACATTTTAATTCCATGTCCCATTCCCATTCTGATATATCTATCCATGGCCTCCTCTGCTGTCAAGATGAAGCCACGCTCAGTTGGAGGAACAACACCTGATATTCCATCTGGATGGCCTCCAACCTGATGGCATGAACATTGATTCCTCTAACTTCTGTTAATGCCCCTCCTCTACTCCTTACCCCATTCCTTATTTATTCTCCCTCCTTTTTTTCTCTCTCTGCCCCTCTCACAATTACTCCTTGCCTGTTTTCCATCTCCCTCTGGTGCTCCTCTCCCCCTTTCTTTCTCCCTAGGCCTCCCGTCCCATGATCCTTTCCCTTCTCCTGCTCTGTATCCCTTTTGCCAATCAACTTTCTAGTTCTTAGCTTGATCCCTCTCCCTCCTGTCTTCTATCATTTCGGAATTCCCCCTTCCACTTTCATATCTCTTACTATCTTTCATTTAGTCATGATGAAAGATCTTGGCCCGAAACGTCGACTGTACTACTTATAGATGCTGCCTGGCCTGCCGTGTTCCACCAGCATTTTGTGTGTGTTGCTTGAATTTCCAGCATCTCTAGATTTCCTACAGATACAACATTGCAACATTTAAGACTCATTGGAATAGGTACATGGAGTGTTATGGCCCAAATGCAGACAACTGAGACTAGCAAAGAGAATGCAGTGGTAAGCAGGGACCAGTTGGGTCAAAGAACCTGCTCTCATGCTGTATTATTTTGACCCTATGACTGTTAATTTCCATCTTCCTCTTATTTTCACATGGTCCATGCCTGACTCTTTGTCCCTTTTCTGGATGTCTCCATCTTCATTAGAGCATTTAAATCTGTTTGTTTTAAATTGCCTAGAGCATGTTCTGTTTTATCATTTAAATGTATATTTGTAGTTCATCTGTAATGCTTCTGAAATATTCTTGATGAATTTTGATGCCAATGATATTCATATAGTTAAGTGAGATTGTTAGTAAGCTGTCAACATTATTCCTATTGTTTTGTGCACATAGCTTGTTGCAGTGTATTTTGTTCATCTATCACATTACAACCACAATACACTGATATTGAATAGTAAATATTTAGGATGGTGAATGGTAGTCAAGCAGGCTACATGTCCTCAATGGTGCTGAGCAGACTGATTGTTGGAAGTAGTCAGCCAAGCAAATGGCGTATTCCTGACATTAGGGAATTCAAATATGAGCTGTGTTCTACAGGGTGCCTTACTTTGACACAATCTAGGTGAACAAATAGGAACAGCACCTTATAATCCATTGAGTAGCCTACAACTAAATGATATGAACACTGAATTTTCTAATTTCAAGCAACCACTGCTCATTTGTTCCTTTCCCTCCTGGTCCATCTAGTCTAAAAGATAATGTATTGCCTTGCATCTATCCATGATTCAAGTAAAGCTGTTGGATAAATTTTTACTCTTTAAAGTATTTTAAATTTGTTCTATTTTCTTTACATAATACAGTTAATAGCTTGGGTTTTGTTTTCTTTCAATTGCCACCAATGATAAACCCAGAGCACTATGGTGCCAGATCTCCTTCCAATAGGAACAATCTCCATCAGAATTGTACACTGCCTGCAAAATGGGTGCAAGTAAAGCTGCTGTTGTTAATTGTGCAGAACATAATTATTCCCATTAAAATGAAATAGCAAACCTAGGATTCAGTGTTATTTTTTTTCACTACTTGGAAGATGACAATTGTCAAAATGGTCGTAATTTACTTACAATAAATGCTATTGTGTAGAAGATAGTCTCTTACAGGAAAAATAAAAATCCACAAGCATTTGTGTAAATGCTAGGCAGTGTGTAATTGTGAAAGCATAGTAAATTTATAGAGTGCAGATCTTAAAAAATAGATGAGATTCTATAGAATGGTTTTGAGGCAGTTGACTCACCTGTCAACCTCTGAGTATGTACCCATTGACAGTGTTGGCCAAGTGGTTAAGGCGTTCGTCTAGTTATCTGAAGGTCGCTAGTTCGAGTTGAGGCTTGCATGTGTGACCTTGAGCAAGGCACTTAACCACACATTGCTCTGCGATGACACCGGTGCCAAGGTATATGGGTTCTTCCCTTGGACAACACTGGTGGCGTGGAGAGGGGAGACTTGCAGCTTGGTCAACTGCCGGTCTTCCATAAAAAAAAAACCTTGCCCAGACTTGCGCCCTGGAAACCAGGTGCAAATCCATGGTCTATCGATCCTAACAGAGGCCTACATATACACCCAGTGACACAGACTTCATCAGCAAGTATGTAGAGGACAGTGTATCAAAGAAGTCAAGCTTGGTGTTCCCAAACTGGAAGCAATGGATGGAGATGCATGCCCCACTGAAGTCCAAGATTGCAGCATTCAAGTTGGGCAAGCCTGGCCTGTAAAATGTACTGAGAAATGACCTTTGTAATGCCTTCAGGATGCCAAGAGACAATGCCAGACAATAGTCCCAGACAAGCAATCAATTGTGAAGGAGCTTGCATACTATAATGGGCTACAACAGCATATCCATTCCATTTTATGTGTATTTGAACAGAAGTAGAATAGAATGTCACCACTTGCCTGACAGGTTCCAACCCACAGTCACCATTGCAGATATCAGATGAGAATTTAGAGTGTGAACACACCCTGACTGCCATTGGATGTCGTGTAGATCAGCTGCTGAGGGTATTTGAAGACATTTTTAACATCTCCGTACTTCTGTCTGAGGTCACTTTGAGCTTTAAGCTCCCTGTTATTATCCTAATACTTAGAAAAATAGGTAATGTGACAACTACTGCCTGGTGGTTCTGATGTCTAACATCATGAAATGCTCTGTGAGGCTGGTCATGGCACATATCAGCTCTTGGACAATTTCAATACACTGCAGTTCACCTACCACTGAAATAGGTCTTTGGTTGGTGTCCTCTTGCTGACCTTGTACTAGTCTCTGGAGCATCTGGACATTAAAGACACTTCAGACCAGGGGTTTCCAACCTGTGGTCCATGGACCCCTTGCTTAACAGTACTAGTCCATAGCATAAAGTTTGGGAACCGCTGCTTTAGATAATTGTTTATTGATTACAACTCTGCCTTCAATACTATAATTCCAAGTAAACATATCACCAATCTCCTAGACCTGGCACTCTGCAACTTCTTTTGCAACTGGATGCTTGACTAATAACCAACAGACTGCAATCAGAATGGATAGATAGCAATACCTTTACCGTGATTATCTTCGGCACTAATGCCCCACAAGTTTGTCCTCAGCCTCCTACTTGTACTGCCTCTGTACTCATGACTGTGGCTAGATTCTACTCTAACTCCATTTGAATGTTTGCACTTGGCAGCAAGGTAGTGGGTTAAATATCAAATAATAATGAGCTGGAGTACAGAACTGAGAGAGAGCTTAGTGGCATGGTGATATGACAACTTTTCCTTCAATTTCAGCAAATCAAAAGATATGTCGATAGTCTTTAGGAAGGGTGAGGATAGATGGTGTCCGCAGCACATCCCCCACACCAGCCTACCCGTCATCAAGACAGATAAGTGCTGGAAAAGGGCTGGTAGCATCATGAAGGATCCCATGCACCCTGCTCATAGACTGTTTGTCCCACTCCCATCAGTGAGGAGACTATGTAGTAGCCATGCCAGAACCACCAGACTTAAAAACAGTTACTTTCCCCAAGCGGTAAGACCGATCTACACCTCCACACCCCCAACCACCACTGTTATCATTTTCTGTCAGTCACCTTGTGTACAGACACTCCTGTGCTCTGTGTCACTTTAAGGACATACAATCAATCTATGTATTTAAGCTATCTTATATTTTTACAGTGTACTTATTTTGTGCTGTATTGGGTCTGGAGTACGAATTTTGTTCTCCTTGACATTTGTGTGCTGAACGTGCTCTTGCACACATCAACAGGGCTGAGGTCAAGAGGGCTGAGAGCTTCAAGTTCCTTGTACTGAACATCACCAATAGCATAGATATTGGTGATGTTCGGTACAAGAAAGCACGCTGGCATCTCTACTTAGGAGGCCAAAGAAATTTAGTATGTTCCCCTTGACTTTCACCCATTTTCATTGATGTACCCTAGAAAGCGCCCTATGCTGATGCATCACATCTTGATATAGTCTGCTCAAGGAACTGCAGAGAGTGTTGACACAACTTAGCACATTGTGAAAACCAGCCTCTCCTTCCTGGACTCTTTTCTACATTACTCTCTACCTCAATAAAGCAGCCAATATAAGAAAAGGTCCCATCTATTCTTGATATTCAAAGCTATCACTGCAATCAAAATGGCTCATAAAATTGTTGGCATTGAATTCACTTTATTTCTTACATCCTTCACGTACATGAGGATTAAAAATCTTTGTTATGATTCTGTCTAAATGTGCAATTTATAGTCATTTGTAATAATTAATATGTACAACAGTACAGTCAATATAGTATAGAAATACAATTGTATCAGCATGAATTAATCAGTCGGATGACTTGATGGAAGAAGCTGTCCCAGAACCTGTTGGTCCTGGCTTTTGTACTGTGTTACTGTTTCCCGGATGGTAGCAGCTGGAACGGTTTGTGGTTGGCGTGACTCAGGTCCCCAATGATTCTTTGGGCCCTTTTAATACACCTGTCTCTGTAAATGACCTGAGTAGTGGGAATTTGCAGTGGGCTGTCCACACCACTCTCTGCAGAGTTCTGTGATTGAGGAAAGTCCAGTTCACATACCAGACAGTGATGTAGCCAGTCAGGATGTTCTCAATTTTGCCTCTTTTCCTCTCCCATCAGGCAGAAGGTATGAAAACATGTACTGCCAGATTTCTGTCCTGCTGTTATAAGACTGTTGAATGGCCCCCTGCTATGATGAAAATGAACTCTTCTCTTCACAGTCTACCTTGTGGCTTTGCATTTTATTGGTCTGCCTGCACTGTGTTTTCTGTGTAGCTAATACTTTATTCTTTCCCCCAAACTGTGAGGTTTCTAGACACCCTGCTACCACAAGCACACATTGTTTATGATAGGCCAGTAGCATTATACTGTTGTATATTTAACTATGTGGCATAAGTGCACTTTGTTAACTTCTATATATACAGAATTTTTTATGTTAATATTATTTTGTGCTGTATAAGATATATATACTGTGTTTTACACCTTGGTCCACAGGAGCATTCTTTTGTTTAGCTGTTTATGTATGTACAATTGAATGACAGCAAACTTGAACTTGATTCTACATTGTTAATTACCCTATAACGATGTGATGAAATTAATTGTATGGATGGTGTGGAAAACAAAGATGTTCTTTACATCTCTGTTAACGTGACAATAATAAACATTATACAGGTATCGCCCCCCCCCCCCTTCACAAAGGTAGAGCGTTCCTATGAAACCTTTCTTAAGCCAAAATGGCGTAAAGCAAAGAACCATTAATTTATATGGGAAAAATTTCATAAAAGCAAAAATCCTCTGTAATGCGAAAACAGGTTAGTAATGTAGGTCTTTTGTAAAAGTGAAGTGGCGTAAAGCAAACATTCGTAAATCGGTGACACCTGTAGTGAAATAAATATAGGCAGGCAAAGGTTGTTTGGCCTCTTCTGCCATTTGCTGTTAAATTAGTTCTTGGGTGATCTTTTTATCTCACTAACTCCTCTCCTGATTCACTTCAATATTTAAAAAAAATTTGATCTAGGCATTGAATCTTTAGTGATTGAGCCTCCAGTTCCTTGTGTTTCACTGGTTCCAAATATTTATTACTGTGCTAGTGAAGAAAGTTTATTACTACTCTGAATCCTGGTGTCGCTCTAGCCAGTGGTGAATTATACTCAAATGGACCCTGAAAAAATTGTATATACTTCAATGAGATCAACTCCCCATTCTTCTAAACACAATTTTAGGACTAATCTCTCCCTGTATTTAGAAACTAGCCACTCCAGGAATCAATCTGGTTAACTTTCACTGCAGTCCCTCACAAACCATTGTTCAGTAGTGGGGAAGTTCTCTATACAGTCTATTAGCTATGGTCTTATTAGTGGTCCTATATTTTGAATATAATATCCCTACTTTTCTACTTGAATATCTTTCAATGAAAACTATCAATGATCTCCCAATTGCTTACTTGCATGTTAACTTTTTTTGGTTTGTTTATAAAGATATCCAGATCTATATCTGTCAACCTGTAACTGTTACCTGCTCAGTTGAGGAAAAACACCAGACACACGAAATTACCTCTGAAACGGTTTTTATTCAGAGAGGAGTTCGCAGCCCCACGCACTTTGGGCGTAAGGTAGCCAACTCCCAATTTGTCAGTTTACTAAGGTCATACTTATACTCAAAAGCAGGGTACTACATTCGCAAATATGGTTACCGATTTGAATTCATCAATTGATTGGCTATTGCATAGCTAAGCATGTGAACTACTCAGAATTTAGCAAAGGTTAAAGTGTAATACCCAGAATTAATACTGACGTACTTCAGGACACTTGAAATAGGTATCCTTAAAATATTTTGCCAAGCACATTGTCTTGTGGTTGTAGGTTCCCTTTTCCTTGTGGTCTCCACGTCTGGCCTGGCACCTTATTTTAGCTACCTCTCCTTACTTCCCCAATGACGTACCTCTCTCTTGTCCTGTCTACATATTTTGCTACACTTGCCCCTCGCCCACCCCTCTATATGTACCCCTTACCCTCTTCACATTCTCACATCAAGACTGATATCTTTCAGCAGCTATTTGGTATATATAAAAAAATCTCCTTTCTGTTTTTAGTATAAACCTAATACATTTTTCACATTATGTTCCACCTATGATCTTGTCCATTCACTGAAGCTGACTATCATTCTTGAAATCTCTTGGACTCTCCTCAAAATTTGCTCTTCCACAGAGCTTTGTATAATCAGTAAATTTAGTTATACAATGGATATAGAGGCTATGAGCTTCCCATTGCTCACAGCCTCTAAAATTTATGTTTATTTAATATATTTATTCCATTTCTTCAAACCAATTTTTATCCAAGCTAATTTATGATTACTCAATCCTATGTATAGTTTACAGTTTGGTATATTAACTTATTGAAGTTTGGTATATAATCAATGCAAAATCATGGCTTTTGTATATTTCAATATATGTGAACCTCTGAACCTTTCAATCTGAAATCAAATCATTCATTTTGCCAATCTCCTAACATTTCCAAATGCAGTTTATTTAAATTATTTCTCCTTGTTTAAAATCTCTGTATTCCTCTATCTAAGTCTGTTAATGAAGTGTTTTAAATACAGGTTTCCCCCGCTAGTCGAAGGTAGAGCATTCCTATGAAACGGTCCGTAAGCTGGAATGTCATAAAGTGAAGAAGCAATTACCATTTATTTATATGGGAAAAATTTGTGAGCGTTCGCAAACCCAAAAAATAACCTGCCAAATCATGCCAAATAACAGTAACATATAGTAAAAGCAGGAATGATCTGATAAATACACAGCCTACATAATGTAGGAATACTTTTCTACAATTATTGAAGCACTGTCCACCGCAGCGAAAACACATGGCGCAAGCGCTCCCGGCAGAAACACTTTTTCCAGTAATCTAAGCTATGAAGCTACCGACTAACACATAAAAATACACAGCCTATATAAAGTAGAAATAATGTACACCCAGTGTAGTTTCACTTACCAGAATCGGGAAGACAGTGAGGACACTGATGATGGTGCATTAGGCTGAGTCATCGGAGGTTGGGGTGGTGGGAAGTAGAGGACACTGGGGTGTCATCTCATCGTCGTCTGTTTAAATCAGGGCAAGCAGGTCACCTTCTTCTATGTCTGCATGCCTCAATGTTGAAGGTCGAGTTTCTTCGACTGCTGTGGCTGATGTGAAAGGCTTGAAAAACAACAGTATGCTTGACTGCTTAGCCTCGCGTATTTTTCCATCATACAGTTCTTTGTAAGCATTCAAGCCATCCTGTAACCCTGCTCTAAACCTGCGTGCCCTTTCAAAATTAAAATCATACTTTTCTGCAATCATTGCAGCGTTGTCAATCGCAGTGAAAATCTCACGCAATTGCTTCCCATTCAGTTCCTGGACGTCTTCACTTTCGGGCTGTTTGCTACTGTGTTTGGCTTCAGTTGTTATCCTTAACTCTTCATCAGCTCTTCGTCTGTCAGTTCTTGGTCATGGGATGCCAAAACCTCTTCAACATCATCTTCGTCAACTTCCACAAACCCTTAGCTAAGCTCATTATATCCTTACTTCGTTCACCACAATCGAAATGCTTTATTATGTCTAGTTTTACGATAAATGTAACACCCTTACGTGCTCTTTTAGGCTTTTCCGATACCTTAGAACTCATCTTGCTAACGGATGCACAAAATAAACCAACATAAAGCACAGATGCTCACAGGCACGTGTTTAAGCAATGCTGGCTAGAATGCAGTTCCGGGGTAGAAGCTAGTCTGCTCGGTGTGCGCTGCCTTTTTTTACATGCTGCCTTTTTTCATAACAGTGAAAACACCTTCTGTTAGTGAAAACAGGTAACTAATGTAGGTCTTTCATAACTGCGAGTTGACTTAAATGAACGTTCAAAAAACAGGGGACACCTGTATACCTTGTTGCCAATATCCTTCGATCTTTTTCTGGCTGCTTTCATGCTTGACCATCCACCATTCTGCCATCAGTTATAATGGCAGCATTCATTCTGAAATTGAATATTTGAACTATTTCCTAAGTTCCTTAAGTCTTTGTTTTTTCCCTTGTTTTTGAAAATCCCTAAAACTGCAGTATAATGAGCAAACTTGCAGCCACTGATTTGCATTACTGTATTGCTCCTCAGCATTAGTTTCCCTTCTGTGTATAATACCTTAATGCATTATATAGAAGTTGTATTAGATTGACAAATATTATTTGGTATGTCCCATTCCTGTGATAATTTGCAGTGGCAGTAAATGATGAAAATGATAAGTAGCCAAATGAAAAATGCAAAATTAGTCTTTTGATCTTTACAAGTCATCATTGGACAATTACACCTATGATGTAATTGAAACATTGCAGTTATATCAAAGCAACAGAATGGAAGGTAATGATTCTGTAATATTCTGAACTGGCCTAGGGTCCTGCAGTCTGGGAGTGTGACAGAAAGCTGAGGAGATTGCATGGCAGTTAAATGCAGTTTTAAGATGGATGTCCATTTCCAGTAAATTAGTGGTTTGGCTTAGTTTTCCCTTAATGATAAGAAAGGTTTTGATAATTTTCATTTGAATTCTGATGTGTACCCAAAAATACAATAATAATTATTGTATTTTCCAACATGGATTGTTTTTCTATATATGCATTTTAAATTAGAATGATTAGCATATTACTTTGACAAGTTATTAAGCTTAATTTTTTTCAATTCTTTGATCTAGTTAGAGACAATACAATTTCCAATTTAGCAAGGTATTCACAAAAACCTTAATTATATAAAGAAAAATACACTGAAATGTGTTCAACTTGTGCCCAGAGAATGGTCACATATGAAAGACAGTTCCAAAACATATCCCCCTAACTTGTGTGAGATGTGGGAGGTTTGGGAGACCTCCCATCTCCCTGATAACTACGCCTTAAAGAAATCCATATCTTTAGAGACTGTATTTGGGAACGAGAGCTGCAGCTGGATGAGCTTCAGCACATGCAGGAAAATAAAGTGATAGATATGAGCTAGAAAGAGGTAGTCACCCCTTGCAGGAAGTAAGTACCTGAGTGACTGCCAGGAGAGAAGAAAGGACTAGGTAGCCAGTGCAGAGTACCCCTGTAGCAGTTCTCTCAATAGTAAGTATAAGTATTAGATACTGTTGGGAGGGACAGCTTCCCAGGGTGAAGCCGCAGTGACGTTGTCTCTGGTGTTGTGTCTGTGGCTCAGCAGGGAAGGAGGGAGGAATGGAGCAGTGATAAGGGATTTCATAATTAGAGGAGCAGACAGCAGATCCTGTGGATGTGAAAGAGACACTCAGATGGTATGTTCCCTCCCAAGTTATAGGGTCACGGATTTCTTGGACTGGGTGAACAGCTGGAAATTGTGTATGTTGGTACATATTGGTACCAATGACATGGGTAGGAAAAGGAAGGAAGTTCTGCAGAGAAAGTATAGTGAGTTAGGTAGAAAAGCAGCACGTCCAGGGTAGTATTAACTTAATTGCAGCCTTTGCCATGTGCCACTGAGAGTAAGCATTGATTTGGCAGATGAATATGTGGCTGAAGAATTATTGCAGGTGGCAGGGGTTCGGATTTTGAATCATTGGGATCTCTCCTGGGGAAGGCATGACCTGCATAAAAAGGATGGGTTACATCTGAACCCCAGGGAGATAAATATCCTTGTGGGTAGGTTTGCTAGAGCTGTTGGTGAGGGTTTAAGTTAGTTTGGCAGAAAATGACAACCAGAGTGATAGGACTAAGGATGAGGCAGTTGGTATACAACTAGATGCAGTGTGCACTGAGACTGTGAGGAAGAACAGACAGATGATAGGGTAAAATTGTATTCAGTGATATGAGTTAGTCTGATGGGGGCCAAAATCAAAAAGGGTTGATGAATGCAGGACTGAAAATGTTACATTTGAAATCATGCAGTATACAAATAAGGCAAAAGATCTTGTAGCACAGTTAGAAATTGGCAGGCATGATGTTGCAGGCATTGCTGAGCTGTGGTTGAAAGAAGATCATAGTTAGGAACTTAGCATACAAGGATGCACATTGCATTGAAAGGACAGGCAGGTAAGCAGAGGATGTGGAATGGTTTTGTTGGTAAAAAAATGAAATCAAATCTCCAGAAAGGGGTGATACAGGATTGGATAATGTAGAATTCTTGTAGGTAGAGTTCAGAAACTGCAAGGGTAAAAAAAAAACTCTGATGGGAGTTGTGTACAGGCCTCTGAACAATAGTCTGGATGTAGGTTACAAGTTACAATAGGAGAAAGAAAATGCATTTCACAAGGGCAATATTGTGATAGTAATGGGGGATTTCAATATATGAGTAGATTGGGAAAATCAGGTTGTTGCTGGATCCCAAGAGATGGCTTTTTAGAGCAGCTTGTAGTTGTGCCTATTAAGGGAATGTTGTTTCTGGATTGGCTTAAGGTAAAAGAACCCTTAGTGATAATATGATGGAATTCCTCCTGCAGTTTGTGTGTGTGTGTGAGAGGGAGAGTGTCAGTGATGTCAGACATCTCAAGGATGAAGTACGTACGTATTCCAAAGAAAGGATAAGGGAACTGTGACTGACAAAGACAGTACAAAAGAATGTAGAGAATTGGGAAGCTTTTAAAAACCAACAGAAGGCTACTAAAAAGCCAGAAGGTGAGAAAAAAATATGAAGGTAAGCCAGCCAAAAATATTCATGAGAATACAAATTTTTTTTTCAGATATATAGACTTAAAATGCATATTGGACTGCTGGAAAATAGTGTTGGAGAAGTAGTAATGCAAGGGTGGGGGGTTGCAAGAAATAGCGGATGAACTCAATAATTATTTTGCTATGAAAGACTAGCAGTATTGCCAGAAATTGAGAGTCAGTGGGCAGAAGTGAGTGTACAGGCAGTCCCCGGGTTACGTACGAGTTCTGTTCCTGAGTCCATCTTTATATCGGATTTGTACGCAAGTCGGAACAAGTACATACAGTATTATTTAGCGTCAGTTAGTCAAACGTTTGTCTTAGTATATAGTATATATTTTACCTTTCTATGCATATAAAACACTTAAGAAACGTATGTATTACAATAATTAAACCACTGCATTGCTTAGTAATAATTGTAGCTTTCATCGGGGCAGGGCCTTTCACAAGCTCCATTATTCTCACTTTATCCGTTATCCTTTAAAATTGTTCCGATTGTTGACCGACTGTAACTTAACACTTTTCCAATGACCGATGGCGTTTCACCTCCTTCCAAATGCTTTATTATTTCCACTTTATTTTCAATCGCAGTCGCTTCCCTTCGATGGAACAGAAACACTGCGGGCAGTGGGTCCCGACCTGCACCGACTCCTGAGGTCCGCTGGGTCCTAAGGACCACTGCACTGAATTCCCTGGGTCCTAAACTCCACTGCACTGAGACAGGTTAAATGAGACAAGTGGGGGCTGTGCTTGGTTTGGGTATTTGATCCTCCACAATATTCCATGTGGGAATTTAAACTGGAGATGGCAGTGTCTTTTTTACGAGGTTGAGTTGTGAGCTCAACATCAACCCTGTACGGATGGTACAGGAGTCACTGGATTGACATCAACCTGGCACAGGAGTGGTCTGTCACTAAATTGAACTCGGGAACCTCCGTTCTCGAGCTCGGCACTGATCTCATTGCACTACCAGCTGACTGGAACGGGGGGGGGGGGGGCGCGGGGTCAGGGTGAATCTTGCTAAGAAAAATTTAAGCCAAATACAAAGTTAAACACTCAACACAATGTCAACGGCAATGACTTAAAATGGCAGACAGCGTCGTGATCCAATTTAAAATGGCGGACGGCATTCTCCTTCCTCGGTTCGTAAGTCAGACGTTTGTAACTCGGGGACTACCTGTAGTTCCTATTACTAATGAGAAGGTGCTTGGAAGCTGAAACATTTAAGTCACTGCGACCTCAAGCAAAAACACCCCAGGTTTCTGAAAGAGGTAGCTGAAGGCATTAGTAATGGTCTTTCAAGCATCATTGAATTCTGGAATAGTTCTGGAGGACTGGAGAAAGGCAAATGTCACTCCACTCTTTAAGAAATGAAGGAGGCAGAAAAAAGAAAGTTATAGGCCAGTTAGCCTGATTTCAGTGGTTGGAAAAAGTTGTCAAAATAGACCAAAGTCATCATGGATTCCTTAAGGGGAAGTCTTGCCTGACAAATCTGATGGAATTTTTTGAGGAAATAACGTGCAGGATAGATGAAGTGAAAGTTCTTTATTTGGATTTTCTGAAGGCTTTTGGTAAAATGCCACACATGAGGTTGTTTAGCAAGATAAGAGCTCATTGTATTGCAGGAAAGATACTAGTGTAGCGGTATGCTACACGCAGCCCTAAAATAACGACACGGAGTCGGTAAACTGCAATTAAAGATGATTTTATTCGAATTTCACAGCCTTGCTTTAAAGCCTCCCTCATCCCGCCCTCCCCGGGCGCGGATGTTCTAAGGGACACGTACTCACAAACCCCCGCAGGCTTTTTTCCTTTGTTGTGGACCTGGCCTTTGTGCCTGCGCGCTGGCTATTTGTGAGCCGGTTCGAGTGTGCTAGGAAGTGGGTCACCACATAACCCCCCCCCCCCCCCAGAACTGGCGATACACCCCACAATGTCCACAGTCTGGGCCGGACCCTGTTTGGGAGGTCGGCCTCTGCGCTGCGGTGCCGGGAACTCGACCGGTTGCGCCAGGTCCACATGGGCCGGTTTAAGTTGGTCCACCGTGAAAACCTCCTTTCTCCCCCCAACGTCCAGCACGAACGTGGACCCGTTGTTCCTGAGCACCGTGAACGGTCCCTCGTAGGGCCATTGTAGCGGTGGCCGATGCCCGCCCCGTCGTACAAACACAAACTTACAGTTCTGCAGGTCTTTGGGTACGCAGGTCGGGTTCTGCCCATGCTGCGAAGTGGGTATGGGGGCCAGGTCACCGAGCCTCTCGCGTAGTCTGCCCAGGACTGCTGCAGGTTCTTCCTCTTGCCCCCTTGGGGCTGGTATGCACTTCCCAGGGACGACCAGGGGTGCGCCGTACACCAACTCGGCCGACGAGGCGTGCAGATCGTCTTTGGGCGCCGTGCGGATGCCGAGTAGGACCCAGGGAAGCTCGTCCGCCCAGTTAGCTCCTCGCAGGCGGGCCATGAGAGCCGACTTTAGGTGATGGTGGAAACGCTCCATTAGTCCGTTCGACTGTGGGTGGTAGGCAGTGGTGTGGTGCAGCTGTGTCCCCAAAAGGCTGGCCATAGCTGACCACAGGCTGGAGGTGAACTGGGCGCCTCTGTCGGAGGTAATGTGGGCCGGTACACCAAAGCGGGACACCCAGGTGGCGATCAGTGCCCGGGCACAAGATTCGGAGGTGGTGTCCGTGAGCGGGATCACCTCTGGCCATCTTGTGAACCGGTCCACGATAGTCAGGAGGTGCCGCGCTCTGCGTGACACTGGCAGGGGGCCCACGATATCCACGTGAATGTGGTCAAAATGCCAGTGGGTGGGGTGGAACTGCTGTGGCAGAGCTTTGGTGTGCCGCTGCAACTTGGCCGTCTGGCAGTACCCCTTGGGAAAGGCCCATTCACTGATCTGCTTGCAGAGTCCGTGCCAAACGAACCGGTTGGCTACCAGCCGGACAGTTGTCCTGATGGAGGGGTGCGCTAAGTTATGAATGGAGTCGAAAACACGGCGCCGCCAGTTCAACGGGACGGGGCTGGCCGGTGGTGACGTCACAGAGTAAGGTCCTCTCACCTGGGCCTACGGGGAGGTCCTGGAGCTGCAAGCCGGAGACTGCGGTTCTGTAACTCGGGATCTCCTCATCTGCCTGCTGCGCCTCTGCTAGCGCCTCAAAGTCTACCCCTTGGGAAAGGGCATGAATATTAGGGCGTGAGAGCGCGTCTGCCACGACATTGTCCTTACCCGAGACATGCTGGACATCCGTCGTGTATTCAGAGATGTAGGACAGATGGCGCTGCTGGCGGGACGACCAGGGATCGGACACCTTGGTGAACGTAAAGGTAATCGGCTTGTGGTCCGTGAACGCGGTGAAGGGCCTACCTTCTAAGAAGTACCTGAAATGCCGGATTGCCAGGTATAGCGCCAACAGTTCCCGGTTGAAAGCACTGTATTTGTGCTCAGGTGGCCGCAGGTGTTTGCTGAAAAACGCCAGGGGTTGCCAGCGCCCCTCGATGAGTTGTTCCAGCACCCCACCGACTGCCGTGTTAGATGCGTCCACTGTGAGGGCGGTAGGGACGTCCATTCTGGGGTGCACTAGCATCGCGGCGTTCGCCAAGGCTTCCTTCATTTGAATGAAAGTGGCAGCGGACTCCTCGTCCCAGGCAATGTCCTTGCCCGGACCCGACAGCAGGGCGAACAGGGGGCGCATGATTCGGGCAGCTGAAGGGAGGAAGCGGTGGTAGAAATTGACCATACCTACAAACTCCTGAAGGCCTTTGATCGTGGTGGGTCGGGGGAAATGGCGGACCGCATCTACCTTAGCGGGCAGAGGGGTTGCCCCGTCTTTAGTAATCCTGTGGCCCAGGAAGTCAATGGCGTCGAGACTGAACTGGCATTTGGCCGGGTTGATTGTTAGACCGTATTCACTCAGTCGGGCGTAGAGTTGACGGAGGTGGGACAGATGCTCCTGACGACTGCTGCTGGCTATGAGGATGTCATCCAAATAGATGAATGCGAAGTCCAGGTCGCGTCCCAACGCGTCCATTAGCCGCTGGAACGTCTGTGCGGCATTCTTCAGGCCGAACGGCATGCAGAGGAACTCGAAAAGGCCGAACGGGGTGATGAGAACCGTTTTGGGGACGTCGTCTGGATGCATCGGGATTTGATGGTATCCTCGGACGAGGTCTACGTTGGAGAAGATCCGTGCGCCATGCAGGTTGGCTGCAAAGTCCTGAATGTGCGGCACAGGGTAGTGGTCCGGTGTTGTAGCCTCGTTCAGCCTGCGGTAGGCGCCGCACGGTCTCCAGCCCCCTGTCGCTTTGGGCACCATGTGCAGGGGGGAGGCCCATGGGCTGTTGGACTGCCGGATGATCCCCAATTCCTCCATCCTCTTGAACTCCTCCTTCGCTAGTTGGAGCTTGTCCGGGGGAAGCTGCCGACCACAGACGTGGAGGGGTGGTCCCTGGGCCGGGATGTGGTGCTGTACGCCGTGTCGGGGCATAGCTGCTGTGAACTGCGGTGCCAGAACCGATGGGAAATCCGCCAGGACTCTGGTGAAGTCGTTGTCGGACAGCGTGATGGACCCGAGGTGTGGGGCTGGCAACTGGGCTTCTCCCAGGGAGAACGTCTGAAAGGTCTCGGCGTGGACCAGCCTCTGCCTCGGCAGATCGACCAGCAGGCTGTTAGCCCGCAAAAAATCTGCGCCCAGAAGCGGTTGGGCTACGGTGGCCAGTGTGAAGTCCCACGTGAACCGGTTGGAGCCGAACTGTAGCTGCACCGTACGGGTGCCGTAGGTCCTTACCGTGCTGTTGTTCATGGCCCTCAGGGGGGGACCTGGTGCCCTGTTGCGGGTGTCGTAATTCGTCGGAGGTAAGACGCTGATCTCGGCACCGGTGTCGACCAAAAAACGGCGTCCCGACCTCTTGTCTCACACATACGGGAGGCTATCCCGATGGCTAGCCGCCGTAGCCATCAGCGGCGGCTGGCCCTGGCATTTCCCGGGAACTGGCAGGGTGGGCGACAACAGCGGGCTTCTGCGCCCCATTGCTGGTGGTAGAAACACCAGTGTTCATTGGGCTCCCCACCCCTGCCTCTGGGGCTAGCGGGCTCTGCCGCCGGGCCTGGACTGGTTTGCTGCTGGGAGTGTGGCCTGTTGATCTGTGCGATGGAAGCCCCACTCACCTTCTTGGCATTCCACAGCAGCTCCGCCCGGGTTGCCACCTTCCGGGGGTCGCTGAAATCCGCATCGGACAGCAGCAGGTGTATGTCCTCGGGCAGCTGCGCCAGGAATGCCTGCTCAAACATGAGGC
The DNA here is from genome assembly GCF_048418815.1 of Hemitrygon akajei. NCBI lineage: Eukaryota > Metazoa > Chordata > Chondrichthyes > Myliobatiformes > Dasyatidae > Hemitrygon > Hemitrygon akajei. Next base: position 40,554,381 of record NC_133131.1, read on the forward strand.
AGGGTGTGTGTCCGCCGGCCAAAGACAACATCTCATTCATTAAAGCCGATGGAGGTCTGTCTCCCAAGCTATCCAGGTGCAGTAAGCGGGCAGCCCGCTCGCGCCGTGAGAGTCCGAAAGTCCTTAGGAGCAGGGCTTTGAATTTCGCGTACTTGCTGTCTGCCGGGGGAGACTGTACGAACTCCGCAACCTGGGCCGCTGTGTCCTGGTCGAGGGAGTTCACCACGTAATAGTAACGTGTGTCCTCTGAGGTTATCTGCCAAATGTGGAATTGGGCTTCTGCTTGCTGGAACCATAGGTGAGGTCGCAGCGTCCAGAAGCTTGGCAGTTTCAACGAAACCACATGAACAGATGCGGCGTTGGTCATCTCCGGTCCAAAAATCGTTTGGGCCGTCGGGGTCACCAATTGTAGCAGTATGCTACACGCAGCACTAAAATAACGACACGGAGTCGGTAAACTGCAATTAAAGATGATTTTATTCGAACTTCACAGCCTTGCTTTAAAGCCTCCCTCATCCTGCCCTCCCCGGGCGCGGATGCTCTAAGGGACACGTACTCACAAACCCCCACAGGCTTTTTTCCTTTGTTGCGGACCTGGCCTTTGTGTTTGCGCGCCAGCTATTTGTGAGCCGGTTCGAGTGCGCTAGGAAGTGGGTCGCCACACTGGCATGGATAGAAGATTGGCTGACTGGCAGGAGGCAAAGAGTTGGAATAAATGGGTATTTTCAGGTTGGCTGCCAGTAACTAATGTGTGCCACAGTGTTGGGACTGCTTCTTTTCGCTTTATATGGTATGTCAGTGATTTGGATGAAGGAATTGATGGCTTTGTGGCCAAGTTTGCAGGTATGAAGGTAGCTGGAAGGGCAGGTAGTGTTGACGAAGCAGGGTGTCTGCAAAAGGACTTGGATTGGAATAAGAAGGTGGTGGAAAGGGGAGGATTAAAAGCTGTCAAATGATAGGTGCAACCAGATGAAGGGGAAGGTTGTTAAATGGGGGGGAATGGAGTAAGAAGAGGGGAGGTAATAGAAGAGTAAAGGGCTGGAAGAGAATAGAGAACAATAGATCATGGAAGAAAGGGAAGGAGGAAGGATCCTCGAGGTAAGTGATGGGCAGGTGACGAGAAGAGGAGGTGTGTGAAGGTAACCAGAATGGGGAATAGAAAAAGTGAAAGGGTAAGGGTGGAGCAATTAATGGATGATAGAGAAATCGACATTCTTGCCATCAGGCTGGAGTCTACCTGGAGGAATATGAGGTATTGTTCATGCAACCTGAGTCTGGCCTCAATATGGCAGTAAAGGGTATGGAAAGTCAAAATGAAATGTGACATCCTACCTTTTGTAGAGGACAGAGTAAAGATGCTTGACAATGTAGTCTCCCAATCTATGTGATGTATCACCAATGTAGAGGATGCCAGATGGGGAGCACTGAATAAAATAGACTTGTAGGTGAAGTGTTGCCTTATCTGGAAGGACTATTTGGGGCCCTGAATAGTGTTGAGGGAGGAGGTGTTGGGACAGATATATCAATTATCAGGCTTGCAGTGTTTAGTGCCAGGAGTAAGATCAATAGGGTGAGATGAGTGTACAAAGAGTCACATAGAGAGTGATGTCTATGGAAAGTGGGGTTGGTGGGAGGGAAAGATGTGATAAATGGCAAGATTCTGTTGGAGATTGTGGAAGTTACGAAGAATATTGTGCTGGATATGGAGGCTCATGGTGTGGTAGGTAAGGATATGTGAAACCATTTCCTTGTTATGATGACAGGAGGATGGGTGATAGCAGATGTGCAGGAAATCGAGAAGATGTGGGTGAGGGCAGAATCGGTTGTGGAAGGGAAACATTGTTTTTAAAAAAAGGCATCTCAGATGTTCTAGAATGGATAGCCTCTTGCTGAGAACAGATGTGGTGGAGACAGGAACTGAGCAAAGAGAATAGCATTTTTACAAGTGACAAGGTGAGAAGAGGTATAGCTAAGGTAACTGAGAGTCAGGTTTGTAAAACATGTCAGTGGATGGAGACAGATCAAGAAAGGAGAGAGAAATGTTAACTTCCCATTCTCATTGTGACGTCTGTGCATGACCTTTTGCCATGATAACACCAAACTCTGGTTGGAGCAGCAGCAGCTTATATTCCATCTGTGTAGCATTTATTTCTCCAACTTATTTCTCTCCCCTATACACACAAATGTACTTAGATGTATGTGTATTTATATATATAAAAGATGTACAATGTTCCTCCAGACCATTAATAAATTAATAAAATATAATCCTTAATTCATGTAGTGGTGCGCAGCACAGATAAATAGTACTGTAAACAGCTTGCTGTCCAAGTGATGAGACCTTGGTGGTGGCAGGTATTCATTAGTCTCACTGCTAGAGGGAAGAAGCTGTTACCCAATTCTGGCAGTCGTAGGCCTGATAACAGTACAGCACAAAGGCCCTTTGGTCCACTGTGTTGTACTAAACTAGTGAAATTCATAATGAAATGGCCAACTGAACTGATTTCTTCTGCCTATACAATGTCCATTTCCCTCTGTTTTTGTCATATTCATGTGCCGATCTAAACATCTTTTAAAAGACTCTAATATCCTCTGCTTCTATCACCACCTCAAGCAGTGCATTCCACGCACCTGCCACCCTCTCTGTAAATAAATAAATAAAATTGCCCCTCACATCTCCTTTGAAATTACACCTCTCACCTTAAATGCATGTTCTCTGGTATGTCAAACAACAACACACACAAAATGCTGGTGGAACACAGCAGACCAGGCAGCATCTAAAGGGAGAAGCGCTGTTGACGTTTTGGGCCGAGACCCTTCGTCAGGACTAACCGAAAGGAAAGATAGTAAGAGATTTGAAAGAGTGGGGGGAGGGGGAAATGCGAAATGATAGGAGAAGACCAGAGGGGGTGGGATGAAGCTGAGAGCTGGAAAGGTGAGTGGCGAAAGTGAAACAGAGCTGGAGAAGGGGAACGGATCATGGGATGGGAGGCCTCGGGAGAAAGAAAGGGGGGGGGAACACCAGAGAGAGATGGAGAACAGGCAAACAACTAAATATGTCAGGGATGGGGTAAGAAGGGGAGGAAGGGCATTAACGGAAGTTAGAGAAGTCAATGTTCATGCCATCAGGTTGGAGGCTACCCAGCTGGTATATAAGGTGTTGTTCCTCCAACCTGAGTTTGGATTCATTTTGACAATAGAGGAGGCCATGGATAGACATATCAGAATGGGAATAGGACGTGGAATTAAAATGTGTGGCCACTGGGAGATCCTGCTTTTTCTGGCGGACTGAGCATAGGTGTTCAGTGAAACGGTCTCCCAGTCTGCGTCGGGTCTCACCAATATATAAAAGGCCACACTGGGAGCACCGGACGCAGTATACCACACCAGCCAACTCACAGGAGTCCGTCTGGTGCTCCCGGTGTGGCCTTTTATTGGTGAGACCCGATGCAGACTGGGAGACAGTTCAACTGAACATCTTCGCTCGGTCCGCCAGAGTAAGCAGGATCTCCCAGTGGCCACACATTTTAGTTCCACGTCCCATGCCCATTATGATATGTCTATCCATGGCCTCCTCTACTGTCAAGATGAATCCACACTCAGGTTAGAGGAACACCTTACATACCGGCTGGGTAGCCTGCAACCTGATGGCATGAACATTGACTTCTCTAACTTCTGTTAATGTCCCTCCTCCCCTTCTTACCCCATCCCTGACATATTTAGTTGTCTCTCTCTCTCTCTCTCTCTCTCTCTCTCTCTCTCTCTCTCTCTCTCTCTCTCTCTCTCTCTCTCTCTCTCTCTCTCTCTCTCTCTCCTCTCTCCTCTCTCCTCCTCCTCCTCCTCCTCCTCCTCCTCCTCCTCCTCCTCCTCCTCCTCCTCCTCCTCCTCCTCCTCCTCCTCCTCCTCCTCCCCTCCTCCTCCTCCTCCTCCTCCTCCTCTCCCCCCCCCCCCCCCCCCCCCCCATCACCTTGCCTGTTCTCCATCTCCCTCTGGTGCTCCCCCTTCCCCTTTCTTTCTCCCGAGGCCTCCATTCCCATGATCCTTTCCCTTCTCCAGCTCTGTATCACTTTCACCAATCACCTTTCCAGCTCTTAGCTTCATCCCACCCCCTCCGGTCTTCTCCTATCATTGTGCATTTCCCCCTCCCCCCACTACTTTAAAATCTCTTACTGTCTTTCTGATGCACCATCAGTAACTCTCGGAGATGGGAGGCAAATGACAGGCTTTTATTAGCTGCAAGAAACGACCACACAACATCCTGGAGACTGAGGGGGGAGCAGTACCTCCAACCGCCTTTATACAAGGGTCTGTGGGAGGAGCCACAGGAGCAGTCAGCAGAGGGGTGTGTCCAGACAGGTATATGTAGTTCACCACACTTTCCTTTCAGTTAGTCCTGATGAAGGGTCTCGGCCCGAAACTTCGACAGTGCTTCTCCCTATAGATGCTGCCTGGCCTGCTGTGTTCCACCTGCATTTTGTGTGTGTTGTTGTTTGAATTTCCAGCATCTGCAGATTTCCTCGTGTTTTCTCTGGTATTTGAGACTTTTGTAGGGAAAAAGATACTTTCTGTATTTATGCCCTTCATAATCTTATAAACCTCTATCAAATCTCCCCTCAGCTTCCTTTGCTCCAGAGAAAACAGTGCAAGTCTGTCCAACCTCTCGTTGTAGTGTATGCCCTCTAATCTAGGAAGCACCTTGTCAGAATCTGTTGGATTCCTTTATCAGTCCTTTACCAATTTAACCTATCCACTCCTAGCTTCTCACTTAGCACCTCCTTCCCCACAACCAACCACCTTTCCCCTCACTTGCTCTCACCCATCAGCTTGAATTCCTTCCCCTCTCCTTTTTCAGGCTCTGTCCCCTTCCTTTTCCCTGCTGATGAAGAGTCTCAGCCTGAAATGTCAACTGGTTGTTCCTCTCTGTAGAAGCTGCTTGTATTGCTCAGTTCCTCCAGCATTTTGTGTACAAATTGCACCTAGGTCCACTTTCTCAGTGGATGGCTGACACTGTTCAATGCAATTGAATGCTCGCAAGTGGCTTAATATAGGGGATGATAGCCCTTCGGTCCGTCCAAACCTAAGAAATCTAATTTGGGTGGATGCTGCGCCATGTGTCCCGTTACAAATCAGTGCCACGAAATAACAAACAGTACACAATATGCGATTAAACAATTGAGCTTTATAATTCTTGATTTGACTACAGGCAGTCCCCGGGTTACGTACTAGTTCCGTTCCTGAGTCCGCCTTTAGTTCAGATTTGTACGTAAGTCGGAACAAGTACATCTGGTATTATTTAGTGTCAGTTCATCAAATGTTTGTCTTAGTATATAGTATATATTTTACCTTTCTATGCATATAAAACACTTAAGAAACTTATGTATTCCAATAATTAAACCACTGTGTTGCTTAGTAATAATTGTAGCTTTCATCGGGGCAGGACGTTTCACATGCTTCATTATTCTCACTTTATCCGTTATCCTTTAAAATTGTTCCGATCGTTGACCGACTGTAGCTTAACGCTTTTCCAATGACTGATGGCGTTTCACCTCTTTCCAAACGATTTATTATTTCCACTTTATTTTCAATCGTGATCGCTTCCCGTCAATGGAACAGAAACACAGCGGGCAGCGGGTCCCGAACTCCCGGCTCTCGAAGTCCGCTGGGTCCTAAGGACCACCGCACTGAGACAGACTAAATGGGCAAGTGGGGGCTGTGCTGGGTTTGGGTATTTGATCCTCCACGATATTCCGAGTGGGTATTTAAACTGAAGATGGCAGTGTTTTTTATGAGGTCGAGTTGCGAGCTCGACATCAACCAGGCACGGGAACGGTCTGTCACTGGATCGAACCGCCGTTCTCGAACCCAGTGCTGATCTCACCGCGCCACCGGCCAACCAGAACAGGGGGGGGGGAGGGGTGAATCTTACTAAGAAAAATTTAAGCCAAATACAAAGTTAAACACTCAACGCAGTGACAACGGCAACGACTTAAAATGGCGTACAGCTTTGCGATCCGACTTAAAATAGTGGATGGCATCGTGATCTGACTTAAAATGGTGGACAACGTTCTCCTTCCTCGGTTCGTAAGTACCAGTTGTCCGTAGGTCGGATGTTCATAACTGGGGGTCTAGCTGTATATGGTTAGTAAAGAAAACAAAAAAAGAAAAAGGACCCATTCTCATGAAACAGTCTAATGCGCAATGTTGGAGCTCGCTGATAAGGTTGTTCGTCCACCATCGACCTCCTCCAATCGTCGCTGACCTTCGGACCCTCGCTCTAAGTCTGCTCAGTCTGAGGTCTACCAACTCTCTCCATTCGTGTCTTCTCTCCTTATCTCTGCCTGGCAAAAGACCGGCTCCCAGACTCACAAGAAAGAACAACATCCTGCTCGTTGGCTAGCATGCCCTGTTATCTCTAGTCATAACCCAAACATTGCTGCTACAGAGAAACCATTACCTAAGCAGTGGAACTTAACAGAGAAGCCATTACATTAGCAGTGAAACCTTACAGTGTGTTACAGAATGGCCATTCATGCCTAGAAACTAGCTCCATTTGTATACTTCCAGTATGAGTGATTTGCTCAGAAAAGCCATTTTATGTGTATGAAATTGTGCTTGCAGTCGGCATTAAATAGGAACATTGAGAAAGGCACTGTAACCATGATAATACTGTATCTGCTGCTTCACTGGAATTCATTATTCAGCCCATACTAGTGTAAGGAGCAGAAAGAAAGAACCTGCAATCTTTGGTGCAAGTCACAGTTTGAGTAGAACATGTGCTATTTTTCTAAACAGCTGTCATCTGACTGCTCAAGGATCTTGGAAAAGATTACATCTGGACCCCTCAGAACTAATTTTTGCTGTATGCACCTCTTGTGTGGTTGATGGGAGAAAGCGGCAATTCAGTATGTACCATTGAAGGTGTTGTACCTCACTCGAGAGAAGAGAGTCCAGGAAGTGAGAAGAGTATGACAACAGAAGAAAAGGAAAGTGAAGTAGTCCTGAGTCATCAAAAGCATTGCCCAGTGGCAAATGAATAAATCTGATGCCACACTGACAGACTGTCTAATTACTTGTACGTTATTAAGAAATATGAAGCCATGTGGTTTACAAATTACATCAACAGTCACCTTAACCTACTTTTCTAATATTCTGCAGCATTTTTTTCAGTTTCTAGCAGGTAACCATTTTTAACACAAGGTTATTGATAGTATACTGAAATTGTGTCTTTTTTATCATCTGAATGCATGATTTCAAGGACAAGATGCAATGTTAAGACTGTAACAACTTCAATATTTTTGTCAGAATGTGGAGAGAAAACTTATTGTCACTGATTTCTTTATTGTCTTTAGTTTGATCTGAATCTAGACTCCTGTGGAATTATTGCATAAAATTACAGTTTGGATTAATATCACGCAAGCATGAGGAAATCTGCAGATGCTGGAAATTCAAGCAACACTCACAAAATGCTGGTGGAACACAGCAGGCCAGGCAGCATCTATAGGAAGAAGCACTGTCGACGTTTTGTGCGGAGACCCTTTGTCAGGATTAACTGAAAGAAAAGATAGTAAGAGATTTGAAAGTAGGAGGGGGAAATCCGAAATAATAGGAGAAAACAGGAGGGAGTGGGGTGAGGCTAAGAACTGGAAAGGTGATTGGCAAAAGGGATACAGAGCTGGAGAAGGGAAAGGATCATGGGACTGGAGGTCTAGGGAGAAAGAAAGGGGGAGGGGAGCACCAGAGGGAGATGGAGAACAGGCAAAGAGTGATGGGCAGAGAGAGAAAAAAGGGGGGCGTATAAATAAATCAAGGATGGGGTAAGAAGGGGAGGAGGGGCATTAACAGAAGTTAGAGAAATCAATGTTCATGCCATCAGGTTGGAGGCTATCAACCTTCCAGGTGAGGCAACACTTCATCTGTGAGTCGGCTGGTGCGGTATACTGCGTCCGGTGCTCCTGGTGTGGCCTTTTATATATTGGTGAGACCTGACGCAGACTGGGAGACCGTTTCGCTGAACACCTACGCTCCGTCCGCCAGAGGAAGCAGAATCTCCCAGCAGCCACACATTTTAATTCCATGTCCCATTCACATTCTGATATGTCTGTCCATGACCTCCTCTACAGTCAAGATGAAGCCACACTCAGGTTGGAGGAACAACACCTGATATTCCATCTGGGTAGCCTCCAACCTGATGGCATGAACATTGATTTCTCTAACTTCTGTTAATGCCCCTCCTCCCCTTCTTACCCCATCCCTGATTTATTTATTCCTCCCCTCCTTTTTTACCTCTCTCTGCCATCACTCTTTGCCTGTTCCCCATCTCTTTCTGATGCTCCCCTCCCCCTTTTTCCCTAGGCCTCCCGTCCTGTGATCCTTTCCCTTCTCCAGCTCTGTATCACTTTCACCAATCACCTTTCCAGTTCTTAGCTTCACCCCACCCCCTCCGGTCTTCTCCTATCATTTCGGATTTCTCCCTCCCCCTCCTACTTTCAAATCTCTTACTATCTTTTCTTTCAGTTAGTCCTGACGAAGGATCTCATCCGAAGCATTGACAGTGCTTCTTCCTATAGATGCTGCCTGGCCTGCTGCGTTCCATCGGCATTTTGTGTGTGTTGCTTGGATTAATATCACATTGATTGCTTTACACTTATTGCTCATCTCCAGACAGGGTTAATATACCTTCCATTACCATTCTTGTAAATTTTGATTAAATGGTGCACTGAAAGAACATTGAAGTTATTTGGCTCAATAAACTTGGTACTAGGGTTATTTTGAAAAATGAAATGGTAGGCAATAAAGTAAGATGAAATGTAGTTCTGCTTTTCTTTATATTAAATGCTATCCTGAGACGCAGTGGTCAAATGCCAATCCTTTAAATTGGGTCTCACTAATTCACACTGTGACCCATTAAATTGTGTATGACTAGCTTCCTGTGTTCATTTAAGACATATTCCATCTCCTGTAAATAACCTCAATATTTAATTTTAACAGTTGCATTTTAGAGGAGAGCACAGAGGAAGTTGCACTCTGGGGCAGTCTTGCTGAAAGAGTTATCGTTTTTAAGGTCCTGATGGTGTGTTTAAGGATGGTATCAGATTGGGCACATTGTTGTGGATTCCTTGCCAAAACTAAGACCAGTCTTCCTGTCTTTCATGGAGTTTTTAGATAGTAAGTGGGAGAGTCCGGGTCAGGCATCGGCCTTGAAGGAGCAGACAAGCATCATTCATTTTCTTGAGACTAATAAATTTCCCGGAAATAATGGCTTGCAGCTGGAACAGTACAGTGCTATGTTTATAACTGGCAGGATGCTAGAATCAGGAGGAAAGGCATCATAACCTCATTTACAATAGAAGGTCAGAGGGTAGATATCAGGAATAGTGCCCTATCTCATTGTTGAAACTGGTTTACAAGATCCTGATGGTCATTGCTAATGGAATCATTTGTTCTGAGAGAGGTGATCCACCCAGCTCAAAGTCGCTTCATACCTGAAAGGAAAATCTAACAGTCTTGCACCACTCATCACCTACATGTAACAGGGAAGTAGACACTTGCATGGTCAGATTGAACCAGAAGTACACTTTGATGGGATTTTGCACATGTACATGATGATTATGTTCTTAAAAATGGGCTTTGGGCAGTGAATCAGGAATTTGATCCAGATGTAAAGATTTTAATTAAGCTCAGTTTATTTTTTCTTTTCTCTCTCTGTGAGTGAATGTCATGCTCAGTGTGATGTACTGGGTATTACTCCGGCTGTGGAATTTTTGCAAATCCCACATTCTTTTATCTTTTTTTGTTTTTACTCTAATTGCTCTTATTCATTCATTGGCTGTATAACCTTGTTACGGCCATTTTCATTATCACCCCAGTTTTATTCTATCAGAAACATCCCCTATCCCCAACCCCTGTAGTTTTACAAGCTTCTTTTGCCTCCTTTTTCAGTTCTGATACAAAGATGCTTGTTTTTACTATCTAGACTATGCCACATCTACCTATCATGTACCCTGATATAAATGTTTAATGTTGGCTGAGAACAGATCATACTCAAGATTCATTCAAATTTTTCACACTGCTACTAATGCAATAATTTCATAAACTCACCACTTGTCATAAAATGTCTATGAGCCAATGCTGTGTACTTTGTACCAGTGATCAGCACGTAATGGTTACCTTTCAAAAGACATGCTAAATATGGTTCCCATTTTACTTCAAATTTGGACATTGCACATCTATATGTTATATATTAATGCTTTCACCCAACTTGAGATGTCATTATTGTTCAGTAGCCGTTGGTATCTGTTCTTGGTTATTCCTCTAGCACGGGATTCCAACCTCTTTAATGCCATACACAAATGCAATTAGACAAGAGGTCAGTGGGCCCCAGTTTGGGGACCTCTGCTCTAGCATATGTGGTATCTGTTCCTTTTTTCTTGTTAGCAAATCCTGTCTTCAGTACCATATTACTGAGTATATTCAGTCAGTTGACTGAACTATCTATGTTTTTAAGAATGGTTTCTGTAAGTAAAAATGCAGATCCTCATCTGAACTATCTGCAGCACTAATTTAATTACAACTAGAATATTGTGTACTGTCAACAGTTGTGTTCTTGCTGTGATATATATAATTTAGCAATATGTAATAATTTAGCAGTTGTCATAAGTTAATTTCTCAATTGACAATATACTTGCACAAATGTAATGAATTACTATATATTCCTCAATCAATAGGACATAGTGGAATATTGTTAAAATAGGATAATCCCTTTCATGAAATAAATTTTAATGGGCTCTATATTCCTCCTAAATCTTGCTGCAAAAGGGAAAGTTCAGGGATTTTTTTTGATGAGGTAAACTGAAAGTGAATAATTACCTGGAATAATTACAGAACATGTTGGTAATACTCGGTTATATAGCACCTGTGGAGAGGGAAACAGGATTAATGTTTCAGATCAATTATCCTACCTCAGAGCTGGGGAGAAATGTAGCATAATGACTAGGTTTAAACGTAGATGAAAAATGTAGAATGGAGAGAACAAAAGGAGTTATCTGATGAAATAAGACTGAGAAGTTAGATTTTGCTGTTTTTTATTTCAAGGTTCTTTTGGAAGTCAAGAAAGAAGCTTAAAACTTGTTTCATAGATTTATTAAGCACTTTTAGAACAAAGAACATTGGAAACGTAGAACTACAAAAAATCTAGTAGCAAAGAACAAAGGGAAAGAAGGGAAAGAAAACTAAATAAAGGTGGTGAACTTATGTGTCAGTTCTCTTTGTACTATAGATCAGAAACATTCCATTCAAATTTGTAGAAGAGTTAACCAATGAGATTGCCTCTATTCAAATAATGCAACACCAGAGAAGCTTCCAGAATCATTCAAATGTAACCACTAAGGGACACACTGAACAATTGCATTAGCATACTGTGACCATTAGGAAACATACTAAGCAGTTACATGTGTATAGGTAATATATATATAAAATACTAGCAGACATAAATTATTAAACTGTAAAGATAATTAGAGTCTAATCCAACAATCCCCCTTTTGATTCTAAATTGCACATTGAAAATCATTACATCTGAAAATTCAGAGCCAGGATAACTTGTATCTACAGTATATTTTAAAATAATAAAAAATGACAAATTATAAAAATATAAAAGGATATATAATATTTAAAGTATTCATAGGATTATGTCATGGTTAAGCAGATTAGTAGGCACACTTAACATGAGTTTGAATTATTCTATTAATGATCAACCTTAGACAAATTTAAAAAGAGATGTAATTTATGATAGGGATATCAGGATAAAAGACTTATAATATTGAGTAATCCTAGCTTCCCAGGCTTACCCAATCAAGAAATCCTATCCATCAGATTGGCGTACTTTAGCTGCTTCTTTATGAATGTGATCAGCCAAATCAGTTATGTCTTCAGATTCATCAGGTCTGTAGATACAACACTCCTTGCCTATAAACTGCACATGTTCCCCCTCCCCCCCCCCCCAACTGTTAAGGGAAGTATGAATGCCATATGATTTTGAAGAACCATCTTACACAAGGTGATTATTTTTATTACTTTTCCCAAGACGACAGCAGTGTCATTGCTTACCCTTTCTAAAGCTGCAGCAACTTTCTTAATCTCTCTTGTACTGGTTGAAACACTATGAGATGGAACTAAAACTGATGCAAAATGATCTCTTGCTGAAACGTTTAGTTCTTGACTCAGGAGGTAAAGGTAATAACATCTCTGTATGTCTAATGACAGGAAAATCATACCCCAGATAACAAGATACTAACCAGTTATGCGGAAGAGAAGTATAACCCCATTTATGTAAATAAAGTACATATTGTTCCATTAATTTAGACAATTTCTTATTACTCGAGAGGAGAATTGTAATATATTCCTGATGGATGTCGTCAGTGAAAACTCAAAGGTCATTACCCCATTTAGGGCAATGTGAATTCTAATTTCATGAACTATACCCTGCAGCAATGCCACCTTCTGAACTAAAACAAAAGGTAGTTTTTTTGGTGAACACGTTGAAAGATTTAATAGCTTTGTCATGATGCGGATAGATATCCCAGGATAAGACAAATAGGGTCAAATATGATATGATTCCCTAAATCATGCTGATTATATTTACATAAATTATCTAGTTTCAGGTGGTATGTGGGGGACATGATCATATTGTGTCTTCTTGGAGGACAATGTATTGTGGGCATAATGTCAATATCGCCATTGCTGGAATAGTTAAGAAAGAGGGTGCATGTTTGTTGAATGCCTAGCATTAGTGAAGATTTTGAAGTGTGCTGTATACATTGATATATTCAATAGCTAAAGGCATTAACGGCATCAGTAAATTAATGTAATACTGTACCCGCAAGTATACATTGAGTCACCTCAACAATCACACTGTGTGTTGGAAAAATTGGCAAAATATATAGCAATTCAAGTTCAATTGTCATTCAGTCGTACATGATTACCCATGAATGCAGCCAAACAAGACGCTCTTACTCTGGGGTCAAGGTGCAAAACACAGTAGCAACAGTCACACAGCACAAATCACACACAGTACATACAAGATAGTAAGCACCTGTAAGAACTCAGTAAAATGCAGTCATGCAAAAAAAAAATCCTGATCCTGAGTCCATGAATGCTGCAGTTGACCACGATACAGCTCGTCTTCACTAAAAAATATTACAATAAGCCTCATAATATTCAGTAGTTGCCAACTCTGCTGCTTACTGGTTTGCTGACAGTCTAGGCACTGGGTCAGTGGTTACTAGCACATTAACTACAGTGCTTACTGTCCTTGTTCGGTATCACTTCAACTTGCTTGCAGTGGCTGGTGTGTGTCCACTTACTTTTACCTTCTACCTTCATTACTAATTAACAGTACTTGATAAGGACTTTATCGTCAAACTCCTAGTGGTTCCTTATGCAGTATCTTAATCAGGACCCACCCATCAGGGATTGATGTGTCCTCCTCCTGTTGGATCACTCCAGGCAGCATAAACCAGTTGAGAAGTAGGCTGTACAGCTCAGGTTAATTTTACACAATAATTGTCTAAACTGTCTGTTATATATGTATGCCAGCCTCTCTGAGATCAAAAGCTGCCTGCAGTGTCATGAGATGCCTTGTTACTACCTTGAATGGGCTTCATTCAACATAATTCCTATCAAACACTCTCAGTGAAATGTCAGATGAAGCCGCACTCAGGTTGGAGGAATAACACCTTATATACCGGCTGGGTAGCCTCCAACCTGATGGCATGAACATTGACTTCTCTAACTTCCGTTAATGCCCCTCCTCCCCTTCTTACCCCATCCCTGATATATTTAGCTTTTTTCCCCCCTCCTTTTTTTCTCCTCTCTGCCCATCACTCTGCCTGTTCTCCATCTCCCTCTGGTGCTCCCCTCCCCCTTCTTTCTCCTTAGGCCTCCCGTCCCATGATCCTTTCCCTTCTCTAGCTCAGTATCCCCTTTGCCAATCGCCTTTCCGGCTCTCAGCTTCACCCCACCCCCTCCGGTCTTCTCCTCTCATTTTGCATTTTCCCCTCCCCCTCCTACTTTCAAATCTCTTACTATCTTTCCTTTCAGTTAGTCCTGACAAAGGATCTTGGCCCGAAACGTCGACAGCGCTTCTCCCTATAGATGCTGCCTGACCTGCTGCGTTCCACCAGTATTTTGTGTGTGTTGCTTGAATTTCCAGCATCTGCAGATTTCCTCGTGTCAGTGAAATATCATTGCCACGAACACAGCAAAAACTTTCATCAAGGACTATATTGAGATGTCACGTCCACTCTGACCAAGGAATACATTTGAGGTTTTGTACTAGTTGACCATTCTTGATTGGGGTTTTCTACAGTTGTGAGAAATCCTCTTTGTCTCTATAGGTTTCCAAGATCATGAATAACTCCAAAAGTGAGTCAGTGTAGTTATTAACTGATCTTTCTTCTGCCATATTACTGGCTTCAATCAAAGTTTTCAGTTCTGCTGGTAGCCATGCTTCCTCTCTCAATCGAGGAGCCATTAATGTACAGAATTAGATCTTTGACAGAGTAACAACCAACAGGATGTTGTCTCCATGTTCTTGAGTTAAGACTGCCATTATGTTTCTCTCGTAGACATACAGAGTAAATAATTTACTTGTATCAGGGATTCTTAATGCTGGTGTGGCATACAGTGTCACCTTTAAAGGTTGAAACTTTAAGTTCTTCATTCAGATCACAGGGTCTCAGCACTTAAAGCCCTTCAGCAGATTAAGTGGCTGAGCTGTTGATGGATTTGCAACTGTAAGTCTGTATACAACATGGTAATCCACTGTCAGCCTCCTTTCTTGGGTTCCATCTTCAGACCTGTGTGTCTTCTCTCCCTTGGTGTTTATTTGAGCAAGCTGTGACATAGCTGCCAATCCTATTGTTTCATTACTGTCATCTTCATTTGAGTCATTAGATGCCACTGTAGAGTCTCTGTCATTTCCATCCTGTAGTTCCTCAGTGTTGCTGTCTTGGAAGACTGACCAATGTAGTGGAAAAGAATAAAAACTAAAGAATAAAGTTGGAGAGCTTGTATGTTCAGCTCTTTTTATATCATAGATAAAAATATCCCATTTAACTTTGTAGATAAGAGTTAACCAATCGGATAGCCACTATTCAAATAGAACACCAGAGAAGGTTCCAGAATCATACAAATGTAACCACTAGGGGACACTGAAAAATTTTATACACTGTGACCACTGTAACATAGTGATGAGTTATAATTATATAAAATACTAACAGGCATAAATAGTTAAACTACAAAGAAAATAGCAGTTAAACAGTCTAATCCATATATGTCAAACTCAAGGCCCGCGGGCCAAATCGGGCCCGCAGTGGAATTATCTTTGGCCCGCGAGATAATATCTAATTACTATTAAAGCTGGCCCCAGTAATCGAAGCGCCTATGGCGTATGATATGGCTAATGCTGAGTTTATTCAGGGCTTTTAGTGTTTATTCGGCAGTCTTGCTTGGCAGTCTTCTTCATAAGAAACGGAATTTGTAAAGTGAAACACTTTGTAGTTATAGCAGAGACTGAGACACGAGAGCAGGCTGAAAAAACGGAGGCAACGAAAGCTGCGTTCGCACGCGTCCGACTGATTCGGCCCGCATGAAGCTGCATTTTGCTCAATCCGGCCTGTGACCTAAAATGAGTTTGACACCCCTGGTCTAATCCAACAGTGGTAATGAATGCTCTAGACTGGTATTGACTGGGAAATGGTGTTGAAGGCTTGCTAATGTCAACTGATCTGTCTGGAGGTATAAGTGGAGGGAGTGAGAAAAGAGCTGGAGTTGAATATTGAGGTTATGGGCTTAGCTGAAGTAGGCGTGCACTCTTTTATAAAATAGGCTAGAAGAGTTTACAGTTCCCTTGTAGTTTTATTTTGCTGTTTTTCTCTAAAGAATATTCAGAAGATGACTGTTGAAGTGTTGCAATGATAATGGAACAACATACAGTTTGTCTCCAAACATGCCAGATATGTAGCATAAATGCTTTTCTCAGTATGCTAGTAAGCTCTCATATTTTGCCATACTTATAGCTTTGGTGTAGAACTGGCATTTTTTTCTAAACTGTTGGATGTTACTTCAATTAATACTGCAATAGATTAAATTTACTTTCCTCAAGATGAATTTCAATACATTGGTATGATACATTTTCTAGTAAAACTAGTAAGATTGAAGGATGCATGGGGGAACAGAACTAGATGAGCTAGAAGGCATTGTGGGAACTGGAGACCTGCTGTGTTTGGCGGGGGTATGGGAACCAGGGTCCAATTTTGTTAGGGGCAGATAGAATCAGCAACTGCTTAGCCAAATCACATTCTACAGGGGTTGAATTGAGAGCATCCGGAGCAGCTGCATCACTGTCTGGTTCGGAAATTGCACCATCTCAGATCGCAAGACCCTGCAGTGGATAGTGAAGTCAGCTGAGAAGATCATCGGGGTCTCTCTTCCTGCCATCACGGACATTTACACTACACGCTGCATCTGCAAAGGAAACAGCATTATGAAGGACCCCATGCATCCCTCATACAATCTCTTCTCCCTCCTGTCGTCTGGGAAAAGGCACCAAAGCATTCGGGCTCTCACGACTAGACTATGTAACAGTTTCTTCCCCCAAGCTATCAGACTCCTCAATACCCGAAGCCTGGTCTGACACTTTGCCCTTCTGTCCTATTTATTATTTATTGTAATGCTTGCACTGTTTTTGTGCACTTTATGCAGTCCAGTGTAAGTCTGTAGTGTAGCTTTCTCTGTGTTGTGTTTTTTTTTATTACATAGTTCGGTCTAGTTTTTTTTTGTACTGTGTCATGTAACACCATGGTCCTGAAAAATGTTCTCTCATTTTTACTATGCACTGTACCAGCAGTTATGGTCGAAATGACAATAAAAATTTACTTGACTTGAAATGCCAAACCATTGAGATTTTCAAACAATTGTGTAGTGTTTTTCTGTACTTGGCATCTGAGCTAAGTAGAATCTCATAAATTTCCTGTTATATTTGGGGTTGAAAAAAAAAGCAATCAGATGCTCTTGAATCCAGAAAAATCAGCCTGAGCCATTGAGACTTACCCCTCCTATAACCCATTTCATATATTCCCTTTATTTTTTTATCTACATTCTTTCTCACTGTCTGCTGTTACGAACCCTGTAACTGGGTATCTTACCAGCAAAGATAGGAGTATCCGTTGAAGTCTGATGATACTATTTTTAACAGTATTTATTAGTAAAAATACACAAAAATAATATCAATGCAAATATACAGATAATATACGTCATCAATACTAAACCTAAAAGTGCGGGTATAATAATAATCAATAAGAAATAAGCTCTATCGTTGTCTAGGGGATAATGAATTGTCCGATGGAAATATAAAGTTCAGTCATACAGGCTGCAGTCGTTGTTGTTCACTGTGTTGCAATTGTTGGAGAGAGAGAGAGTAACTTGCCGACTTTCCTTTTACGATCTTGATCCGTATCCGTCCTTTAGCTAGACCGTTCCGTAGAGGGCTCGTTACCCAGGCAAGGGTGGACACACACACAAGCCCCCACCGATCTCGTAGCGTCTCTCCTGGTGCGTCTGAGGGGTGTTCCCCAGACCCTACTTTTATCCCCACTCACGGGGTCTCAGGTGTCAGTCAGGTTGGGATGATGCAATCCCTCAACCAGACCATTCTAGTTGCCCCCTGAGGGGTTTCAATGAATAGAACAGTACTCAATACACAATTCCTTCTTCAAGAGACAATAGCAGTAATCTCTCTCTTTGTTAATAGGAGACATTCCAACCTTTGTGTATCCTTGCGTTGTGTCTCTCTCATTACTGACATGCTGTGTATCTCTCTCATTTCCTGGGTATCAGACCCGAAATAATAGCAATTTTGCGATTCTCAAAAGGTGGGGGCGACTCTGCACCCTTCTGCCCATCAGAGTTGTTCCTCATTCGTAACACTCCCATCCTTCTAAGAATTTTTACCACAGGGAAAAATTAACTAATACAGAGTCTTACAGAAATTCAGAATCTAACACAATACAAAAGAGTTTTTCACTACAGAGTAATACAGTTATACATTCAAATTAGCATCTAAACAGTTAGCAATTACATTGTCACTTCCTTTAATATCTTAATATCTTGTACCTTAATAAATTCCTGTAGCATCAGACTCCAATTTAATAACCACTTACTTTTTTTTTCCTTTTCTTCAGCAAAACAAAACTAAAGGGTTGTGATCTTAAGTATATAATACAAAATGTGAACCAATACATGTGTGATTATTCTGTAGTACATTACAAAAGTTTATGCTGTTACGAACCCTGTAACTGGGTCACTTACCAGCAAAGATAGAGAGGTCCGCTGAAGTCTGATGGTACTATTTTTAAACGTTTTTATTTATAAAGGGGCACAAAAGTAAGGTTAATACAAACATTCAGATAATATACATCGTCAATACTCAATCTAAAGCGCGGGTATAGTAATAATCAACAATAAGAAGTGGCTCTATCGTTTTGTCTAGGGGTAAAACTATTGTCCGATGGAAATATAAAAGTCTCGCCAGTTCATGAAGGCTTTTAGCCGTTTGGGGACCGCTGGGTTTTCACTGGTTGGAGAGAGGAAGAATTTTGGTGAGAAAATAAACTGCCAGCCTTTTGGACTCAAATCGTTGAAAGGGGAACATGGGTTCCCCTTTGTCAGTTCGAAGTCCTTTTCAGGGTTATCAGCCACTCGTTCCCCAGGCTAGGGGAACCAAATCACACGTGGCTCCCGAACAGCTTCCCGTCATCACGGGAGCGATGAGCTATGGTGTCTCCTTCTGGTGCATCGCTGGGGTACTGCCTCCTGCAGTCCCCTTTTTATCGTGACTGGCAGATTTGTAGATGTCAATCAAGGTAGGATGATACAATCCCCACCCCACATTGCCCGAGTGTGTCCATGTCCCTGATAGCTGGCACGTAGTATAGAGTCGCAATCCTCCCAGTTACTCTCTGGGCAACTCCCTTCCGGAGTAAACTCAACCCTGTGGGCTGAAACAACCTCATCTGCCAACCCAGCAGACTCCTTCAAGGTAATGACATCCTTTTCATCTAGGACTGCCCTTATTTCATTATCGGGAACACATTTAAATTCTTCAACTTCTTCAAACAGTTCTGTCAAGCCAGACAGATCATCCATGTCCAACCCTGGACCTTCTAACAGCCTTATATGTTTCTCATTTTTACTCCGTGCCTCTATAAATTTCCTCCTGGCTAAGGGTAGGTCTACCTCCTCTCCTTTACTCTCTTTCACCTCCCTACTCTCCAGTTTACCACCCTCTAACCCCTCTTGGTACAGGGTCGGTAAAAACATCTCAGCCAAATCCACACAGGACTCATTTAAACTGGTCTCTTTCTCAGCTGCCGTTTTCGACATGCTGCGAGTGGTCGCGCATGCGGGATAGATCTTGGAACCTAGGGGTGGGTCCTCATCACTTACAGGCTTGCTCGTCAGCTTCATTGCTGACCAAACCTCACTACCTGCTAAATCGTTACCAAGAAGGACGTCCATGCCTTCTCTCGGGAATTCTGATCGCACCCCTATTTCAACTGGTCCAGATACTAAATCACAATTTATAATGATCCTATGCAAAGGCACAGCTTCTGTCCCTTTTCCTATGCCTCTCAAAGCTACCTCTCCAGTCTCAGGACCAAAATCTAGTACCTTACTGAGAATCAATGACTGCTCAGCTCCAGTATCTCTCCAGATCCGCACTGGAACTGGTGTTTCTCCCTCTTTCACAGACATGGTCCCTTCTGAAATAAGTTTCTCACGCCCCTCTCGTATTTTATCTACCTGGGGCTTTCTCGTCGATTTATTGATCGACACAATACACCCTGTAGGGACTGCTGCATTCCCTTTTCCTGTCTCCTTCCTCGGAGCAAAGCACTTAGATGCAATATGACCAACCTTTCCACAATTAAAACAGGTCAAGCCAGGAACCCTCCTGCCAGCTTGTCTTTCTTCCTCCTTATTTTTACCACTAGCTCCCAGCTGAATTTCTGCCTCAGCCGGCGTGCTTTCTCTACTGTTCCTACGGTCTTTCTGGTAACTCTTATTTGAGGAAAACTTTGTCTTGTGGGTTAGGGCATATTCATCTGCGAACCTGGCAAATTCTGATATGGACTTATTCGGCTTCTCATTCAAATACATCCGGATATCATCCGAAACACAACCTTTAAATTCCTCAATCAGAATTAACTCCCTGAAACGCCGAAAATCCTCTTCCACCCTTTCTGCTGCACACCAGCGATCCAAGAGCACACCCTTCTCATAGGCAAACTCTGCATACGTCTGATTCCACACTTTCTTTAAATCTCTGAACTTTTGTCTATAGGCCTCAGGTACCAATTCGTAGGCCCGAAGAATGGCCTGTTTTACTTCCTCGTAATTCTCATACTCCTGCTCCTCCACAGACAACGCCGCATATGCCCGTTGTGCCTTCCCTTTTAACACACTTTGTAACAACGCCACCCACTGATCTCTGGGCCACTTCTGATTCACTGCCACCTTTTCAAAATGCAAGAAATAACTATCAACATCTGTCTCCTCGAACGAAGGTACTAACCTAAACTCCCTACTAACATTAAACCTCTCCTCTCTGTCTGCCCCTTGAGCTCTTCGCTCTTGCCTTAACTTCTCCATGTTCAGCTCATGCTGCCTCTGTTTCTCCTTCTCCCTCTGGTTTTCAGCTCTTTCCTTCTCCTTTTCATCTCTGTCCTTCTCCTTTTCAGCTGCTTCCAGCTGTTTTAACCTAATTTCATGCTTCCTCTGCTTTTCAGCTCTGTCCTTCTCCTTTTCAGCTGCTTCCAGCTGTTTTAACCTAATTTCATGCTCCCTCTTCGCCTCTAACTCCTTTAGCTGGAGCTCATACTCCCTTTTCTTCTGTTCCAACCTTAATTTTTCCAACTCTAACTGAGCCGACCCAATAGCTGGTACCTTTTCAGGGATATTGTCCAATACCTCAGCCGAAAACACATTTGTCTCAATATAATACTGAGTTATGGCCCTCCGCATCTCCCACTTTTTCATTGATGACCTCACCTCTGTGAGATGTAGTCCTTTTGCAATATTTACCAAGTCCGTCTTTGTGGCCTCCTCTAGCGCCTTCAAAGTCGGGTTTTGTGTAAATTTGTCTACTTCCATCTTTGCTGGTTTCCCGTCTGGTTACCCGCGCAACCAGATCCAAGTCTGGACTTAAAAGCCCGATTTACTGACCCTCCAATTTGGTTTCAAATCCCGGATGAGCCCCCAAGTTGTTACGAACCCCGTAACTGGGTATCTTACCAGCAAAGATAGGAGTATCCGTTGAAGTCTGATGATACTATTTTTAACAGTATTTATTAGTAAAAATACACAAAATAATATCAATGCAAATATACAGATAATATACGTCATCAATATTAAACCTAAAAGTGCGGGTATAATAATAATCAATAAGAAATAAGCTCTATCGTTGTCTAGGGGATAATGAATTATTCCGATGGAAATACAAAGTTCAGTTCAGTTCATACAGGCTGCAGTCGTTGTTGTTCACTGTGTTGCAATTGTTGGAGAGAGAGAGAGAGAGTAACTTGCCGACTTTCCTTTTACGATCTTGATCCGTATCCGTCCTTTAGCTAGACCGTTCCGTGGAGGACTCATCATCCAGGCAAGGGTGGACACACACACAAGCCCCCACCGGTCTCGTAGCGTCTCTCCTGGTGCGTCTGATGGGTGTTCCCCAGACCCTACTTTTATCCCCACTCACGGGGTCTCAGGTGTCAATCAGGTTGGGATGATGCAATCCCTCAACCAGACCACTCTGGTTGCCCCCTGAGGGGTTTCAATGAATAGAACAGTACTCAATACACAATTCCTTCTTCAAGAGACAATAGCAGTAATCTCTCTCTTTGTCAATAGGAGACATTCCAACCTTTGTGTATCCCTGCGTTGTCTCTCTCTCATTACTGACATGCTGTGTATCTCTTATTTCCTGGGTATCAGACCCGAAATAATAGCAATTTTGCGATTCTCAAAAAGGGGGGGCAACTCTGCACCCTTCTGCCCATCAGAGTTGCTCCTCATTCGTAACACTGCAATCCAGTCAAACTATATAATCTCACAGGATTTTGCTTTTATCTGTATCTTGGGAATCTGAATTAACATGTTTCACCTGTTGGATGCAAGGAGAGAGAAAGGGAGAAAATTTACCCTTGTACTTTAATTTTGTTTGAATAATTTATGCTGCTAATTAAATTCTCAACCAAACCATCAAAATGTTGATGGAATTCAGTGGGTCAGCCAGCATGTATGAAGGAAATTATCAGTCTCTCAAATTATTTAAATTCTCTTTGTGGTAAATGCAACCTTATCTTTTGAGTGTCCAAGGATAGCTTTAACTATTATAAACTTTAATTTTCATCACATTGTAAAGATCATAATAGGAATCCCAGATTTTTAATAGACCAATAAAATTGAGAAAATATTGAAATCTGTGAAAATTAGAATTCTTAAAAATTACTTTGCTTTTAATACAGCAGCATATAGAGTACAATTTGTCACATCCATTTGATGATGATAATCACATCCCTCCCAGAGATTCATTTACGTATTTGCTGATTAGAAATATTGCTAACAGCAGAGGAACAGGGATTTATGTCTAACAGTATCTTTTGTTACAGCACTTTGTATTTGTCTAAATCTCCAAATAAAATTGCAGAAATATTTCAGTTTTACACATTCAAATCAATTCATCTATTTACATACTTGGGGAGTGGCTAAAGAAGGGCAGACATCTGTAAATGATATATTGTCCTTCAGTGAAAATATTCAAATAGTTCTGTTTATTATCAGAGAATATATTCTATACAAACTGAAATACTTGTCTTCGCAGACATCCAGGTAAACCAGAACCCTAAAAGAATGAATGACAGAAAAACATTAGAATCCCAAAGAGCCCTCTCTCCCCTCCGTGTGCTAGCAGCTGCAAGCATCAACCTCCCCCTCCCCCTGCCCATTTCAGCAAAAAGCCTTGGTGCCCACCACCCAGCAAGCAACAGCAAAGCACCCAGAGTGAGATCATGATCTGCAGTCAACAGAAACTATTGTTTACCTGAAAGTTCAACGTGCTATTGGCTCTCTCTCTCTCTCTCTCCCCCCCCCCCCCCGAGAAACCATTTTCACGGCGAAAGGGGAGACTGACAGTCGCTGTTACAGTAATACAGTTTGCCACGTTGCTTTTTATTCTGAGATTCCTGACCCGAGAATCGGCAGCAAACTCTCGAGAGAAAGGGAGAGAGTGTGTGATGGCTTGACCACAGAGACCTTGGTCCACTCATCTGTCACAGTGAAATCCTGATGTTTCATCTCCAGCGACACCTCAGCTGGCAACACAGGGCTGGAACCAATCGTCTGCAAGGGCATATTCCAGAGATGTCATCTTCCAAGCTGCGCCTTGAGAATGTTGGTAAACGGTCAACCAATGAGCTCCAGGAATAGGAACTCATCTGCCGGAAAAAAGTTTGAATGCCACTTGCAGATCAGGTCCTTGATAGAACCCCACCCACCCTGAAAAGGATAAAAAGGGACATTAAAGAGAGGAATTTAAGCTGTTTTTGCAGATAAGCTTAAAGAGGCACCCACTTGGCGCCATCTTACCTCAGCCCAATGGTCATCAATATACAGAATTTAGAACAATTGATCTCTGTAGAAGAGAATCATATGTAAGTTTTGTAGGCAACAATTGACTATGTACATAAATGTTTTCATAATTTCAGAAGCTGTTTCACATTTCTTTGCTCTCATAAAGATTTTCAAAGGTCATAAATAGTCAGGTTTTTCACCCGTTTCAATGATCAATCTTAGTATTGATCCATTTAAGACTAAGTAGTAAAGTCCAAAGTCTCACAGTTATTTGCAATTTAAAATGTGGCTTTGTGAAATTGACAAAAAAGGAAAAATTCAATGTTAGGGCATTAGAAACTGAGCAGAAATATTGCTTGGCTGTTCTTTTTAATCCGTAGCAATAAATGATTAATACATTTAGCAAAATTATAGTTAACTTATTTATGCACAGAATATTGAAAGCCACTTTTAAAAGTCCTTTCTATAGAAGACTTTTGTTTTTAAATATAGTATATTCTCAAAGTATATTTATTCTCAAAGCATCATCTAATAGTTTATTGTATAGCAATCAAATAGATTTATTCAGGAAACAGGACTGTTTAAACAATGGAGGAAAGAGAAGCTACTTCGATTTATCTTAGTAAAACCAAGGCAGTTTTTCTAGCAAAGTGCAGGCAAGTGGAGAATATTAAGGAATAGATTATGCTAACAATATCCATCTTTGCCACTTACTGTCCTGTGGTCATTAAGCAGAAAAGAGGGAATTACACAATTGACTGCTGCCATTACTTGTAATACTGTCATTTTGTGCTACCTAAGTGTAAAAGAGGTTTACAAAAAGACCAACACTACAAGGCTGAGCCATATTAAACAGTTGAGAACATTATATATGAGTAAAGTTGCCCTGTATGTCCTGTGCAACAAAAACAGGACTGAATCAGTTTGGCATAAACATAAGAAATATTGCAGATGCTGGAAATCCAGAATAGCGCATACAAAATGCTGGAGGAACTCAGCAGGTCAATCAACATCTATAGAGGAGAATAAACAGTCAATGCTGGGCTGAACCCTTCATCAGGACTGGAAAGGAAAGGGAGGGATGTCAAATTTCAAATTCAGTTTGATTAATTTACTCTCAATCTACTCTTAATCATCAGCAAATAATATAGGTGTCATTGACATTGCTATCAAGTAGCACCTAACTGATGAACTAATCACCAATGCCCTCCTTGGGTTTTGCCAGGTTCTCCTAGCAGCTCCATATTAAACACTGCTCCAGGTGTGAAATCAAAGAACTGAAATTCAGTGAGTGCTATTCTTAACATGAAAGCAGTATTAGAATGAATGTGAAGACAAAGAGCTTTGGGAAAAATTGTCCTTTTTCAGTCGTGGCTGAAATTGTACCTCTGGTGGTTAATGGATATCAACCCTTGTCATTCCACAATACCACTGCATGAGTTCTTTAAGGCAGTTTTCGGGCGTAGCTGTCTTCAGCTGCTTTATTAATGACCTTCCTTCTATGACAAGATCAGAAGTAGGGCTATTCACTCTTGAATGAGCAATATTCTTTCCATCTGTAATGTAGCAAGCATGGACTGTTTCATTTGTTAACAGGAAAGTCTACACAAAATTGAGGCATGGGTTGGTAATTAGCATGTAGGGTTTGTGCATTAGGGTGCTAGGCAATGGCATACACACCAAGTGAGAATCCAGCTACCTACCGTCGATTTTTATTGGCATCTCCTATATTTGGTCATTATTGATCAGAGACTCAAGTGAATCAGCTACATAAATGTTGTGGCTATGAGACCAACTTAGAGAATGAGCATCAGGGAAGAGAGTTCCTGAAAAAAAAATCTCCATCAACTCTTTTGAATCCCTGGCACATGACTTTTCAAAGTGATAAAGTAACATTTGAGATGATATTAAGAGTCTTGTTCCTTGATTTCACAGCTACGTAAATGGCAAAACAAGCATACCTAATCATAATCTGTTCTGTTAGGCAACTGCAGCCATGTATGTGGAATAGTCTGCAGTTTTCACATTAGCCTTGTGGATTTACCCCAGAACTGATAACCAGTGGAAGCTAGCCATCCCTGATTTTGATGAACTAGCTTAGAATAATGTATTGTGGCAAGTAATTAATTTGATACTTCCTTCCTCCCTTTCCCCCCATCTTTAATCAACTGTAAGGTAAATTAGGAGAGTGGTAGAAAATTCTTCACTTACTTCAATAATTGTAGCTTCAGAACAACAGGAATATATTCATCAAAAGGGCTACAGTGATTCACCATCATCTTTTAGAGGGATGACATGGATAATGAGCACTGGATTTGCTAATTATATCCATGAAATGAAAAATAAATTAAGAAAAAATACATCATTTGGAATAGTCTTGCATAATAAGTTAAAATGTGTCTGAAAAGATGTTGGAAGCAAATTCAGTAATACCATACAAAAGCAAGTTGAGTACTTGGAAAGGAAATAATTTATAGACAACAGAGAATGAGCAAGTGCATGGAACTAACTCATAACTGGCATAAAATGTTCTCTATTATGAAGTATGCAATAGAAGTTACTGAAGTGGACAACATTTTTGTGATTTATTTGGCATTCACATTTCCAGGGAAAATAAACATTTTGATAGCCATCAGAAGGCTGAGCTCCAGCCTAAAGAACTTTTGGCTCAAGAAAGACGACGAATCTGATGATATTTACAGAGGGGTCACTCTAATGTCTGTCAGAGATGAAGTTATCACAGTGATTTTTCCCTCTCAACCCCATTCTTCTGCCTTCTCCCCATTACTTTTGATGTCCTGACTAATCAAATACTTATCAACCTTTACTTTATAAACATCCAATGCATTGCCTTCCACAGCTTTTCATAGTGCTCTATCTAAAGAATTCACCCTCATCTCTATTCTAAGGGGACATCTTTTTATTCAAATACTCCTCAATCATTATCCCTTTCATTCCTGGGACTGTTCTTGTAAACCTCTGGACTCTGGGTGGGCTTGAGAGGGAAATTAAATCAGCCATAATTGAATGGAGGAACCGACTCAATGGGCCAAATGACTTAATTCTTCTCTATGTCTTCTGCTTTTATTCTCTAAAATAGAAAACATTTGGGAAGGCATTTATTGTTGGGAACATGTGGAAGTCTAGTGAAGATGGTGGCTGGAGTGTACCACCCTTTGTGCTATGCATTCACTCAAGCAATGAGGAATCACCTTACTGCTCTGTTGCAGGGTATGCAGATCTTCCAAAAGCCTCATCACCTTAGAGCTCTCAGAACTAAGAATGGAAGCAACTTAGAAGAAATAGAATTTTTTGAAAGTGATTGAGGGTTGGGCAATGTATATTGTGTATATGGCTTTAGTAAGGCATTTGACAAGGTCCCTCACAAGATCCTGGACGTAGATTAGAAGGTATTGAAGGACCTTACCAGAATGAAAGTGCCTCCTGTGGACGTTGCTTCTTCTGTTTAACATACCGTAATTCAACATCCATTCTGTAGCAACATTTCTCTATAGTTGAAAAATGCTATAGATGCAGTTAAATGCCAGCAGCCGAATATAATACTACTATACAATTTTTGGTTTCAGTCAGCTGTGCAATTGAACATTTTGATCTTTATGGGACTTCCTCAAATGACATTAGGTTGTTGGGAGAGAGAGAGAGAGAGAGAGAGAGTGCTCCAGTGGGAGACTTCTGGGAATAGCATGGCAGATGAAGGGAGGTGCAAGGTGGGAGCTATAAAGAGGGAGGTGCCCAAGAGGGGAGTGAGAAAGCTTCAGAGGCTCTGACGGATCAATCTGCAGAATGTCATGGAAAAGGGCAAAAGCCAGTTCTACCCTGCAAAGGGGTTGAGATGTAAACAAAGAGAGAAAGCTAGAAGCAGTTGAACTGAAAAAAAAAGAAGAAAAATTAAAGGAGATGTTGATAAACTGATACTTGGGTGACACTCTGACACTGTATCAGAGATTAGTACTGTAAAGGATGAACAGATTAGCTAATAGGGGCAAATATAACAGGGAAATGCACTAGGCACTTGCAAGCTGCAATAAAGCATCAGATGATAGAGTCTAGTTCAAGGACTGCCAGAGAAGAATAGTAGTTATCTATACTGTCCACAGGATGTGGCTGATGCCATTATCGGTGTTTTTTTATGACAACGCTGATACAGATGTATGTTGTGGGTTGTGAACTGTCTACCTCTGTCTCTCACTGTGTCTGGATTCAGTAAGATAATCTTGGTCATAGCAAAATCAAGCTACTGCTCACAAACAAGAGAAAGTCTGCAAATGCTGGAAATCTGAACAACACATATAAAATGCTGGAGGAACTCAGCAGGCCAGGCAGC
Source organism: Hemitrygon akajei (assembly GCF_048418815.1). Lineage (NCBI taxonomy): Eukaryota > Metazoa > Chordata > Chondrichthyes > Myliobatiformes > Dasyatidae > Hemitrygon > Hemitrygon akajei. The sequence continues at coordinate 40,582,408 of NC_133131.1, forward strand.
ATCTATTGAAAAAGGTACAGTCGATGTTTCGGCCCATTTTCCATTTCTGTATTGTGCTTATAAATCCTTTCAACAGGGAATCTACAGGCTGCCACATCAAGTTATCTACTAACAAGTAAGTGATCTTTGAATAAGAAAAACTGCTTAATTCTTTTCAAAGCCTTTTCTGAGCCTCTAACATTCATAGTCAGTACCGTTAGATGTATCAGACTAATTCTGGCATGCAATTGCAGTTTTAATGGACTTTTGATTTTTAGACCAGTGTGAATGATCACAATGAACTTCTAAGCTTACAAGAACAAAACACAACCGAAATTTACTGGATTCTGAGTATGTTTCACTAAAAACCTCTTGCCTTTATCAGTAATATTTCACACTTTGTGGAGCGTGAAACTTTAATAATGTTATTTTTGAACCAAACAAAATAGGAATAACCAATTTTAATTGAAACTTTTAAATTAAATTTTGAAAACAAGTTATATTGTGCAAATATATTCAAGTTCAGCACTGAAAGCCACAAACAAATTTAAACTAGAGCAATATGTTATGAACATGTACATTAATAACAGTAGAAAGCAACTTGACCAGTGGAGGTTACTTCACCATTTAAGTCTTTCAACTCTCTGATTTGTCATGAAAAGCAATCCAGATATTAGCCTAGAATGACTTACTTGAATGACCTCCACTGCAATAACATTTTCTTAAATAAAGCAACTTATGCTAAATGCAGTTGTCTTGGTGTGTTGTCATCAGTGCTTTATTTCAAATTAACTCATAGTCTTAAAAAAAGACTCTTTCGTGTTTATCAAATAATTTTCCAAATTTCTAGATGTAATAAATTATATAAAAGCAATGAATGTGTTAGAATTAGTGCTGGCCTATTTTGTAGAATTCATGAACTAACAAAGGTAGCAACAGTGTGAGAGAGAGAGCAAAAAAACTGGGTAATATTGGGAGAGTTTGATTTTTGTTGATAATTTTCATTAATTCTTGAGTATGTGATTTAAACCAACATTTGATACACTAGGTGGCAGTTTATTCCATAAATTCATAATTCTGAATCAGTGGTGTACCATCTTGAAATATTTACTTCGATTGTTTAAACGGTGCTGACAGTTTTATTTGGAAATCCAAGAAGTTGCCATTGTAACTGCAGGAAGGTTGAGTTCCCACGTAAGCGAACAAGGAAGTCTCATGCTTGTTCACAGTTGATGGTTGGTGATTTTTGTTAGTATGTTCAGAGGCCCATTGTAAATATCTTGCAGTTTCCTAATAAACAAGTTAGGGAATTTGTCTGCTGAACCTTATTCTGCTTGAACCTGATGTAGGTTTTCTGACACCAGCCATCTCAGTGGAGAAGCACTAATATGGGGAAATGAGATAAATTTCAGATAGTTTCACATTTTTGTTAATTTACATAAATATTTTGAATCGGGAGTGTATTCTAAAGTTTTAACTGTTTAAATTCTTTAAGTATTTTACATTATGTAAATAAAATATTAATGATGTGCTTGGATGTTTTTGAATGTTTGTGTACATTAGAGGTATCCACAGGTAGTTAAATTATATGACGTTTGGTATAGCCTGGGGAAAGAGCTTAACAGTTATCAAAGCAATACTGTAGGAAATAGCTGTTTAGGCTCTGCTATATAATAAGCAGCAGTCAGGTGCCAGTGGAGGCGGCTTCATGGACTAAGATGTTGTTTAAAGATCTGGCAGCTGTAGGTGCTTGCTGCACCCAGCCTATTCTGGACCAATGCTTATTTGGCAAAAGTAATTTCTTAATCCTTTACTAAATATTTGTTTACCAACTCAAAATGCAGTCTTTCACAAATAGCTTTAATCACTTGCACACAATGCATCATGGCCAAAATAGTTTGTTGAATTAGAATCAGCTTAAATATTGCTTTGTGAGCATTTGTATTTTTCAGCTCTCAGCTTTTTTCTCTTGTATATCTCTAAATCTGTTCTCAATTTACCTCCTCCAGGTTCACATCTATGCCATTTGACTACTTTGTTTTGCTCAAGCAATTTGTTCCATATGTTCGTAAATCTGTTCACAAAGTAAACTTCTAGGAAAAATTTGAATCTCAAGTCAGTTTAGAAAATCTGTTTTAACATTAAAGTATTATTTATATTAGCTAGAAGTACTGTAGGTTATCTTTTTAAATTAGATCATTAAATGAAAGATGGAAAAAATATAATTATTATTCATGTTGCAACAGTACTATGCAATTTATTAGCAAAATTAATGATTAGAAATGTATAAAAGCAATAGTAGTTAAATTTTAAGATCATATGGATAACCATATGAAAATAAATTATTAGATGTATAGCTAATATTTATCTTTGATTTTAATTTACCTTTTCCATGAATCAGATTCTCCATTGATCAGATAAGTGATGAAATCCAGAAGGTGAGTTCACCTCAGTATAAGTAGAGTGAAGCTACTGCCTCCATGCTACTTTGATAGGCCTTTGACAGTTTTTGTCACTTTCAGTGCTATGTTCTTATTTAAACAGTTCTTCATTAACATTCTGAGACACTTAAAATTATTAAGTTTGTAAAAATCAGAAAATGATTGATTAAAGCACATTATCACCCTTAGAAATGTTAAAACATTCTACATTACAGCATAATAATTCAAAAAAGTTCAGCAGATCCTCATTAAAGTGAATAGCACCTTTAATTCTATCCCACCACTGCTGTTAAACTGGATGGGTAATTTTATTTTGGAAAACCATGCTGTAAATTGTAGAAAAACCAAGTCAAGCCGTTTTTTATTGTCACTTCGACCATAAACTGCTGGGACTGTACACAGTAAAAACGAAAAACGTTCCTCTGGGACCATGGTGCTCCATGAAACAACACAAAACTACACTAGACTATGTGAGACAACTCAAGGCTACACTAGAGTATGTAAAAACAACACAAAAAACTACACTAGACTACAGACCTACACGGGACTACATAAAGTGCACAATACAAGGCAGTACAATAATTAATAAATAAATAATAAACAAGACAATTGGCACGGTAGAGGACAAATTTCAATATAATTATAAATAATGTAGATGTCAGTCTAGACTCTGGGTATTGCAGAGTCTGATGGCTTGGGGGAAGAAATTGTTGCACAGTCTGGTCGTGAGAGCCCAAATGCTTTGATACCTTTAGCCAGGATGGTAGGAGGGAGAAGAGTTTGTATGAGGGGTGTGTGGGGTCCTTCACAATGCTGTTAGCTTTACGGGTGCAGCCTGTGGTGTAAGTGTCTGTAATGGTGGGAAGAGAGACCCCAATGATCTTCTCAGCTGACCTCACTATCCACTGCAGAGTCCTGTGATCCGAGATGGTGCAATTCCTGAACCAGGCAGTGATGCAGCTGCTCAGGATGTTCTCCCAAGTGCATTGGTAGAATTCTGTGTGGCTTGATATGGCTTAGAGTGACACCTGTAACTTAATGAGTCCACTTAAATTGAGTACTTACATCCATCCAAATGAATGAAGTTAGTCAGCAGAATGGGGATCATTTTTTTGAAATTTTTGCACATATTTTTCTTAACTTTACATTTGCTGAATGTATAAGCATAATAGTTCTAAATAGATTTACTATTGTTTGTTAACCTTGATAGGTCAGGTCAATAAAGCATTTTTAAATACAGTGGTTTCAGGTTAACTGGGACACATCAGGACTAGTACATTTTGGCCCAATTGAGTGACTGCCCCAATTAGTCGAAGTTTCATGGAAATATTTAATACAGTATAAAAAAGACAAACTGATTATTGAATTATGTATTTAATTAAAACACAGACAAATTAATACACTACCAGTAGTACTACAGTACAATAAAATTGTGTATAGTTACAATAAGGTTATTGATGGAGGAATTCATCCAGTGTACACAATGAACAAAATCAGTACAGACACCTAGTGTAGATAATGAACTGCCTTCATACGATGCTATCGATAGTTGCATCCTCCAAATCTTTAATTTCATTGTAACGTTCAAGATGATTATCGATACCTTCAAATTCTTCATAGTTCCCTACTTGTTGAAGTAGCGAAATCATTTCATTTTCACTCACAGGCATCTCCAAACTTGGATGCCTGAAACTGCAATGAGCTAAACAGTCTGAATTGTCTTTACTGCTTATTTCTCACCAACTATCAGTGACAATATTTACTGTTTTCCTGAACACAAACTCACACAACTGACACTACTTAAAAAAAACTTCGCTGTAAGCTTGGTGTAGCATCTAAAGGCCACAGAAGTGTGTGTGATTGATAGTAGTTACAACCTGTTCGGCAAGTCTGCTGCCCTAAATTAAGCAACATGATGCATGAAATAAATGACGAGAATCCGCAAAATTTACTCGATTAGTTTTTGTTTAACCGTTGTCCCAAATAAATGGCGGTCCTGATTAACCGATGGCCTATTTGTATAGCTTCCAGTGAATTTCTTATCATATAGCTGTCAGCTATTCAATCATATGGGTAATATTACAAATAAGTTGGTCTAGTTTTTGCATTGTAGGAGATGGTTACAGAACAGTGTTGCGTAAATATGACTTGGTTGCTTTTTTGCCTGCTATCATTGCTAAGGAATGGTGCTCATTCTAGAAATGTTAATAAATTTAATGATTTTTCAAATTTATGAAGAGTTTTTAGAGAATGAAGAAGGAATATTTTCACTAGTTTGCAACAATGATTCAATAATTTTAAATTGTTATTTGGTAGGCCAAGGGAGAATATATCAAGAGAAATATTGATCAAATGACTGTTGCTACATGCAGAGCCTCAGCATTAATTATCACAGGAACCGTTGGATCTTTGAACAACAACTGGTTAAATATCCAAAGAAAATAGGGAAAAATGCCTTCCCTCCATATTCTAAGGAAATGTGGGAGAGATATGGAAAGTGTCTTGTGTCAGCTATATATGCATGATGTTGTTCCACCATTTCATCCCCCTCCCCCCCCCCCCCCCCCCCCCACTTGAGTTGATTGAGCTTGAACAGAACCTTAATGCTTGCTTGTTCACTTGGGAAAGAATGCTAGTAAATTAGTTTAAGGCACTGAATGGCCTAAAAAAATTTGCTTGTATCAGGAATAGATCTGGTGATTGTGGAGCAGATGGGCCTTGGGGTTTGGCTTGAGACCTGGACATCCAAATTAAAAGTTAAGGAACCTTAGCAAAATTGTGTGCTGGAGTTTGCAGGAAGGCACTTCCCTTCATTTGATTTGTACCTGCTGGTTATTTACAGGTTTATACATCCTCCACAACTTGCTATATCAAATCGTTGTTCAAACAATCTATATCATTTGTCTAGAAATGAATGAAAGACTCTCCAACACAAAATTCCATTGAGTGCTAATCATCACACTATCTTAGCTCCAACTTATACCCGGCTGTTAATTTCTAAAATGCTTCAACCACGTGGCTAAATTTTGATAGCATAACATAGATATAGTTGCAAATTTAGGATATTTTAATTACCCTAATCCAGAGTGCAAAAAAAGTTATTAAGAACTATGAAAACGAGGAATTTCTGATGTGTGCAGAGGAAGACTATCTCTACAAGTCAGCAAAGAAGCAGTATTACTTCTGTTTATAAGAAACTAAGCAACTGGAGTTTATTGAAATAGAAGATCTTTCAGGTAACGCTGACAACATTTGGTTTAATTATGTAGAAATCTTTGTGTAAAGATGAAGATCGTAACTGAATTACCAAATTAATAGTTTGTATTTGTTTCCACAACAAACTGAATATAACGGTATAAGATGTGAATGCTACTATTGACTTATCTGCAGTTGATTTTAAAAAAAGAGCAAAAACAAATTGACATTTCTATGTCCCCTGATTCAGGTGAAATACATTCAAGGTTTCTGAGATATTGACTTCAATAGACCAAATGATTTTCTTTCATACTGCTATAACAATAAATAAGAATTGGATACAATCAATGTAGATTAGTAAAATGAAGGTCAAGTCTGACTAAAATTAATTAAATATTTTGATGAGGTTGCAGAGAAGATTGATCAAGGTAATAATGGTACATGTTGCACATGTGGATCTATATGAAGCATTTGACAAAGTGCCAAAGAGGTGTTTAATTAAGATGGAGGAGTTTGGAATGAAGTCACAGATGTCTGATTGGTTATGAAAATAGCTCAGTGATTGGAGGAAAAGTCTGTCTCAATTCTTTCTTGACTGGAAAGTAGTTGCAAGCGGTCTGTTATTCCTTGTAAGATTTTTAAGTAACCTGGCAGATATAAGGAGATACCAGACTACAGATACTGGGATCTGGAGCAGTAATCTGATGGATGAACTCTGCCCAGCTGCATTTGTGGAGGAAAAAATTCTCAAGGAATTATTGAGCAATTCAACAGTATTATTCAGTTTGCTGACAAATTGAATTATCAAACAAAACAGTAGATATAAAAAACGAAGATTTTGGATAACAGGCAGTTTGATGGTTTTCAAAAAAGCATGGCAACTGAAGTTCAGAGCAGAGATGAGTAAAATATTCACCCTGAAAAGATTAACATTGATTGGCTGCCAGATTCAGTTTGGTTCTTAATTCTTTGGTTGCTCATGGTGTTAATTTGGCTTCAGTTAATGTACACCTTTTAGAATGATTTATACTGCCATATTCAGAAGAGCATGAGCACATATCATCAATTATGCAGCTGAAAAACTTTGCAAAGAGGATAAATTAGAAGAAAATTCCTTGAAGTTTAACAACAGCACCACCATCAAAATGAAACTGAGTCCAGCTTTTCATAGACTGTACTTGCATAGAGTCTATACTTCATGTCCATGATTAAGAATACATGATGTGAAAGGAGAAGGAGAAAAGTCCACACAGTCCAGGTGCCTGCGAGAAGAGGGTGAAAGGACGTGGCAACACGCTCATCTAGACACTTTCTACAAAGGTTCTTCAGAGAATCAGAATCAGGCTTAATATCACTGACATGTGTCATGAAACTTGTTTTGTGGCAGCAGTGCAGTACATAAAAATGCTATAAAATGTATATATAAAAATAAATAGTGCGAAAAGTGAGCTAAAATAATGAGATAGGTTGATACTTTTTCCATTCAGAAATATGATTACGGAAAGAAAGAAACTTCCTAAAACGCCTGTATCTTCTCTCTGATGGTAGTAATAAGATAGAGAGCATGTCCTGGGTGATGTGAGTAATTAATGATGGATGTTGTCTTTTTGAGACGTCGTCTGTTAAAAATGACCTCAATGCTAGGGAGGCTACTGCCCATTATGAAGCAGGCTGAGTTTGCAACCCTCTCCAGCTTTCTCCAATCCTGTGCAGTGGCCTCTCTATACCAGATGGTGATGCAAACGGTTAGAATGCCATCCACAGGACATCTTGTTACGTGTTGCATGGAGCAAGAACTACAACAGAGTATTATGATTAAACATTTTTACTGAATCATGTTGGTAACAGTACATGCTGTGCATCTTACAGTGTAGGAGTTATAAACCAGACCCACTGAGATGAAAGATATGATCTAATATGGTACATCCCTCTGCCCTATAGATGGGAACTGCAGAGTCAGGGAATAACTGAGAAAAATAATGAAATATCTATCCTGCTTGGTAATGGTCAACTGGCCAGCACATCTTTGTGGACTGTTGCAGGGGGTTGTTAGTCTCTCTGTGACTTCCCAGTTAGCTGATGTTAAGGATAGTACACTGTGAATCTCTTCTTGATGAAGTTTCCATTGGTTCATCTGCAGGGATGCTGACTTCATCAACAGAAGATGCTTCCTGTAGCTTCCCTGAGACCCCCATCAGTTCACTGGTGAATATGATCTAAATGTCTCCTGACAAATACATCTGTCTGTCAGCTTAAGCTCTGCTACTTGGCTGTGATAATGCTGGTAACAGCTGGTAAGCAGTTTTCTTCCTGTGAGATGTGTGTGTAGACTTGATCTCTGGCACCAAGCATTTGTGACCCGGTGTACATACTGTATTTTTGTTTCATGGCCTCTTGCTTGCCACAACTTCACTCTTGGATGGCTGGCTGTATTACACCTGTTTTTTGTAGGTGGTCAAGTTTTTCTGTCTTTGGGCCACTGCATAAGGTGTAGCTTGGGCCTTGTTAAACTTCATCTGGCAGTTCTCCTTACACTTGAACATAGCTGCCGGACCACTGTATTGACCTGAAGCGTCAGTTTGGAAAACCTGCTGATGCTTTTGTAGTAGAGAATTCAATGTGGTGTCCCTCCAGAATGTTTGTTGTAGTACAACACTGATGGCATCTTTTTAATCTAATTTCTGCCCAGCAAATTAGGTTATTCATCTCCTGACCATATGCCTGTGTAAGTGAAACAGGACTCCCTGGTGAACCACTTCTGTTGTAAAGACACCTCACATGTCCGTGCTATCTCCTGCATAGCTGCTGATCACCAATTTTAGTGGTTGTAATTTTTAGAATCTGGCGTAAGCATAATTTGCTAATCAAGGTGATGGCTGCTTTGGTATCCAGCTCAAATTACACTGGCAAGTTATCTACCGTACGTGTAACCAAGTAAGGAGATTGGTTTCGGTGAACCATGTCATGGGTTTAGAAAATAGTGGCCACTTCTTTGCTCCAGTTGTCTCCTTGCATGTTGATGGTTGAATTCTGTCATTTTCTCATGACGTATTCCTCAGGAGCACAACTTCTCGAGTTTTCCTAGCTTAGAACTGGCAGAATATTTTTTTAATACTTGCAATCATACCATTGGGCTTGATATTCCCCACAGCGGTGACATCTTTGTGGAGGTTTACATGATATCTGTAGAGATTCTAGGCTGAGGGTCTGTATCTGCTGGCAAACACTGACATATTTGAGATGAGGCTAAATCTGCATAAGGCTTCTCTTGACTGCCTCTTAGTGGTGAACTGTGGAGCATACTTTGTCCCAGGATCTACACATTTGCTGTGGGGAATATCTTTGTACTTGCATTCCTGCACTGCTAGGGTCAGTCTTGTGATGAAATCATCTACATTCTCATCAGGGTTCTGCTGTAGCTAAGTACCTGAAGCATGCTGTCTTGCATCCCCCAAACGTGTAAAACCTCAAATGTGTCTATCAGTTCAAGTCTGAACTATAGGTGAAGAACATCAAAATATTTCTGCCTGAGTTCTCGCAAGCGCATGTGAAGCAACTTCAGTTTCATTGGTTCCACCAGCTTTGCCCCTGATGTTAAAATTAGTAGGATTTCAATGTAGTCCAGGAAAGTTTTCTTCCAATGCAGTTAGTAGCAGCTGTTGGTTTTGTCAGAGCTGCGGCCCAAAATGGATTGGGTGCCTGGAATAGAGTGGCCATATTTGTTTTGATCCTCATCGCCAAAATGTTGTGTATAGTGCGGAGCAAGAACGGCCATGGAGTAATATGATTAAACATTTTTACTAAGTCACCTTGGTAATGGTACACTCAAAAGCCAACATTCAAAAGAGAGTCCTTACGCGGAAAGCCCAATTGATTCACTGCACGATCGGTCGGCTGCATGTGCACTTATCATGTTTTTGCAATCAATTTGATACAGAACATATCTATAGAAATTTGCTCATTTTTGGTGATGTATGAAATCTTCTCAAACTCCTAATGAAATATAGTTGCTGGCATGTCTCCTTTTGTAATTGCATCAGTATGTTGGGCACGAGATAGAGTTATAAAGTCATACTGCAAAGAAACAGGCCATTTGGCCCAACTGGTCCATGCTAACCATGACTGCAGTCTAATCTTGTCCCGTTTGCCATTCCTTGGTCTTACTGACATTGTGCAAGGTTATTGTTGCAACTCCACTCAACCAGTCAATCTGTCTGCTCATCACCATCTATAATTCTGCCTGCAACAGTTTTGTCATTGAAAAATTTATGGATGGTATTTGAGCTGTGTCCAGCCACACAGTTGTGAGTGAAGAGAGAGTAGGACGGTGGGCTAAGTACGCATCTTTGAGGTACTGGTATTGATTGTCAGAGAGGAGGAGATGTTATTTCTGATCTGTTCTGACTGTGGTCTCCCAATAAGGAAGTCAAAGAATCAGTGCAGAGCAAGGTACAGAGGCCTAGATTTTGAACTGAGGGGATGATGGTGCTGAACACTGAGCTGTAATCAATAAACAGTAGCCTGATGTAGATACTGCTGTTATCCAGGTAGTCCATGACCAAGTGGAGGACCAGTGAGATTGTACCTGCTTTAGACTTATTGTGGCTCTTGAAGGAGACCTTACAGAGGTCTGTTTGAAGTTGCAGCCACATCTGCAGTTGCAGAACAAGGTTTTAACAGTGACATTGGAAGTTGTTCCTCTGGAGACATAAGTAACATCTTAAAGAATTGCTACACTCAGCAAGTAACAGGCACTATTTTAAAGGAGAGTATGTTATCTTTTTGGACAGAGTAGAAAAAGCAGAGCTGAGCATGCGGTAGTTGATTTATAAACAAACGTGATGTATTGTGAGACTTCTAGCAAGGAGAGGCTGATGATAGGACAGTATTGCCGTCAACAGGATGAGTTGCAATGTAAAAGGTGGACAAAATCGAAAAGGGTAAATACAGGACTGAAGGAGTTGTATTTGAATGCAAGGAGTATATGGAGTAAGGTAGATGAACTTGTAGTAGCACAGTAACAGATTGGCAAGAGTCATGTTGGAGGCATCACTGAATCATGGCTGAAAGATTATAACTGGGAACTTAATGTCCAAGGATACACATTGTATTGAAAGGACAGGCAGGAAGGTAGAGGGATGCATTGCTCTGTTGATTAAAAAAAACCAAAATCAAATCATTAGAAAGAGATGACATAGGGTTGGAAGGTGTTGAAACATTGTGGATAGAGCTAAGGAACTGCAAGAGTAAAAAGCCCCTGATGGGAGTTGTATATCGACCCCCAAACGGTAGTTAAGATATGGTCTATAAATTACAATGGAAGATAGAAAACGCAGGCCAGAAAGGTAGTGTTACAATAGTTATGGGGGAATTCAATATGCAGGTAGATTGGGAAAATCAGGTTGGTGGTGGATCCCAAGAGCGGGAATTTCTAGAATGCCTACCAAGTGGCTTTTTAGAACAGCTCTTAGTTTAGCCCACTAGGGGACAAGCTATTCTGGATTGGGTGTTCTGCAATGCACTGCAATTGATTAGAGAGTTTAAGGTAAAAAGAATCAATCGGAGGAAGTAATCATAATATGATCAAATTCACCCTGAACTTTGAGAAGGATTCAGATTCAGATTCAGTTTATTTGTCATTTACAAACCACAAATGCAATGCAGTTAAAAAATGAGACAACGTTCCTCCAGAATGATATCAAAAGCATATGACAAAACAGACTACACCGGAAAATCCACATAATGTTTGGCAATCCCCAATCCAGAGTCCGGAGAGGCTGCTGCGTATTAATATTGCGCTACTGTCTTAGTGCGTTCCCCGGAAAGGAGCTCCAAATCCACCAGACAAAACAAGACCAAAAACTAAAGCTACAAGACCTGCACAAAACCACATAGTTGCAACATACAGTTACAACAGTGCAAACAATAGCATAATTAATAAAAAACAGACCATGGGCACAGTAAAAATAGTCCAAAGATGTTAAAAGACTATAAGTTCAAAAGAAATCACCACACAGTTTCCACAAGTCCCCAGGGTCCCAACAGACTCGCCATCCCACGCCGGCGGCAGAAGGGAATACCCCCGCTATGGACTTTCACGGCGCTGCCCGACTCAGCCTCGCAGATGCAGCACACAATGAAAGTTCCATCGAACTCAGCCTCGCAGACGCAGCACACACCGAAAGTGACCTGACCGCAGCAGACTCCGAGCCGACAACCATCCCCTCTGGCACAGCTTCTCCGAGCACCATCCTTTGCCAAGTGTATTAAGACGGCCCCGCCAACGGCCATCGGCAATGCGACCCCGAGGACTGGGGGCCTGTTCTTCCCAGCAGAGTCCTGGACCTCACAGCAGCAGCAGCAACGAAGGGGGTCTTCCTGGAGATTTCCCGATGTTCCTCCATGCTCCTACATCTGTTTTCAATCGATTATGATTGCGCACGGCACCCCACTTCACAAATAACAGATAATCAGCTCCGGAGTGGCTGCTGCAAGCTGTGTGGCACCGCCATCTTGGAAGTCTCAGAGGAGCTAAAGTCAGATTTATCAGTATTACAGTGGAGTAAAGGCAATTACAAAGGCACGAGAGAGGATTTGGCCAGAATTGATTGGAAAAGAACACTGGCAGGGATGAAGGCAGAGTAACAATGGCTGGAATTTTTGGAAGCCGTTTGGAAGGTACAGGATGCATCCATCCCAAAGAGGAGGAAGTATTCTAAAGGCGAGATGATATAACCGTGGCTGACGAGAAGTCAAAGCCAACATAAAAGCCAAAGAGAGGGCATATAATAGAGCAAAAATTAGTGGGAAGTTATTGGGAAGCTTTTAAAAAAACAACAGAAGGCAACTAAAAAGTCAGTAAGAAGGTAAACATGGAATACGAAATTAAGCTTGCCAATAATATTAGAGTTTACCAAACACTTCTTCAGATACATACATTTTTAAAGAGAGGCGAAAGTGATATTGGACCACTGGAAAACTTTGCTGGAGAGGTAGTAATGGAGGGACAAGGAATGACAGATGAACTGAATATTTTTAGAGAGCAGGAATATCAGAGATTAAGAAACTGGTAAAAAAAAATGAAGTTGAATGCAACAATCAGATTAGCACCATGATTTTATTGAACAGATAAGGTTATGTGGGCACTCAGGCTTTTGTTTTATCGCTGTTCTCAATTGGACGGGGATCTTCATCTGTAAACCATGTGTAAATTTATAAGCTCAGTACTTTCCTTCTCCAGTTAATCTCTCAATCCTTTTTCACAGCAGTATAGTGCTGCACATTGTCGCATTGGTGTAACAATTGTGTAGTTACAATTTAAGAGCTATAACATGTTGGCACACTTGGATGGCTAGGTGATGGAAAGAATGTTAGAGTTCTTAGCTTTGTCTTGGTTGTGTGCAGTAACTGCCCTATGGTAGTGTTACAGAAACCTCAGTGGCATCATTGCACAAGGATCACAAAGGAATATTTGTATTTTTATAGAATGTTCTGAAGCAACACTAGCATACTAGCTCAACACAATGTTAATTGAAAGACTTAAGAAGGTAGAATTTTTAGGCTGTAAAAGCATTAGAGTTGAATAGGTTAGAAGTATGGCTCCCAAAAAATGCTTACTATACAAATGTACGTAAATGAATTACAATCACAAATTTAACTTTAAGGGGATAACATGTAGCAAAGTTTCAATGACTTTGAGGACTAGGGACAAAATATAGTCATTAACATCTGCAGGAAAGGTGGGGAAAGGGAATAAAGAGTGTATTAATGATTAAAAATAAAAGTATTTTGTAGTTAATGAAGATGGATTAAGAGATCAACATGAAAATTTCAGTGGGTAAATTTACAACCAAATTAAGAGTAATGAAATGGCTTAATGTCTAAATGTAGCAAACTGACAAGCACTTAGCAAAACCAACATGTTCTTAGTAAGAAATTTAACTACCTGGAAGAATTTCTGAACATTCTAGATATATTAGATTTAGTGAAGGGTATACTTAAGTGTGAACAATTTCCTCTTGACAATCAGAGGATCTGAGAACAGAAAATATTCATGTCAGGCAGCTGGGTCAAAAAACAAAGATTTAATATGATTACACAAATAATTTGAAAAGGGATTAGGTTAGCTACATGAGGATAAGGGATTGGTAAAGTTGGAATAACAAAGATGATATGTGACTAAGAAGAAATATTCTTTCCCAGAGCCAGTATAGTATGCAACAATTAATTTGACTAGGAATGAAGTGATCGAAATAGATGAAACAACATGAAAAGTCAGTACAAACTTTAGTACAAACTTTTTTGAGGGAGTTCCAAGGATAGAGCAATTCACATGTTTATTTGAAGTCTTCGAAGTAAATGCATGTAAAAGTTATCAATGAACTGTGCAAAATACTTGACTTGAGAAATAATAAGGAAGTCATATAATTTTTTTTCCACGAACCTCCACGAAGTCCAGAGCTAGGGGGTGTGCATTTGGTTGAGAAGGGAAAGATTTAAGAGACCTGCGAGACAACTTTTTCACAGAGAGTAAGTACATCCTATGAACAGCTGGAAAAGGTGATTGAGGCAGACACAATAGTATCCTTTAAGAAGCACTTGGATAGGTATATGAAAGGGGGGGGTGAGCTTAAAGGGATATGGCAGAATGCAGGAAATTAGGTCTGTTTGTGTAGACACTGTTCAGTACGGAGTTACTGGGCCGAAGGGCCTGTATCTGCGCCCTTTTGTCCTATAATCCTTTCTAAAGCCTGCCATATTGCTGTGGTTGAAGGGTGTGTCTGTTCCAGTGACCTGGAATGATGTCATCTTGATCTTTCCTTCCTGTTATAGTCACCCGAGGCAGTAAGATTGAGGGAGAGGCTTCAAAGAATGAATCAGACATGAAGGACAAGGCACAAAATACTTCTGATTGTATTAAAGAATATTAAATAGTTCTTTTTCACCATAAGTTTTATCTCTATTTTTTGTGATCAACTATCACCATTTTGTTAGTACCAATATATTGATACATTGGTCATCTTATATTGCATTCATTTGACTGTTGGCTGTTGTTGCATTATCTTACTACTTCTGCAGTACTTGATGTTCCACTGATATATTGAAATGTTAGATTGTAACCTGCTCTATGAATTCATTTTATGATTGTTCAGTAATTGATGAAGTACAAACTTTCTCTTGTGCCTGCTGTTTTATCAGGTTGTTTGTGCCAGCTGTTTTATGAAATTATTGATTCAGTGGTTGTTGCTTTTTAATTTATTAGTCCTCATGGTTGTGTTCCCTCAGTTCAGCTGAAGTGTTTGTTAATAGCATTTAAATGTGATTAATGTTCTTTCTATTTTTGTTTGTAATTTGCTCTTTCCATTTGAATTGTTTGTGTTTTCCAGTGGCCAACAATGTGTAAAAAAAAGGTAATGACTCACGTTCCTCCTGATATTGCTTTCTGATTGTTAAATAATTTGTAATACAACACTGGACAATAAAAATTTTGCTTCTTGAATACTTTTGGGTGTATCTTACAGATTTTGGGCTGCTGATCATGAACATCACCATGAAATTTCCTTAAAATGTACCTTTTTTTTGAAATTGCTTATATTTGTTACTTCAATTCATAATTCAAGTCAATTAAAATGTTGTCCATAATGTAAGCTGAAAAGTTTTCTATCTTGTCTAGGCATGCCAGGGCGTGCTTGGGCAGGGTGGACACTGCATGGCAGGACATATTTTAGAAGGCTATAAATTTCAATGAAGGATTTTGATATTTGAGACAGATATTTCTCGAAATATCTGATGCCAAGGTAAAGGAGGCATTTTTGTTGTTCCGCAAATCAAACAGGTCATCAATGACTGGGAATTCAAAGAATTTCTAGTGGGACCAAAGAAAATTACATGGAAGGCATTCAAAGATGTTGTTGAAAATTTTCTTGGTAACTATAGAGCGCCAAACTATGTGTAGCTGGTTGACAACATGCTTTAAGTATACAAAACCATGAAGTGGAACATGTCACTAAAGGTTCATTTTCTGCATTGCCATTTAGACTTTTTCCCTGCAAATCTTGGCACTGTCAGTGATGAGCATGGTGAAAGGGTGCACTAGGACATTGCGATCATGGACAAAACGGTATCAGGGCAACTGGAATCTATCAATACTGGCTGATTATTGGATACTTAAGTGAGAAACCTCAGACACTGAGTACAAATGAAAATCATCAACAGAACGTATTTAGCTTAATTGAACAATTGCAAAATGTCAACACCATTATTTAATTAAATACATTATATTCAATAAAGTTAATTGCTTGTTTCTCTTAATTACTACGTGATACAAGTAGTCTGAAATTATATTTGTGATAAGCTTTAATCAGTCTATCAAAAACAAAAAACAGATTCTGAAGAAGCAACACTTGAAAAAAATTGTTATCGAGGATATTACTGCTATAATAATGTTAAATTAACTAAAATTCTAAAGTATTCTGATTTTCTGGAATTGCATCTCACTTATGTTGCTTCCAAACATAAATAGCTGTAGTATTCATGTATTTTCAGATCTGTGATCTCACATATGGTCACATAGCCTATTGTGGCAGCCGAAGACTCTTCTTGGCCTTTTTCACTCATGTTTCATTTGGTCCTTCTTAGCAACTTACACAGCATGTACAGTACATGCCTAATCACAATAATAAAACTGTGGTAGCAATATCACTTATCACATTGTATTTCTTTTTCCCTTGTAAAGGCCTTGAAGAAAATGAATCTCATTGTAACATATATATACTTCGATAATAAATTTACTTCCTCTTTTTTCCCCAGGCTAAAATTATCCATACTCAAAGGATTACCAAACACTTAAATGTAATATTGTGTCTGTGTATTTGTGCTGGTCACTTGACATAACAGTGCTTTACTTGCATCATGCCATGAAGTGGACTTTTGTCCGATCATTGCAGAATTTTAAGATATTACTTCCCTGCCACCCATGCAGGAGTTTATCAGAATCAGGTTTATTATCACCAGCATGTGTCATGAAATTTGTTAACTTATCAGCACCAGCCCAATGCAATACATAATATAGAAAGAGGGAAAAAAATAAAATAATACAGTAATAATAAATAAACATGTAAATCAGTTGCAGTAAAAGTATATTGAATTAGATTAAAAATCGTGCAAAAAACAAATGACGTATATTAAAAAAGGGAGGTAGTGTTCACGGGTTCACTGTCCATTTAGGAATCAGATGGCAGAGGGGAAGAAGCTGTTACTGCATCGCTGAGTGTGTGCCTTCAGGCTTTTGTACCTCCTACCCGATGGTAACAGTGAGAAAAGGGCATGTGCTGGGTGCTGGAGGTCCTTAATAATGGACGCTGCCTTTCTGAAACACCACACCTTGAAGATGTCCTGGGTGGTACTTTGCAGGCTAATACCCAAGATGGAACTGACTAAATTTACAAAGTGTACAACCCTCTGCTGCTTGTTTCAGTCCTGTGCAGGACACCCCCCCCCCCCCTTACTAGACAGTGATGCAGCCTGTTAGAGTGCTCTTTATGGTACATCTATAGAAGTTTTTGGTGTATTTATTGACATACCAAATCTTTTCAAACCCCTAATGAAGTATAGTTGCTGTCTTGCCTTCTTTATAACTGCATGGATAGGTTGGGACCAGGTTAGGTCCTCAGAAACCTTAACACCCAGGAACTAGAATCTGCTCACTCTCTCCACTTCTGATCCCTCTGTGAGGATTGGTATGTGTTCCTTCATCTTACCCTTCCTGAAGTCCACAATCAGCTCTTTTGTCTTACTGACATTGAGTGCAAGGTTGTTGCTGCAACACCACTCCACTAGTTAGCATATTTTGCTCCTGTACGCCCCCTTATCTCCATCTGAGATTCTACCAACAAAGGTTTATATCATCAGCAAGTTTATAAATGGTATTTGAGTTATACCTAGCCACACAGTCATGGGTATAGAGGGAGTAGAGCAGTGGGCTAAGCACATACCCTGAAGTGCACTGGTGTTGATCATCAGCGAGGAGGAAATATCACCAATCTGCACAGATTGTGGTCTTCCGTTTAGGAAGTTGAGGATCCAATTGCAGAGTGAGGTACAGAGACCCAGGTTCTATAACTTCTTAATCAAATTGTGGGAATGATGGTATTAAATGCTGAACTATAGTCAATGAACAGCATCCTGACATAGATGTCTGTGTTGTCCAGGTGGTCTAAGGCCGAGTGAAGAGCTATTGAGATTGCATCTGCCGTTGACCTATAATGGCAGTAGGTAAACAGCAATGGGTCCAGTTCTTTGCTGAGGCAGGAGTTCAGTCTAGTCATGACCAACCTCTCAAAGCATTTCATCACTGTAGATGTGAGTGCTACCGGGCGACAGTCATTAAGGCAGCTCACATTATTCTTCTTAGGCACTAGTATATCTGTTGCCTTTTTGAAGCAAGTGGGAACTTCCGCCTGCAGCAGTGAGAGGTTGAAAGTGTCCTTGAATACTCTTGCCAGTATTAGGATCATCTGTGTTGGGTACAAATATGGATACTGTAATGGCAGCAATATGGTATATGCCTAGCCTTGAGATAATAGTTGGCATGTAACGCGTGAAAGTGTAGGTCTCTATCAGGATGTTAGCCTTTCTACATGAAAGGAATTTCCTCAGCTGTGCTTCATACCCATCTATCCTAAACTACAGCTTACTAGGCAAATTACAAATTCTATTTCTGTCCTTTCAGAATCTGAATTGCTTATAGACATCTGTCATAGCTAAAGGGATGGGGTTACATAGGAGTAATAAAAACAGCAAACACAGTTGAAACACAAAAGTTAATAAAATCGTTTGTATAGTTAGTAGCTGTCTTTGTTATTACTGCAGCAGGATTAATGTTTGATGCACTATTTTGGTATAAATAATTTTAACTTACTGAAATGTACAAATGGTATGACAATTTAAATTTTGAAAAAATGTAGAGCACTCCATGCTGCAGAAGTATTTGTGTAATCTTTATCATTCTTTAATTTTCTTCAAGTGCTTGAATCAATCTGTCCCTTTTGGATTACTCTGTGTGCAAATTCACGAGTCCCCTTACAATTCTTTTCAACTTGGGGATGCAACTTTTTTGGCATATATATACAAACTGGTTACATTATGAAGTTCTCGTAATACATTGTCAGTGTAATTTCTTACTGCACCTTTACTTTTGGGGTAGATTCTTTCTTACTGCTCAAAGGAAGCACATGTAAGGGTTCTGAAATTGTTCTAAAATGTTTCATTTCAGTTCATTTTTCAATCTTTTTCATTGATTTTCAAATAAAAATATACAAATACAAATCAAAAGAGGAGTTTAACAAGTAGATAATATAAAAAACACATATAAACAACAATATTAAAGATAAAAAGCATATAATATCAAACTCAAATAGGTAATATATTATGCTGTTATATATACAATGGTCAGAGAGAAATTACAACTCCTCATAGCAATCGTAAAAAAAATTGGAAATTTTATTGATAGAGAAAGAAAAGCCCCACTAACTAAACTAAAACAAAAGAGAGAAAGAAAAAAAAAGAAAGATTGGGCAGTCCAAATGAGGATAAACTTAAAAAAGAAAGAGAGTGAAAAAAAACACATCCTTCCAGTCATCTCCGAACCTTCATGGACAAGGATATTCTCCAAAGAGAATAAAGAAAAATAAATAAATAAAGATAAATTAAATCATGTGAAAATATTGAATAAAGGGTCGCCAGACTTGTTCAAAATCAACAGATGTATCAAATGTCCAGCTTCTAATTTTCTCCAAGCTTAAACATGACATGATGGAGGAGAGCCAATAGAAAACACTGGGCGAGTTAGGTTCTTTCCAGTGTAGCAAAATAGCTCTCCTAGCCAGTAAAGTTGAAAAAGCTATCACATGTTGGGCGGAGGCAGACACTTTGCTTGCTTCCTCTGGGAAAATCCCAAAAATTGCTGTGTGGATTAGGTTGAACATCCATATCTATAACTTTAGATAATATTCCAAACACATCCCTCCAAAACTTATTTAAACTTACACATGACCAAAACATATGGGTTAGAGTAGCCACTTCTGCATTACATCTATCACAAATAGGGCATATATTAGGAAAAATATGCGCCAATTTATCTTTGGACATATGGGCCCTATGTACTATCTTAAACTGAATTAAAATATGGCGTGCGCAGATAGATGAATTATTAACTAAATAATAAATTTTACTCCAGATGGTTATCTGAGAGTGAATGTTGAAGTTCTACTTCCCAGGAGCCTTGAACCCTATCATTAGGCGATGTGCGAGCATTCATTAACTGTTTATAAATGATAGCTATTAATCATTTTTGAAAAAGTTTAAACTGAAAAATAACATAAGCCAAATTTGAAGAGCAGATCAAGGGGTAATTTGGTAAAAAATCACGTAAGAAATTCCTAACCTGTAAATACCTGAAAAAAATGTGTATTGGAGATATTGTAGTGGTGTGCTACACGCAGCGATGAAATAACGACACGGAGTCGGTAAACTGCAGTTAAAAAAGATTTTATTCGAACTTCGCGGCCTCGCTTTAAAGCCTCCCTGATCCCGCCCTCTCCGGGCGCGGATGCTGTAGGGGGCCTGTAGCGCGGGCTTTTCCCTTTGTTGGTGAAGCAGACCTGGCGCCCTTTTGGGACTGGCCTTTATGCCGGCGCGCTGACTATTTGTGAGCCGGTTTCGAGTGTGCTAGGAAGTGGGTCGCCACAATATCATATTTATCCATTAACTGTGAAAAAGACATTAAACAGTCTTGTAAAAACAAATCTAAATAAGTTTTTAATCCTTTAATTTTCCATGTTAGAAAAGCCTTATCCAAAGTTGATGATTTAAAAAAGAAATTAGAATAAATATTACTAGAAAGTAAAACATCATTTAATTCAAAAAATCTACGAAATTGAAACCAAATTTTTAAAGTATGTTTAACAATAGGGTTAAGAGCTTGTTTACCTATTCTGGAGAACGAAAAGGGAAGAGGAGCTCCTAATAAAGAAGCTAACGAAAACCCCACTACTGAATTTTCCTCCAGCTGTAACCATGAAGGGCGATCTTGATAATTTATATCATAAATCCAAAAAGTAATATAGCAAATATTAATTGCCCAATAATAAAATCTAAAGTTTGATAAAGCCAGTCCTCCATCTTTTTTTGATTTTTGCAATAAAAGTTTATTCACTCTAGAGCTTTTATTTTTCCAAACGTAAGACAAAATCAGAGTGTCTATTTTATCAAAAAATGTTTTTGGAACAAAAGAGGGAACTGCTTGAAATATATATAAAAATTTCAGTAGAATAACCATTTTTATAGCATTTATTCGACCTATCAATGACATCGACATAGGTGACCATTTGGAAAGCGCCTGTTGAGTATATTCAACTAAAGGGAAGAAATCATACCTATATAGGTCTTTAAAAATTTTTGTAATTTTGATACCAAGGTGAGTAAAATGGTTTTTGGCAATATTAAAAGGTATTTGATCATAATAATCAAAATAATTATTAATAGGAAATTAAAATGTTAATGAAGGTTCTCTGAAAAGTTGTGTTATAGAGAAATATTGCATGGAGATTTAAAGATTGCAGTGTATTCAGCTACTACAATTGCAATTTGAATCAATTAGATGTATGAACCATGTTTTTGTTTTCATTTTGTGTTGGGTTTCATCTCAGTTAGCAGTCTGCTTTTCATTTTATGTGTGTAGGTGAGCTTTCAACTTGGGTTTTAATAGCAGCAGGCTTCAGTTATTTCGCTATTTTCGTACCTTTAAAACGTACAGAAGCAATAATCATCAATTTGCAATTACTTATTGAGATGTTGATTGAGAAGATGGCTCAAGTGTTCTGTAGCCTTCAATCTTCATTACATCTACTGGAGAGGGCTGTGGAGGCTCAGTCACTAAGTATATTTTATTTGGTATTGAGGGATGTGAGGTTAGCTGAGTTGTAAGATTAATTATGATCTGCCTTTTCCTGCTTATTATTTCTTATTTTCATTCTTAAGGTTTTGTCGATCTGTTCTGATTAAGATATATGATCTGACCTGGCTCTCCCTGTGGTTCAATACATATAGTCCAGCTGCCTTTCTGCCTTTATATTTCTGCAGCAAGTGTCCCTTTCACCCTTCCCTTGTACATACATCTGCTACCTTAGAAGCTCCAACAGTGGCAGAAACTCCTATACTAACTGCATGATACAATGGACCTTATAAACTATTTCAGTGTTTTGGTATTCATGATGTTGGTATATTCAATAGCATTTATGCTAAACTTATCTGACTTTCTTGCACATTCAATTCCTTATTGATTAGGCAAAAGAGATAATGCTTTAATTTATAAACTGTCATGACATTGGGAATGACAATTATATTTGAACCTAGATCACAAAGAAATTTTAACATAAGATGATGTTCTGGGGCTGGAATGTTTGGCCTGCAACAGCTACAGCTTTTTATCCTACATTTGGTTCCAACCAATGGTGAGTTTTATCCTTGTTTCTCATTAATAGCAATCTTACTGGGACTACTGGATGCTGTGCTCAGACAAATACTGCCTTGATGTCATGCTTGATTATTCTAGCTTAACTCTGGAATGCAATTCAGTTTTTGTTTTCAATTTTTGAATAAGTTTATAAAGTGTTCTGGAGTCTGGTGGTTCCAATAAAACAAAATATGAGCGTTACTGATTTGTTATTACTGAGTAAATAAGGGATGCATAATAGCACAATTACTACTTTTCCTCTCCATCGCTTCAATTTGTTAAATCATAAACACAAACGATTCAGTTAGTTGAATGTTAGATGAACATGTTAGATAGACTGATGAGGCATTAGTTGGATGGATAAGTTTTCATTTTTTCTGTTTTATTCTGCTGTTGTAGATATACTACCATAGCGTAGGTTGAGGCATAATAATTATTGGAGTAAAAGTTGTTAGTACTAGATGGTATATACATCCTTTAAAGTATCTTGTACACAGATGTTTCTTGATAATACAGAGTGAATTGAGTTAGTTGAACTCTGGTCTCTACAATGGTAGGACTCAAGGCTGAGATCAATCATCCACTTGACTCTTTGGATTGAAGCTGCTTAGTATATACCGTAGATTCCGGACTACAGAGCGCACCTGATTAAAAGCCGCAGGCTCTAATTTTAGAAATAAAATCAATTTTTTAATTGTAAAGGCCGCACCGGATTTTAGGCCGCACCGCTACTTTTAAATATACATACGTATCGGTAACACAAATTACGTTGCATATACTTTTTTACTGAACAGCACGAACAACATTCCAATATCTCCTAGCGACTGGTAAAAATATATATACTGCAGCCTACCAGGAAAAGTTATTGATCGACTTTAACTTAAAAGCAGCGTTTTCGCTCGGGTCTGACGCGCTTGCGTAACGCGATCGGGTCTAATCGGGTCTGACGCGCTTGCGTAACGCGATCGGGTCTAATCGGGTCTGACGCGCTCGGGTCTTGCTTTTCTTCGAGTATTTTCCATGTTGATGAGGGTGAGTACAAATGACTGATTTACAATAATTTAATTGTGAAAGTGCGCTTGATTTATCGTACAATTTCATTGGACCTCTGTGAACTACTCATCAATTTTATTGGTCTACTGTTACGAGGCAAAATGTTTACGAGGCGGCATGAAAAAAAACCATGTATTAGCCGCTCTGGATTATAGGCCGCAGAGTTCAAAGCTGTTCAAAATGTGGGAAAAAAGTAGCGGCTTATAATCCGGAATCTACGGTACTTGATGAGTTCCACCAGTAGTAGAGATGAAGATGTTCTCCACTTTTGTTTACTAGATGTTTAATTTTCCTCTTCCACTGAAAATTGGATTTTAATTGACTGTGAAACTACGACATGTTCATGCTGTGAGATGGTCTTGCACTGTTCATACATGCAGTTATTTGCTAGTTAGGTCTATATTGTAACTTTGTAGGGTCTTACCTCATTTTGCTATCCCACATATGAATGTGTCTTGGTAGAAATAGCCACCTTTTTCATTCGTTTTTATTTGTCTTTCTGTTGGGACATCATTGATCCTAAATTTACTATTTCCAATATCTTTCAGTCAAATCTTCAGGGAGTGTAGGTTAATGGCAAATCTCATTTTTTGATGTGCAGTAACTTTGCAAATAGAATTGATTTAAAATTAGATAACTTTTTGAGTTTATGTTGAATAAAAACTTTTTTGTGCTGTGATCTGATTATAATAAGATGCATTGAAATGTTCAGATTATTCTGACTACTTTTCATGATTGCACAGCTAAGCTTCAGTCAAAATAAATCATCAAGAGTGTCATTAAAATGTATTTCAGTTTTTCCTGATTTTGGCATTAAAACAAATTAAAATGAACCTACGTTAAATTTACATACTTTCAGAAAATCTCATCCCTTTGATGCTTATGCAACCAAGGTGCAATTAGAAACATGATGTTGATGTATTGCAAACCTCAAGAATATTCATGGCCTAGGCACCAGAAATAAGACTTGAATATCTCAGGGATAATGCACATAGAGCAAAAAAAGTTAATATCATTAAAACATGCTTGTAAAAAGTTATTTGTTAAATTGCTAAAAGTTAACATGAACTACAAGGACTGAATAGCATTTAGCTTTTCAAACTGAACAGTGAATAGAGCTGACATAAACAATTTAAAGTAGTCTTGCATTGATGATCAGTTGAACTGACACATTTGAAAACTTCCATATCAACAGAACTTTCTTCAGCCTTTTTTTAAATTCAGTGAATCTTTCATTCAACTTGAGGTTTTCTTGTAACTCTATCTGGCAACATTATCTGCTTTTTTGCTAATTTCAACTTCAGTTTTACTTTTTGATATGAGATTTCACCTTCTGTAATGGTCAATAGCATTGATCTGTCACATGGTTTCAAGATTCTACATTTGAGCCGCTTCAATATTACTTGAGTTTGTCTTTATTAGTAAGCTTCCACAACACTGTTGACTAGTTTTTCTGACTAATGGTAGGGGCAGGAGCAGTGAAGTCAGATTTGCAAGTTCAAAGTAAATTTATTACCCAAGTCTATATATGCCACTATATACAACCCTGAGATTCATTTTCTTGTAGACCTACTTAGTAAATCCAAGAACCATAAATGAATCAATGAAAGACTGCATCCAACAGGGTGGACAAACAATTAATGTGCAAAAGACAACAAACTGTAAAACTACTAAAGAAAATGAAAGCAATAAATATCGAGAACATGAGATGAAGGGTCCTTGAAAGTGAGTCCATAGGTTGAGAGAACAGTTCAGTGATGAAGCAAGTGAAATTGAGTCAAGTCATCCCCATTGGTTCAACAGCCTGATGTTTGAGAGTAATAGTTGTGCCTGAACTTGGTGGTATGAGTACTGAGGCTCCTGTAGCACCTTTCTGTTTATAGCAGTTAGAGAGCATGACCTGGGCAATGGGAGCCCCTGATGATGGATGCTGCTTTTCTGTGGCAATGCTCTATGTAGATGTTCTCAATGGTGGGGAGGGATTTAGCTGTGATGGACTGGTATTTAGCTGTGATCCACTATTTTTTGTAGAATTTCTATTGAAGGGCATTGGTGTTTTCATACCAGGTTGATATGCAATTAGTCAATATACTCTCCAGCACACTTATATAGAAGTTTGTCAAAGTTTTAGATGTCACGCCGAATTTTAACAAACTTTAAAGTGTTGCCATGCTTTCTTTGTAATTGCACTTACGTATTGAATATTGAGCTGTAGTCGATAAAGCAGATCCTGGTGTATGCATCTTTGCTGTTCAGGTGTTCTAGAGCTGAGTGAAGAGTCAATGAAATGGCAGATGCTACAGACCTGCTGTGCTGGTAGGCAAATTGGAGTGAATCCAAGTTACTTCTCAGGCAGGAATTGATGCATTTCATCACCAACCTCACAAAACACTTCATCACAGCCCATGTGAAAATGTTTACGGACAGACAGACAAACATACTTTATTGATCCCGAGGGAAATTCGGTTTCATTACAGTCACACCAACCAAGAATAGTGTAGAAATAGCAATATAAAACCATAAATAATTAAATAATAATAGGTAAATTATGCCAAGTGGAAACAAGTCCAGGACCAGCCTGTCCTGTTGTGAAATGTTGAAATAGGGAAATCATTTTACCCTCAAGTCATTCACAGAAATCATGTCTGCCTTTGTATATTTGAATTGAACAGTGTCCCCAGTGCCAAATATCATGAGGTTGTGAGTTTTAAACTGTAATAAACCTTCCTAGACCTCTGGAGTGCATGCTAACATTGCATTTGCTTTCCTAACTATTGACTCAACCTGCAAATTTGCACCCTTGTAAAGATAGATAAAGGCCAAGTTTAATATTTCATCCAAATAGTGACATGTCCAACAGAGCATCATTTCTCAAAGAGAGCTAACAAAGATTATATGTTCAAATTACTGAATTAGGATTTGATTTTAACATCTTGGTCCAAGTGTTGCCATTGAACCAAAACAGTATGCCAAACTGTAGGAGCTTTTAAATGTACATTTTTTGTTGTTTTTTTCTTTTGCAAGTGTAGAGTTTATTTTCTTACATTTTAAGTACTTTAGAAAAACATGACTATTTATTTCACTTATGTCAAGTTTGTTCCTAGAGCCTTTCCACCCATCATCTATTTTTGTATCTTGATGTAGATGGAGTAGAGTTTGTTATGTGTGTTCAGGAAGGTTTCTTGACACAATATGTAGATAAGCCTACAAGAGGAGAGGCTATACTTGATTTGGTGTTGCGAAATTAACCTGGTCAGCTCGCAGATCTCTCAGTGGGAGAGCATTTTGGAGATAGTGATCATAATTCTGACTCCTTTGCAATAGCATTGGAGAGAGATAGGAACGTACAAGTTAGGAAAGTGTTAAATTGGAATAAGGGGAATTATGAGGCTATCAGGCAGGAAATTGGAGGCTTAAATTGGAAACAGATGTTCTCAGGGAAAAGTACGGAAGAAATGTGGCAAAATATTCAGGGCATATTTGTGTGGAGTTCTGTATAGGTACATTCCAATGAGACAGGGTAGTTATGGTAGGGTACAGGAACTGTGGTGTACAAAGGCTTTAATAAATCTAGTCGAGAAGAAAAGAAAAGCTCACAAAAGTTTCAGAGAGCTAGGTAATGTTAGAGATCTAGAAGATTATAAGGTTAATAGGAAGGAGCTTAAGAAAGAAATTAGGAGAGCCAGAAGGGGCCATGAAAAGGCCTTGACAAGCAGGATTAAGGAAAACCCCAAGGCATTCTACAAGTATGTGAGGAACAGGAGGATAAGACGTGAAAGAATAAGACCTATCAAGTGTGACAATGGGAAAGTGTGTATGGACCAGAGGAAATAGCAGAGGTACTTAATGAATACTTTACTTCAGTATTCACTATGGAAAAGGATCTTGGTGATTGCAGTGATGGCTTTCAGCAGACTGAAAAGCTTGAGCATGTAGATATTAAGAAAGAGGATGTGCTAGAGCTTTTGGAAAGCATCAAGTTGGATAAGTCACCAGGACCAGATGAGATGCACCCCAGGTTACTGTGGGAGGTGAGGGAGAGATTGCTGAGCCTCTGGCAAAGATTTTTGCTTCATCAGTGGGGACAGGAGAGGTTCCGGAGGATTGGAGGGTTGCGGATGTTGTTCCTTTATTCAAGAAAGGGAGTAGCGATAGCCCAGGAAATTATAGACCAGTGAATCTTACTTCAGTGGTTGGTAAGTTGATGGAGAAGATCCTGAGAGTCATGCCTTTTGAGCCTGATTGAATTTTTTGAGGATGTAACTAAACACATTGATGAAGGAAGAGCAGTTGAAATAGTGTATATGGATTTCAGCAAGGCATTTGATAAGGTACCCCTTGCAAGGCTTATTGATAAAGTAAAGAGGCATGGGATCCAAGGGGACATTGCTTTGTGGATCCAGAGCTGGCTTGTCCACAGAAGGCAAAGAGTGGTTGTAGACAGGTCATGTTCTGCTTGGATGTCGGTCACCAGTGGAGTGCCTCAGGGATCTGTTCTGGGACCCTTACTATTTGTAATTTGTATAAATGACCTGGATGAGAAAGTGGAAGGATGGGTTAGTAAGTTTCCTGATGACTCAATGGTTGGAGGTGTTGTGGATAGTGTGGAGGGCTGTCAGAGGTTACAGTGGGACATTGATAGGATGCAAAACTGGACTGAGAAATGGCAGATGGAGTTCAACCCAAATAAGTATGAAGTGCTTTACTTTGGTAGGTCAAATATGATGGTAGAATATAATATTAATGATTAGACTCTTGGCATTGTGGAGGATCAGAGGGATTTTGGGGTCCGAGTACATAGGATGCTCAAAGCAGCTACGCAGGTTGACTCTGTGGTTAAGAAGGCGCATGGTGTATTGGCCTTCATCAATCGTGGAATTGAATTTAGGAGCTGAGAGGTAATGTTGCAGCTATATAGGACCCTGGTCAGACCGCACTTGGAGTACTGTGCTCAGTTCTGGTTGCCTTATTACAGGAAGGATGTGGAAGCCATAGAAAGGGTGCAGAGGAGATTTACAAGGACGTTGCCTGGATTGGGGAGCATGCCTTATGAGAATAGGTTGAGTGAACTTGGCCTTTTCTCCTTGGAGCATCGGAGGATGAGAGGTGACCTGATAGAGGTGTATAAGATGATGAGAGGCATTGATTGTGTAGATAGTTAGATGCTTTTTCCCAGGGCTGAAATGGTTGCCACAAGAGGACACAGGTTTAAGTTGCTTGGGAGTAGGTACAGAGGAGATGTCAGGGGTAAGTTTTTTTACTCGGAGAGTGGTGAGTGCGTGGAATGGGTTGCCGACAACAGTGGTGGAGGCGGATACGATAGGGTCTTTTAAGAGTCTTTTAGATAGGTACATGGAACTTAGTAAAATAGAGGGATATAGGTAAGCCTAGTAATTTCTAAGGTAGGGACATATTCGGAACAACTTTATGGGCTGAAGGGCCTGTATTGTGTTGTAGGTTTTCTATGTTTCTATTAGAGAGGTTCTGAGATTAAAAATTGGTAAGGAGTATTGTTGAATTATACAAGAATGTATTAAGCATCTTGTCACAGGAATGTTAGATTAAACTGTTGACTAAAGCAAAAAGAAAGCTTAATTTAGAAAGTAAATGGATATTAATGTCCAAGAGACTGGGGTGAACATGAAGTCGAAGCTGGATTAAACTGTACGTTCTTCAAGCAATTCAGTAAGCTACGACTAATCTGATGTTGGTGCCCAACTTCATTTTCTTCCCTAACCCACTCTTGATCTTTATAAAAGGGGTGATTGATATGTTCATGGCCTAAGGTAGAAGGAGGCAATTTTAGAAAACCTAGCTCATTTATATTTCAACATAGTCCCCTCCTACATTTACACACTTAGTCCAGCGGTTGTGGAGCATACGGATCTTGGATCTCCAGAAAGCGTCCACAGATGGGCGATTGATAAGTTTGTGGCCTAAGGCAGAAGGAGATGAGTTATATAGCTCTCATTACATGCACATGCGGGTCAACTCTTTGAGTGGTTATGCAGAAAGTTTGATGTTAATAACTCATCTCCTTTTACCATAGGCCACGGACTTATCAATCACCCCTGATGAGTTATTAACTGATGAATGCAGCCTTGGATTACCTGGACAATACTAATAGTTTTGTTAGGATGCTTTTTTTTTTAGCACTTAACACAATCATTCCTACAATTCAGATTTTAACAGCTCCAAAACCTTGTCCTCTTTACCTCCCTCTGAAACTGGATCCTTGACTTCTTTACTGGAAAGCCACAGTCTGTGGATCGGAAATTACGTTTGCAGCTTGTTGATGAGCAACACTGGTGCATCTCAAGGGTGCATGATTAGTCCACTGCTCTACTCTCTACACCCATGACTTTGTGGCTAGGTACAGCTCAAATGCCATCTATAAATTTGCTGATGACTCAACTATTGTTGGCAGAATTTCAGATAATGATCAGAAGGCGTATAAGAGCAAGATAGATCAGCTAGTTGAGTGGTGTTGCAGCATCAGTCTTGCACTCAATGTCAGTGACACCAAAGAATTGATTGTGCACTTCAGAAAGGATAACATGAGGGAACATGCACCTGTCCACGTTGAGGGTTTGGAAGCGCAAAGGGTGAACAATTTTAAGTTCTTGAGTGTCAACTTCTCTGAGGATCTATCCTGGGCCCAACGTGTCGATACACAAAGAAGGCACAACAGCAGCCATATTTTAATAGAAGGTTGAGGAGATTTGGTATGTTACCAAAGACACTCGCAAATTTCTACAGATGTACAGTAGAGAGCATTCTAACCTGTTGTATCACAGTCTGGTATGGATGTGGGTGGAGTGGGCTACTGCACAGGATTGAAATAAGCTGCAGAAAGTTGTAGACTCAGTCAGCTCCATCATGGGCACTAGCCTCCCCAGCCTTCAGAACATCTTCAAGGAGTGATATCACAAAAAGGCGGCATCCATCATTAAGCACTCCCGTCTCCCAGGACATGCCCTCTTCTCATTGCTACCATCAGGGAGTATGTTCAGGAGCATGAAGACACACTCAATGATTCAGGAACAGCTTCTTACCCCACGATCAGATTTTTGAATGGACATTGAACCATGAACTAGACTACATCACTACTTTTTTTTCTCTTTTTGCGCTACTTATATATTTTAATTTTTTACTATGTTTATATATATTTACTGTAAGTTAAAGTTTATTATTTATTGCAATGTACTGCTATATCATCATAAATTTCATAACATATGCCTGTGATATTAAACTTATTCTGTTTCTGGTGTTGTTCTTGGCACAAAATTCCTAGAGCAGATATTCTTCAAACTCTGCCTTGGGAATAAATGCACAGGCAAACAATGGAAAAGATTGTTATATTCTCAAAACCTCTTTCAAGAGAAATAACACCCCCGCTAACTCCTGGGAATTTCTGGCCTGTTACCAATTAAGTCGGAGAAGCATTTGGGATGATATAAAATACCTTAAGGCTATGCATAAGGCACAGCGTCATCATCTTCATAAGTAACCAACCCACCACCTCCACTGGCCGTTCTGAGGAACAATCTGCAGTTCCTGCAGTGGGCTTCATTAGCCACCTCAGCATCCACAAAAACAGCAAAGAAATAATTTATCCTTGACCTTTAGGTCAAAGTAAAAATATTAATGCATGAATGGAAAGTAAAAGTAAAAATATTAATGTATGAATGGAAAGATTTTATAGAACTTTGAGGTAAAGATTGAAAAGTGATACAAACTTTTCCATCAAATACACAGTAGTTGTATATGCCAAAAATGCAAATTTCTGTTGTACCCATGCTGTTAATCTGTGGTAAATTCCATTTCATAAAGACCATGGCAGCCAGCAAATATGGTCAAGATGATATTGCAGACCCATATTTCAACACCTGAAAATACTTGTTCTGGTTAGAGAATAATAGTTGGTCAGCATTTAGGGAATATTTATAGTGCTAATCCTCAGTCTTTTATATTCACCTAAGAGACATGATTTAATATCTCATTGGAGGGAAAGGTAGTATTTTTGACAGTGCAGCATCTCTGAATACTGCACGAACCAGCTGGATTTTTTTAAAGCTGTCTCTAGAGTGGGATAAGGACACATGACTTGTATCATTATTCTGATGGCATGTGAGTGACTGAATACTTTGTTTCTGTTATGAAACATTCACATTCCAGGGCTTAATGTTCATATACTCTGCCTGATTTTTTATTGAAATGCACAAAAGCAGTGGGATGAATATAATAACTGAGCAGAACTATCAGTTGAAGATTCACTGCCTCACTATTTTTATTTTGCTTTCTTCTTGCACTATACATTTATATACATATATATATATATATATAGATTTCATATTATAATTTATAGTTTCAATGCTCTTCCACTTAAGGTTGAAAAAACAAAGATGGGTATGAAAAATAATTAGCAAATACAACTGATGAAAGGATAAAACGTTCTACAAATATATAAAAATTAGAAGATAACGAAGGAAGAAGTAGGGTCCTTTAGTGTTCAAAAAGAACATAAAAATGGAGTAGAATTTTTGCCCCTTGATAAGGCTAATCTACTTTAAAACTATTTCCCTGCTGCCTTCCTATGTCTCTTGATTCCTCTAATGCGTTCAGTGACTGAATGTCTACAGAAATTCAGTACAGAAATTCCAAATATTTCCATCATCCAAGTGAAGAAGCCCTAAATGGCCTGCCTCATATTTTTACATTTTGACCCATAATTCTAGACTCCTCAGCCAGAGGAAACATCTTTTCTACTATCTTGTCTATTTCTCTAAGAATTTTGTAAATTTCATCATGTTACGTCTCATTTTTTTCTAAATGACGGTCACTTTGCCCTGTTCAGTCTTTTGCCATGTGATTGACTCATCATGCATGATATATCTTGTTTGCACTTCCTTTATTTTGTAGGATGCAACGGGACATTGCTGATTGCAGAGCTGGGTTGAGAAAAGGCAGATGGAGTTTAATCTAGACATTTGTGAAGTGATATACTTTGGAAGGTCAAATTTGATGGCAGAGTACAGTTAATGGCAACATTTTTAGTAGGGTGGAAGAAGAGAGGGAGCTTGGAGTCCATGTCCATAGATCCCTCAGAGTCGCCATGTAAGTTGATAGGGTGTGAAAAAGACATATGGTTTGTTGGCCTTTTTTATTGGGGGGGGATTGAGATCAAGAGCTGTTTCAGCACTATAAAACTTTGGTCAGACCACATTTGGAGTGTTGTGTTCAGTTCTGTTCGCCTCATTATATGAAGAATTTGAAAGCTTTAGCGAGTGTTCAGATGAGATTTACCAAGATTCTGCCTGGATTAGAGAGCATATCTTACTTGGAAAGGTTGGGCTTTGGCTGTTTCACTTTTAATGAAGGAGGATCAGAGGAAACATGATAGAGGTTATTAGATTATAATGTCAATCTGCCTCTCTACCAGAGGCCTTTAGGTTCAGAACCAGGGAATATCCGTCAAACACAGTTTACTTAAAAGAACATACTGTTTATTAGCAAGCTTGCATTCTCAGTTGAACGATAAGAGTCCCTGCTGACAAGAGCTTGGGAAAATCTGCAGCCAAGTGAGCCTAGAATACTGTTTGGAGCTGCTGATATACATTGTTATCACATATTTTGATAAGGGTAGACCAAGAAGCTTCTCATAGAACAAATTTCTTTGTTCATACATTATTCTCACAGCATGACCTGTCAAGCTGCCAGTAAGTCAGTTAGGTTTTAGCCCTTTCAATTCTGCATATAATTCCTCAATAAAAGGCCCCGATAGTGTGAGGGACCAGTGTCTTTTTTCCCCAGTGACAGTGACAGTGGCAATTTTTAAACGTGATTGGAGGAAAATATAAGGGGGATGTCATAAGTAGGTTTTTTAAACAGGGAGATTAATGGTTTAGGCAGATACATTATGGACATTTAAGAAAGTCTTAAATATGCATATGGATGAAAGAAAAATGGATAGCTATATGGGAAGGAGGGGTTAGATTGGTATTGGAATAGATTAAAAAGTCGGCAGGACCTCGTGGGTCAAAGGGTCTGTACTGTTCTATGTTCTACGTTATATTGCAAGCATATCCTATACAAATAAATACACCGAAATTCTGCAGTTCTTCAGGTCTGGTTTCAGCCAGCCCCTGCTTATAGAGGTGGAGGATGTAGATAAGTTTCTTAAAACCAGTATTTTAGAATCAGAATCAGGTTTAATATCACTGGCATATGTCATGAAATTTTCTAACTAAGTGGTAGCAGTACAATGCAATGCATGATAATATAGAAAAAATACATAAATTATTGTAAGTATATACTGTATATGTATATTAAATAGATACATTTAAACATAGTGCAAAAAACAAATAATAATAATAAAAAGGTGAGGTAGTGTTTGTGGGTTCAATGTCCTTTTAGGAATTGGATGGCAGAGAGGAAGAAGCTGTTCATGAACTAATACGAGAGGACAGAGAGATGGATGATTCCATGTTGTCGTTAAGGCATATCAGCATGAAATACTGGATGGAAGAAATGTTGTATAAGCAATTGATCATTGAAGGTGGATAATTTACATAATACAAATTATTTATATAATACAGAATATAGTATTTCTTCCCTAAATCTTTCAACCTTTCTAATAATTTCCTCTCTAATTCTACTGCAGAGGGTTGCAAACTCAGCCAGTTCCATCATGGGTACTAGCCTCCCCACCATCAAGGACTTTTTCAAATGCAGCATCCTTCATTAAGGACCACCACCACCCAGTACATGCCCTCTTTTCATTACTACCATCAAAGTAGAGGTACAGGAGCCTGAGGTACACAAATGTCAGATTGACATATGTTTTAAGAGCAGCTTTCCTCATCTGACATTTGTTGTTCTGCAGCAGCAGACAGTGCAATACATAAAATATACTTATGATTACAATACCATATGTTCTATATATATTATACATAGGGCTGAAATGGTTGCCACAAGAAGACACGAGTTTAAGGTGCTGGGGTGAAGGTACAGAGGAGATGTCAGGGGTAAGTTTTTTACTCAGAGAGTGGTGAGTGTGTGGAATGGACTGCTGGTAACAATGGTAGAGGTGGATACGATAGGGTCTTTTACGAGACTTTTAGATAGGTACACGGAGCTTAGTAAAATAGAGGGCTATAGGTAAGCC
The DNA here is from genome assembly GCF_048418815.1 of Hemitrygon akajei. Taxonomy (NCBI): domain Eukaryota; kingdom Metazoa; phylum Chordata; class Chondrichthyes; order Myliobatiformes; family Dasyatidae; genus Hemitrygon; species Hemitrygon akajei. Next base: position 40,616,756 of record NC_133131.1, read on the forward strand.
TAGTAATTACTAAGGTAGGGACATGTTCGGCACAACTTTGTGGGTCGAAGTGCCTGTATTGTGCTTTAGGTTTTTTCCTATATGTCAATGATATTAAAACTGATTTTCATTCTGATTCTAATTAAATATTGCAATTGTACCTGTCTCTACCACTTCCTCAGGAAACTTGTTCGACATAACCAATGCCCTCTGTTCTTAAAAAGTTGTCCTCGTATCCCATTTTAATTTTTCTTCTTCTAGCTTAAATATATGTCTTTAGTCTTAGACTTCTCTACTGTAGGAAAATGACTCCAGGAGATCACGGAGTGACCACTCTCCGCTGAACATTGACGGCTCCTCCGTTGAGATCGTTAAGAGCACCAAATTTCTTGGTGTTCACCTGGTGGAGTATCTCACCTAGTCTCTCAACACCAGCTCCATAGCCAAGAAAGTCCAGCAGCGTCTCTACTTTCTGCAAAGGCTGAGGGAAGTCCATCTCCCAACCTCCATCCTCACCACATTCTACGTGGGATGTATTGAGAGCATCCTGAGCAGCTGCATCATTGCCTGGTTTGGGAATTGCATCGTCTTGGATCGCAAGACCCTGCAGCGGATAGTGAAGTCAGTTGAGAAGATCATCAGGGTCTCTGTTCCCTCTATTACAGACATTTACACCACATGCTGCACCCGCAAAGCCAACAGTATTGTGAAGGACCCCACACACCCCTCATACAAACTCTTCTCCCTCCTACCATCTGGCAAAAGGTACCGAAGCATTCGGGCTCTCACGACCAGACTGTGGTACAGTTTCTTCCATCAAGCCATCAGACTCCTTAATACTCAGAGTCTAGACTGACAACTACATCATTTATCATTATATTGTAATTTGTCCTCTACTCTGCCTGTTTATTAATTATTGTACTGCCCTGCACTGTTTTGTGCACTTTATGTAGTTCTGTGCAGATATGCAGTTTGTGCAGTTTTTATGTAGTCTAGTGTAGCCTTGTGTTGTCTCACATAGTCTAGTGTAGTTTTGTGTTGTTTCCTGTAGCATCAGGGTCCTGGAGGAACGTTGTTTCATTTTTACTGTGTACTGTACCAGCAGTTTATGGTTGAAATGACAATAAACTTGACTTGACTGAATTGACTACGTCTCTCAAAATTTTACATACCTTTATACGGTTACCCTTCAGTCACCTCTACTCCATGGAAACAAAAGTCCAACTAATCCAGTCTCTTTTTTTACCGTAAGCTCTCTGGTGCCAGTAGCATACTTGTGAATCTTCTCAGCACCCTTTGCGGCTTAATAATATCCTTCCTGTTGCTCAATGACTGAAACTACTCAAAGTATTCCGTGTGGTGTCGTCAGTATCCTGTACAGTTGTAACATGATGTCTTAACTCTTGTTCTCAGTATCTTCACTGAAGAAGATAAATGTGCCTTGACCATCTTCACTGCCTTGTCACTTGTCTAATAATGACATCTTTTTGTTCATTTGAATGCTATTACACAGACATTCCTAGAGTATAACCTAACTGGTAATAGAAACTCTTGGCTTATTTGTAGGTAGATTATTGGATATATTTTGTAACATTGGAAGGAGGATTCGGTTTGTTTACAATTGCATGAAGAAGAAAAATTTTACGCCTGAATTGGAGCATAAGCAAATATATTGACATTAATAATCATAACTAGGATGATAACTTGATGAACCCTTGATTACAGCTATTCAAATGAATCTGTCAATGCTAAACTCAGATATGATGTCCTGTTTCCTTGCATATCTTTTTTTTAATGATTGTGGCATATATTAACTTCTCCAATAATGATAATAATAACTTTATGTACATGAGAAATTCTGTGGATGCTGGAAATCCAAAATCCTTTATTTATATACCACCCTTTGTATATTTAAATGCAGACTCAAAGGGCTTTACATAGATTGTAAAGATAAATTAATATAGTCATAAAAACGCAAGACAAAATTATAAATCATAAATGAAGACAGTCATTATATAGAATACAATGTAATCAAATATACCAAATTATATAAATGAAATCAATACCAACAGGCATTAAGTAATCCTATAAGAACACAAAACTTAAAAAGTAGGTTTTTAGAATTGTTTTGAAGTGTTCCACAGTATTAGCCTGGAATATCTCAGATAGTAGTGTATTCACGATGTTTGGTGTATAAGAGCAAATGGCCACATAACCAGTTCTTATATGCTTGGCTCCAGGAATGTGAAACAAACCAGTATTTGTGGATCTAAGATTATGATTAGGGATGTAAGGGGATAGACAGTCTAAACTAGATAGAAGAGCTAGATTATTCAGAGCCTTATATACAATTAAGAATATTTTAAAATTGATCTTGTAGGACACAGGTAGCCAGTGTAATGATGCCAAACTTGATGAAATATGCTCAGATTTTTTTGGGCTTAAGTTTCTTGCTGCTGCATTTTGAACAATTTGCAGCCATTGTATACCGCCTTGTATATCGCATTGTATACGAGAGAAATATGCATATCATATATTTACTGAGTTAAGTATTGTATGTAATTAGTTTTGCTACAACAAGTGTATGGGACATTGGAAAAAATGTTGAATTTCCCCATGGGGATGAATAAAGTATCTACCGTAGATGTCGGATTATAAGCCGCTACTTTTTTCCCACATTTTGAACAGCTTTGAACACTGCGGCCTTTACTACGGTGTGGCTAATGCATGATTTTTTTTCATGCCGCCAAAAACATTTTGCCTCGTAACAGTAGACCAATAAAATTGATGAGTAGTTCACAGAGGTCCAATGAAATTGTACGATAAATCAAGCGCACTTTCACAATTAAATTATTGTAAATCAGTCATTTGTACTCACCCTCATCAACATGGAAAACACTCGAAGAAAAGCATTGTGCTGCCTTTATGGCAGTTATTTAGTTTATAATATTTTCGCTTAGTAATTCATTTGTTAGTAATTTCTAGTTAAAGTTAGAAGTGTTTTAACTATATTTGTTTTCTGTACTACATCGCGGGATGCTATGACGTCACACCCGGTTTCGCCGCATCTTGTGGGAAATACCGGTTTGCGATAAACGGGAAGGTGGGGGCGAGCGGCATTAGATCTGAGCGAACGCTGCTTTTAAGTTAAAGGCGATCAATAACTTTTCCTGGTAGGCTGCAGTATATATATTTTTTACCAGTCGTTAGGAGATATTGGAATGTTGTTCAGTAAAAAAGTATACGCAACGTATATTTAAAAGTAGCCGCGTTACAGGCACGGTTCGAAAAAAAGCATTTGCAATATGTATTTGTTTATGTTACCATATGGATTTAATTAAAAGTTAAAAAATCCTCACGTGTAATATCTTTCTGTGTAAATATCTCATATTACAACGTGGGACACCTGCGGCCGAAAATCCGGTGCGGCCTAAAATCCGGTGCGGCTTGTACAAGTACAAAATTGATTTTCTTTCTAAAATTAGAGCCAGCGGCTTTTAATCAGGCGCGCTCTGTAGTGCGAAATCTACGGTATCTATCTATCTATCTATCTTAGGCAGTCCTGAAAAGAATGCATTACAGTAAGTCAATAGTACAGTGCATTATTCTTAAAGTATAAGAATATGTACAGCATTTATGAGGGAATATTGGTTAGATATTATGATGCTGATGTAAACACAGGAATGTTTGACATGTTTATTTTGTATTTCAGTATTGACAATTTCAACAAACTGTTAAAAAATTTCTATAATTTTTAGTTGGAATGTAGTAATCGAATCTGTGTAACTACAAAGGAGATTTTTATTTGACTTGAATAGATGTCATCTATATACTACCAAAACTCTCATGCTCTGTCTGTCTGTTTGTGACTTCCAATTAGCGCAAACGGTGCATTACAGTGGCACTGTTTTTGGCTAAATCGACTTAAAATACGCTAATTTACAGAATGCAGGCAAAGTTCAGGGTATAAAATTCTTCACTAGCCAAAATCAACTGCCCCGTTTTCACCTGAGAACCGATCCGCCATCATGGAAATCGGGATGCGGCACCAAGATGCATGCGCATGGCCAGCCTCAGCAGTGACACCAAGTGGAGCAAAAGGGCAGGGTAGCTCTATTTGCGGATGAAAGGACTGCACGTCTCCAGAATGACACACCCTTATGCCTTGGCAGATCAACCAGAAATGATGCCATCAAAAGTGTCCTTCGTTAAATGAGGAGCTATATTTGCCTTGCTACGCGTCGTTCTTCTTTAATAAACTGAGGTTTTCTTCTTCAATTTCCAAAGCAAAGTGATACCAATAGCATTCAGGAAAATGTAATGTTCATTCTGGTCACGTTAGACTGCACTACCCTTCTTTCAAACGGTGCCCCAACAGGTCACCCTGTTGTCTAGTGATAAAATAAAGCAAAGTCCAGGATAACATGGCAACAGCAGCTAGCAAGACCATGAGTGCTGAAAAACTAAGCTTAATGTGAAGATGTGGAAGGTCAGTAAACAAGATTAGCTATAATGGAAAGTTCAAAGGTGTGGAGAGAATATTGAGTGCAGAATTCACAAGGCATTCAGAAGATTGTTAGTTATGCACTTAATTTATAAACAACAAATGTACTCCAGTTGAGTGAGGAAGTTGCAAATGTAGGATGGATTTTCAAAGGGCTTATTTTGGGAATACTTGGAGAAGAGGAAATCAATAGATATGTGGGCATTGTAAAGTCTACAATTAAAAATAAACCCTACTGCTCAGTGCTAGGATATATAGATTTTCTTGGTTATTCTGGACTGAAATGTAAAGCATTGCTATGATCATATTAACATCAAAAAAGAACAATGAGTAAAATAAGCTGTGCATTCACATAAAGATCGATGTCATTTGATATCTTGAAAATTAAACTTGCATGCAAATCCAATTTTCAGTGATTCTATTTAAGTCCAAAACCTATCGTTCTGAATCCTGAATGTAATAGCAGCTAAACATTACCAGATGCTGTACCTACCCTCTGGGTAAAAAAAGTTTCTCGCCATCTCAGTTGAATCCATTAATGACATCAGAGTCAGTGGAATTTTGCCACTGAGATGAGCAGAATCTTTGCATCAACTATCTAATAGCCCTAAGATATAGGCACTTGGATCCATGGGATTTGGTAGCTCTTCGTCGTGTTAATAGTCCCAAATACTTTCCAAAATAATAATTAGCACATTCCTTCAATCCTATTTTTCATATTATTATTCCTCTTTTGTGAAGATGCACACAGTTCTTGTTGAATGTCTCAAACATTGCTATATTTCTGACTATAATTTTTGTGTTTCTAGGAGACCCTGTTTATCTTTAGATACACATTTAGAAATGCACAGCTTTTATTGTTCATGCTAGTTTATGCTTTTATTGCATTTTGTTACTCTTTTTATTTGTTTATATATCATCACCAGTTTCTGATATCTCTTTGGATATATAGGCTTACTACACTTGTAACAAAATAATGAAAGCCTCCTATTGTCAACATTTTAGTTAGTCAGAAATTAATATCTTTTGCTTTTCTCAATTTCTGAAGAGAATAACAATTATAGTGAATTATGAAGTATTCTTTAACTTTGTTCCAGTTTAAACATTAACCTTTTGATCTATTTTCCTTATTATTTCTCAGTTTATCCCTCATACCAATGTAAATGTCTTTAGTTAGATTTTAGGTTTGAACAAGTTTGCAAGTAACATTTTAAGTAATCAATATGAGATCCCAAACATACAAAGATAATTTGTGTTCTGCTTGTTGCTTCAAATTAATTCTTTAAGCATATTTCAATTTGGTTTATCAATGTGGTCTTTGAAGTTCTTCATTACCATTACATTACTTTTATACACTATATATTACAGGTTTCTATATTTTAATTAGTATTCTGTCTGACAATGTAGTGAATATGGAGGTCCTTTCAACATTAACCAGGTTTTCTGTTTCTTGTCACCTATTCTTTGCACCCATAATAATTAGCTAATAATTTCCAGTCATCATTCTTTACTGTTACTCATGCATCATTATCATATCCTGGGATAGCTAGTTGCTGACAATGGTCATCGTGCAACCATATCTCCTCTCTCCCTGTATTTACAAATCATTTTATGAATCTTTTTACTTAAGCCAGAAACCAAAATGTTGCCTGGAACAGGGTGAAGCAGCTGGATTAAGGGAAACCTTACCTATTGATTATTGCTTTTATTATCCTTTATTACATGGCTAACACATTGCAAATCCAGAGCTGAATGTGCTATTCCAAAGTGACACTTTGTGGATAGAGTCTACATGTGACCTCATAATCTTAGTAACTCTCCCCCCTCTCTATCCCCTTTCTGTCTCCCACTCTCCATTATCTCTTCCCATTATCTCTCCCCATTATCTTTCCCCACTCTCCCCCTACCTCTCCCCCACCTCTCTCCCCCTCTCCCCACTCTGCCCACTTCCCCCCACTCTACCCCTCTCTTCCCCTTCGCTCCCTCTCTCCCCCCTTCCCTTGCCTACCTCCTCTCTCTGCCATCTTTTTCCCCCTCTCTCACCCCCTCCCTCCAAGTTGGGTGAGTCCATTCAATGCCTGGAAAATGCACTTCATGCTCCTCATCAGCCTACCGTCCACCTCTCTGTGCAATACAGCACTTACTAACCGAGAATGGACTCAACCAAATAAACATGGTCCTAATCACTGCCATCCTGGGCTGAGAGACCTCTATTGAGATTGCTAACGGGGCTGCTCGGTCACTACCCATCACTGCAAGTGCTAGCCTCACATGTTGGACGAAATTCAAAAAGAATGTTTATTCTTTAAAATCATGATCTCGCATGGACTAGCAAACTCTTGTGGAAACCTAGGGTTCCACGGAGCCGTGGTTGAGAAACCATGGCCTACAGAGAGGAGATGGAAGAACTTGAGGCCTGGTGATAGGCAAATAACCTCTTCCTCAATGTCAACAAGACAAAGGTGATGATTATCAACTTCAGGGGAATTCGCACCACTATTGATCTTTACATTGGTGGCACAATAGTGGAAACCACAAACAGTTTCAAACTCTTGGGAGTGCACATCTCGCACGACTTCTTATGGTCCCAGAACACATTCTACGCAATCAGGAAAACTCACCTGTGCCTCTGTTTTTCTGAGGATGCAGCAGGGAGTAGGACTATGTGCATCTATACTCACATAATTCTAATGACATACAGTAGAGAACATCCTAACAAGCTGCATCATTGCATGCTATGGAAACTGCACTGCAGTGGGCAGGAAGGCTCTATGCCGGGCCCAAAATATTGACTGTTTATTCATTTCCATAGATGCTGCCTGGCCTGCTGAGTTCCTCCAGCATTTCGTGTGTGTTGTTCTGGATTGTAACATCTGCAGAATCTCGTGTTTACCAGTTAATATAGCAGTTGACTTAACTAGATTGTACAGAAAAAGTTGATAAGATTTATTCAAGTAATTTAGAATTATCATGCTGTTATTAACCTGACTTTTGTATAATATATTTAAAACAAGTTATTCAACTCAAATCAATTGACAATTAAAGTACGAGAATGTTACATGGCTGAAATGATGCATCCCACTACAGGTTTTGGTCTATCTTTGTTATGCATTTGCTTTTATTGCTCTGAAAACAACGTGGTCAAGAGATAACTAGTGCTCTTCTGCTATTCAAAGTTCAGGAAAAAATTTATCAGAGTACATGCATGTCACCATGTACAACCCTGAGATTCTTTCTCTGCAGGTATACTTATCAAATCTATAGAACAGTAACTAAACTATAAACAATCAGGAACTGTAAATGAACTGTGCAAATGCATATATAAATAAATAACAATAAATAATGAGTATGAAATAACAATATAATGCCCATCAATATAGCAGTATAATAGACTGTAGCTATCTCCTTTTGTTCAAGAGCCTGATGGTTGAGGGGTGCTAACTGTTCTTGAACCTGGTGGTGTGAGGTTTGAGGCACCTGTACCTTCAACCTGATGGCAGCAGCGAGAAAAGAGCATGGACTAGGTGGTAAGGTATTAACTGATCAAACCAAAATCTATCTATGGGATTGTCAATTTTGATAAATTCAATCCCAGTTCTAGTGTGAATAAGACAATAAGATATCGGAGTAGACATCAAGTCTGCTGCACTATTCAATCATGGGCTGATCCAATTCATCCAGTCATCCCCACTCCCCTGCCTTCTCCCCATACCTTTTGATGCCCTGACTTATCAAGAACGTATCTACCTCCGCCTTAAATACACCCAGTGACTTGGTCTCCACAGCCGCTCGTGGCAACAATTTCCACAGATTTACCACACTCTAACTAAAGTAATTTCTCTGCATCTCTGTTCTAAATGGACGTCCTTCAATCCTGAAGTCATTCCCTCTTGTCCTAGACTCCCCTACCATGGGAAATAATTTTGCCACATCTAATCTGTTCCGACCTTTTAACATTCGGAATGTTTCTATGAGATTCCCCCCCCCCCATTCTCCTGAACTCCAGGGAATACAGTCCAAGAGCTGCCAGACATTTCTCATACAGTAACCCTTTCATTCCTGGAATCATTCTTGTGAATCTTCTCTGAACCTTCTCCAATGTCAGAATGATCTTTGTGTACAAGATGTGGTCACAATATTACCTCCAACCTTGGTTTAACATCTGACTGGTTACAGGGAAACAAAACTTTTCCTAGTTTTTATTTAATTGTTGTGGATCTGGGTGTCATAGGTAAAGTCAGCATTAATTGCTTACTTCTAGTTGCTGTTGAGAAAGGTGCTTGTGAATTGCCTTCTTGGAACAACAGCTATCCTTTTGTCAAAGATACTCCCCAAAATTGTTAGGTAGGCAGTTTCAGGTTAGAATTGTAATGATGAAACACCAGTGATATATTTTCCAAAATAGCATTGTGCAAATTGGCGGAAAAGCTGCATGTGATTATCTAATATCTATGGTCTCTTCGTGGTATAGTTGTTATCAGAGTAGTCTAGGCTAGTAATTGCAGTACAGTTTGTAGATGGTACAGAAAGCACCCATGCTTTGCCCTGCATAGTGTCATACTACTTGAGAGCTGTTGAAACTGCACCCATTTAGTCAAATGGAAAGAATTCCATCACACTTCTTACTTGTGCTTTGGACTGTCAATGAGTGATTCACAGAATGTTATCTAGCCTATGCTTTACTTTTTGTATCTAGACTATTTAATGCTATCAATTTATTGCCAATGGTGAAACTCAGGATATTGATGGTAGAGGCCTTCATTATAGTAATTCCATTAATGTCAAAACTGGATTGTTAGGTGCTTTCAGTTGGGAACGGTCACTGCTGACACTTTTGTGGTTCTAATTTTATCTGTTACATGTGAGCCTATGACTGACTATTGTTTTAAGTCTAGCTGCATGCAGGCATAGTTTATTCTTTTGCTGAGGAGTTGTGAATGGAATTGTGTGTTGTGCAACCATCAGTAAATATCTGCCCTTCAGGGTGGAAGAAAGGCCATTAGCAAGGCAGGTGAAAATGTTTGCACCTGGGTCACTACCATGAGGAAGTTTTATAGTGATATCCTGGGATTGAGGTGGTTGATCTTCAACATCGCCAGTCATTTTGCTTTGGGTAAAGTCTGACTTCATTTGTTTTTTCTATGTTTGGACTAAAATTTTGATAAGAGCTGGAGTGGTCCTGGCTAAACCCAAACTGGACATTGATGAACAGATCACTACTGTGTAAATACTGCTTTATAGCTCATCACTTTACTGATGACTGAGAACAAATTAGAGATGTAATTAGATAGATTGGATTTGTCCTGCCTTTTGTGAGCTGCCACACCCAGCCAATTTTCTACATCATTTGTTTGATGCTGATTGTACTGAAACAGCCTGGCTAGTGTCATATTTAGTTTTAAAGGTCTTCAAATATATAGTTGGGATGTTGCATGGTCCCTAGCTTTTTGTATTCACAATGCTGCTAGTCATTTCTTCATATCTCTTGGAATGAATTGAATTGGCTGAAGGCAAACATGAGGAAATCTGCAGATGCTGGAAATTCAAGTAGCACACACAAAAAATGCTGGTGGAACGCAGCAGGTCAGGCAGCATCTATAAGGAGAAGCACTGTCTACGTTTTGGGCTGAGACCTTTTTTCAGGACTAACTGAAAGGAAAGATAGTAAGAGATTTGAAAGTAGGAGGGGGAGCAGAAAATGTGAAATGATAGGGGAAGACCGGAGGGGGTGGGGTGAAGCTGAGAGCCGGAAAGGTGATTGACAAAAGGGGTACAGAACTAGAGAAGGGAAAGAATCATGGGATGGGAGACCTAGGGAGAAAGAAAGGAGGAGGGGAGCACCAGAGGGAGATGGAGAACAGGCAGAGTGATGGGCAGAAAGAGAGGAAAAAAAGGAGGAAGGGCAAAAAGCTAAATATATCAGGGATGGGGTAAGAAGGGGAGGAGGGGCATTAATGGAAGTTAGAGAAGTTAATGTTCATTTCATCAGGTTGGAGGCTATCCAGCTGGTATATAAAGTGTTGTTCCTCCAACCTGAGTGTGGCTTCATCTTGACAGTAGAGGAGGCAACAACACCTTATATACCAGCTGGGTAGCCTCCAACCTGATGGCCCTCCTCCCCTTCTTACTCCATCCCTGATATATTTAGCTTTCTCCCCCTCCTTTTTTCTGTCTTTCTGCCCATCACCCTGCCTGTGACCCCCTCCCTGAAGCAAAAAACAATGACGATAACAATCCCAACCATCTTACCCACTGAAAAAAAACAGCAACAGCAACAATCCCCAACCATCTCACCCGCAGAAAAAAAGTGATAATACCAATCCCTGACCCCTTTCACTCGCAGAAAAGATCAGCAAGTTGTGCCAAATGCCCAATCCCCCCTACACACAAAAAGTTAATGGATCACCCACCTGCCAACTCGTTCATGAGAAAGTAAACACAGAAAAACTGAGGGAAACCAATATAAAGTACAGTCCAATAATTACATAAATCTCAGAATATCAGAAACGTATTTTTGTCTGTATACAAGGAAAGCAGCCGCAAAAGCTTAGTCTTGTAAAGAGTGACTGCTGACCCAGGTCTGAATGCTGCCCATACGGATCCGAATGTGCTGATCTGGCTGGTGCCTGTCTTCGTCGGGAGCCATCACTGACCGCTTCTGCATTCACCTTGATGCTTCAATCTTCCTTGCTGCTTAGAGATGAAGTTGTTCATGACCCCGTGCCTCGTCTCTGGTGTTTCCATGAGTCAGCTTGCGTTCTCGGTCCTTTTCTGCCCCCCTTTCTGTAATCTCCATGAGGCGGCTTTCTGGGCACAGCATAGTGCTGGATCCTTCGATCAAGTTCCAAACACAAAGAAGACAAAAAGAACAAGCAGAAGGTGTACAAATAGTGAAATAATTGGAGAGATTTGCTATCTGGAAGATGTTGCCTGACAAATCATTAGTTGCTGGCTCTTTCTTGATCAGAAGACTATATTTAATTTAGTAGTCAGACTTTAGAGTTTTAATTTGATGTTCTAGGTGTGAAATCAATTAGGTCTGTCTATTGTGTGCTTTTGTGATTTAAAATACATGTAGTCCTGTTTTTCAGATTTGATAAATTAGCATCTCATTTTGTTGAACAAGTTCTTGTCATTATGCGGGGATCTGCTTGACATTCATGATGCAGCTAGCTCCTGTAGATACATGATCATATGTTTTTGTATGTTTTTATAAGTACAGCTTGAATACTCCTATAAATGTAACATTTATACCATATGACCAGAAATAATAAGATGTTTTCAAGATTTTAATAACATCTGTTGTTCAGCATTTAGTTGTATACAGAATGGAAATTAATAGAATTAAAAAGCTGTGCTGCCAAAGCAGAAACCTAAGTATCCAACATGCTAGACAATGTGAGGTGTAACCTGTGCCAGAAATACACCATAGAAAGTATGGTGTCCATGGTTCTAAGGTACCAATGAATTGTCCAAAGTTCAGACCAAATTCCATATGCATCTCATCTGATTCCACATTTGTTTTTTCCAGATTGCATCCTCTATCCCAATACCCTCTTCTGAAGCTGGCAAACTGGCTATAGGAGCACTGACAGCATTGTAGGTTATTGACAGAAAATGAAATTGAGACTAGTAAGCCAATTCATTGGGTGTTGGGGTTTGTGCTACAGTTTCTTGAGTAAAGTTTAAATGATTTTGGAAGTACATTAGAGGAAATGCTAAACAAAATTCTGCTGTGAGATTTCAGAAATATGATGTTTTGAAGTTTCAGTCCATTTTTATCAAAGAATGCATAAATTATACAACCTTGAGATTTGTTAAGCTTACAGGCAGTTACAAAGCAAGGAACCCAAAAGAACCCAATTTAAAAAAATATAAGACCTACCTGCCTCCCCCCCACCCCCCGTGCTCATGGAGAAAGATGAAAAAAACACAAAATAAATCATATAAACAGTAGAGGTGAGCAACCACAACAGCATGTAGAGCGATCCACTCTCATACCTGGGTATTGGAACTCGTCTGCCCTGTTTTCTCCCCTCCAAGTCGTTTACTCCAACTAACAAGGCTCCAACTCCCAAGCGTGTTGATTTTGTAGCGCACCAGCAGGGCACAACCCGCGAATTTGCTTTGCTTCACTCACTTCTTCATTGCTTACACTGATGGTTTACTTCAAAAAAGTGTTATTAAGAATGATTTTAATAGAATTCCTTTGCTTTTGAACTACCAATAAATTGTTGCACGTCTTTGGTAGCACCATCTTATACCTGAAGTTTAAGTAGTTCTTTACGGTAAGGTCTGTGAGTTGCACTTCTTATCACAGAATTTTGAATAAAAAAAATTCTATCTTACCAGATCACTTTTGTTTATTTAGTCGGAACAGATTTTACTCAGTAATTTAGAAAAGTTTCCAAGTTGCATGTTGCGTCCATATGTTTTATTTTTTTGTGAGTTTAAACTAATTGATGTGCCAGTTGCATGCGGTTATAACATGAGGTTGTGCTATTGAGAAGTATTTAACATTGAACATTACTTTGATAATCAGTTTTCTCTCTTTTTTTTTGCAGTTAACAGCAAAGTGTTGCCTACAAGTTCAGAAAGATTGAAGAGCTTCCATACATCCTCAACTTACCTTCCTGTGAATTACGAACTCTCAAATGTACAGCTAGCCTTTTTCCTAAATAAAGTGAAACCAAATCCACAATGGAACATTACCAGCACAGTTCAACGCCTGGAACACTTTGTTGTATTTCAAACAAAGGAACTACCATTGGTGAATGCAACATTAGGACCTTTCTCCATGGATCGGACACTCCCAAAAGATGTGCTTCAGCCCACCAGTACATTGGAAGTATCAAACCGATTCACAATGAACTGGAAAGTGAGAGCCTTTATTATCCAGCAGAGAATTCCCTTTAACCAACCACTTGTCCAGGTTTTGTTCTACGTAGCAGGTCGAGATTGGGATGATTTTGATGTTGTGGATAAATTGCCCTGTGTTAGACTTCACGTTTTTCAAGATATGCGGGATATTAAGAGCTCCTGCAGGCTAAGAGGAATCCTAGCCATGTGCCTAGTTCAAATTGACTTGCCTCTTGCCTGGTTTAGTTCTCCTATCTCAGATCTGGGAAGAAAGAAATCTGTGGATAATTTGGATATTGTCAGCGAAAATCTTCAAGTTGAACTCTACTACACCTTGCATCCTCCAGATGAAAATGGGGAATGCAGTGATGTAAATTCTCGTAAAGGAAACAGTATTAGAAAGGATGGTTCTAACCAGCAGCCTCTGCTACGTATAGGCAGCATCAATTTGTATCAACCTCCTCAAGATCAGTTAATTCAGGAGCATAGGCTTGATGGCAATATATTTATTCGCTTACCAGAAAGACCACTCAAACCTGGGGAGATCCTTAGTATTTCTGTTTTTCTAACACCAAATTCAACAGTGGAGCAGTTTACGTTGAGGTATGTAATATATGCTTTTTCTTATTTCAATAGACAATTAAACAAACTTGCAGAAAGATTTAGAAACTGTTTGCTAATCATTACAGATGTATGTAAATCACTTGGGTTTCCTGAAGCTGTACTCAGTATATCAAAATGTAAAGGTTAGTTTCCTCTAGTTTTCTAACTGAAGTTAAATTTGCAGTATCATTACTGTTGTTATGTGCCAATTTGTTTCCTATCGTCAATTATACCTTCATTTAGCAATGGAACTGGTACTTTTATTCAACAGTTGATGAAAGATGCTAACCTTTATATGAAAGAAGGAATAATGTATTTTCATTACATTTTTTTTAAAAAAAGGAATGCATGTCCAAGGGTAAGCATTGCTCAACATTTTTAGAGAATAGAGTAGATTATGCATCTCACAGGGAGATGAGTTTCTGATATGACATCACTGCCTTCTGGTGAAATGAGTGTATACCTTGTAAATACTCTGGTTAAGAGTATCTACAGAAAAATAGAGATTTTATGCGTTTCTATACATATAATCAACAATTAACATAGCAGTGAATACAAAAATATAGAAATGCTGTAGTTAATGTAAGTCGTAGATGTAGAACTAGTGCACCATCATCATTCCAAATGCCACATGCTGTGTAAGAAAAAATGTTTTCACTGAATTTCTTTTCAGCAAAGATTCAGATTCATTTATCACATGTACATGGAATTTTACAGTGAAATGTGTTGTTTGTAGATGCATAGATACTTTATTGATCCCAAAGGAAATTATAGTGTCACAGTAGCCTTACAAGTGCACAGATATACAAATATTAGAAGCGATGTAAGAAAGAATATAAATAAGTTACCTTAAAAATAAGATGTACCAGATTTACAAAGTCAAAGATTACAAGATCACTTCCCTGGCTATAGAGCCTGATGACCAAGGGTAAGAATGACATTATATAGTGCTTTTTGGCTTAGTTTATTAGTTGCAGTTGACTTAGTTTATTACTGAAAGTGCCCCTCTTCAGCCAAGCTGGCATGCAGGGGGTGAGAAACATTGTCTAGAATTGCCAGGGTTTTCCAGAGGGTTATTTGTTCTGCCACAATCTGTAGTATGTCCAGTTTGACACCTATAACAGAAGCAGCCATTCTAATCAGTTTATTGAGCCTGTTGACATCCTACATGTTGATACATTGCCCCAGCACACCACCACATAGAAGATTAGACTGGTGACAGCAGACTGGTAGAACATGTGAAGGAGAATGTTCACAGAACAGGTGTTGATTGTTAACATGTGTTAACGACCAACAAGCCTAAAGATTCCAGGCCCAACATAGTGTGCCCACGATGCTGGGCGGAACAATGCAATCATGACAAAACAAAACACAACAAGCAACAAAACAACAAAAACAGAACAAGCCCCCTTCCTCCCTGTGACCCATCCACAGACATGGATGGTCCTCCATCTCCAGGACAGATCTTTGTGCCTTCAGTTTCCAGACTTCAAGCTTTGGCCATTGGTCTTCAACTTCCAGATCAGGTTTCGATGTTCGGTATTGACTCCTGAACTAGCTGTTGAGGGGTCTTTGAACTCAGGGTTCACTGACCAGCCAGCCTTCATGCTTCTTACTTGAATGGACAGTCTTTCATCATCCATACATGCCACTGGCCTTAGAGCGCAGGACAGAGGCATAGACTCTGGACATCCTTTGTGTCATATACACATTGAGTGGAGTCTTAGACTCTGGATGTCTTTCATCACCTATCCATCTCACTGGCCTTCAACTGTGAAAGGGAGGCCTGAACTCTGGCCTGACCTTTAGCTCCTCCACATCAAAATCCTTAACTCTAATCTGACTTCTAACAGCACCCCCGTCACTGTCCGTAAACCCTAACCTGATCCCCCCCCCCAACTCCCTTCTCTGTTCCCAAAACTATTACTATGAACTTAAAAAAACATTGTGAGCCACGATCTCAATGGAGACTGCAGCTCACTGCCATCTTGACCAGAGTACAAAGGCAATAGAAATGGATTTTAATCTCAATATTTAAAAAGTATTTGATATATATTTATTTAAAGTACCTATGATTTTTATTTCAATTGATCACACCTTGAAATAAATGGCATTTTGCTTTTTCTTTCCTGACTGGAATAGTAATAATTCATATTTAGTTGCCTATTTTGTGTATTTTTGTAGGAGGTCATATTTTGTGAGAAATTAGATAATATCGCAACAACAGCAGCTGTGACTCACAGCAATGCTATTTGGAGTTTATTGCAAATTCTAAACACCACATGCAAATCTACTAAGCCAAATGATTGATAAAATTCGGCTAATCTCAATTTTTGATATGACGTGATTAGGTATAAGATGATTCAGAGTATATAAGGGGCTTTGGAAAATATTCCATTACTGGCAGTCCAGAAGCAAAGATGTGTTTAAAAATGAAGTACCTATATTTATGATATTATGGCAATTTTCCACTTTATCAATGCTGCTTTTGTTGAATTGCTTCTACAATAATAACAATTAAGTCTGTATTTTTCACTTGTGACATATATGTCAAACTCAAGGCCTGCGGGCCAAATCCGGCCCGCGGTGGAATTATCTTTGGCCCGCGAGATAATATCTAATTACTATTAAAGCTGGCCCCAGTAATCGAAGCGCCTATGCCGTATGATATGGCTAATGCTGAGTTTATTCAGGTACCAGGTTTTCAGGGTTTTTAGTGTTTATTCGGCAGTCTTGCTCGGCAGTCTTCTTCATAAGAAACGGAATTTGTAAAGTGAAACACTTTGTAGTTATAGCAGAGACTGAGACACATGAGAGCGGGCTGAAAAAACGGAGGCAACGAAAGCTGCGTTCGCATGCGTCCAACTGATCCGGCCCGCATGAAGCTGCATTTTGCTCAATCCGGCCCGTGACCTAAAATGAGTTTGACACCCCTGACTTGTGAGAATGATAAGTAATAATTCCAATGACTTGTGATGCAGAAACATGGGATAACTGGTTATCTAAGGTGAATGTGCTCATTGGTCAATCATTAATAAAGAATGGTGTCTTTTAATCTAATATGAAAAAAAATATCCAAAACATAGAACATTACAGCACAGTACAGGCCATTTGGCCCATGATGTGATGCCCGTTTAACCTGCTCTAAGATCAATCTAACCCTTCTATTCATAGTCATTGATTTTTCTATCATCCATCTGCCTAACTAAGATTTTCTTAAGTGCCCCTAATATTCCTGCCTCTCTCACCACCCTTAGAAAGGTGTCCAACACATCCCCCACTCTCTGTTTAATAAAACCTTTACTCTGACATTTCCACCCGAACTCCAATTACTTTAAAATTATGCTCCCTCTTATTAGTCATTTCTGCCCTGGGAAGATGTCTCTGGCTATCCATATGATTTATGCCTCTTCCCATTTGGGATTAATAGCTTGCAGCTATATTTCATAAAGGGTTAGAGGAGATTCAGCATGTCACCAATGTTATGTGTGATGAGAAAACCAGATGGAGATGGGGTCCAGAGTTGACCCCCCGTGAACTATGCTGCTAACGAGAGAGAGAGCGATGGGGGGGTGGGGGGGAAGGCATCCAGTTGCAGATGGGAGAGAGGGAGACGAGGATTAAAATGGATGATTTTGTATTATGGCTTCTTCGCTAATTGTTGACTTTAACGCCAAGGACATTTGGCCTGTTTGTGTGGATTCCTGCTGACACAGCAGAGTGATGCCAGGTGCCTGCTGAGACAGGAGGGAGTGGCCAGTTTGATGGACACGGACATGGTCAGTTGATGGATGGCTGATACCTCGTCAGGGGAGATAAAAGACGGGTCTGCTGAGACACCGGCAGACACGCCATGAGACACTGTAAGAGTGTTGTGCACCCACAGGAAGGAGGGGGCTTGGAGGACCGAATTAGGAGATCGGTCACAAAGCTCACAGTGTGATGGCAGGACCGGTAGGGGCTTGTGTGTGTGTCCACTCACGCCAGAGTGCCGAGTCCACCATAGAAGAACAGTCTAGCTGAGAACGGAGGGGTCATAACTGAATGACCACATCAGTACAACGGAACAAGAAGACAACGGAAGGTTTGCCTGCTGCAGCTGCTCCCATCTCGCTCACCCTCTCTCTCTCTCTCTCTCTCAAACGTCACAACAGCAACTACCTCGACTTAAACTGAACTGAACTCTGCAATATCTTAAGACTATTCATTTACCCCTAGACTACGATAGAGCTTGGTTTTGATTCTTATTCCTACACTTCTGTATTTATCATTGCTAACCTGTTAAATATGTATATTTGCATTTTTGATACTGTATTACTTAGTTTACTAATAAACTCGTTTAGTTACAGTATCACCAGACTCCAGTGTATCATTCCATTTCTGCTGGTTTGGTAACCCGCTCATGGGGTACGTGACACCAATGGCTACAGCAGATTTCTACAGTGGTTGCTTCAACATCTGGTATGGAGGCATCAGTGCATATGATCACAACACACTGTAGATGTTTATAGACATATTCAGTTCCATCAGAGGTACAACCCTCCCCACTGAGGGCATCTTCAAGGGGCAGTATTTCAAGAAGGTGGCATCCATCATCTCCTTTAACCCTTTATGAAATATAGCTGCAGACGTGCCTTTTTCTTAATTGCGTCCATAACGCTGTGGTCAAGGTAGATACTCCAAGTGTTTTTATTTTCAGAAACTTGAAGATGCTTGCACTTTCTGCCGTTGATGAGGACTAGTGGGTGTTCTCCTGACTTCTTATTCAAAATTCCACAATCAGTGCCTTGGTCTTGCTGATGTTATGTGCAAGGTTGTTGTAACACAACTCAACCAGCCGATGTATTTTATTCCTTTATGTCTCCTCATTGCCATCTGAGATTCTGTTAACAACAGTTGTGTAATCGGTGATTTTAGAAATGGTGTTTGAACTGTAACTAGCCATACAGTCATGAGTACAGGGGGAGTTGAGCAGTGGGTGAAGCACATATCCTCAAGTTGTGCCTGTGTTGTTAGTCAGCAAGAGGAGATAGTAATATTGATCCTCACTGACTGTGGTCTGCTGTTAAGGAAGTCATACATCCAATTGCAGAGCGAGATACAGAGGCCCACATTTTGAAGCTTGTTGCTTAGTACTAAGAGCATGATGATGTCAAATGCTAAGCTGTAATCAATAAATAGCAGTCTATTTATATTTGCAAAGAAATTGAAGCTGCCTAAATTAGTGGTAAACTTACATTTAGGGATAAAGATGTCGCAAAACCTGCAGAGAGAAAACGTGACCCATGACAAATCACCATTGTCTAAGAAAATTACCAAACTCCCATATCCTAGCATGCTATGAAGAACCAAAATTGAACACTTAATACAAGCATAACATTTTTGTTTGCTTTTCTGAGCCCTTGCAGTCTGGCATGTCCATTGAGGGGTAGCAACCTTGATTACATCAACGTTACATTTACTCTAAAGTCATTGAAAATGTAAATGTTTGGGGTTAAGCCCATTTATTAAATAATTTTTAGTCGTGTGGGGGAACAGAGGAATCCTGGGTCCAAGTCCATAAATCCTTCAAAATAGCTATGCAAGTTGATAGGAGGTTTAAGAAATTATATGGTTTGTTACTTTCCTTAATCAAGTGATTGAGTTCAGGAGCTATGAGGTAATGTTGCAGCTCTGTAAAACTTTGGTTAGACCACACTTGGAGTATTGTGTTCATTTCTATTCACCTCACTATAGGAAGAATGTAGAAGCATTAGAGAAGCTGCAGAGGAGATTTACCAGCATACTGCATGGATTACAGAGCATATCTCACGAGGAAAGGTTGAGTGAGCTAGGGCTTTTCTCTTTGGAGCAAAGGAGGGTGTGAGGTGACTCAATGGAGGTGTATAATATGAAGTGAGGCATGGATAGAGTTGATAGCCAGAGCCTTTTTCCCATGGTGGTGATGGCTAATATGAGAGGACATCATATTTGCTGCACAAATCACTCTCTCACCTAGATGGGGTCAGTTGTGCTGTGAGGATTACATTCCTTGACTTCTCTAGTGCCTTTAACACCATCCAGCCCAAGATCTTAAGGCACAAACTAACGGAGATGGGAGTAGACTCTCACATGGTGGATTGGATAGTAGACTACTTGACAGATAGACCTCAGTATGTGCGGTTGGGAGACTGTAGGTCTGACACGGTGGTCAGCAGCACAGGAGCGCCGCAGGGAACCGTACTCTCTCCGGTCCTGTTCACCCTGTACACATCAGACTTCCAATATAACTCGGAGTCCTGCCATGTGCAGAAGTTCGTTGATGACACGGCCATAGTGGGGTGTGTCAGGAATGGACAGGAGGAGGAGTATAGGAAACTGATACAGGACTTTGTGATATGGTGCAACTCAAACTACCTGCGTCTCAATATCACCAAGACCAAGGAGATGGTGGTGGACTTTAGGAGATCTAGGCCTCATATGGAGCCAGTGATCATTAATGGAGAATGTGTGGAGCAGGTTAAGACCTACAAGTATCTGGGAGTACAGTTAGACGAGAAGCTAGACTGGACTGCCAACACAGATGCCTTGTGCAGGAAGGCACAGAGGTGACTGTACTTCCTTAGAAGGTTGGCGTCATTCAATGTCTGTAGTGAGATGCTGAAGATGTTCTATAGGTCAGTTGTGGAGAGCGCCCTCTTCTTTGTAGTGGCGTGTTGGGGAGGAAGCATTAAGAAGAGGGACGCCTCACGTCTTAATAAGCTGGTAAGGAAGGCGGGCTCTGTCGTGGGCAAAGTACTGGAGAGTTTAATATCGGTAGCTGAGCGAAGGGCGCTGAGTAGGCTACGGTCAATTATGGAAAACTCTGAACATCCTCTACATAGCACCATCCAGAGACAGAGAAGCAGTTTCAGCGACAGGTTACTATCGATGCAATGCTCCTCAGACAGGATGAAGAGGTCAATACTCCCCAATGCCATTAGGCTTTACAATTCAACCGCCAGGACTTAAGAACTTTTTAAAAGCTATTATTAATGCTTTTTGAGATAGTGATTTAGATGCATATCATATTTTTTTACTGAGTTAAGTATTGTATGTAATTAGTTTTGCTACAACAAGTGTATGGGACATTGGAAAAAAGTTGAATTTCCCCATGGGGATGAATAAAGTATCTATCTATCTATCTATCTATCTATCTATCTATCTATCTATCTATCTATCTATCTATCTATCTATCTATCTATCTATCTATCTATCTATCTATCTATCTATCTATCTATCTATCTATCTATCTATCTATCTATCCTTTTAAGGCAAGTGTAGGAAGGTTTAAGAGAAATGTCAGACGTAGGTATTTATGTAGTGATAAGCATCTAGATTGCACTGCCAGAAGTCATGGTTGAAGTTGGTACATTAGAGACATTTGGAGACATTAGGCGCATCAGTGAAGGAAACAATTGAGGTTTATGGGCTATGTAGGAGGGAAGGGTTAGATTGATTATGGATTAGGTCAAATAATTGGCACATCATCTTGAAGTGAGAGGCTGATAGAGTATTATACTGTTCTAGGTTCTATTACTTTTCAAAGTTCTGATAAATGCAGAACCTCCCTCAGTAAAGCAACTTGGCAGAATATTGCTCATAACATCAACCAGAATAACATTCCTTTGAAAGAAAAGTAGACTAATTCACTGGAGTGAGAAAGAACTATTTCCCAGATTTACCAAGTGGAAGATACACTAAAGTAAAAACAGTACAATTAAAAGTGGGTGGGCAGTTGGGTAATGGTATTTCATTGATTAGGTTAAAATAATATAATTTTAGAATTTTAAAAAAAGAGAAGAGTTCATGACTAACTTAAGCAATTTGCTGAAACTGCATTGATGTTTGATTGATTAGGTCCACACTGGGGCAACTCTTCAGAGTGATTGCCTAAATGAGTTATATTTAAAATTAGAGTTAAACAAAACTGTGTACATATGGGATATTTAAAGTCAAGGGCCTGTTTTCAAGGAAACTGTGGTTAGAAGTGAAGGCACAAATTAGTTGCATTCGGAATGAGAATTAGAGGAAGGCTTAAGTAAGTTAGTTACAGTGACAGCTTGGTGAAATTTAGGATACAGAGATTCATGGGATTGCACAGGATTTTATGGAATTTTATATTGTACAATCTTTGTTAGTTTCTTTTAAATCTATTTTGTAGTGCTTGTATGTATGTGTACTGAGCTGTAATGGCTTCTCTGTAATGTTCACTGCTAAGGCTAATGAATTGGCTTCTTTGTAATGTTCACTGCTGAAGTAACGGTTTCTCTGCAGCAGCAATGTTTAGGTTATGGCTGAAGCTAACAGGACTGTGGTATGCATGTTAGCCAATTAGGATTTTGTTGCCCTGTCTTGTGAATCTGATTTCACGGGCTTTTGCCAGAGAGAGAGATGAAGAGAGAAGATGCGAATGGAGAGATTTGGTGAACTGGACGGGGTGGACTTGGAGCGAGGGTCTGAAGTGCAGTGACGATCGGATGAGGTCGATGGTGAACAATCGGCTTATGAGTGAGCTTCTACTTTGCACACAGACTGTTAATAAGAGTGGGCCCTTTTTTCTTTTATTTCATTTTTCTACAAACCGTATAGTCAAAGTAAGAGTTATAAAGCTTAATCGTTTAATCGCATGTTGTGTACTGTTTGTTATTTCAGAATACTGATTTGTAACAGGGGACACATCGCACAGCATCCACCCAAACAAGATTTCTTAAGTTTGGCTGGGACAGGGGTTATCACCTCCTATATTAATCCGCTAGGCGAAGTGAGAATTACAGTTGTGGGGGCTACGTTCGGGATTGATTCCGTTGGATGCTGTGTGATTACCCTGATCAATGAACCAGTGGGGTAGATATTTGTACTCCGGATGAATTGTTAATTCCACTGTTAGGTACTGTTAAAGTTGCAATTGTAAGCGAAGGTTTGATAAAATGGTGGGCGCAGCTCTTGTTGTAATGCAGACCCAGCGCTGAGGTAGCTGGGAGTGGAGATTTCAAAGACAGGGTTCTATAATTTCTGAGGAGTGAGGGGAAAGAGTGGTCGGATTTGGAATGTCTAATTAGTCCACGTCCCTCAGTGAAGAGTGAGAATTCTGAGGTAGTATTCGCACTTACTTCTCTGGCGAATAAATGGAAAAATCAGATTCGAAGTCCCAACTGTGGCAGGCTCAGCCTATTCTCTGGAATAGCACCCACCCCTGAAGGGGAGGAGGAGTATAAGACTTGGGTGGAGCGGACCTCTCAGTTGCTGGATGAGTTAGATGTTGTTAGAGCAGAAGATGCAGCGAGAAATGGACTGCCTCTCACGAGCCTGTGACAACTTTGGACTTACAGTCAGCACCAAAAAGGCCGAAGTTATGTACCAGCCCACACCCAGAAAGCCCTATCAGGAACCACACATCACAGTAAAGGGGCAGAAGTTACTGGCAGTCGACAGCTTTACTTATCTGGGCAGTACTCTATCATGAGCGGTGAACATAGATGCAGAGATCAGCAACAGAATTGCCAAAGCCAGTGCCGCCTTTGGGAGACTCCGTGAGAATGTATGGGAGCGGAGAGGACTCAGCCTTACCACCAAGTTGAAGGTCTACCGAGCAGTTGTTTTCACCACCCCTCCTCTATGCCAGCGAGACCTGGACTGTCTACAGCAGACACGCTAAACAGCTCAACCACTTCCACTTGAACTGCCTCCGCAGACTTCTCCACGTACGATGGCAGGACAAAGTCCCAGACACGGAGGTCCTGGAGCGGGCTAACACCCACAGTGTCTACACCCTCCTACAGAAAGCCCAAGCCAGATGGGCTGGCCATGTCATCAGGATGTCTGACAGTCGACTACCAAAACAGCTGCTGTATGGAGAGCTGAGCCAGGGCAAGCGCTCAGTTAGAGGGCAGAAGAAATGTTTCAAAGACTGCCTCAAAGTGTCCCTCAAAGACCTCAACATCAATCCCAGTAGCTGGGAATCGCTTGCTCTGGACTGCCCAACCTGGTGGAGCAGGACCACTAAAGGAGCGTATGCAGCAGAAATCAGATGCACCGCAGAGGCTCAGAGGAAACGCGTCGTGCGCAAGGCTCGAACTACCTCCACTTCCACTGCAGCACCTACCCTCATGTGTCCCACATGTGGGCGAGCTTTCAGGGCCCGGATTGGCCTCACCAGTCACCTCCGGACCCACAGTCACAAACCCTCCACCTGACAGAAGTCGTGGTCGCCTTCGACTCCGAAGGACGAACAACAACAATAGATGAGTGGCAGTGCTCGGATGATGAAAAACGACAGAGATTGGTTGAAAGTTTGAATGGGCGAGCCGCTGATGTTGTGAGAGCCCTCAGGTTAAATTATCCCGTAGCGACAGCTGTCAATTATGTGCAAGCACTGGACAATGCTTTTGGTCTGACTGGAAGCCCAATGGAGCTCCTGGTGGGGTTCCAAAACATGCGTCAGGAGAAGGGGGAGAAGCTTTCTGCTTTTATTTTTCGGCTAGAGAGGCAGCTAAACTGCTTGCGGCGCAGAGGGGTCATTCAGGTGGCTGAGGTGGATCAGTTAAGAATGGACCAGAAAGCCAGGGGCACCTGACCTGATTACGTGGGGTCTCCGACAGACTCATAAGACGTGCCCCCCTCCACCTTTTGTTGAGCTGATCAGAGAGGTACGGGAAGAGGAGAACGTGGCGGAGGCGCAGGAGGGCTCAGCCAGCAGGGTACAGTCCTTGGTAGTAGTCCCCTGCAGTAAAGTGACCACAGATAGCCTACCCCGGGGAGTGGTAGAGGAGATTGTGGCAGAGTTGAGAATGGAGATACATTGGCTGTTATCAGTGGGTGAGGGGGCAGATTCCCCAAGGGGACGAACAGTGCGGAGGGCTGCTGGCAGCAGGTGTCACGCCAGAAGGAGAATGAATCCCTGGGTACCTCAGCAGGGAGAGTCGTTGGGAAAACTTAGAGGAGAACCCGTGAGAGAACGGCCTGGTGTCTCTGGGGGAACACATTCCCAGCAATGTACCAAGGAACTTCCGAAAGTAGAAGACCCTATTCCTGAAGGCTTAGTGGGACCACGCTCCAGTGTGTCGCTATGGATAGAAGGTATTTATGCTAAAGCCATACTCAACACCGGGTCGCAGGTCATGTTACTGTACCATTCGTTTTACAACTGGTATCTGAAGCATTTACGCCTGAGAGCATTCAGGGCACCGAAGATTTGGGGTCTCAGTGCTGGTGATTATCCATACGATGGTTATTTGTCAGTGAAGCTTGAGTTCTTGGAGGCTGATGTGGGAGTGTCTGAGGTTCTTGATACAGTGGTGCTGGTTTGTCCGGACCCTGTTGAGACGGGTGGCGTTTCAGTTCTGGTGGGGATCAACACCCCTCTTGTGAGGAGGCTCATGGGGCCTGCAATGAGAAGACTGGCGAGAGCTTTCTGGGAACATTGTTCGTGCACCCGGTGTTTCGGGCTGCTTTTGAGGAAGTGCATGGCAGCATTGGGCCAGATACCAAATTTAAACAGGGGACTTTGTGGTTCACCCAGTCAAAGCCAATCGTGGTAAGGCCCAGGAAAGTAGCGAGAGTGATGGGGGCCACAAAATTTCCTGGAGTGCCTGAGGGCGAAGCCCTCTTAATGGACACTCTGGAAGACCACGAGGGACAGTCGGGATTTCCTGCTGGGGTACTGGTGAGACCTGAATTGCAGAAGCCCTCGGTTGTACAGGCAAGCAGGATGGCAGTGATTGTCAAGAACGCTACGAAGAGGGAGGTCACCTTCAAGCAGGGGATGCCCCTGGCGCATTTGTTCCCGGTGACAGTAATGTCTAGTGCCCCTGTGAGGCACGCCGGGGAGAAACTATTGGAAAAAGGTGGAAAGTTGACCGCCGAGTCATTCAACTTCGGGGACTCCCTGGTGCCACCGGGTGGAAAAGGAGGCTGGTAGAGAAGATGTTGAAGCTGGAAGGTGTCTTTTACATTGGCGAGTTTTATGTGGGTTGTTCCAAGAGCACTCGTCACACTATCTGGGTGACCAAGGACACCCCGTTTAGAGAGAGGTTGCGGCGACGGGCCCCTGCAGACGTGGAAGACGTGCGGCAGCATTTGTGTAAGTTGAAGGAAGCTGGGATCATCACTGAGTCTCGAAGCCCCTATGCATCCCCAATGGTAATAGCCCAGAAGAAGAATGGGAAGGTATGGATGTGTGTGGGCTATAGGACTCTGAACAGGCGCACCGTCCCTGACCAGTATATGGTCCCGAGGGTCGAAGACGCGCTGACCTATCTGAGTGGTGTGAAGTGGTTCAGTGTGCTGGATTTGAGGAGTGGATATTACCAGATCCCAATGAGTGAGGCCAACAAAGAGAAGACGGCATTAATGTCCCCTGGGATTCTTCCAGTTTGAAAGGATGCCACAGGGCATATCAGGAGCCCCTGCAACCTTCCAGCGGGTCATGGAGAAGATGGTGGGGATATGAACTTGCTTGAGATGTTGGTGTATTTGGATGACTTCATAGTATTTGGATCCACCTTAGAAAAAGATGAAGTAAGACTACTGAAGGTGCTCAGCCGCCTGAAAGCTGAAGGATTAAAACTTTCCCTGGACAAGTGCCAGTTCTGCAAAACATCTGTTAGCTATGTCAGACACATAATCTCATGATATGGAGTAGCTACAGACCCGGCTAAGATAGAAACGGTGACCACTTGGCCAAGGCCCCAGACTGTGAGCACTCTGTGCTCATTCCTAGGGTTCTGTGGTTATTATTGGAGATTCGTGAAGGGCTACGCCAAAGGGAGTCACCCATTGAATCAGTTTCTGTGTGGTTACCCTCCTTTGAGGAAGAAAGGGAGGGGGGGAAAAAGGACAGGAGGATGGAGAGTATCTTAACCGTCAGAGCCCTTTGGACAGAGATGGGATGTAAAGTGTGAGGAGGCTTTTCTGTCACTGAAGGAGCTGCTGACCCAGGCGCTGGTGCTGGCTTTTGCGGACCCCCGATTGACGTATGTACTGCACACAGATGCCAGCCGAGAGGGTTTGGGGTGCATCATGTATCGGGATCAGGGCACTGGGTTGAGGCTTGTGGCGTTTGTCAGCCGGATTCTGTCGCCCTCCAAGAGAAACTATCCCACGTACAAGTTGGAATTCTTGGCGTTGAAATGGACGGTGGTGGATAAACTGAATGACTTATCTCTATGGGGCCAAGTTCTTAAGTTTGGCCGGGCCAGGGGTAATCACCCCCTATATTAAGCCGCTAGGCAAAGCGAGAGTTATGTATGTTATTTAATTTATAGCATTTACTCAGTATTAATAAACTTGCAGAAGTTCTGTGTTGTGCTGCTGTGTGAGGTTCAACTGGTTTAGTCATATTTAGGCTGAAATCAGAGAAATTGCTGTAAGATAAAATTACCTACAGAGAATAATTTGCCTTTTTTCATTTTCAGGGAGTTCAAGGGATTAAATTTTGCAAAATAAAAGCTGTATGCTCATTAATACAATTGTTTGCAAATAACACAAGATCAACAAGTAATTAAAACTCTGCTTAGCTTAAATGATTTATGTACTTATGTTGCATCCCACACACCCTCTGCATCCCTCCTTGAACCAGGTTAGATATTCTAGTGTGTAAGGACTAGCCAAATGTGTAGCAGTCAAATAAGTTATTTATTTGATATAGTGCTCTTGATGTTCTACAGCACTTTATAGACATCTGGTTTCATGGTGCCTGATGACTTTTCTCTGTCTTTAAATTAATCACATGTGTGCCTTCATTCATTACCTGCTTCAGACCATTTCTAGCAGCTGTCTTTCAGAACTCAGCCATGTTAGTTAATGGTGGCACTTCTAGGTTATTCTTCACAATGGACCTTCCACATAGAGTACATCTTGTATCCTTTATACTTTTGGTGCTTCTTCCATTTGTTTATTGTGGAGAATTCTTGCTCATTAGCAGAGAGAGGATGGTGGATGGTAATCAGGAAGAGCTATCCTTCCCTACATTTGGGCTTGTTTCGCATAACTTCAAAGTTCTGGATTCCAGGCAGCTTCTTCCCACTGGTATTTGTCAGTACTACCTCTTCTGTGAGTCTGTCATGCTTGTGGCACAGGACATAGCTAAAGGGGACATAGTGATGAATAGTTAATATTACTGCCTTGCCATTCTTGGGGCCGGGTTCAATCCTGACCTTGGATGTTCTCTATATGGTGCTTACATATTACCCCCGTGATGGTGTGGCTTTCCATCAAGTGTTCCAATTTCCTCTTACATTGCCAGGATGTTTTGGTAGGTTAATTGGTTGCTATGAATCACCTCTTAGTAGATGTAAATGACAAAAAAACTATAAAAATAACATTAATAGAAGACATTAGAGTGACAGATTTGAAGGGCTATGGGAAAATATGGAGAGGAGGAATGGAAGAGATTGATTTCTCTGTTCATAGCGCCATGGATCCAGTGAATAGGGTGGTCTCATGTTAGGTTGTAACAAGTAAGCAATTATTTGCACTGATTTAAATGAAACAGATGTTTTGTATGCTCTTGTTTCTGGAATACTACTTAAATGTTGGCTAATTTTTGAGTTACCAAACAGTAACAATGATCGATGTTTAATAGTTGGATAATAGTAAATATTGTTAAGTTATCAGGACAAAGTTTTAATTCTTTTATAATTAAAGCTACTGGTTTACAGAACATCTCCATTCATACCATAACAGCATTTCTGTTGACTGCCACCAATTCTCCATTCCATTCTGACCTGTTTTTGGCCTCCCTACTTTGTTCCCATGATGCCTATCATGGAAATCAAGGAAATTTACCTCACTCTCTGTATGGGCAGATTGCAACCGTTGAAACTTATTATTCAATTTAAGAGTTGCAGGAAGCCATCCCTTTTCCCCACTTCACAGATGTTGCCGTACTTTTTGGTTTCATCTTTTTAACACCTGTCTCTAGCTACTGGATTTTAATGCAGTTGTCAACTTTTGTTTGCATCCAGTGGCGCACAGCCAGCTCCGCTGTTTTTTTCCCCTCAGCAGCCTCAACAGATGATCCTGAGACCTCAATGGGAGCTTATTCCAGGCCACAACTGAAGCCAGGCAACTCCCTGCTGTTGGTCTCGCTAATGAACCAGTGAATCAGACTTGCAGTATTCTACATTACCAATGTCCAACAGAGTCTTTTAATCACAAAAAAGCATCCAAGACAATCGCCTGCACCATCTGTTGGATTGCACATTGCCTGATGCCTTCTTGCCTGGGTGGCTGAAGCAGGGTGCAGCAAGTCCAGCTCCACCATTATCCACCAGTTCGCTAAGGGACTAGAAAGGCACGTAAAGGATGAACAATCACACCCAGAGAGGTTGCTTTGTCCGAGCGTGTCGTCATCTTACCAGAAAAAGAAAAAATGTCCTATTATTTTTTACGTTATTATGTGAAGTCCCTCTTGATGCTGATTGTAAGATAGAATTTCATTAAGTTAACATACCATAACATAAGGGAGTATAAGATCTGTTAGTTTTAGTGTTGTTCTTACAAAATTAAAACAAAAGATATAACAATAGTTATAAACACAGAAACATACTTAGTGATATTAAAAATGTTGTGATGGTTATCAAGATCAAAGATTTTAACTGTATCCTCATTAATCACAGCAATACGTGTCTGTTTTTGTTGTGACCTTAAAGAGAGGCTTCAATTTGCATTAATATTCACCTCAAGGCCAGGTTTTGAACCGACATTAAAACCGACAATCTGACATCCTTGGGATTTGTTTGTGCAAAATGAGCAGATTTTCCTGATTATTTATGTTGCTACTACCAATACCCCAATGCACTCATTATTTCACTTATGTAATGCCCTGGTTAAGATTTTTACTGTTCGGCTGTAAGTATTTCATTCTACTAGTTTCTGCAAAAGGAGTGTGTCATGCTGGTAGAATATTTTGCTTTCAGCTAAAGATAAGAAGCCTTGCTATTTAACTTGGGAATGTTGTGTCAGCCAATCAGAATGGTGAAATTGGAAGAAAATTCTAGAGAGCGCGGAGCTGAGAGAGCTTTATGAAGGATAGTAGTCTGGGTTCGGAGAGCTTTTGGCAGGAGCTGTAAAGGGGGACAGAAGGGAAGATGCTGCAGAATACTGTTTGAAGGCAAGTCCCCTTTGCACAAAGTGCTTTGTACAGATGAATGGCTCCAAGGAGGAAAGGCCAATATTCCTGAGGAAAGCCTGTATGTTTGAGGTTAATTTTGAGTAAAGTTCAGAATGTAATCTGTGCTTTCACGCAGACTGTGGGTCCAGTGCATGAGTTGACGACGACGCCATTATGAGCTGAAGCGACTGGTATAACTGTAATGACCCTTTTATTTATTTTTCTTTTCTCTTTCCTATTAACTGTCTGATAAAACTGAATTTGTAAATATACTTTCTTTATAATTTTATGCAGTGTACAATCTGTTATTTCTTGTCGACTGTCAATTGTTTATGGGCAGTATTTACACAGCATTCGCTCAAATTGAGGTTTCTTTAATTGGAATATCATGGCATTCCTGTTTGGCTGATCCCCAAATCATACTTTCCGTAGACGTTTATTGTTTATAAAGGTGGCCTTTTCAATGCTGAGTCACGTGGCTGTTAGTAGAGCCGGCTAACGAGCCAAGTTCACATATGAGCCCAGGGAGGGGGTTACACTTATTTTGCCTGCTGCACAGTAATATAATAATTTTTTTGTATGAACATGGTGAGTTTAAAGGGAGTGAGAAGTAGGACCAGGTTTATGAGTTCAAAGTTCACAGTTTTTATGATCAAAGTATGCATTCTGTATGCAACCTTGAGATTCATCTTCTTGCAGGCAGCCACAAAACAAAGAAACACAACAGAACCCATTAAAAAACACAACAAAGAACATCAAACACTCAAAGTGTGAAATAAAATAACAAGTTGCCCAAACAATAAAAAAGTAAGTAATACATGGAACCTTAACTGCAGAGTGCCTAAAAGTGAGTCCACAGCCACAGAGCCAATTTTAGCGCTGAGGCAATTAAAACCGGTCCAGGAGCTCGATAGCTGTGGACCATAGCCAGTTCAGCACTGTGGTGAATGCTGACAGTTGCAAGCCACAGCTGCAGAATCAGTTCAGCACTGAAGCAAGTAAACCTTGCGGAGTAGTGAGCTGAACCACTACTTCGTCCTTTGCCAATCACACAAATAATAAAAAAAAGTAAAACAGAAATACATGGAACATGTACTGCAGAGTCTCTGGAAATGAGTCCAGAGCTGCGAAACTCGTTCGGTGCGAAGATGAGTGAAGCCTGTCCAG
The DNA here is from genome assembly GCF_048418815.1 of Hemitrygon akajei. Taxonomy (NCBI): domain Eukaryota; kingdom Metazoa; phylum Chordata; class Chondrichthyes; order Myliobatiformes; family Dasyatidae; genus Hemitrygon; species Hemitrygon akajei. Next base: position 40,648,000 of record NC_133131.1, read on the forward strand.
GAAATCAATGACTGCAGGGCAACAACTACTCCCAAAATTGGCGGCATGGGATCCAGACTCCTGTACCTCCCAGTTGACAGTGGTAGTGAGTCAAACGCAGGCAGAGAGCATTGAATAGCAGTTGGCTTTCTGCTCTCATCCTCGACGATTTTAATCTTGATTGACTCTTTAATTGGCATGGAGTAATGAAGCTGACCATGAGTTCATCTTCTTCCATCAAGGCTCAGCGCAATGTCCACCGCAATGATGGCTGCCCTGGTCAAAACTGCACTCTTGAGAGTCTAGTTAGTTGAGTTTCCCAAGGGATCATTTTGTCAGTTCAAAAGAACATCTTTTAAGGGGAAATTACAGACTGCGGATTGCAGCGATTGCAATTCAGAGGAAGAAGTATTATCTACTAGACTATTTAGTAGTTTAGTGAGCTGTCTGGAAATTGTTGCCTGGTTGCTGGCACCATCTTCCATGTGTTTAAGCATATTGCAAACTCACCCACATTTCTGAACTCTTGTGTTCCCAAATCTTAATCCAGCTTTTGCCACACCTGACTCTGGCCTACATCACATACCAGACCCTATTCAGCCCAGCTCATACTCTGAACTAATGCGTGCTAAAGGATTGGAGGAGGGGATAGGGATTCAGATTTCTGGATCATTGGGACCACTTTTGGGGCAGGCGTGACCCGCACAAAAAAGATGGGTTGCACTTGAATCCGAGGGGGCACCAATACCCTGGCAAGGAGGTTTGTTAAGGTTTTTGGGGAGAGTTTAAACTAGAATTGTTGGGGGGTGGGAACTGAACTGAAGAGATGGAGGAAGGGACGGTTGGCTCACAAATAGAGAAAGCTGGAGGCAGTGCAAGAGGGAGGATGGGCAGGTGACAGAGAGGGGAAATGCTCAGACCGATGGTTTGAGATGTGTCTATTTTAATGCAAGATGCATCATGAACAAAGCGGATAAGCTTAGAGCATGGATCAGTACTTGGAGCTATGATGTTGTGGCCATTACAGAGACTTGGGTGGCTCAGGGAGCAGGAATGGTTACTTAGAGTGCCAGGCTATGGATGTTGCGGAAAGGACAGAAAGAGGCAAAAGAGGTGGGGGTGTGGCACTGCTGATCAGAGATAGTGTCACGGCTGCAGAAAAGGAGGAAGTCATGGAGGGATTGTCTATTGAATCTCTGTGGGTGGAAGTTAGGAACAGGAAGGGGACAATAACTACTGGGTGTTTTTCATAGACCACCCAATCATAACAGGGACATTGAGGAGCAGATAGGGAGACAGATTCTGGAAAAGCGTAATAATAACAGGGCTGTCGTGGTGGGAGATTTTAATTTCCCAAATATTGATTGGCATCTCCCTAAAGTAAGGGAGATGGGGTGGAGTTTGTTAGGTGTGTTTAGGAAGGTTTCGTGACACAATATGTAGATAAGCGTACAAGAGGAGAGGCTGTACGATCTGATATTGAGAAATAAACCTGGTCAGGTGTCAGGTCTGTTAGTGGGAGAGCATTTTGGAGATAGTGATCACAATTCTATCTCCTTTACCATAGCATTGGAGAGGGATAGGAACAGACAAGTTAGGAAAGTGTTTAATTAGAGTAAGGGGAAATATGAAGGGAGAAATGTGTCAAATGTTCAGGGGATATTTGTGTGGGTTTCTGCATAGGTACATTCCAAGGAGACAGGGAAAGTATGGTTGGGTACAGGAACTGTGGTGTACAGAGGCTATTAAAAATCTAGTCAAGAAAAAAAGAAAGGCTTATGAAAGGTTCAAAAAACTAGGTAATGATAAAGACCTAGAAGATTATAAGGCTAGCAGGAAGAATAAGAAGAGCAAGAGGATAAGGCATGAGAGAATAGGATCAATCAAGTGTGACAGTGGAAAAGTGAATGGAGCCGGAGGAGATAGCAGAGGCACTTTATTAATACCTTGCTTCAGTATTCACTACGGAAAAGGACCTTGGCGATTGTAGAGATGACTTACAGCGGATTGAAAAGCTTGAGCATATAGACATTAAGAAAGAGGATGTGCTGGAGCTTTTGGAAAGCATCAAGTTGGATAAGTCTCTGGGACCGGATGAGATGTACCCCAGGCTACTGTAGGAGGCGAACGAGGAGATTTCTGAGCCTCTAGCAATGAACTTTGCATCATCAATGTAGACGAGAGAGGTTCCGGAGGTTTGGAGGGTTGCAAATGTTGTTCCCTTATTGAAGAAAGGGAGTAGAGATAGCCCAGGAAATCATAGACCAGTGTGTCTTTCTTCAGTGGAGTACCCTATGCAAGGCTTACTGAGAAAGTCAGGAGGCATGGGATCCATGGGGATCTTGGGTTGTGGATCCAGAATTGGCTTGCCCACAGAAGGCAAAGAGTGGTTGTAGACGGGCCATATTCTGCATGGAGGTTGGTCACCAGTGGTGTGCCTCAGGGATCTGTTCTGGGACCCCTTCTCTTCATGATTTCTATAAATGACCTGGATGAGGAAGTGGAGGGATGGGTTAGTAAATTTGCTGATGACTGATGACACCTGGTGAATTTGCTGATGAGGGTGTTGTGGATAGTGTGGAACGCTGTCAGAGTTTGCAGCCGGATATTGATAGGATGCAAAACTGGGCTGAGAAGTTGCAGATGGAGTTCAACCCAGATAAGTGTGAAGTGGTTCATTTTGGTAGGTCAAATATGATGGCAAAATATAGTATTGATGGTAAGACTCTTGGCAGTGTGGAGGATCAGAGGAATCTTGTGGTCCGAGTCCATAGGACACTCAAAGCTGCTGTGCAGATTGACTGTGGTTAAGAAGGCATACCATGCATTGGCCTTCATCAACTGTGGGATTGAGTTTAAAAGCTGAGAGGTTATGTTACAGCTATATAGGACCCTGGTCAGACCTCACTTGGAGCACTGTGCTCAGTTCACTACAGGAAGGATGTGGAAGCCATAGAAACGGTGCAGAGGATGTTTAGAAGGATGTTGCCTGGATTGAGAGTAGGTTGAGTGAACTTGATCTTTACTTCTTGGAGTGGCAGAGGATGAGAGATGACCTGATAGAGTTGTATAAGATTTGAGAGGCATTGATCATGTGGATAGTCAGAGGCTATTCTCCAGGGCTGAACTGGCTAACATGAGAGGGCACAATTTTAAGGTGCTTGGAAGTAGGTACAGAGGAGATGTCAGGGGTAAGTTTTTTGTGCAGAGTGGTGAGTGCTTGGAATAGGCTGCCAGTGACGGTGGTGGAGGGGGATACGATAGGAGCTTAGAAAAATAGAGGGCTATGGGTTACCCTAGGTAATTTCTAAAGTAAGTACATGTTCGGCACAGCATTGTGGGCTGAAGGGCCTGTATTGTACTGTAGGTTTTCTATGTTCTAATCAATGAGATAAATATTGAACCATCAGAAATTCCAAACACTTCAATACTAGATTATTAAAATTTTACTATTACAAGCTGCATTCAATTAGAAATGCATTTTGCACTGAAGTAGGCTTAGAGTTTTCTGTTAATATTTTCATCTCACTGATAATGAAATATGATCTTGCAGCTACCTTTTTGTTTGGTTTAAAAAAAACTGTTGCTCATCAGGGCAACCTTTGATAGATAGATAGATAGATAGATAGATACATAGATACTTTATTCATCCCCATGGGGAAATTCAACTTTTTTCCAATGTCCCATACACTTGTTGTAGCAAAACTAATTACATACAATACTTAACTCAGTAAAAAAAAATATGATATGCATCTAAATCACCATCTCAAAAAGCATTAATAATAGCTTTAAAAAGTTCTTAAGTCCTGGCGGTAGAATTCTAAAGCCTAATGGCATTGGGGAGTATTGACCTCTTCATCCTGTCTGAGGAGCATTGCATCAATAGTAACCTGTCGCTGAAACTGCTTCTCTGTCTCTGGATGGTGCTATGTAGAGGATGTTCAGAGTTATCCATAATTGACCGTAGTCCAGAAGTCAAAGTTCACATCTCTATTAGAATTTATAGACATTCTATTTCTTGGCAAAAGGATTTACCACATACTTGATTTCAGTGCTGATTTTTGAATCGTGCTCTTTAGAGCATAGTTACTCTTGTTGAGATGCACTACAGTGTCCACGCTTAAAATTCTCTTGGATGAGAGTTTGGGAAGTGTTGATGTTCAAGAGTACCCAGATGTACATCAACATAAGTTACTGAAAGTTAGCAGGTGGCAGACATTTAGGAAGGTAAATGGTATGTTGGCCTTCATTGTATACTGTTGGATAAACTGTTCTTGTTGGTTCTCATTACCTATCTGTGTAAGTGAACCTTGGAACTCTTGACAGAAAGACCACAGTCAGACTGTGTTGGCAGCAACATTCCTAGCTTCGTCACTGAACACTGGTGCTCCCTAGGATTGCACGCTTAGTCCACTGCTGTTCACGCTGCTGATACACAACTGCACTGTTCAAACCAGTTCAAACAGAATTATCAAGTTTGCTGAGGACACAACAGTGGGTGGCCTCATCAACAACAATGATGAGACGGTATACAGAGAGGAGATAAAGTGGCTGGTAGAATAGTGCGAGTACAACAACTTGAGTCTCAATCTGGACAAGAGCAAAGAGATGATTGTGGACTTTAGAAAGGTGCATATAAACGGCTCCTCCATGAATTGAGTGAAAAACATTCAGTTTCTGGGAGTCGTATGTCATAAATGCACCTCATTATGTGTCAATTTATTTGTGGTAATATTACATTTTTAATGGGCAATTTCACCTGGTGTTTCAACACCACCTCTTTACTCAAGAAAGCACAGCAGTCTCATCTTCCTGAGGAACTGAGGTGAGCAAGGCTCCTTCCTGCTCCCCCATTCTAACCAAATTTTACAGGAGCACCATTGAGAGTGTCCTGACCAGCTACATCTGTGTCTAGTATGGGAATTGCAAGGCATCTGACTGGAAAACCCTACAAAAGATTGCGAGGACTGTTGAAGGGATCATTGGGGTCTCTCTTTCACCCATCGAGATATTTACCAAGAGCGCTGTGTACGCAGGGCCCTTATAATGCCTTGAAAAAGTATTCAGTGCCCAACCATTTGTTTACATGAATGAGTAATTCATGAATAAATGAATGAGTAATAACAGGGATCAATTTAACTGAGATTTTTAATTTGTGAATCAGATGTTCTTTTCGCTTTTTACATAGTAGATTCCCAAAAAAGGTACAATTGTAAAGCACAAAAACCTAAAAATTCAAGAATTGAACTGCTGACATTTCAGTTTTTGAATTTTTAGTTGTTGATGCTTCAGAATTTTCCCTGTATTTTGGGCTTTACTGTGGAAAAAAAAGCACCATGATATTCACAAATTAAAACTCTCAGTTAAATTGATAATAATTCCTGGTTGTAATATTCTTTTATGTGAACAAAAGGTTGGAGGCTGAATATTATCTCAAGGCACTGTGGCATTGTAAATGATCCCTCTCATCCGTTCCGACAAACTCTTTAACCCCCTACCATCAGGCAGGTGTGCCGTAGCATTAGAACAAGGGCTAATAGGATGGGAAACAGCTTCTTCCCCCAGGTTGTAAGACTACTGAACTTCTTACCATCGCCCTGGTCTCACCATACATGAAGCACCAGTAGCATTATACTGTTTGTCGTAAATGCACCTCATTATTTGTCAATTTATTTGTGGTAATATTACATTATTCATGGTATGTGAGTTACATGTACTGTGTTGTGCACCTTAGTCAGGAGGAACATTGTTTCATGTAGCGGTATACAGTTGAAATAACAAGAATCTTGACTTGAACATTCCCTTCATTATGAGATAATTTGAATGAAAAGGGAAAAATAATTTTATGAAGCCTTTGTTTATTGTTTACTTTTTTTTCTTCTTTCCTAAGAAAGGATATACTTTCCCCAGATGAAGTGCAGTAAAGATTCACCATTTTGGTTCTTAGAATAACAGGTATGAAGAGAAATTGAGTAGTCCTATAGTTTAGAGGTTACTGAAATATACAAGATCTTTGAGGATTTGACAGGGCGAATGTTGGGAAGATGGCTGGCTGAGGAGTCTGGAAGTAAAGGCCATATTGTAAAAATTATGCTGTAGACCATTTAGGAAGAGGGTAAAGTTTTTGTACTCACAATTGTGTATTTTTGGATTTCTGTACCAGAGAATGCCCAATGATTGATTCCATTCACAAAACAGATCAATATAATTTTACATATTAAAGAAGTCAAGGGATATTAGAATGTGGGAAAGGAAAATGTTGAGGTAATCATGTTGAATGGCAGAGTAGGTTTGGTGGACTAAAAGACATGGTTCTGCTCCTATTCTGATTGTGTTAAGAGTGCTTCAGTGGTGGACCCATTGGTTGTATTAAATGTTGCCTAAATCAACAGATTCAAATGCCCCTCAAGTATACAGGAAGCTCAACCTTTCTTGTATCTCCAATTTATGATTTTCGTTGTCAAAGGCAACAGATATATGGTGTATTTTAGGTACTTCTCCAGCCACACCGGTACCTTGACTGTTCTCCCTATGGAAGACAAGACCACCTTCTTAGGGTAAAGGTCATTAGTTGTTCTGTGTCATGTCTTACCTATTTTTTCACAGCGTACTAGTCTCTGAAAAATGAAAATAAATGACTTGTTCTACCTTTCCTCCTGTAGAGGTTATCAACTAGAGCAGGTAATTGGATTTGCAAGAATTGCAGGCTTCTGAAGGTTCAAAGTATAAATTCACAGTACGATAAACTGTACATATGGAATGCCCCATACACAGAATGCTGGATGAACTCAGCAGGTCAGGTAGCATCAGTGGATGAACAAACAATTTACAGACAATTGACGTTTGGGACAAAACCCTTCTTGAGGTCTGGAAAGGTAGGGGGGAAACACCAGAATTACAAAAAAAGGAGTGAGTGGAAGGGGTATAGCTACAAGGTGATAGTGAAACCTGAGGGTGACCTCATCTTGGCACAAGAGGAGGCTATGGACTTGTTGGGAAGGAAATAAGAATCAGAATTAAAATATTTAGCCACCAGGAAATTCCACTTTTGGAGGATTGAGCACATACGTAGTGCTTCATGTTTCTCTTCAGAACTTTGAGCTCCGCATGCATCACAATGGCTTTGATAATTTCAGGATCACTTCTCTCAGTACCTTTATAAGTTTATGCAAGATAGCTATGCTATGCTTTGAATCTGCTTATTTATGCTTCAGTATTTGTTCAGGTTTTCTTTGATGTCCTCCAGAGTGTCATCATACAGCTATACTGATAAAGATTGCATTGAGGACTCTATTTAATGTGTGAGATTTTAAGTCTTGCTGATACACTTCAAATTCAGCATCTGCACAGGATTTGAGTTGGGATCATCCAAATAAATAGTAACATGCATCTGTGATGACAATTGGACTATGCACAGCACCTTTCAGCTGCTAGTGGACACAGAATATTTGCCACTGGTAGCTACTTAGTTACCATATATTAAATATAATCCTGCAGGACACTTAACCCAGCAATGGATCATCAGCTTCTGTAATTGCCTATCACTTAAACAATGAAAATATCCCATTGATCCTTCAAACAGGTTAAACCAAGCATAAATTGAGGGACTTCATACATTTCAGTAGAGAGGAGTGGCTCCAAGGGCAATAAGGAATTTACATATTTACTTTGTGCCAAATTAAATTTCAATTATTTTAACCTTTTTGTAGTATTTTGGTTAATCATAATATTCAAAACTGGGAAGACAGAAAAAGTTTTAAATGGTTAGGATTGTTCAGTCAATAATACAAATTATATACAGGCAGTCCCCGGGTTACGGACGAGTTCCGTTCCTGAGTCTGTCTTTAAGTCGGATTTATACGTAAGTCGGAACAAGTACATCCGGTATTATTTAGCGTCAGTTAGTCAAACGTTTGTCTTAGTATATAGTATATATTTTACCTTTCTATGCATATAAAACACTTAAGAAACGTATGTATTCCAGTAATTAAACTACTGTGTTGCTTAGTAATAATTGTAGCTTTCATCAGGGCAGGGCCTTTCACATGCTCCATTATTCTCACTTTATCTGTTATCCTTTAAAATTTTTCCCATTGTTGACCGACTGTAGCCTAACGCTTTTCCAATGACCGATGGCGTTTCACCTCCTTCCAAACACTATTATTTCCACTTTATTTTCAATCACGATCGCTTCCTGTCAATGGAACAGAAACACTGTGGGTGGTGGGTCCTGAGCTCCGCTGGGTCCTAAGGACCACCGCTCTGAAATCCCTGGGTGCTAAACTCCACCGCACTGAGACAGGTTAACTGGGACAAATGGGGGTTGTGCTGGGTTTGGGTACTGTATTTGAGCCTCCACAATGTTCTGCTTGGGAATTTAAACTGGAGGTGGCAGTGTTTTTTTTTACAAGGTCGAGTTTCGAGTTCGACATCAACCCGGCATGGATGGTATGGGAGTCACTGAATCGACATCAACCCGGCACGCTCGAGAGCGGTCTGTCTCAAGCCTGGCGCTGATCTCACTGTGCCACCAGCCGACCAGAAAAGGGGATGGGGGCGAAGTCTGGGTGAATCTTGCTAAGAAAAATTTAAGCCAAATACAAAGTTACACATTCAACACAGTGTCAACGGCAATGACTTAAAATGGTGGACGGCATTGCGATCCGCCTTAAAATGGCGGACGGCGTCGCAATCCGACTTAAAATGGCAGACGGCATTCTCCTTCTTCGGTTCATAAGTACAAGTTGTCTGTAAGTTGGACATTCGTAACTCGGGGACTACCTGTATGAAGAGGGAATAGAAAAAATCTCAGCAAATGTCTTGGGTGGCTAAGCTCACTGCCTATAATTCCTATATTGTATAGGCACCTCATAATGCTTCATATATGCTAATACAAGAAGCCTCTCTTCTCACTGTTACCATTGGGAAGGAGGTTTGCCTTAAGTCCCATACCACCAGGTTCAGGAAGTTATTACCCTTCAACCATCAGGCTCCTGAACCATCGTGGATAGCTTTACTCACTACAACACTAAACTGATCACAGAACACAACTTATGGACTTACTTTTGAGGACTCTACAACTCATGTTCTCGGTATTATTTATTTATCTACCTATTGATCTTTATTTATTATTAATTTTTTATCTGCACGATTGTCTTTTTTTCACATTGGTTACTTGTCAGTCTTTGTGTGTAGTTTTTAATTGATTTGATTGTATTTCTTTGTTCTACTGTGAATGCCTGCAAGAAAATTAATCTTGGTAGTATATGATGACATATACATACTTAGATAATAAATTTACTTTGAATTTTGAAGGCAGCCTATGTGTAGACTCTCTTGATAGCTGATGGGGATTTTAGCAGTCGAAGAAATGCTGTTTAGATGGGTAAAGGTCATGGGGATTTTCTGATTAGAGGGTTGAACATCCTTCTGTTTGCATGAGTCCAGTGTTGTGTGTTTTCTTTCTTCAGAATAAAGGGAAATATTGGAGCATTCAGAGTATTTAGTTGTGAAAAAGAGCCTGAGTTATTGTTTATGTGATACCAATAGCACAGGAGGCAGGGATTGTGGTTGTGCAGGCAAATTTCCTGAAGTTAGTAGGGAATTTTAAAAAGTAGGAGCTTCAGTGTAGGATTTTCTGGATTGTTCCTAGGTCCTTGTGCCAGCAAGAATTGAAATAGAAAGTTTAAGCATAGTTGATGCTTAAAGATTAACATGTGGCTAATTACATAGTGAAAGAGAGAGGGCTTTATGTTCAGTATCTCAACAGACTGGGATTGCATCTTTCAGTGGTTGAGGAGCATACAAACTAGATTAACTTTGCACTGAGCACCAGCATGTAGCAGTAGAAGAGTGGAATACAGTGCAGGTAGAATTGAGAGTTACAGATAGCATTAGAGTAAGAAATAGTACAGAATAAATAATATTATGAGAAAAATAAAGACGGGCTCATCGTTGTATATGTGTTAAAACACAAAGGGTGATAACTGAGTTTGGTCAATAGCAGGCTGAAATATGGTTCTAAGGTGTAATGATCATTAAATGCAATGTCCTGGAAAGTGCCAGAGCTAAGTATTGAACATACCTTGTGTACAGTTTTTAGAGAAGGGAAACATAGTGGCTGATTTGCAGTACTTATTAAAGTATTTATTATATTGCTGGACAAAAAATATTCCTTGGAGTTATAAACACAGAATCCATTTGATTGAAGTCAAGAATGAAGAGCACCGCTACTGTGGATGTCTCATCAGACACTATGTAATGAGAAGGAGGCAAATCAGTAGGAAAATTAGTGATATATAAAAACATTAGGGAAGTGATATAGGGCATTTTTGGTTAACTCCATGCTCATTGGTATGTTAGAGTAAAGTGTAAAGAAGAATAAGAACTTCTGAAATGTGTTCAAGAAAGGAAGAATTATGTAGTGTGAATGAGGGCGGGTAAGTTAAGTATCAATGGGAGAACACTTGGGAATAGGGATCATCATAAGATTTACCGTAAATTCCGGACTACAGAGCGCACTTGATTAAAAGACGCAGGCTCTAATTTTAGAAAGAAAATCAATTTTGTACTTGTACAGGCCGCACCGGATTTTAAGCCGCAGGTGTCCCACGTTGTAATATGAGATATTTACACAGAAAGATATTACACGTGAGGATTTTTTAACTTTTAATTAAATCCGTATGGTAACATAAACAAATACATATTGCAAATGCTTTTTTTCGAACCGTGCCTGTAACACGGCTACTTTTAAATATACATACGTATCGGTAACACACAAATTACATTGCGTATACTTTTTTACTGAACAGTGCACGAACAACATTCCAATATCTCCTAATGACTGGTAAAAAAATATATACTGCAGCCTACCAGGAAAAGTTATTGATCGCCTTTAACTTAAAAGCTGCATCATATGCTTGCAGCGGGTCTAATGCGCTCGCCCCCTCCTTTCCGTTTATCGCAAACCGGTATTTTCCCACAAGACGCGGCGAAACCGGATGTGACGTCATAGCATTCCGGGATGTAGTACAGAAAACAAATATACTTAAAACACTTCTAACTTTAACTAGAAAATACTAACAAATGAATTACTAAGTGAAAATATTATAAACTAAATAACTGCCATAAAGGCAGCACAATGCTTTTCTTCGAGTGTTTTCCATGTTGATGAGGGTGAGTACAAATGACTGATTTACAATAATTTAATTGTGAAAGTGCGCTTGATTTATCGTACAATTTCATTGGACCTCTGTGAACTACTCATCAATTTTATTGGTCTACTGTTATGAGGCAAAATGTTTTTGGCAGCATGAAAAAAAACCATGCATTAGCCGCACCGTAGTAAAGGCCGCAGTGTTCAAAGCGTGGGGAAAAAGTAGCGGCTTATAATCCGGAATCTACGGTAGTTAGAGATGCAGAAGGTCAAGGGATTCTTAACTGGAGGAAGGAAAACTTCAATGGGATGAGAAGAGCTCTGGAGGAATAAAATGGAAGTACAATTCAGGTATGAACTAATGAACTGAAGAGACCTTTAAAGAAGTATTATTTTGAGTTAGATTCCTTTCCACAGGGGAGCACATTAACTTTAAGGTGGAAAAGTTAGAAAATACACTGTACCTTCCAAACAAATGACCTTTCCATTTGGAAGTATAAGAATACTAGGCACATGGGTTCACTGGTACCTCTAAGTTTCCTTAGTGTGCTATTTCAATTTGGAGGTATATTGTTGTTCCATGATTGGGTCTAGTAATGGAACTTCATCAATAGCCTTCACCAGTAGACTGCCACTGTTCAAAAAAATTAACCACTGTAGGAAAATTAGAGGTAAACTTTAAATGTTGGCTTTCTCTTTGACACCCACACTGAGTATGAATATGCCTACCCTAGAGGAACATATGTTTAAATGGTGCTATCATATGCTAATTACATCTTTGAACGGTGTCTGCTATTTTATTTTTGGTTTGACTTTGTACTGGTAAATGTATCATCCAGGGACACGTTATCCTTTTTGTTTAAACAGTAACATGTTTGTAAAATTTATTTTGGAGATCAGTACATGCAGAGTGATCTGAAGGAGAACATTGGCTGTCCACAGATACTGTCTGAACATTTCCCGCATTTTTTCTTTTATTTAAGAAGCATTTGTCCTGATTCCAGAAGAAAATTTTGAATTTCCCCTGCCTTGTGTTTATCTGGTGGAAAGCAACTTCTGCACGCCAATGATTCGTTTCATCCTGTCCTCATTGATCTTTGGCCTGTCAGGGATGGTCTTCATGCCATTATATTACATTATTTTTGTTGTATCTGTAATTTCCTTTCCCTTACTTTTTATTAATGGAAAATATGCAACTCTTTTAATTGCTGGCCAACTGTCACTGATTAATTGTGAGGTTAGCTCATTCAAAGATTTGAATTCTAGCATCAAGCATATTGAAGTGCAGTAGACCAGTGCACCATGTTTTCCTCTGACCACAGATAACTACATAGTTACTCATTAGGTTCTAAAAAATTTTTTTAAAATGGTATGTTTAATCCTAATTTTATGACATAAACAATATGTATTTGAATGCTTTAATACACTCAGTTCTTACAGGAGATGGATAAAGGTGGTCAAAGCAGTCTGAAATTTCTTGCCCAAATGTAGTTTGGCCAATTTCATTCTGCAATAAGTACATTATTAATAATTTACTAAGTAAATCTGTATTATGGAAAGTGATATCCAAACATGATTAGATATAATGCGTAAGAATTACTGTCAGTCCTGAAAAAGGGTCTTGGCCCAAAATGTTGACTGTTAATCTTTTCAATAGAAGCTGCCTGACCTGTTGAATTTCTCCAGCGTTTTCTGTGTGCTTGTGAGCGTTTTGGATTGTCAGCATCTCCAGACTTTCTCATGTCTGTGGTTAGCTTATCCTTTTAACTTTCCTGACTTTTTTGTTCATCTCAATAAAATTTTGTTAGTTTAATGAGTTAGATTCCAAGTAGTCTTGCTTTACTGTTCAAGTTCAAGTTTAATTGTCATTCAACCATACATTAATACCCATGAGTACAGCCAAACAAAACAGTGCTACTTTGGGGCCAAGGTGCAAAACAAAGTACCACCAGTCACACACAACACAAGGGACACATAGCACATACAAGACATCATGCACATATAAGATAGCAAGCATGTATAAGATATCAGTAAAATACAGTGACGTAAAAAAAATAGTCCCAAGACCTTGAGTCTATGAATATTGCAGAAATCTGCGGTTAACCACAATACAGATTGTCCTCTGCTGAGTTAGCTGTTGGTGTCTTGTACTGTGGTATAAAAAAAGATAAAGGAAGTTTGTCTCTATCTAGTTTTAGGACTTACATGAAGATCTGATCACATTTTAGGTCATATTTATGCAGAAATAGAGAACATTCTACAGGGTTCACAAACTTTCAGAGACCATTGTAGATCAATTGATGTAAAGTTGCATTTAGCATTCATACAGAATGGCATTGCTGGATATTATTTTACGTAGCCAAGGCAATCTGGGGAGCCTTTGTTAAATAATCTGCAATTTACTTCATAAAATTGTGAAATCCTCTTCCAATTTCAGTAAATATTTGTTTGATTTTAAACATTTGAAATGTTGGATGAACATCTGTAAATTGAAGTATAGTTTGTCTGTACAGATGCAGCAGCTACTGGTATTTTCTAGTATATTTAGTTTGTATTGTATATCTAGAGTACTGTAGTAAGCCTTTAAAATGTGCTTCTGAGTAAGTGTAAATTGGATAGAATAATTGAGTAGATAACTTAGGTGGACTAATCACAGCTTGCATGAGCACTTGTGGAACAATTCCATTTTATTCCACCCAATGTGACTGAACCTCTGCTTATCTATTACTATTACTTCATCCACTTCACTCTTAACTTTCTGCAGCCTGTGAGGCTTCTTCAATAAATAACATAATTATGAGGAACAACATCTTATTTTCCACCTGGCAGCATTGCAGGATTCTGGACTCAACTTTTGAGTTCTGCAGTTCCAGATAATCGTATTTCTTTTATTTCAGATTTACAGCCTACATGAGATTTTATTTTGGTAATTTTGGATCATTTGTCATTTGGCTATTATCATCCTTTCCACTATGGGCTATCGTTCATTTTGTCATTTAATCACCCCCCCCCCCCCCCCCCGACTTTCATCTTTTAACAGGCCATTCCTTTAGTCTTCTTCTCTCCTCTCACCTTTCTATATTATGAATCCTTTATTATCTTTAATCTTACCAAATCTCATGAAAGATGATTGATTTGAAATATTAGCTTTATTTCTCTTATTATACCTGCGATTCTGGCTTTTTTTTATCAGCTGACCTTGCGTAAGATAGATATTTTATTGATCACAAAGGAAATTACAGTGTCACAGTAACATTACAAGTGAACAGGTATATAAATATACAAATATTAGAAGAGAAGTAAGAAAGAATAAAAAAAAGTTAACTTAAACAGAGGGGGTCATCACTTCCCTGGCTATAGTTTGACTCATGGAGCCCAATGGCTGAGGTTAAAATGACCTCATATAGAATTGCCAGGATTTTTGCAGAGGGTCCTTTGTTCTACCAGAGCCTCCACTGTGTCCAGTTTGACTCCTATAATAGAGCCAGCCTTTCTTATCAGTTTATTTTGACTTTTGGCATCACCCGTGTTGATGCCATTGCCTTAGCACACTACCACATAGAAGATTGTACTGGCGACAACAGACTAGTAGATCATGTGAAGGAAAGACCTGCATACTCCAAAGGACCTCAGTCTCTTCAGGAAGCAGAGGTGACTCTGGCCCTTTTTGTACACAGCCTCTGTGTTGGTGCTCCACTCAAGATTGTTATCCTGGTGCACCCCAGGTACTTGTAATCCTCACCACATCCATGTCCGCACCATCAATATTGCCAGGGAGCAGTGCAGGCTTAGTCTTCCTAAAGTCCATCACCATCTCCTTTGTCTAACTGATGTTCAGCTGTAGCTGGTTCATCTTGCACTATTTGACATAAATGGGAAAGAGAAGTTGCTCTGCACATCAGTGACATGTGTTGGAAACTTGTTAATAGAATCAGGTGGACCTAAGACTCCTGTACATCCTTCCTGTAGGCAGCAGTGAAAAGAGAACATTGCCTGGATGATGAGGGTCCTCGATGATGGATGCTACTTTTTTTGTGCTCCTTGGTGTGAGGGCTTTCCCTGTGATGGACTGGGCTGTATCCACAACTAAGAAAGTAGAGGTAATGCTGTGCTTTCTCTGTAATGGCACTTGCATGTTGGTCCCAGGACAGATCCTCCAAAATACTAATGTCAAGGAATTTAAATTTACTGACCCTCTCCACCTCTGTTCTCCTAATGAGGACTGGCTGATTGTCCTCTTGTTCTTATTCCTGTAATAAATAGTCAGCTGTGATTTTGCTGACGTTGAATGAGAACTTATTCTTGTGGCACCATTCAACCAGATTGTCTATCTCCCTCCAAAATGCTGATTTGTCACCACCTTTGATTTTGCAACAAAAATGGTGTCATCAGCAAACTTAAATATGATGTTGGAACCATCTTTTATTCACCTGACCAGCCTACTGGTACCTTACTGCAATTTACAAATTTCTGCTTCATTGCTAACCAACAGCTATCATACTGATCCTTCAATGTAAGTACAGAAAGTGCCATATTAAGTAAAATATTAAACCAAGATTTGAATGCTTTCCTGGTTATATACAAAAAATTCCCATGAAATTAATTGAAGAAAATCACTAGGATTCGTTCCAGTTATTATCGCATAAGTATCATCAAAATACATGGTATGTCTGTTTAAATTATGACATGTCAGAACTTGCAAAGCACTGTAAAGCTTTGCAAATATGCTAGCTAATTTACATAGACGGAGCTCCAATGAACAACAATAGATAATCCAGATGTAATACTTAAGTGATTTTGATTGAGAGCTAAGTATTGACCTGGACATGAGAAATCACTCATTTTCTCGTCTTCAAAATATTTCCTTGGATTCATTAAAATGTACTTGAGGATGTCTAGAAGCTAGGTTTATTGTCTCATCTGGAAGTTAAAAAAATGGAGCACAACCTCAGTATTGTCCTATGCTTAATATCACTGTAGTGTGACTTGAACTCAGACTATGATTTCATGAAACTACTATCTGAGTCAGAGCTGACACCTAAAGGATTTTATTGATTAGCTATTGTAAGACCCTTAACCTGTGAAAGTGCTATATTTAACACATTCTTAGTTTGGTTTCAAGGTGATTTACTCTGATTTTTTAAAATTCATGTATATATGAGTATTTATAGTAGATCATCTCCCACATTTATTACTACATATTAAAAGTAGCATACCATTTTAAGGTACTTTGCTTTCATAGAACCATAGAACATTACAGCACAGAAACAGGCCTTTTAGCCCTTCTTGGCTGTGCCAAACCATTTTTCTGCCTAGTCCCACTGACCTGCACCTGGGCCATATCCCTCCAAACCCCTCTCATCCATATACCTATCCAAGTTTTTCTTAAATGTCAAAAGTGAGCCCGCATTCACCACTTCATCTGGCAGCTCATTCCACACTCCCACCACTCTCTGCGTGAAGAAGCCCCCCCCCCATGTTCCCTTTAAATTTTCCCTTCTTCACCCTTAACCTATGACCTCTTTTTTTTCTCCCCTAGCCTCAGTGGAAAAAACCTGCTTGCATTCACTCTATCTATACCCATCATAATTTTATACACCTCTATCAAATCACCCCTCATTCTCCTACGCTCCAGGGAGTAAAGTCCTAACCTATTCCTAATTTTATTCCTAATTTTTATTCCTAATTTTAAAGTCCTTAGGACTTTATTCCTAATAAAGTCCTAAACTATTTGGATGTGGAAGCATTGGAAAGGGTACAGAGGAGATTTACCAGGATGCTGCCTGGTTTAGAGAGTATGGATTATGATCAGAGATTAAGGGAGCTAGGGCTTTACTCTTTGGAGAGAAAGAGGATGAGAGGAGACATGATAGAGGTGTACAAGATATTAAGAGGAATAGACAGAATGGACAGCCAGCGCCCCTTCCCCAGGGTACCACTGCTCAGTACAAGAGGACATGACTTTAAGGTAAGGGGAAGGGAAGTTCAAGAGGGATATTAGAGGAAGGTTTTTCACTCAGAGAGTGGTTGCTGCGTGGAATGCACTGCCTGAGTCAGTGGTGGAGGCAGATACACTGGTGAAGTTTAAGAGACTACTGGACAGGTATATGGAGGAATTTAAGGTGGGGGGTTATATGGGAGGCAGGGTTTGAGGGTCGGCACAACATTGTGGGCCGAAGGGCCTGTAATGTGCTGTACTATTCTATGTTCTATTCAACCTTTCTCTGTAACTCAGTTTCTCAAGTCCCGGCAAAATCCCTGTAAACCTTCTCTGCACTCTTTCAACCTTATTAATATCCTTCCTGTAATTAGATGATCAAAACTGCACACAGTAATCCAAATTTGGTCTCACCAAAGTCTTATACAACCTCGCCATTACATTCCAACTCTTATACTCAATACTTTGATTTATGAAGGCCAATGTACCAAAAGCTCTCTTTAGCACCCTATCCACCTGTGACGCCACTTTTAGGGAATTATGTATTTGTACTCCCAGATCCCTCTGCTCTAATGCACTCCTCAGTGTCCTACCATTTTCCTTGTATGTTCTACCTTGGTTTGACCTTCCGAAGTGTAATACCTCACACTTGTCCGCATTAAACTCCATCTGCCATTTTTCAGCCCATTCCTCCAACTGGTCCAAATCCCTCTGCAAGCTTTGAAAACCTTCCTCACTGTCCACTACACCTCCAATCTTTATATCATCAGCAAATTTGCTGATCCAATTTGCCACATTATCATCCAGATCATTGATGTAGATGACAAATAACGATGGACCCAGCACTGATCCCTGTGGCACACCACTAGTCACAGGCCTCCACTCAGAGTAGCAATCTTCCACTACAACTCTCTGGCTTCTTCCATTGAGCCAATGTCTAATCCAATTTACTACCTCTCCATGTATACCTAGCAACTGAATCTTCCTAATTAACCTCCCATGCGGGACATTGTCAAAGGCCTTACTGAAGTCCATGTATACAACATTCACTGCCTTCCCTTCATCCACTTTCCTGGTAACTTCCTCAGAAACCCTAATAGATTGGTTAAACATGATCTACCTCGCACAAAGCCAAGTTGACTTTTTCTAATAAGTCCCTGTCTATCCAAATACTTGTAGATCCTAT
This sequence comes from Hemitrygon akajei, assembly GCF_048418815.1. NCBI lineage: Eukaryota > Metazoa > Chordata > Chondrichthyes > Myliobatiformes > Dasyatidae > Hemitrygon > Hemitrygon akajei. The sequence continues at coordinate 40,666,258 of NC_133131.1, forward strand.
CTCTTAGTATTCCTTCCAATAATTTACCTACTACCGATGTCAAACTTACCGGCCTATAATTTCCCGGCTTACTTTTGGAGCCTTTTTTAAACTACGGAACTACATGAGCTATCCTCCAATCGTCCGGCACCTGACCCGTGGATATCGACATTTTAAATATTTCTGCCAGGCCCCTGCAATTTCAACACTAGTCTCCTTCAAGGACCGAGGGAATACCCTGTCAGGTCCTGGGGATTTATCTACTCTGATTTGCCTCAAGACAGCAAGCACCTCCTCCTCTTTAATCTGTATAAGTTCCATGACCTCCCTACTTGTTTCTATAGACTCCATTCCAGTTTCCTTAGTAAAAACAGATGCAAAAAGAACATTTAATATCTCTCCCATTTCTTTTGGTTCCATACTTAGCCGACCACTCTGATCTTCAAGAGGACCAATTTTATCCTTTACTATCCTTTTGCTCTTAACATACCTGTAGAAGCTCTTAGGATTATCTTTCACCCTGACTGCTAAAGCAACCTCATGTCTTCTTTTAGCACTCCTGATGTCTTTAAGTATTTTCTTACTCTTTTTATACTCCTCAAGCATCTTATTTCATCCTTGTTGCCTATACATGTTATACATCTCTCTCTTCTTCTTTATCAGAGTTCCAATATCCCTCAAGAACCAAGGTTCCTTATCCTTATTCATTTTGTCTTTAACCCTGACAGGATCATACAAACTCTGTACTCTCAAAAATTTCTCCGTTGAAGGCCTCCCACTTACCAATCACATTCTTGCCAGAGAACAACCTGTCCCAATCTACACTTTTTAGATCCTTTCTTGTTTCTTCAAATTTGGCCTTTTTCCAGTTTGGAACTTCAACCCGAGGACCAGATAAGTTCCTTCAACCTGAGGACCAGATTGTTGAATCTTAATGCTAAACATATATTACATATATTACACAGTGTTACATGAAAACACCAAAAGTTTGTTACCAAGATTATAATCAATATGTCCTTCACTCAATTTCATCTCTTACTAAGTGGATTGAGTGGTTTTTGAGTGGTAGCAATGCAGTTTACATTTATACATTGGTGTCAGCTCAATAGATTATAATTTCCTCAACAAACATATGGATTTAGTCAACTGCAAATAAAATAAATAGACCTTTTTGTTGACAATTGTATTGGTTCATTTTCAAAATTCAGTGCTGAAAGCTTAGAACATTTTCAACATATTTTATACTCTGTTTCACTCAATATGTCTGTAACACTTCAGCATTCTAAATTAGAATCAGAATCAAGTTTAATATCACTGGTATATGTCGTGAAATTTGTTAACTTAGTGGCAGCAGTACAATGCAATATATGATAATATAGAAAAAATTGTTTAAGCATTTTCAGTAATAATATGTTTATTAAGTAGTTAAATTTAAAATAGTACAAAAACAGAAATAATATAGAAAAGTGAGGTAGTGTTCATGGTTTTATTGTCCATTTAGGAATCAGATAGCAAAGGGGAAGAAGCTGCTCCTGAATCACTGAGTGTGTCCCTTCAAGCTTCTGTATCTCTTTCCTGCTGGTAGCAATGAGAAGGAGGCATGCTGTGGGTGATAGGAGCACTTAGTAATGGACACTGCCTTTCTGAGGGACAACTCCTTGAAGATGTCTTGAATATTAGGGAGGCTAGTACCCTAGATGAAGCTGACAAAGTTTACAACTTGTAGTTTCTTTTGATCCTTTTGATAATTAATGGTTATAGTTTATTGAAATTGGAAATTGGAAATCTGAAGCTTCTTTAAAACTAAGTACTTCTCTTTACTGGTGGAAAAGATATTCAGCTCCACCTCATTTCAATACTTAGCAAATTCATTAGGTGCCGTTGCAAGCTGTCATGAAGCTGATGAGATGCACTGCCTTAATCTTCATGAAGTAGATCGACAACAAAAGTTACTGCACATTTTATTATAGTACACAAATTTATTATGCGCACTAAATTTACTGACTTCTGAAACTTGCACTGCTAATTATTCTTCTCACACTATATTAACTCCTCCGGTGAGCCCTCAAAGTGTGTGTTTGTTTATTTTAATTTAAAAACCTTTTTTATAGCAACTATTTTTGGTATGTGTTTTTGTGATGATGATTGATGCTGTCAAGTTTTTTAATTCCCTAAATACAGAACAATTTTTTCTGTAACTATAAAAGCAGGCTATTTCCATTCTCAATAATTGTTTATGGATAGGTGCCTAGAAATTATATTATGTATCACTTTTTATCAGTATAATGCAGTTTAATTCCAGTATAATTTTGTATTAATTGCATAGTTTCAGAAATTCAATCAGACATTTCAGGATTCAATGTTTGTTATTTACAGATGAGGTTGGGTCATATTTTCATCCTTCAAAAGATTAGGCAATGTCACCCTCAGACTTCATCCAATTCAATGCAATATCACTAGAATTATATGACCATTTGGAAGTATTTTGGATGAATTATGAGGCCTGTACATGGTGGCAAAGTGATCTTGGGTGAAGCTTTCTGTCACTTCCATTTATAATTGCTTTGTCATGGGCACTTTCGTGGTAGTTCTGCTGTTTGTGCTGCATGTACTAAAGCCACATTCAAAGCAAATCTGAAAACAATGAATGTGAAGATTAATGTTTGTCATTCAGTGGTGACCTTTTTTGGATGAAGTTACCCAGACTGCTGTGTTTATGGAAGTCAAAGCCCCCAATTTATACAGCATCTTAAGCATCCTTACCTCACAAATTCTTGAGCTGGCAATGGTTAATCTTTGCCATTATTGAGGTGTGAGTGCTCAAAATGAAATTCTTATTATTGCGCCTATTTGTGGCATCCTCTAGTATTCTTCAAGAAAAGGTGAGTCGTGATGAAGGGTCTTGGCCTGAAGTGTTGACTATACTCTTTTCCAAAGATGCTGCCTAGCGTGCTGATTTCCTCCTGCATTTTGTGCATGTTGCATGGATTTCTAGCATCTGCAGATCTTGCTTGTGATTGGACTATCATTTCCAGTCTTAAGTTTCTGATGAACATTGTCTTGTAACCTTGACATTTGCATTTTTTTTATTCCTAAACTGTTTGTTTTCTATGAGGAATAAAGGCCATTCCTCACTTATCAGTGTTATATTCCTGTGTATTCTATATAGTGTCATGGAGCAAGGTAGCACAGGATGGGTCCTTGAGCCTTGCATATCTGTGACAACCCTTTATTGCATCTACATTATTGCCATCAGCTTATATGAAGACTGTATACTGTGCATTGCATATCTAATTGACTAAATGCCTTAAGTACCATTATCTCCATTGGCAGTACATTCCAGATAACAACCATTCTGTATAAAAGGCAAGCTCCTAAGATCTCTACTTAAATATTATACCTCTCACCTTATCATGCCTTTGATACCTAGTTATTGCAGCAGATTGTTTTCATGTAATTTGTGATAGGCCATAAAAAACTTTGTGCAGAAATCTATTACATTCATCAAGATTGTTCCAGTCTTTAAGCCGTTTTTGGATGTCCTGCAATGTTTCTCTGCAGACAGAGAAAGGTCGTCTGTATCTGCATAACCTGTTGTCAGCTGAGTTTATCTTTGATGCTCTCAGCAGAAGATAAAGTAAATGAGGAAGTGAAGGAGACTGGCAAAAAGGAGAGGCAATGTTAGTATATGGCTAAGTTTTGAAAGGGAAATCTTATGGTACAGAGATTCTCTTAGAAGGTTCCACTCTATGAGCTCAGTATTCAGACAAGGACATATTAAATGGAAGATTAACATGTTCCACTCCTTCTGTCTCCCACCTGGATCAACCTTTTTGTCATCTTCCAGTGCACTCATTTCTGGCCCATGCTTCAGCACTCTTCCCACCTCCCCCTGCCACCTCCATCTTTATGCTGGCTATTTACCCTTGTTACGTATCCCGTAACTGGATCACTTACCAGCAAAGATAGAGAGGTCCACTGAAGTCTGATGGTACCATTTTCAAACGTTTTTATTTATAAAGGGGCACAAAAGTAAGGTTAATACAAACATTCAGATACCATAAATCGTCAATACTCAATCTAAAGCGCAGGTATAGTAATAACCAATAAGAAATAAACTCTATCGTTGTCTAGGGGTAATGTATATATTGTCCACTGTATATCTGAAAGTCTCTTGCGGTCACTGCAGTTCCACCAGCTGCCGTCTTTTGTGGTGTCGCGTTGGTGCACTTTGTTAAAGAGAGAGAGATAGAGATTAAATGAAACAGTTACCCGGCGGGTTTTTCCAACCTTTAGGAGTTCGATTCGTCGGAGTCTCGTTGGGGAATGGACGCTCACTTGTGGCCTCCCCTGTAGCTCAGCCGTTCTTTCGTGGTGAGGTCGCCAATCCCAGGCAAGGAAAAGACGCACACGAACCCCACCACCGGCTGTCGCTATTAAACGCTGTCACAGGATTTCTAGCGTGTCTTCTGGTGCGTCTGGGGGGCCGTCTTTACAACCCCTCTTTTATCTGAACTCATGGGGTCTCAGATGTCAATCAGGGTGGGATGATGCAATCTCTCTCCATCTCTCCACCCACGTTGCCCTGAGGATATACACGTAGTACAGTTCCCAATTCACAAAGGTGTCTCCACGAGACAATGACCACAGTCGCCATCTTTGCCTCGCCGTGAAACGAGGGACACCGCACGTATCTCTCTCTTCTCTTGGGTCATTGACCTCCCCTTCACTAGGGCTCTGGCGATTCTCACAAAGGAGGGGGCTGGGATCATAGCACCCTTGTTTCATTCAGTTCCGATGTGGGATTTCAACACAAAATATTGACAATCCATTTTCCCCACAGATTTTGCTTGACCTGCTGAGTTCTAATAGCAGATTGTTTGTTGTTCCAAATCTATAATATTTATTAAGAGAAGCAGTGATCCTGGTCCTGGCACTGTCCCCAAGGGATCTCCATATACACGTTTTGTCTAGTCTGAAAAATCAGTGCATCAGTACTTTCTGTTTGTATTGTTTCTCCAGTTTCCTACCTTGCTTTCAAAGCCTCTTTATTCATGGGCATGTTCATATGTACCACAGCAGTCACATTTGTCATATTGAATCTTTATGATTTCATTGAAAGACTCCATCAGTTCAACATAATTTGTCTTTAAGTAATCTATACTGATTTTCTTGTTCAAGTTACAGCTAATTCTGTCCTTGATTATTTTTCCCAGTAGAGATTTATCTACCATGTTGAGCTTACCGATGTCTAGTCACTGGGTTTAATCAAGTGCACTCTCAGAAAATCATTAGTGTCCTATGTTAATTCTAAAATCCTAGTACAGAGTGAGTAACTTTATTTGCAATAGGGATTATGATCTAGCAGTGCTTAACCTCTGTAGAAACTGTTTATAGCCCAAGTAGTGAAAGTCTTACTTCCATTCTGGCAAATGGGGACTTTTTATTTAGACTTTCCACTAGTATGTTTCCTTACCATCCTGCTCTTCTTTTTCTGCTGCTCTTCAACTTACATCTCATGCTTGTCAGGTGCTCCTTCTCCTTGCTGTTCTTAGTACTGAGTTACCTATTCACTGTGTAAGTCAGCAGCCAACTGCTGGGAAGGCAATCACTGTTATGGGGCATTCTGGCCATGTGTTTGTTTGTGCAACCTGCAATGAGCTTAGAAACTGCTCAGTCAACTTTCCTTAACTCACCAGGGAGTAAATGTAGTAAAATAGTGTGATTTTTCTTAGTTGTGTATATGCATATTCAACAGCTGTCTACAGTCTTATCAGAAACCTAGAGAATACTAAAAGGCTTGCATAGAGTGGACATGGAGAGGATCCTTCCATTAGTAGGAGCATTTTGATTTGAGGGCATAGTCTCAGAATAAAGGCCCATCCCTTTAGAACTGAGTTGAGGAATTACTTCAGCTAGTAGGTGGTGAATCTGTGGAATTTATTGCTACAGAAGGCTGTGGAGGTAAGTCGTGGGATGTATTTCAGGTAGAAATTTATATGTTCTTATTGGAAAAGTTAAAGGTTACGGGGAGGAAGATGAGAGAATGGGGTTGAGGAAAAAAAAAGATCAGCACTGATTTGTGAAGCAGACTTAATTCACTAAATGGACTAACCTGCTGTTGTAACCTATAGTCTATATACATATTACACCCTGAATCTCCAATTTGAGATGTTGATAATGGAAATGTGTGTAAAATAAATGATAATGTCATTAGGTACTTGTTTGATGTTGTTGAAACATCAGATGTGTTAACATAAATGGTACATTTAATTCCCTAGGTCCAATTTCCCCGTTGAATTATCCACCCAGACGTAATTTCTGAAGCAATCTGCTCTGGATTAAATTAACATATAACAATTTTTTTAAACTAATAATAGTTTCATGGCATATGTTTCTTTGGATTTGTGTATCTGAAACCCCAGTTTTGACTTAATTAAAGTGCAAGAAAAAGAATTGATATTTTGGGGCAAGTGCTGGTGCAGAGCAAATAGAAGTAATTATGTTTTTCTTTGCATTGAGTTGTTGTTATCTGTAAATCATTGTCCAAAGGAAGCAGATTCAAATTTAACTTTTAAAAAGGGATTGAATATACACTGTGTCTAGAAATTGTTGTGGGAACTATGTGTATTTGGTAGCTCAGAAATTTAGCATAGTCTTGGTTGACCAAATGATTTTATGTATGCCTTACCCCTAGACCAATCATTGTTTATTTCCAAATACAATGCTGTAAATGTGACATTCGCCCTGCTATCTTCAGTACTGATATATTCTTCTTAAACTGGTACATTGCTAATTAGAATTTAATTATAGCTCTTGTATGTTATCATAGACTACAGTCTGATGCAAGCCTGATATGTGTGTGTAATAGTATTCATGTTAAAAAATCTTACTAGAATTTGATAGTGATTCTATAGAATTCTATAGTAAAAAGGTTATTTTTCTTTTGAATCTATTATTTATGTAGATTTGGAAGTTGAACATTTTTATTATGAGTTTATTAGTTCTTTGGTAGAATGCAAAGGAAATCGGAATTGGTAAGTTTGAGTAATTTAATATTATGTTCTGGATTTCCAAAGCCACATATCACCACTATGCCAGGCAGCATTGAAATGTAACAGTTTCTTTTTCCTGAAGGGCATTAGCAAGCAGTTTTCATGATCATTTTCCAAGTTGTTTGGTTGTATCCCATTCGTCAATTGAGATAGGGAAGGAGAAACTGCACTGTATTAAATCAGAGTGAAACTATTTTTGTAACTACTGCATACCAGTAATTTATATTTATGTGTAGTGTGACTACATAGCCCTACATAACCCTATTTATCAACATGTAACATATTTTTCAGTAAAGTATAAATATCCTTTCCTTTTTATTTGTTGTATATTTCAGTTTACATTTGCCAAAGATGAAACCTTAAAAGTGAATTATTTGAAAGGACAGGTTACTGACAGACAATTCCATTTCAAAATGTTAAGATTACCACAACTTCCTCATTGTCAAGGTTCCATAACAACCAGGAATTCCTGATGCTAATATAATTCTGATTTTGTTGTATTGTTAATGCTATATAGATAATTTCTGTGATTGTACTGTTTCACTTTGAAAGTTCAACTAACTTTGTCTTAACTGGGTGTTGGCATCAGGATGGAATGAGGTGAGGCAAGTACAATAGCCTTCCTCTAGTTCTCTATAACAAAATTTTTTTTTAAAGTTGCCTTTATTGTTCATTTGGACTTTGGACCTCTTCATATTACTGTATCCTTATTTGGTGAGATAAGCGACAATGGTTGTCATGCTGAGGCCAGCATAACATTGCACAGGACAACAGACTGTGTTGAGCTTATTTAAAGAAGGAACCTGCCAGCTTCTGGAAGATGTCCTTGCCTCTTGCTGAGCAGATGAAGTTAAGATAATAGGCAGCACTGTTTCTGCAGCACATTGACAGATGAATTGCCTAGATAATTTATCACAGCATATGTTTCTGCTAGGTGTGTAGGGTTAATATCTCCCTATTATCTTTCAAAATTTGAAGTGTGGTTTCAGATTGTACCAGTATTTGGACGTGTGTTATCTCCCCTCACAGAATAGTTTAAAATTGATACTTTATGTTTCTATAAATGTTAGAAATAATAACTTTTGCCTAATTCCTTCTCATTTAGTTACCAAGCAGTTGTAAGAAATAGTATGATGATAGTCCAGATTATAGTACTATTCATTTTAGTATTTTGGAAAAACTGTTAGGACATTAGCCATATGATAAACTTTCATAAACAGCTTAATTCACTAAATGAAATATTGGCTTGTTAACAGTTTTAGAATGTCATAAAAACAGTACAATTTCATTTCATAGGAAACTTAATAGTGTTAATAGAAGTGAAGGCATGACCCATGGCAACTATGGTCATTAAAATTAATGACAATGCAGTGAAAAGTACCTTTATTTAACCCCACTGGGGTGTTTGAGGAAGAAATAGGCTAAAGAACAGTAAAATATTTAAGAAGTGAGTAAATATTTGGGAATTATACAAGACCATTTGTAAATGACTCCTTCATTTGAACTGTATTTAAATTGGTGAATGTTTTACCGTCAGTAAGGAGGAGCAATCAACAGGTTATTTCTGTATCACCTATCAACCGTTTGTGACACATGGCACGATCAAAGTCAAAGTACATTTATTATCAAAGTATCTATGCAGTATACAACCCAGAGATTCATCTTCCCAGACAGTCATGAAAAAAAAGTACCATGGAACCCATTCAAAGATAACATCAAACACCCAACACACAAAAAAGAACAAATTGTGCAAATGGCAAAAAATGAGGGAATAACACACAGAATATTAAACATAAAACTGCAGAGTTCATGAAACAGTCCAGGAATGTTCAGTTTAGTTCAGTTCAATTTTGCACTGCATTGTTCGTTGACTACAGACCACAGTGCCAGTTCACTGAAATCAAAATCGTGCAAAATAGCCAGAAAAAATTGAGTAACCAGAAACAAGAAATACGTGTAACGTTAACTGCAAAGTCCTCTAAAAATTAGACCAGCCCACAAACCTCATCAATCAAACCTTGCCCAAGACCAAAGACTGCACCTTCCTCTAGCAGCAGTGAGGGAGAGGGAGACTAGTCAAACGCAGGGAGATGGCATTGATGACCGTCGCTTGCCTCCCACTCACAACGTCATTAATTTCAATCTTACTCAATGCTTTACTCAGCAAGATCAATAAGAAATAGAGCCGATCATGGGTACTTGCTCTGCCATTAGGCCACACACTCTATTTCAACCACGTCAAATTCCCTCAAAGACACCAAAATGCCAGATTGCTCAATTGGCCCAAAAACACAGTATCAAAATGTAAATTACAGGCTCCAATCACACAGAGATTAATAGTAAAAGTACATTTCAAAGAAGGAGAAGAAAAAGTAGCTTTGTGAACTGTCTGCAGGGCATCACTGGTGCCATCTTGCTTAATTATAGCATTCTAGCAGATTACAGTAACAAAAATGCATGTCTATCTGAAGGAGAAATTTTTCTTCATCTTTGTTATAAATTGGTGACCACATTCAGAAACTTGAGTTGCCAAATAAGGAGCACATCTTCTCAGCAACTACCCTGTAATTTACCCTCAGATGCTTGCTGTTTTTCTTTTTATGTGGATTCCTTATGCTCACATCAGAGAGACTGGAAGAACACGATTCCTTCCTAGATACTTCTTTGCAAGTTTGACGGCCTTGGCCAGATCATCCTACTTATGAACCAGTAGCTATGGCAGTCATCATAACTTGTTGGGCCAGGTGTTTGATAGCTGGCTTATGAATCACTACAGAACTGTTGTTATCTCTACTGACTAGATTAAGAAAGGCTTTTTGGCCATCAAGCTTGTTGACCATTCAACCTCCTCCTCATAGGCCAATTAGATACCTTCCCATACCACTGGCATGCACCTTCCCCTTTCAGTAATCCATTCACCATGATATTTCAGAAAAGCATGATTAGTAAGTGGCAAGAAGTCTTTGTGTGACGCACTATGAAGGAATGAGTTTTCTTACTTGGTTAAGGGAGGGAATGAGGAAGCAGAGGAGTCTGAAGCAAATGGAAGAAAGTGAGTGCTAAACTTTGGGATGGGTTTGCACCAGGGTACTGATACACTTAAAAGAGGGTGAACCAGGGTCAAATTCTTGTTTTAATTATTAAAACATAACTTCGCTGATATTCGAAATGGAAAACCTTGTAGCTATTTCTCAGTTGTGTCTTTCATTGGGATATAGAATGAGTGGAGCTCCTCTGCACTCAAAATGTACACACTAAAAATGTCACCTAAGGATTCCATTCAAAACACCTGGTTGGTTCAAGCATCACAAAGGAATCGGTTGGGTGTACTACTCAACGTGTAGATAAGAGGTAAAGAATTTGCCAATAGATTGGCATGTCTTTTTAAAGCAGGAGTTTAATAATTCTCTTGTGGTTAGCAAGTAGAGCATGAAACAACTACAGACCATTAGTGAGTTGTTACTGGTTGCCCACTCAGTGCAGTTCATTGTAGTAAATACATTCACTTCAAAGGAATCTTAGGCTACATCCACACTATGCCGGATAAATCCGTAACTGAAGCTTTTTCTCTTCATTTTTACCCTCCGTCCACACTAAAACGGCGCTTTCGTCTCCTGAAACCAGAGCTTTTCAAAAACGCTTTCCAAGGTGGGTATTTTTGAAAACGCTGCTTAGGCAGATCAGTGTAGACAGCGTAACCAGAGACTTCTGAAAATGCTGTCAGATGGCAGCGCGCTATTTCATTGTTTTCTCGAACACAACCTAACAAATTCAGAACAGACGGCAACGAGACTGACACCAGAAGAGTTAGAAATGTACTCACCAAATACTTTGACCCATATCTTACTGAATAAATAAGTATACTGTACTCACTTTGCCGTTTTCTGTCCTTGCTCGTATGAAGGTGGTTTACCTATTTATGCAAGTACTTCTCTGACAATAGATGTGTAACAGCCTAATGTAACATTGTATGGAAATACAAGATAACACTGATACAGACATGTTTTACACATTTAACAAGGTGCTTTATTAATGCAACAGAATTAGTCAGTTTTTCAATGTTCATCTTCAGTCAGGTCAATCTGTCCGTGAACTCCCTGTCGGTTGCCGCCGTGCGCTCCAGTATTTGTTTTTTTTTAGTTTTAAGTTCTCCTGCTCGAGAGCCAACAGCTGTCCGTCGTTTTAAGTTTTTCTAGACTGTAACTACACAAATGCGCACTTTTACAGCGAGATTTGACACCAAACACGTCGCTAGATTTCGGTAGATGTGTCCTGCAGTAGGAGGAGATTCGCCGAAATCTCCGTTTCAATGTGGATAGAGATATTTTCAAAAACGCATAGTGTGGACACCTATCGTTTTTACGCGAAACTGGCATTTTCAAAATTATCCGGTCTAGTGTGGATGTAGCCTAAGATAGACCATCTGACTGATGAATAGCATTTTAAATACTAGTGTTGGGGTTGGGTCTAAAGTGTCGAATGGACTATAGGGAAACACGGTATATGCAGATTTACAACTTTCAGTTGCACAGAGGTGAAGTAAGTTGTTCCTATTTTGCCTATCCACATATAACAACAGTTTAAAATAATTGCATGGTAGATTTTCAAGGTACTTGTTTGAAACCATAGGGTACTTTGGTCACTGTTTGTAAATGAGACCTCTGTATCTGGTTCAGATCATTTTGCTTTGATCAATCTTCTAAATACTGAAATGCCACTTATATAATAGTCCTCTAGCTCTCAGTGAAATGATAGGGAGAGAGAAGGAATCAAATGCCATATAATAATAATAACCATCGGTGCTGCTGATGCAAAAAGACTAAAGAAACTCATCAAAAAGGCTGGATCTGTCCTTGGCTACGACCTTTGAGTTAGTGGTAGAGAGCAGGACACTAAACAAACTGTTATCTGTTATGGACAATCAGGCACATTCTCTCCATGATCTACTCAATAAGCAGCGGAGCACCCTTTCGAACAGACTCAACACCACTGTCACAAGGATCATTACAGAAAATCTTTCCTACCAAATGCAATAAGTATATACAACAATTCATTTCTATGCAACAAGAGAACACACGTCATAGTACAGTAGTCTCTGTTTTATTATTCCATACATTATTATTACACTATTGCACGTTGGTAAATTGTTGTGTATATTGTTAATCTGTACTTCATTATTAGTTAAGTCTGCACACTGCTAAATGTGTTTTTAAATGTTGCTGCCATAATGAAATAATTTCTCACTCAGGATCAATAAAGTAGTTATTGTTATTACTACATATATGTCACCATATATAACCATGAGATTCCTTTTCTTGTGTACATTCACAGTAAATATAAAGAAATACAATAGAATCAGTGAAAGACTACACTCAACAAGAGAAACAGCCAGTGTGCAAAAGACGACAACAAATTGTGCAAATACAAAATAAAGAAAAAAAAGAAATAATAACATTGTAATAAATAAATAAATAAGCAATATATGTCAAGAGCATGACATGAAGAATCCTCAAAAGGGAGTCCAAAGGTTGTGGGAATAGTTCAATGATGGGGTGAGTGAAGTTAACCCCTCTGGTTCAAGTAATAACTGTTCCCGAACCTGGTGGTGTGGGTCCTGAGACTCCTGTACCTTCTTCCTAATGCAGCAGTGAGAAAAGAGCATGACCTAGGTGGTGGGAGTCCTTGATGATGGATGCTGCTTTCCTACAACAGCTCTCTATGCTTGATAGTCCAGGACATTTCTTATGCCCTTAACCACTTCTAACTTTCTACAAATGGGCAACAGTTATCCTGGACACTCACATGGGACTAACTATGCTTTTTATTTGTCAGATACGTGGATCAGTTCTTATATCAATCGTGCTGCAGTATCACTACCCATCTCTTTGATACTATATTAATGACTACATTAGTGCTGCCTCCTGCATTTGTGCAGAACTAGTGAATTTTGTCATTTTTACTAACCTCCACCCTACCCTGAAATTTACTTGGATATTTTCTGACATCTCTCTCCCTTTTCTGTATCTCTCTGTCTTCATCTTAAGAGACAAGCTTTCTAGTGACCTTAGAAGTGGGATTTAAGGTGAAAAGATCTTGATGATGGAGAGGAGAGAGCCAATGGTAATGTTTATGATAAGATGAGAGGCAAATGAATTTAAATTACAAAAAGATTATTGTTGAACGACCAATCTGGAGGAAGTGTAGATCAAGAATGCTTAACCATAAAAACAAACCTGGAAATGTCAATGACTTGAAATTGTAAACTCTGTCATTCTGTATGTGTGGTTGGAAGATCAGGTACCCTTTCTCAAAATTAGATGTTGGAGGACAAGATCAGAGAAATCAGACTGGGATGGGGAATTAAAGTGAACCTGCTCTGGTAACTATAATTGCAGTTTAATAGGTATTCTGCCTATCAGTCATGGAATCTGCACTTAGCCGCCCCTGTGCAGAGAAAATCACATCATGAATAACAAAACATTGTAGTATATTTAAAGAACTAAATTGCTACATCAACTGAAAAGTACATTATGGTGCTGGATGATGGGAAGAGAGGATGTAGTATGGCAGTTGCCATAGCTTAATGGGAAGCACACTGATTTTTGGTTGAGATGGAAGAGTGAAGTAGATTATTCAGAGGGAAACATCTGATCACAGTATTGAAAAAAGATAAAGAGAACCCAATTAAATAAATAACGAAAAACGATTATATTTGTTCATTTATTTATTGAGAAAAATGATCCAATATTACAAATATTTGTTGTGAAAAGTATGTGAACCTTTGCTTTCAGTAACTGGTGTGACCCCCATGTATTGCAATAACTTCAACTAAATGTCTCTGGTAACTATTGATCAGACCTGCACTTTGGCTTGGAGGAATTTTAGGTCATTCCTCCATACAAAACTGCTTCAACTCTGGGATGTTGGTGGGCTTCCTTGCATGAACTGCTTGCTTCAGATCCTTCCACAATATTTCTGTAGGATTAAGGTCAGAACTTTATACAGCCATTCCAAAATATGAATTTTCTTGTTTTTTTTAAAAACCATTTTGTTGTTAATTTACTCTTGTCTTTTAGATCACTGTCTTGTTCTGTTATCCAACTTCTGTCAAGTTTCAGGTGATGGACTGCTACCCTGACATTCTCCTGTAAAATGCCTTGATACAATTTTGAATTAATTGTTCCCTCAACAATTGCAAGCTTCCTGGCTCTGAGGCGGCAAAGCAGCCACAAACTATGAAGCTCCTTCCACCATCCTTCACAGTTGGGACGAGGTTTTGGTGCTGTTGTGCAGTGTCCTTTTTCTTCCAAACATAGCAATTTGCGGGGGGCGGGGGGGGGGTGGCGGTGTCACGTGATGTCATGCCATTGATCAGGCACTTCCCTGAATAATTCCTACAAAAAGTTCTTTACAACCTGTTTGTAAGGCTCACATATAACTTTAACAAAAGCAATGGTTTTGTTAAAAGCAATAGGCAGAGGCAGGAAAAAATATAATGGGGTGTAAAAAAAATGCAGAACAACCAAGGCATTTGTGTCTTTTTCCACAGATAAAAATGTACTAAAAACCAAGAGTCTAGCAAAACTGAAAAAAGGATTATTTAAAAAGAGGTTAGTGACACTAAATCCCTAAGACTTGAAAATAGTTCTGATAAAACTGGCTATGGAGTTAGTAAACACTGGATATTTTCTTCCAAATTCTATAGATTCTGGAATTGTTCCTGTAGATTGTTAAGTAGCAAGAATAATCCCGCAATTTAAGATGGGAGGAAGAAAAAATTCAGGGAACTCCTGACCTCTAATAATTTGTTATCCAACAGAAGATAAAGAGTTGTAATTTATGGATTGTTTATAGGTAGGCAGACTGTGACTTGTGGGAGTACCATGGCAATTTGTACTTGTGCTCCAACAATTCATGATTTATATCAGTGATTTGGCTAAGAGAATGAAAATCTATATTATCAAGTTTGCTAATGAAACAAAACCAAGTTGGGTTGTAAGAGGAGAAACCTTTAAAGAATCTTCACAGGTATATAGATAAAGTGATTGGGAGAGTACATGGCAATTGCAAAAAATTGTGGTCACTCTGCACATAATGTTTTGTATAATAATCTGGAAGATGACTTTTCTTTACAATTGTTATTGAGAATTGCTCATTCTGATCAGGATATTGGATAGAATAACAAAATCTCACATTTTGTTATTAATGTACATATCAATCAGCAATGTGAAAGGAAGACATACAGTACATGAATTGCTACATTGAGGGATGTTTTATACTTGTTAGCTACCATCTTTGTCAACTCAGCAGCTTGCTCTTAATCTTCCTATTAATTACATTAAGTTGCTATATTTCCATATAATCGACAATAAACTCACCACAGATATTTAAGCATTAATTATTGGTGTCAGTATCCTTTTGATAATTGTTAATGAGTGAAATCAGCCTCTTCTCCAGTTGTGAACAAATTTGACCACTGAGTTCCATAGAATAAAGTTTGGAATTACTGGAAATTAAAATTAATTTCTTACCCCTTTAATCTAGTTTGAATTTTTCTTTTGCTGCTCTTGATACAAATGATTTGACATTGATTCCATCCATTGTAATTTACCTTCCTCTGCTTATTTTTTGCCCAATTGTTCACTGGGAAATCAAATATGCAGTTGGTCTTAGTTTCCTACTATTAGCTTGTACATAATAATATACAGAGTAGGAATAATTTAAATGGAATGTAAGATGCCCTACATTAAGAACTTCAAGCCTGTAGAGTAATACAATGTAATATTAATTTTTGCAAAATTTGTTAATTTTTGGTTTCTGAAATCTTATAACAAGTGTTTCATTTTTTTTCTAAATAAGCGATTTTCCTAAATTTACATTCTTGTCCCATTTATTTCATTTCACGTTACTATAGTAAGGAAATTACTTAAATTACATTTCTGATCTCAATGTTATTAAAATCATATTTTATTGAAAACTTGTAGAATTGTAGGTCTTAAGAGAATGCTGATTCATAAAGTACTACAGCATCTAGTCCATGCCGAACTATTATCCTGCAAAGTCCCATCAACCTGCACCTGAACCAGAGCCCTCTATACCCCTCCTATCCATGATCCAAACTTCTCTTAAATGTTAAAATCAAACTGCCATTTGCCACTTCCACTGGCATCTTGTTCTACACTCTCACTACCTTCTGAGTGAAGAAGATCCCTTTCATGTTCTCCTTAACCATTTCACCTTTCACCCTTTGCTGATGACCTCTAGTTCTAGTCCCACCCAATCACAGTGGAAAAGCCTGCTTGCATTTATTCTATCTACATCTCTCATAATTTTATAAATCTTTCCTCATTCTCCTACGCCTCAGAGAATGAAGTCCAAACCTATGCACCATTTCCCTATAGTTCAACATTCTGAAGTCCTGGCAACACCCTTTTAAGTTTTCTCTGTGCTTTTTCAATTGTATTGATATCTTTCCTGTAGATAGAGCACCAGAACTGCACACAATACTCCAAGTTAGGCCTCACTGATGTCTTACAGAATTTAACATATCACCATAACTCCTGTGTTCATATGAATGCCAATAAACCGTAAGCGCTCTTTTTGAATTTTTCTACCTGTGACACCACTTTCAAGGAATTGTGGATCTGTATTCCTAAATCCCTCTGTTCTACTGCACTCCTCAGTGCTCTGCCAAACCCGGGTTTATCTCCCAAAGTGCAACACCTCACACTTGCATTAAATTCCATCTGCCATTTTTCAGCCCATTTTTCCAGTTGGTCGAGATCCCACTGAAAGCTTTGAAAGCCATCCATGCTGTTCACTAAACCTGTTGGTGTTATCTGTAAATTTGCTGATCTAGTTAACCACATAATCATTCAGATTGTTGATGTAGGTGACAAACAACAACAGACCTAGCACTAGTCCCTGTAGCACTCCAGTCAGATAGATACCATCTCCTACCACTCCTTGGCTTCTACCATAAAGCCAAAGTTGAATCCAGTTTACTATCTCTTCCTGAATACTAAGTGACTAAAGCTTCTTGACCAACCTCCCATGCAGGATCTTGTCATATGCCTTTCTAAAGTCCATGCAGTTTACATCCACTGCCTTCCCTTCATCAACTTCCCTGGTAATCATAAGAATGTAAGACGTAGTAGCAGAATTAGGCCATATGGCCCATGATGCACCATTCCATCATGGCTGATTTATTATGCCTCTCAACGCCATTCTCCTGCTTTTCTCATAACCTATGAAATGCTGACTAATCAAGAACCTATCGACCTCACTTTAAATATACTCAATGAATTGGTCTCTACATTGTCCATGCCAGTGAATTCCACAGATTCACCACCCTCTAGCTAATGAAATTCCTCTTCATTTCTGTTCTAAATGGACACCCTTCTACTCTGAGGCTGTGCCCTCTGGTGCTATATTCACCCATTATAGTAAACATCCTCTCTACATTCACCCTCTTTAGGCTTTAAATATTCAATGAGATTCCCCCCTCATTCTTCTAAGCTCCAGCAAGTAAAGGCCCAGAGTAAGTACTCTTTCTGTGTTAACCATTTCATTCCCAGAATCATTCTCGTGAACTTCCTCTGGACCCTTTCAAATGCCAACACATTTCTTCGTAGATAAGGCGCCCAAAACTGCTCACAATACTCCAAATGCTGTCTGTCCAATGCCTTATAAAGCCTCAACATTACATTCTCACTCTTATATTATAGTCCTCTTGAAATGAATGCTAACTCTGTATTTGCCTAACTTATTACTGATTTAATGTGTAAGATAACTTTTAGGGAACCCTGCACGAGTACTCCCAAGCTCATTTGCACATTTGATTTTTGAGCTTTCTCCCTATTTAGAAAATAGTTTACACCTTTATTCCTTTAACCAAAGTGCATGATCATATACTTCCTTACACTATATACAAATTCTTTGCCCAATCTCTCAATATGTCTAAATCAGTCCTTCTGCAGACTATCTGCTTCCTCAGCACTACCTGTTCCTCCACGTATCTTCAAATTGTCTGCAAACTTCACCACCAAGTCAACAATTCTGCGTTCCAAATCATTGATATATAGTTGACCTTCACTAATCTGACTACCTGTAATCCGGCACTGATTTCAAATTTTCCGCACAACTGTACTTTCAAATTTCCTGGGCCACCGTACCATTCTGCTGCACATTGTTTTGGTTGCGCTAGATCTGCTCACGTGTTGTCGCGCTTTTGTAAGTACAGACAGGTAATTCCTGCTTGTTTTCCTGCATTTATTAATATCATTTGCGTGAGGCATGGCCACCCAGCACCCGCCCGTCTCACCTGCTAGCGGCGGGAGAGCTGACGTGCACTGGGTCGGTCTGCCTTCTCGCCCGGCTGGCGCTCCGTTCTCTTCTGCCTACGACCTCAAATCAGACATGGCGACCAGCTGAATTTAAGCATATTACTAAGCGGAAGAAAAGAAACTAATGAGGATTCCCTCAGTAACTACGAGGGAAGAGCCCAGTGCAGAATCCCTGACCGCCTGGCAGTCGCGTGAAATGTGATGTATAGAAGACTTCCTTTCTCTGACTTCTGCTCACTCAGATGTGCTGCCACCAACATCAGCAGTTTTTGAAGAAACTGTTGTGCCAGTTTCAGTACCAGTTCCTGATGCTTCACTCATTTTTCAAGATGAAGATGCTGATGATCCTGACAACCCCACATTTGCAGACATGTAACTTTGCCTGAAGGTATATTAAACGTCTCACTTTAGAAGCGGAAGTGCTCAACTGTTCTGTATAAGTTAATTCCCGTACATTTACCTCTACCCTTTATTTTATCTGTGCCTGTACAGTATATTACTTTATTAAAATTTCACTTGCTACTCATTTAATATTTCTGTTTCATTATTAGCTAACGTAATGATTTACATGATATTTTAAAGGTATGATGAGGCGGTTAGCTATTGCTTAATGTGATCCTTCTGTAATTCAGCATTTTCACTAATCCAGCACTCTGCAGGTCCCAATGCTGCCGGATTAGTGAAGGTCGACCTGTATAATGTGAAAAAAAGTGGTCCCAATACCGACCCCTGTGGAATAGCACTAGTCACTGTCAGCCAGTCAGAAACGGCCCACTTTATTCCAACTCTTTGCCTCCGGCCAGACAGCCAAAGGGTTTTGCCCCAAAATATAAACTGTACTTTTTTCCATAGATGTTGCCTGGCCTGCTGAGTTCCCCCAGTATTTTGTGTGTGTTGCTTGAATTTCCAGCATCTGCAGATTTTCTCTTTTTTGTAGCCAATGTTCTATCCATGTTCATATCTCTCCTGTAATATCATAGTCACTTATCTTGTTAAGCAGCCTCCTGTGCAGCACCTTGTCAAAAGCCTTCTAAAAATCCAAGTAAACACCATCCACTGAGTCTCCCTTGTCTATCTTGCCTGTTACTTTCTCAAAGAATTCCAACAGATTAGTCAGGATCCTGATGAAGGATCTCGGCCCGAAACATTGACTGTTCATTTCAACGGATGCTGCCTGACCTGCTGAGTTCATCCAGCTTGTTTGTACATCTTGATTTAACCACAGCATCTGCAGTATACTTTGTGTTGTCAGGGAAGATTTTCCCTTAAGGAAACCATGCTGACTTTGGCCTACTTTATCGTGGACCTCCAAGTAGCCTGAAACCTTAGCCTTAATAATGGACTCCATCATCTTCCAAACCACTGAAGATAGGCTAACTGGCCTATAATTTCCTGTCTTTTGCCTGCTTCCCTTCTTAAAGTGACATTTACAATTTTCTAGTCCTCTAGAGCCATTCCAGAATATAGTGATGCTTGAAAGATCATTTCTAAAACCGCTACAATTTCCTTAGACAGCTCTTTCAGAATCCTGGAGTTTAGCCCATCTAGTTGAGGTGAATTATTTACCTTCTGATCTTTCAGCTTCCCAAGCACCAGCTTGAAAAACTATAAGATTGATTAGATATGGCAGAAAGCCATGTAGACCATTTCTAATTAGTCCCTGTTTATCCAAGTAATTATATATCTGATCTCTTAGAACTTTCCAGTGTCTTTCCCACCATTGTTATCAGGCACACTGGCCTATAATTTCCTGGCTTATTCTTAGATACTTTCTTAAAAATGGAACATTAGCTACCATCCAATCCTCTGGCTCCTCACCTGTGGCTGAGGATGTACTAAGCACCTCTGCTAGGGCCCCCCATTTCTGCACTAATCGCTCAAAAGGTCTGCGGGAACACCTTGTCAGGCCCTGGGAATTTATTCACCTTAATTTGTCACAAGACAGCAAACACTTCTGTAATCTGCATACAGTCCATGATCTCACTGTTGTCTTGCCTCACTTTTAGACCCTGTGTCTCCTGAGTAATTAGAGCTGAAAATAATCTATTTAAGATCTCCCCCATCTCTTTTGGCTCCATGCACATATGATCACACTGAGAACCAGTTGTGTCCCTTACTTTCATTTTGACCTTAATATATCTGTAGAAGCTCTTGGGATTCTCTTTCTTGGGAAGCTCTTGAGCAACCTTCATGCCTTCTAGCCCTGCTGATTTCCCTCTTAAGTGTTCTGTTGTAGTTCTTATACTCATTAAATGTCTTGCTGCCTATACCTGCTATGCAGCACCTTCTTCTTAACCAGGGCCTCATTTGTGTGGATGTTGTACATGGAATATCAGAACACTGAATCTGAACCAATGTGTTGTCTTTGGAAATAATGTAGTACAATTCACCAACATAATAACAGGGCTTTGAGTATTAAGTTATAAGGGTGGATTTCATAAGCTTTATGTATTCCCTTAAGTTTAGAACAATGGGAAGTAATCCTATCAAGCTATTTAAAATTATTAAGGGGAACAAATTGTGAGTAGCAGAAAATAAAACTTAGCCATATAGAAGTAAAATTAGGAAGCGGTTATCATGCTCACTAAGAAGCACTTTTAAGTGAAAGTCTGTACAGCCATCTTCTACTCCCCAAAAAAGACAGAAGCTGTCATATTACTGAACTTGTCAATATTTTGAGTTGCAAGCCCACAAATACAAAGAAGTCCATATGGTAGCAATAAATACACTGCAAAGATGTCATTTTGTATTGTCTCCAAAATTAATTTAATTGATAATTTATTGAATCACCAGCTTTTTTAAAAATACATTTAATTCAAAAGATGGAATTCACTTGAAACTTGTCTAACATACTTTGTGTGGATCACTCAGCATAATTGTTGAGAAACTGCATGAAGTTAGAACTGCTTCTGGAATCCATGAGGAGCCCAACATCTGAGTACTTTTAAAGTAAGGCTGCAAGGATTTCTAAGTGTTAGAGACTTACACATTCATTAGCATGGCAGCAGAGATTATTTGGATTATCAATATGCTTATTCACTGCTACAAGTGCTGTTCATCAAAGTTTGAAGTCAATTTATTATCTAATTATACGTGTCACCGTATACTACCCTGAGATTAATTTTCCTGCAGGCATTCACAGTAGAACAAATAAGTTCAAAGTTCAACTAAAATTTATTATCAGAGTACATACATATCACCACATAAAAAACTTGAGATTCCTTTTCCTGTAGATCTATAAAATAGTAACTATAAACAGGATCAATGAAAAATCAATGAGAGTGCAGAAGACAACAATTGTGCAAGTGCAAATATAAGTAAATTACAGTAAATAGCAAGAGCGTAAAATAACACAATAAAGAGTTTAAAGTGAGATTATTGGCTGTGGGACTGGAAAGTACTGGTGGATGTCAATAAACAACTCACCTTTCCACCAGAAATTGGTACCATCAATCTCAGGCCAGACTTGGTTCTCTGGTCCAATACATTACAGATAATCTACATTGTGGTACTCACAGTCCCATGGTATGGTTCAGTAGCTAAAGCATATCAGTGCAAAGGGCTACGCAAGCAGATCCAGCAGCAGAAGCTCAGCGATGGGGCTGGAAAAGTTTGTCCTTTGGAAGTGGGTGATAGGGGATTTATAGCCACATCCACCATCAAATTGCAGAGCGAGTTTGGAATTTATGGGTCAGACTCTGCAGCATACCATCAGAGCCACATCAGAAGTAACAGAAAGAAGCAGTCAGTGGCTTTGGATCAAGCAAAAAGACCTGTTCTGGGCATCAAGAGAGTGGCAGGACAGAGTGGGGGTGGTGACTGTGGGATTCAAGAAGTCATTGTCAAGCCCTCCGAAGGTGTAGTGGGCTAATTGATGAAACATCGAGGAAGGAGGGTGCCCACTTGAAAACCCCTGGGTGCCAACCCTGTGCCACTCCCAACATCAAGGCAGTCTCGAGCAAGTGCTCACAACCCATTGGCACAAGGGCTATTAACAGCTTATATTGTGTTTTTTAAAAATTTCAATAGATGTTTTGGAAGAGGACAGCGAGGCTTTGAGAAGAAGTGCGGCGGCGGCCATTTTCAAATTGCTTCTCAGATCGGAGTTCTGAGAGGCGGGACTGCGCAGGCGCGTGAAGGAGGCCTGGGAAGGAGGGAAGATATAAAAAGGAGAGAAGGAGTGAGGTAGTTCTCTTTTGGAAGAGGACAGCGAGGCTTTGAGAAGAAGTGCGGCGGCGGCCATTTTCAAATTGCTTCTCAGATCGGAGTTCTGAGAGGCGGGACTGCGCAGGCGCGTGAAGGAGGGAAGATATAAAAAGAACGCAGCCTTAAGCAGCGGGCAGCTTCGTTTGCGGGCAGCGGAGTGAGCCGGGAGCAGAGTGTAGGGCTTGGGCTCAGAGGGCTTAGGCGGAAGAGGGCACAGTAGGCTTATCTTTTAGTTCTCCTTGTTATTTTCAGTTATTCGGGAAGTATGAGTGTGAGGGCAGCTTGTTGTTCTCGGTGTCGGATGTGGGAGGTCCTGGAGTCTCCGAGCCACCCGGACGTCCACATCTGCGCCAGGTGTGTCGAACTGCAGCTCCTGAGGGACTGAGTTAGGGAACTGGAGCTGCAGCTCGATGACCTTCGCCTGGTCAGGGAGAGTGAGGAGGTGATAGAGAGGAGTTACAGGCAGGTGGTCACTCCGGGGCCACGGGAGGCAGATAGGTGGGTCACGGTCAGGAAGGGGAAGGGGCAGGTACTAGAGAGTACCCCAGTGGCTGTACCCCTTGACAATAAGTACTCATGTTTGAGTACTGTTGGGGGGGGACAGCCTACCTGGAGGAAGTGACAGTGGCCGGGCCTCCGGCACAGAGGACGGCCCTGTAGCTCAGAAGGGTAGGGATAGAAGAAAGAGGACCATAGTAATAGGGGACTCGATAGTCAGGGGTTCAGGCAGGCGATTCTGTGGAGGTGATCGGGAGTCCCGGATGGTAGTTTGCCTCCCTGGTGCCAGGGTCTGGGACGTTTCTGATCGCGTCCAAGATATCCTGAAGTGGGAGGGTGAGGAGCCAGAGGTCGTGGTACATGTAGGTACCAATGACATAGGTAGGAAAGGGGAAGAGGTCCTGAAACGAGAGTATAGGGAGTTAGGAAGGCAGTTAAGAAGAAGGCCCGCAAAGGTAGTAATCTCGGGATTACTGCCTGTGCCACGCGACAGTGAGAGTAGGAATGGAATTAGGTGGAGGATGAATTCGTGGTTGAGGGATTGGAGCAGGGGGCAGGGATTCAAGTTTCTGGATCATTGGGACCTCTTCTGGGGCAGGCGTGACCTGTTCAAGAAGGACGGGTTACACTTGAATCCTGGGGGGACCAATATCCTAGCGGGGAGGTTTGCTAGGGCTACAGGGCAGACTTTAAACTAGTAAGATGGGGGGGGGGGGGCGGAAATCAATTTGAGGAAACTATGGGAGAGGAGGTTAGTTCACCAGTAGAGCAAGTAAGTAGACAGTGCGTGAGGGAGGAAAGGCAGGTGATGGAGAAGGGATGCGCTCAGCCCGAAGTTGTAGAGGAGAAGAAAGAAAAGGATAATAAATTTGAATGCATTTCTAGGGATGAAAAGAGAGGAGGAGGTGGAGAGTATCTTAAATGTATCTATTTTAATGCTAGGAGCATTGTAAGAAAGGTGGATGAGCTTAAAGTGTGGATTGATACCTGAAATTATGATGTTGTAGCTATTAGTGAAACATGGTTGCAGGAAGGGTGTGATTGGCAACTAAATATTCCTGGATTTAGTTGCTTCAGGTGTGATAGAGTAGGAGGGGCCTGAGGAGGAGGTGTTGCATTGCTTGTCCGAGAAAATCTTATGGCGGTGCTTTGGAAGGATAGATTACAGAGCTCCTCTAGGGAGGTTATTTGGGTGGAATTGAGGAATGGGAAAGGTGTAGTAACACTGATAGGAGTGTATTATAGGCCACCTAATGGAGAGCGTGAGTTGGAAGAGCAAATGTGTAAGGAGATAGCAGATATTTGTAGTAAACACAAGGTGGTGATTGTGGGAGATTTTAATTTTCCACACATAGATTGGGAAGCTCATTCTGTAAAAGGACTGGATGGTTTAGAGTTTGTGAAATGTGTGCAGGATAGTTTTTTGCAACAATACATAGAAGTACCGACTAGAGATGGGGCAGTGTTGGATCTCCTGTTAGGGAATGCGATAGGTCAGCTGACAGATGTATGTGTTGGGGAGCACTTCGGGTCCAGTGATCACAATAGCATTAGCTTCAATATAATTATGGAGAAGGACAGGACTGGACCTAGAGTTGAGATTTTTGATTGGAGAAAGGCTAACTTTGAGGAGATGCGCAGGGATTTAGAGAGAGTGGATTGGGTCAAGTTGTTTTATGGGAAGGATGTAATAGAGAAATGGAGGTCATTTAAGGGTGAAATTATGAGGGTACAGAATCTTTATGTTCCTGTTCGGTTGAAAGGAAAGGTTAAAGGTTTGAAAGCACCATGGTTTTCAAGGGATATTAGAAACTTGGTTCGAAAAAAGAGGGATGTCTACAATAGATATAGGCAGCATGGAGTAAAGGAATTGCTCGAGGAATATAAAGAATGTAAAAGGAAACTTAAGAAAGAGATTAGAAAAGCTAAAAGAAGTTACGAGTTTGGTTTGGCAAATAAGGTGGAAGTAAATCCGAAAGGCTTCTACAGTTATACTAAAAGCAAGAGGATAGTGAGGGATAAAATTGGTCCCTTAGAGAATCAGGGTGGTCAGCTATGTGTGGAGCCGAGGGAGATGGGAGAGATTTTGAACGATTTCTTCTCTTCGGTATTCACTAAGGAGAAGGATATTGAATGGTGTAAGGTGTGGGAAACAAGTAAGGAAGTTATGGAACCTATGACAATTAAAGAGGTGGAAGTACTGGCGCTTTTAAGAAATTTAAAAGTGGATAAATCTCCGGGTCCTGACCGGATATTCCTCAGGACCTTGAGGGAAGTTTGTGTAGAGATAGCAGGAGCTCTGACGGAGATCTTTCAGATGTCATTAGAAACGGGGATTGTGCCGGAGGATTGGCATATTGCTCACGTGGTTCCATTGTTTAAAAAGGGTTCTAGAAGTAAGCCTGGCAATTATAGACCTGTCAGTTTGACATCAGTGGTGGGTAAATTAATGGAAAGTATTCTTAGAGATAGTATTTCTAATTATCTGGATAGACAGGATCTGATTAGGAGTAGCCAGCATGGATTTGTGCGTGGAAGGTCATGTTTGACAAACCTTATTGAATTTTTTGAAGTAGTTACGAGGAATGTTGACGAGGGTAAGGCAGTGGATGTAGTCTATATGGACTTCAGCAAGGCCTTTGACAAAGTTCCACATGGAAGGTTAGTTAAGAAGGTTCAGTCGTTAGGTATTAATGCTGGAGTAATAAAATGGATTCAACAGTGGCTAGATGGGAGATGCCAGAGAGTAGTGGTGGATAATTGTTTATCGGGATGGAGGCCGGTGACTAGCGGGGTGCCTCAGGGATCTGTTTTGGGCCCAATGTTGTTTGTAATATAAATAAATGATCTGGATGATGGGGTGGTAAATTGGATTAGTAAGTATGCTGATGATACTAAGGTAGGAGGTGTTGTGGATAATGAGATGGGTTTTCAAAGCTTGCAGGGAGATTTATGCCGGTTAGAAGAATGGGCTGAATGTTGGCAGATGGAGTTTAATGCTGAGAAGTGTGAGGTTCTACATTTTGGCAGGAATAATCCAAATAGAACATACAGGGTAAATGGTAGGGCATTGAGGAATGCAGTGGAACAGAGAGATCTAGGAATAACAGTGCATAGTTCCCTGAAGGTGGAGTCTCATGTAGATAGGGTGGTGAAGAAGGCTTTTGGAACGCTGGCCTTTATAAATCAGAGCATTGAGTACAGAAGTTGGGATGTAATGTTAAAATTGTACAAGGCATTGGTAAGGCCAAATTTGGAATATTGTGTACAGTTCTGGTCACCGAATTATAGGAAAGATATCAATAAATTAGAGAGAGTGCAGAGACGATTTACTAGGATGTTACCTGGGTTTCAGCACTTAAGTTACAGAGAAAGGTTGAACAAGATAGGTCTCTATTCATTGGAGCGTAGAAGACTGAGGGGGGATTTGATCGAGGTATTTAAAATGTTGAGAGGGATAGATAGAGTTGACGTGAATAGGCTGTTTCCATTGAGAGTAGGGGAGATTCAAACGAGAGGACATGATTTGAGAGTTAGGGGGCAAAAGTTTAAGGGAAACACGAGGGGGTATTTCTTTACTCAGAGAGTGATAGCTGTGTGGAATGAGCTTCCTGTAGAAGTAGTAGAGGCCAGTTCAGTTGTGTCATTTAAGGTAAAATTGGATAGGTATATGGACAGGAAAGGAGTGGAGGGTTATGGGCTGAGTGCGGGTAGGTGGGACTAGGTGAGATTAAGAGTTCGGCATGGACTAGGAGGGCCGGAATGGCCTGTTTCCGTGCTGTGATTGTTATATGGTTATATGTTATATGTTTAGTTATCTTGTTCAAGAGCGTGATGATTGAGTGGTAGTAACTGTTCTCGAACTTGGTGGTGCCAGTCCTGAGGCACTTGTACCTACAAATACAGCAGAATCAATGAAAAACTACACACAAGACTGACAGCCAATGTGAAAAGAAAATAAACTGTGGAAATGCCAAAAAAAAACATAATAAGTAAATGATCAAGTCTGGAAGCAAAGCAGAAATCTTTCATGTTGTTATATTGACTACCAAAAAGCGTTCGATTCTGTCCCACACTAATGGTTAATGGAAGTTAATTGTGAAATTCCTACAACATCCAATGAAGCATTGGTGTACTATAATCACTCCATCTATTAACAACCAAAATAGAACAACTACCATTACCAAAATAAACCGAGGCATTTTTCGGGGTGACTCTCTAAGCCCGCTACGGATTTGTTTAGCTTTAAACTTGCTCTCTAAGTTACTGTATTGGACGAAAATAGTGTATCCAATCAAAAACAACCAAACAAATTATACCTTGACATATCTGTTGTACACGGCTGATTTGAAATTGTACGCTTCTTCATCAGTAAAGCTGAAGCAATTAATTCAAATAGAACAATTTTCATAAGATATAAACACGAACTTTGGACTAGATAAGTGCAGAACATTAAACATAAAAGTGCCGTAGATCTAGTAGAACATAGAACAAAGTAGCAAGGTACAATGCAACTGATGGATGTACATGAAACACGTAAGTATTTGGGTTATCAACAAGCAACGAAAATAGACCATATTGCAACAAAGGAAACTTTTCAACAAAATTTACTTCAGGGCTTAAGAAAATCTACCAAATCTATCAGTAGTAAAAATGTAGCAAATGCAATGAATGCTTTCCTTTATTTTTCAGTCTGGATGAAGGGTCTCGGCCTGAAACATCGACTGTTTATTCATTTCCATAGATTCTGCCTGACCTGTTGAGTTCCTCCGGCATTTTGTGTGTGTTGCAATAAATACTTTTGCTATACCCATATTAATGTATTATTTTTGCATAATATCTCGGATTGAAACCAATCTGGAAAATTTACAAAGAAATATAAGAAATGAAACAACAAGTTTTAGTAAACTATGTATACTCAAACACACTTAGATCAATACTACCTAGGATAGAAGGAGGAGGAGGAATAACAGACATAAAAATTTATACAACAGTCAGATAAAACTTCTAAGAATATATTTTCATCAATGAAAACAGGGTTCAGCAATCCTAATAAGAATTACAAAACACAAACTTAAATGAGATCACAATGTGAAAAAGTGAAAAAATTGTCACTATA
Source organism: Hemitrygon akajei (assembly GCF_048418815.1). Lineage (NCBI taxonomy): Eukaryota > Metazoa > Chordata > Chondrichthyes > Myliobatiformes > Dasyatidae > Hemitrygon > Hemitrygon akajei. The sequence goes on from NC_133131.1 coordinate 40,694,460, forward strand.
GAAGAAAAAGTTAGCCCATGGAAGAGCATTTACCCCATGGAAGACATCTCCATGACCTGAGAAAACTAGATATTGATACAGAAGTATCAAATGCCTGGCTCAGAGTTGGAGAGCTCTTCCCTGAAACAGAGGGGTTTCTTATGGCAATATAGTTCTAGGTGGCTAATAGAAAAAATGATTTAAAAAATACATAATAAAAGACCAACAAATTCAAGATGATAAATGCAGAAAATGCCAAGAGAAACCAGAAACAATCCAACATATTACGGGATCGTGCAGCAGTTTATAACTCAAGTCTGATTACTTACACAGGCACATTCAAGTGGCAAACATCATTTACCAAATCTTCCTTTAAAATAACAATTTATAAAAGACACCATACTTTATCTGAATCAGGTTTATTATCACAGGCATTTAGTCATGCAATTTCTTAACTTAGCAGCAGTTCAATGCAATACATGATAATGTAGAAAGAGGGGACAAAGAAAGAGGAAATTATGACAGAGCAGGCTCCTGTGCCTCTTTCCTGATGGTAACAATAAGAAGACAGACATACTTTATTGATCCCGAGGGAAATTGGGTTTCATTACAGCTGCACCAACCAAGAATAGTGAAGAAATATCACAATATAAAACCATAAATAATTAAATAATAATAAGTTAATCATGCCAAGTGGAAATAAGTCCAGGACCGGCCTATTGGCTCAGGGTGTCTGACATTCCGAGGGAGGAGTTGTAAAGTTTGATGGCCACAGGTAGGAATGACTTCCTATGATGCTCAGTGTTGCATCTCGGTGGAATGAGTCTCTGGCTGAATGTACTCCTGTGCCTAACCAGTACATTATGGAGTGGATGGGAGTCATTATCCAAGATGGCATGCAACTTGGACAGCATCCTCTTTTCAGACACCACGGTCAGAGAGTCCAGTTCCACCCCCACAACATCACTGGCCTTACGAATGAGTTTGTTGATTCTGTTGGTGTTTGCTACCCTCAGCCTGCTGCCCCAGCACACAACAGCAAACATGATAGTACTGGCCACCACAGCCTCGTAGAACATCCTCAGCATCTTCCAGCAGATGTTAAAAGACATCAGTCTCCTCAGGAAATAGAGAGGGCTCTGACCCTTCTTGTAGTCAGCCTCGGTGTTCTTTGACCAGCCCAGTTTATTGTCAATTCATATCCCCAGGTATTTGTAATCCTCCACCATGTCCACACTGACCCCTCGGATGGATACAGGGGTCACCAGTGCATTAGCCCTCCTCAGGTCCATCACCAGCTCCTTAGTCTTTTTCACATTAAGCTGCAGATGATTCTGCTCAAACCATGTGACAGTTTCCCACGGTAGCCCTGTACTCAGCCTCATCTCCCTTGCTGTTGCATCCAACTATGGCAGAAGAGGGCATGTCCTGGGTGAAGGGTGCCCTTACTAATGAACCTCACCTTTCTGAGGCACCACTTCTTGAAGATGTCTTGGAAACTATGGAGGCTAGTATCCAAGATGGAGCTGACTAGTTTTTTGAATTTTTGTAGCTTCTTTCGTCCTATGCAGTAACCTCCTCCCCCCCCCCCCCATACCAGAGAGTGATGCAGCCTAACAATATGCTCTCCATGGTACATCGATAGAAGTTTTGAAGTGTTTTAGTTGACAAACCAAATCTGTTCAAATGAATAAATATACCTTCTGTCTTGCCTTCTTTATAGCTGCAGCGATATATTGGGATCAGGTTAGATTCTCAAAGGTCTTGACACCCAGGAACTTGAAATTGCTCACTCACTCCACTTCTGATCCTTCTGAGGATTAGTTCCTGTTCCTTCGTCTTACCCTTCCTGAAGTCCACAATCATCTCTTCCTTCTTACTGACATTGAGTGCAATGTTGTTGCTTGTATTTGCCTTACTATAAATACAAGGTTGGAGTCTAAGTCCTACAAATTATATTATGACTGATCCATTATTATAGATAGGGCAATCAATAATAACCATCCAGACATTATATTGCAGGATAAAAAAGCAAGAACAACTTAATAGATATAGCCATTCCAAACACATACAAGATACCGAAATGAATAAGTGAAAATGCCAGAAATATGCTGAATTCAAAGAGGAAATTGAAGGACTATGGAATATGAACAGAGTATACAGTGAATTGGTATTTTCAACTGGTATCATCCCAAAGTCACTATACAATAGCATTAAACATTTAGGCCTACCTGGCAATATTTATGTAAACCTTTAGAAAGCCACAATACTAAACACCACTAGAATAACCTGAAAGAATCCAGAAATTGAGAAATTAGTGTGCTCCTTGATGGGATCCTTGATGATGGATGCTGCTTTCTTCTGGTAGCGCTCCTTGTAGGTGTGCTCAATGGTGGGAAAGGTTTTTCCTACGATGAACTGGATTGGATCTCCTGTTCTTGTAGGCATTTCCATTCGCAGGCATTGGTGTTTCCAAACCAGGCTATGATACAATTAGTCAGGATACTTTTAATTGTGCATCTGTACAAGTTTGTCAAGGATTTAGATGACATGCCAAATCTGCACAAACTTCTGAGAAAGTAGTGGTGCTGCTGTGACTTCCTTGTGATGGCACTTACGTGCTGGTCCCAGGACAGATCCTCTAAAATGATGATGCCAAGGAATTTAAAGTTACATCTGATCTCTAATGAGCACTGGCTCATGGATCTCTGGTTTCTTCCTCCTGTAGTCAATAGCCCTATTTTTCAAATATCCTTGTCTATATATGAAATTATCCTTTTCTCAGTGGTTGATTGCTTCATATATTCATTTTAAAGTTCACATTGTTTTATTCATTTCTTAAAGTATGCCTTTAATAGAATACTATTTACCTTAGTCTGCCTCTAAATCTCTTATTCTCCCCTCTTCCATCTCCTAGTCACTAAATGCTCTGTTCTTAGATACTTTTGAAAGTATCTTCAAAACTTGGAAATTTATGATTTTTGTAATTTTGAAATTGATGATTTTGAATTGTATCCTACAAGCTGTTCTATGTAGCAGATGGCTTGTTTACCCTTTGTTATATGCATTTTAATCAGCAGTACTTAAGTTACTGACCTGCTCAACAATCAGGTACCTACTCACCTGTGAATTTCCTGCACTCTTGAGAATACTTGGAGTGGTATTTCTGCTGCACTTATCTATGTAATTGGAGAGCATTCCATCACTCTCTTCTTTGTGCAACATTGATAGATAAAGGCTTTTGGGATGTAAGGAGGAGTCAATCACTGCATGATGCTTAGCCTGTGTCCTGCAGATGTGACTGCAATTGTTATATATTTCTACAATACTTGCCTTTTAATTTCAAAGCTGTCATTTGTTCAGAGGCAGAGATGCATGTAAATTGTCAGCCACACATTGACCCACACCTGTAAATGAAGTGAATACTGCATATACTTGGAACATATCCACACACACACACACACACACACACACACACACACACACACACACACACACACACACACACACCCCTCCCCCCCCCCAAGCCGAGTAACTCTGTCTTCATCAATTTCAATTGCCTTTTTACTAATTGTGGCAGCGCAGTGACCTGGAATGCTTGATAATGATCTTGGAATTAAACTTTTAGTCTAATGAAGTGCATCTTATTAACATCCACAAAAAGGATTGTTTTGTCAGTGGAGATAAACTGTGGATGCCCTCATGACAGTGAGGGACCGAACAACATAATAACACATTATCTTCCCTCTGCACATTCAATTTTGATATAGGGTCTTGACCTGAAACATTAATCACCCTTTTTTCCCCTGCTTGACTTGCTGAATTTCTCCAGCAGTTTGTTTCTTTGCTCCAGATTCCAACATTGGCAATCATTTGTGTCTCTAAACACACTGGAGTTGGTTACAGCAATAATTTGGCAATGCCTATGAAATTGTCTGAAGCAGCCACTATCAGTTGAACAGTGCTACTAGTAACTTAGCAATTGAACTGTTGTTGAAATGCAATATTTTAAGACATTTGTGAGCCCTTGCTGCATTATCTGTTGCATGTCCGATCTTGGCAAAGTTGTACTGCACATTTCATCCTTGGATGTACAACCTGGTGGGTTTCCAGGCAGAGAAAGAATAGGGTGGAGCTGGAAGGAACTTTGGAAGACAGCAAAAAATGATCAAGCCTTGGGTTGGAGTGGGAGAAGGTGGGGGAGGAGATTATTTAAAAGAATTGTGGCACGTAGTCAGGAGTTAATGAGGGGAGCTTGTAGGAATCAAAATCAGGCTGGAGTAACCGTGTAAGTTGCTCTGGAGGTTGGAGACAGTGGTGGATAGCAAACTTGGAAAGTTGTCTATGGTGTGCTGGAATGTTTAGGAGAGGGGGTTTATCTGAAATATTAAAGGAAAGCTAGGAGTTCAAAAGTTCAACAAAAAATCTGAATTGTCTCCTGATTGACCTTTGGAAATCAAGTTTGCTCCACGCTCACACTCAGTTTTGCCTAATTGAATCTCTGGAGTAGCATGAAACAACTTAAAATTGGTCATTACTTTTTATTTTGGGGAGAATTGATTTCAACTGCATATTGCTGGAAAAAAGCTGTATTATGTGATTAAGTTTCTAGACAATAATGTCTTTAAACTGCTAACATTGTTGGTGACAGTAGAAGAACTTAATTGTCTTTGTAACCTCACAAAATTTAAAAAAATGCCTTAATGAAACTTAAAAAGGCAAATAACATGGATTTGTAAACAGTGAGCAAAAAAATTATGCTTGTGGAACTGGTGAGGCTGCAGTTATATAATCAAGTGCAGATTTGGGCATTTGATTATAGTTAGCATATAAAGCTATGGAATCTTTGCAGAAGCACTCATTAGGTTATCATTTAGGAAGAACAGTAATTGTTATGTAAATGCTTGAGCAGTTTTAGCTGTGCCAGACCTGAAAAAGTTAAGGAACATAATTGTTTTAAATATAATTATTCTGAACCGTAGAAAGAAAGCTATAAAAATTTCTGTGCTGTTGAGATGATAGTCCAATAGCATAAATTTAAGATAATTGCAAAACATCAAGGTTTGAAAAAAGTCTATAAGTAGGTTTGAAATATTATTTACTATTATTTAGTATGTAGATGATTTAAAAATAAATTTAATTCCTGCTTGAACAAGAAGAGTATTAAACATTTATTTATATGAAGTAAAATCAAGTGACTGATGTGGAGAAAAATACCTAAACGTGTTTGATCTGTCGTAGCTTGTTTCTGCAATGGTAATTTTGTAAATGTATGACTAACACTAAGAATGTTACGGTGACTGCATATGATGCGATAGGAGTACCTTTGAAACCAGTTATATTCTGGATAGCAAACAATGCAGTTTTGCATTTTTCAAATGATTAAAAACAGCATTTTTAATCTGTAATAATGTTGATTATTAGCTGAAGTTTTCTTTTGTATTTACTGTGTACTTTTTTCCTACTTGTACTTTATACACGAGAACTCTTATTCCAGAAGCAGAAGGAACACAAAATCTGAGAAACTACTGGCACTCCTTAAGAGGTGGTTCCATTTTTCCTTGGGGTTGTTCTCTGAAGTGCTCCTGAGAATTTATTGCATATTAACAAATAACCGCACAGAAAGAGACAGAGCCTCATATGTGGATGCACAGCTGTAACAGGTCATGGAACAAAAGACACAAAATGAACTTGACCATAAACCAGTTGAAGCATATTGGAGTAAATTCCATATCATATGCTGGGAACAATATTTATTCAAGAGAAAGTAATTTTATTTCTGAATTAAAATTACCTTCTAGAGAAAAATGGTCAAGTTGATTTGCTGACAATATTTCCATTGTGCCTGTTATGAAAACATCAAATTGTTCTTGAGTTTATGTTCCTAAGGATTTCCTGTACTTAGCCAGTACTATATATAGCAGCTATACTGCATGCTGCTGTCAACTGTCTGCTGTCAGAGAATAAATTCATGTCTTACATACAGTACTTCCACCTCCCAGTTATGAATCAGTATTTACTGAATTGTCTTCTATTAAAATGTCAGTTTTCTTTGTCAGTATTGTATATTCAACCTCAGCAGAGACAGCTGAAGTACTGTAAGTGCCCTGCCAGTTTAGTAAAATCTACTATAACATTCTGACTTTAAATCCTCCTCTAATAATCACATGTCAGTAAACTAATTTACATTTTGATGTTGTCATAGCTTCTCCAGCAGTGTGTCTTTAATATTCTTCGAGAAGGATTTGCAATTTGTAATATCTTCGACTCATAAGCAGAAATGAAGCAACACTTAATTTACTATTAGATATATGCAAAATATACCAACTTCATCCTTCCTTAGAACAATTGCAAATGATGTTTTTATGTTCTTAATTGTCCATTTTGATGTGTAAGTTATTTTTAACTCATACTCTTTTTGAATGTAGTGTAAAATGAGATCTAGTTGTTTATTTTTAGTCATTGCTGTGAAAGATAGTGAAAGTAATTCAAATAACTAAGCATCAGGTTATTACTAAATTATGATCAAGTTTTCCAAGTAGATTGTTTTCTATTTATGATGTCTGGTGATTTCACAGTAATTATTGAACAATATTCCTTTGTGGACCAAATGCTTTGACTTTTGTTTAAGTAGTTATAACTGTGTGTCATCACTTTCAAAAATAATTTTTATACATGAATATATCCTGATCTTCTGGCCACCATTACTATAACTCTTTCACCTCCCCCACCCTTTCTATTTGCCCTAATTCCTCCTACTGGTTTCCCTCCCCCACTACACCCTTTTGCCCTCTCTAACCCCTCTCTCTATTTCATGCTCCAGCTTCATTATCGTCATATTACATCGTCTTCAGAGATTACCACTTCTGGTTATCACCTCCCAGCTTCTGGCACCATTCCCACTCTTTGCTTCCCCATCTGCTTATTACCACCCCACCCCCCACCTGAATCCATCTGTCAACTGCCAGCTCTTGCTCCATCTCTTCCCTCCACCTTTTTATATGCCTATCCCCTCTCCATCTTACATTTCAGATGAAAAGCATTTCCTCAAAATGTCGACTTCCAATTTCTCTCTATAGATGCTGTGCCTGATCTGTTGAGTTCCTCCAGTGTTCTGTGTGTTGCTCCAGATTCCTGGATCTGCACACACTTGTGTCTCCATACACAAAAACTTAGTCAGATCATACCATTTGATATCAATTTTCTTTCCAAAAGTGAAATGAACTTGGCTTATTTCTGTACTGTATAAATTGCAAATAAAGAGTAATTACTTCTATTACTACTCCAATACTAAATGGAAAATGCATTGTCAAAAGTTGGTTGCTTGTTCATTGGAGAAACAAAATGTGGAACAGTGCAGAGCACCTTTTTCAGATTGCAGCAGGATCCCAAGCCTCCAGATTCCTTTCACTTTAATTCTCCATTTCAAAGTTCACAGTAAATTCAGTATTAAAGTACGTAAACTCCCTTGAGATTCATTTTCTTGTAGCTGTTCACAGCAGAACAGACAAATAAAATAGAATCAATAAGAAACTACACGCAAGCAAAGACTGATAGATAACCAATGTGTAAAAAACTATGTAAATCAAAAAATAAATAGATAATACAGAGAGCATGAGTTGTAGAGTTCTTGAAAATGAATCTATAGGTTGTCAGAATCTGTTCAGAGTTGAGGTGAGTGAAGTTATCTATGCTGGTTCAAGTACCTAATGGTTGAAGGCTACCAACTGTTTCTGAACCTGGATGTGTGGGACCTAAGGTGCCAGATGGGATGGTTTGAATATCTCAGAAACTGCTGATCTCTTGGGATTTTCACACACAACAGTCTCTAGAGTTCATAGAGAATGGTGTGAAAAACAAAAAAAAATCCAGTGAGCGGCAGTTTTGTGGGCAAAAATGCCTTGTCAAGGAGAAAAGTCAGAGAAGAATGGCCAGACTGGTTCAAGCTGAGAAGAAGGTGACAATAACTCAAATAACTGTGCGTTATGACACTAGTATGCAGAAGAGCATCTCTGAACACGCAACATGTTGAACCTTGAAGTGGATAGCTGACAGCAGCAGACCAAGAGCATACGCTCAGTGGCCACTTTATTAGGTCCAAGAAGTACCTAATTAAGTAGCCACTGAGGGAAAAGATAAAGTCAGAATACCAGTATTACAGTGGAGTAAAGGGAATTACAGAGACATGAGAGAGGAGTTGGCCAAAGTTGATTGGAAGGGGACACTAGCAAGGATGATGGCAGAGTTGCAATTGCTGGAGTTTCTGGGACAATTTGGAAGGAATAGAAAAGATACATCCAAAAGATGAAGAAGTATTCTAAGTATTCAGAGTTGAGGTGCACTCCACCTAAAAAAAAAACATTGTGTAAGCCGAAGGACACACGCACGTCTACAACCATCCTCCCCGACTTTTCCCTTGAAGCCACTGCGGCCGGGTCTGCCTGGCTCGTATTGGCTTCGATAGCCACCAGCAAGCCTTGGTCAGATAGCACTTGGTCAGATAAAGCATTGATAAAGATAAAGATCAGATAAAGATAAAGCATTGGTCAGATAGCACTTGGAGTATTCAGAGCATATTTGAGCCCCTTATCTAAGAAAAAATACACTGGCATTGGAGAAGGTGCAGGAAAGATTTGCAAGAATGATTTTTGGAATGAAAGGGATAACAAATAAGGCATATTTGGCTCAGCCTGTACTCGCTGGAGTTGAGAAAAATGAGGGGAGGATCGCATTAAAACCTATTGAATATTAAAAGTCCTAGACAGAGTGGATGTGGAGAGGATGTTTCCTATGGTGGTTGAGTCTAGGACCAGAGGGTACAGCCTCAGAATAGAGGAACACCCATTTAGAACAGTGATGAAGGTGAATTTCTTTGGCCAGAGGGTGATAAACGGTGGAATTCATTGTCATGGACGACTGTGGAGGCCAAGTCATTAAGTATATTTGAAGTAAAGTAAGTGATGGTTTTTTTTTTAGCAAGGACATCAAAGGGTACGGGCAGAAGGCACGAGAATGGGGTTGAGAGGAATAATATATCAGCTATGATCAAATGGCAAAACAGACTCGATAGGATCAACTGTCCTAATTCTGCTCCTATGTCATATGGTCTTCAATACTACTTGTTTATCAATAACAATTGAAGTACTCTTGATTTCTATGGTTACTGCAGCTAATCTTGAATTAATACTTCTTAGGAGTGTAGAACATGTTTATTGAATATTGTTGCTGAGATTGATGAGAGTGATTTATAAAATGTATTATTCTTCACCTTTTCTATTATGTAAATGGGGATTACTTCGCTATGTTCAGAATCAGAGATATTTCTACACATGTCAGAACCTTAGAATACTTCACTGTTTTGGTAATAGTTCCATTGTCTTTGTTTAAATGCACATTTTATTTAATATATTGCAGGGTAAAAGCCAAAAAAGGAGTGAACTTGAAAAACATGTGGCCCAAAAAACCTGAAACCTGGCAGTTAAGATCAGAAATCGTGAATGGAGGAAAACATTCCACAGCCACAGTGGAGATGAATAGAAAGCAAGGAGTCTTAGATGGGTGAGGACAATTTCTGAAAGTACAAGTGGATTTGTCATGTACATTATTCAGTTTATATAGCATTTTCCTGATTATTGACCTTAATTTTGACAGCCACAGGAGCTTTTTGCATTGATGACCAAGTTTTCTGCAAACACCGAGTCAATTTCTCAATCATTTTGTTTTAAGATTTGAAGCAAGGTGCAAAAGGGGAAAGATCGTTCTGTTGCTTAGCCCAATGATCACTTAGAAATTTTTAAGCAGACAGGACCACGCAATAGTTATTTGGTGTTTCGCAACTAACTTTTAATCTCACTTCAGAATGTTACTCTTTGGAGAAATGTGTTTGATACACAGATGCTGAGTAAGAGAAAGAGTGAAAACTGCTTTTGAGTAGAATGTTTGTAGGAAAGTGTTCCAAGATTTACCTCAGCTACCGTTGTAAACCTATTGCATTTATTCAGCATTCCATTCGGATAGTATTGCATCAACTCTTAAGACAGCCATTGTCATTCTTTTGTGATATTCTAGACTCTGTAGCAAGAGTCTTGTTTTTATTGTCCTGCTTTCTTGCAGAAGAAACTGCAAGGATACTGCAACTCTTCTCTCTGTGAGCAACTTGCTTCTGATGATACCCCTTATTTAGCTGCAGCTTTTAAAAACAGCAGAATGGTTATGTACATGGCAGGAATAAATTCACCAGGTTCTCCCGATACTTAATGCAATTTTTCAACATCAGTGATTCATTTACTGGATTATATCTCAGCCACTTATTTGTATACTCTATTATAAGAGAAATGGTATTTAAATTTATCAACAAAACCAGTTTAGCTTGCACTGTGATATATTTGTTCCTGTTATTGCCCTCTCTGCATGCTGGCATGGAATTTATTGATTGCAAAATTAATTGAGTATCAGAACAAATAAAAATAGTTATGAATGTACAGTATGACATCAAGTGATACCGTAGTCAAAAGATTTTTTATGACAGTAGGATGCAAACAAATGGAATTACTTCTGATTATACAGACCTACATAGATATGAAAGCATAGAATAAGACCAGTTCAGCCACAAAGGCATTGCTGTACTTAACCTTCCCTCCAGCATCCTCCAAATCTTCCTCATTATATCCCTCTATTTCCTTTACCCAACCACTTAAAACCACCTGTACTCTTTGTATCAAGTAAAGTAACGTAACAGTTAGTATATTGCTATTACAACCCAGCAGTCAGAGATAGGGTTTCAATTCCTGTTGCTGTCTGTGAGGAATTTGTACATTCTCTCATTCTCTTCATGACTGCATGGGATTCCTCCCATATTCCAAAGTGTCCAGGTTAGGGTTAGTAAATTGTGGGCATGCTATGTTGGTGCTGGTGACGTTTGCAGCACATATTCAGACTGTTCGCCTTTGAAGCAAATGACACATTTCACTGTATGTTCAGATGTACATAAATAAATATATTCTCTTATAAGAATATAAGAACTTTAGACAGGCGCAGCTTTCAATTTTCAACTCTGTCAGGTTAGACCAGTTACTTATAACTTTCTTATTAAGTTTCTGGTAAACAGCTTAGGTTGATACTCCCTTAGTAATGTTGTTTTCTAACTTAAATCATACTGTTTAATCTATCAAAAAGTAATAATTTAATTGACTTTAGATAACCCCTCATCCTACTTCTTTGAAGACTAAAAGAGCCACTTCAAAGATCAAAAATGGGTTCCATATTTAGAATGAGGTTATGTCCGTTTCCAGATTATATAATTCCACTCTATGTAGTCAGCTGGGCATTTTTCATTGACAGTTGAGCTTGTGTATGTGTATTGTGTAAAATGGACTCATGCCCCATAGTAATACACAAGCTCAGGAAAGCTCATATTGTTGTTCACATCAGTACCAAAGACATGGGTAGGAAGGGTGACAGGTCCTGCAAAGTGAGTTCAGGGAATTGGATTCTAAAAGTTTAGGACTTCCAGGGTAATGATCTTAGGATTCCTACCTGTGACATCTGCTGGAGAGGCCAGAAATAGGAAGGTAATAAATTTTAACACATGACTAAGGAGATGGTACAAGAGGCAAGGCTTCAAATTTTTGGATCATTGGTCTCTCCTCCAGGGTACATGGGATCTGTAGATGGGATTGCATCTGAACTGGAGGGGAAGTACTGTCCTTGTGGGAAGGTTTGCTGGTGCTACACGAAGGTGTTTAAACCAGAGTTCCAGGTGGATGGAGCTGGATCGCCAAAGCAGATAGTGGAGTAGTTGAGGGGAAATATAATATTAAGCTTACATACAAAGTCAGTAATCGAAAGGCTGAGCATTATGGGATTAATCTTCTGAGTTGTGTGTACTTAAAAGCAAGAAGTATTTTAGGAAAGGCAGATGAGCTTAGTGCATGGATCAGCACATGGAATTATGAGATTGTAGGACTTGGTTGCAGGAGGGGCAGGACTGGCAGCTCAATGTGCCAAGATTCTGTTGTTTTAGATGTGATAGAGAGGGAGGGGATTTGGGGTGGGCTGGCATTTCTAGTCAGGGAAAATGTGAGAGTGCTCAGATAAGCAGACTGGACAGCCTGCCTACTAAGGTTATTCGGATAGAACTGACGAATAAGAAAAGGATGACCATGTTAATGAGATTATATTATGGGCCACCCAATAGTCAGTGTGATTTATAGGATCAAATTTGTAGAGGGATCACAGATTGTTGTAAGAAACATAATGTTGTGATGGTAGATGATTGTAACTTTCCACGTATTGACTGGGACTTCCACACTGTAAAAGGGCTGGATGGAATAGAGTTTGTCAAATGTGTTCAGGAACGTTTGCTTAATCAATACTTAGAGGTTCAAACAAGAGGAGGAGTTCTCATCCTAGGATCCACAGACTCCTTGCTTAATGGTATTGGTCCATGGCACAAAAAAAGTTGGGAACCCCTGAACTAGAGAGAGTGTGGTATTAGATCTCCTATTAGAGAATGAGACAGGGCAGGTGTCAGAAATTTGTGCAGGGGAACAGTTTGCATCTTGTAATCATAATGCCATTAATTTCAAGGTAGTTATGGAAAAAGATAGGTCTGGTCCTGGGATTGAGGTTCTAAGTTGGAGAAAGCCCAATTTTGATGATATTAGAAACGATCTGGCAAGTGTGGATGGGGACAGGTGACTTTCTGGAAAAGCTGTGCTTGGTAAGTGGGAGGCCTTTAAAAGTGGAATTTTGAGAGTACAAAGCCTGTGTGTTTTTTTCATAATAAAAGGCAAGGATGACAGGTTTAGCAATCCTTGGTTTTCAAGAGATATTGAGGTTCTGGTTAAGAAGAAGAGGTGTACAGCAGGTATAGTCAGCAAGGAGCACATGAAATGCTTGAGCAGTAATGCAAGAAATGCAAGAAAAAGAAAATGCATAAGAAGGAAATCAGGAGGGCTTAAAGAAGGCATGGGGTTGCTCTAGCAGACAAGGTGCAAGAGAAGGCTTCGAGAGATACATTAATAGTAAAACGATAGGAAGTGACAAAATTGGGCCTCCTGATGACATCTATGCTTGGAGTTGAAGGAGACGTAGGAGATAGTAAATTGATTTTTTGCACCTATGTTTACTCAGGAGATGGACATAAAGTCTGTAGAAGTGAAGCAATGCAGTAGTGAAGTCATAGATCATATGGAGGTTACAGAGGAGGAGATGTTTGCTATCTTGAGGCAAATTAGGGCGGATAAATCCCCAGTGCCTGACAAGTTGTTCTTTTGGACCTTGTGGAAGACTAGTGCAGAAATTTAATGGGCCCTAGCAGAGATATTTAAAATGTCCTTAGCAATGGATGAGGTGCAGGAGAAGTGAATGTTAATGTTGTTATGTTGTCTAAAGTAAGCCAGAAAATTATAGGCTGGTGAGACAGATATCAGGTGTGGTTAAGTTGTTGGAATATATTCTAAGGGACCAGATATATAAGTATTTAGACAGACAGGAAATGATAAGGGATAGTTAACATGGATTTGTGTGTGGTAGGTTGTATCTAACCAATCTTATAGAGTTTTTTGAGGAAGTTCACATGAAAATCGATGATGGCAAGGTATGGATATTGTCCACGTAGACTTTAGCAAGGCCTTTCACAAGATTCTGCATGGAAGGCTGGTCATGAAGGTTCATTTGCTTAGTATTCAGGATGAGGTAGTAAATTTGATTAGACTTCAGCTTTGTGGAAGAAGCCAGAGAGCAGTAGATGATTCTCTGTCTGACTGGAGGACTGTGACTAGTGGTGCACTGCAGGGATTCGTGTTGGATCCATTGTTTCTGTTATCTATATAAATGATCTGGATGATAATGTGGTAAACTGGATCATCAGATCTGCAGATGACACCAAGATTGGGGATTGGGGACAACAAGGTAGGCTATGAAAGCTTGCTGGGGTATCTGGACAAGCTGGAAAAATGGCAGATGGAATGCAATGCAGACAAATGTGAGGAGTTGCACTTTAGGAGGACTAACCAGAGTAGGTCTTACATTATGAGCGGTAGGAACTGAAGAGTGTGGTAGAACAGAGAGATCTGGGAATACAGATCCATAATTCCTTGAAAGTGGCGTTACAGGTAGGGTCATAAAGAGAGCTTTCGGCTTATTGGCCTTCATAAATCAGTATTGAGTACAGGAGTTGGGATGTCATGTTGAAGTTGTATAAGATGTTGGTGAGGCTTAATTTGGAGTATTTTGTCCAGTTCTTTTCACCTACCTACGGGAAAGATATCAATAAGATTAAAGGAACGCAGAGAAACTTAACAAGGATATTGCCATTACTTGAGGACTTGAGTTATAGGAAAAGGTTGAATAGGTTAGGACTTTATAGAAACATAGAAAACCTTCGGCCCACAAAGTTGTGCTGAACATTTTCCTAGCTTAGAAATGACTAGACATACCCATAGCCCTCTATTTTTCTAAACTCCATGTAACTATCCAAAAGTCTCTTAAAAGACCCTATCATATCCACCTCCACCACCGTTGCTGTCAGCCTATTCCACGCACTCACCACTCTCTGATTAAAAAACTTAGCCTTGACATCTCCTCTGTACTTACTCCCCAGCACCTTAAACCTGTGTCCTCTTGTGGCAACCATTTCAGCCCTGGGAAAAAGCTTCTAACTATCCACACAATCAATGCCTCTCATCATCTTATACATCTCTGTCAGGTCACCTCTCATCCTCTGTTGCTCCAAGGAGAAAAGGCCGAGTTGTTAAGGGAAACAGGAGGGAGAAATTTTTCAGTCAGAGTTTGGTGAGAGTGGAATGAGCTGCCAATGGAAGTGATGGACATAGGTTTGATTTCAACATTTAAGAAAAAATTAGATATAGATACATGGAAGGGAGGTACAGGCAAATGGAACCAGGCAACTTGGCGGAATTAATAGTTTAGCACCGACTGGAGGGGACAAAGGGCCTGTTTCTGTGCTATTATTTTTCCTTTTACATCTGCAAAATCTCTGTACCCTGCAATACAGTATGAGTTTCCAGTTTTCTGGCTCTGTTTGGCTCAGTTTCACCATGGATTTCTAGTCTCTCCCATTTTACACCAGGATAGCTTCAGGCCCTTCAGTTAATTCTTCCTTGAACAGAAACCTAACTAGTCTCCCTCCACCACCATCCTTTTTCACAGCTGAATCCATTGAAACACTAAGCATCCTATTTAAATTTTCTCAGTTCCTCCAAATCAGATATGTGCTTATGGAACCCTGCAAATGTGCATGTTTTGCCTCTGTCTTCTTGGGATAAATGGAACTGTCCTTCATCTCAAAGAATGGGTAAATGGCAAATTCACATGACTATACCTCTTCCAGTTCTCCCCAATGCCATCATATTCCTTTTAATGACAGTGCTTTCCACCTCAGAACTCCAAAATATCTTCTTTGTCTCTTAGTTGTTGTTTCCTCTTCACTGTATTTGACAGAGCTCTCAACTTCATCTATTCCACTTCCCCTTTATCTCATCCTTCTCCTACTATCCACTGCAAGGATGACAATCTCCTTTGTTCTCATCCTTAATCCCAATTTCCATTTTCAGTGGATCATTCATCATGGCTTCCATCACCTTCAATATGATGCCATTTCCTGACACATATTCCCTTCCCCTTGTGAAGGACCATTTCCTTCCATTACTCAGTTGTTCACCTATTCCATCGACAGCCACTTTCCTCTCAAAGTGAAACATCCTGTGAAACTGCTGGAGATGGAACAACTGTTGTTTTATCTTTTTCCCTTTATCCTAGATGAAGCAGTCAGTCATTGAACAAAGAATAGTCCACAGGAACAAGGGCTTTAGCCCTCAGTGTCAACACTGATCCTGATGCAAATGTAACTGATCCCATTTGTCTGCATCCATCCATTCCCTCCCTGTTCTTCTGCCTATCTAAGTGTCTCATAAACATTGTTAAAATATCTACACTTACTATTCCTTTGTACTTCCTCCGTTAGTGCACTGAATTCTAATTTACTTCATACAGTATTGAACAGATCCATGCCAGCTTTCATAATCTCATTCCACCTTTCCTCATTTCCTCATAGACCTGCATTTTTCCCTTTTCACATGCCCATCAACTCTTCTTTGACTCTTTCACCATTAACCTATAAGAAAGGATATTGTCTTTGGAATGTGAAAGGGAACTGGAGATGCATGGAAACCACAAGGAGAATATACAAACGTTGTACAGATAGGTCCTACGATCAGGAAAAATTTGGTTGTCTGAGTCGATGGGAGAGAGTGCTAGCTGCTGTGCTAGTGTGTTGTTCTTAGTTTTCACAACATACTCTCTATGTTGAAGAAATTGAAGAAACCAAATAAAGATTGATTGCAAACCAGAGAAAATCTGCAGATGCTGGAAATCCAAGCAATACACACACAAAATGCTGAAGGAACTCAGCAGTCCAGGCAGCATCTATGGAAAAGAGATGCTGCCGAAGGGTGTCGTCCTGAAATATTGACTGCACTTTAGTTCCTCCAGCATTTTGTGTGTGTTGCTAAAGATTGGTTGACAGTTTTACAGAATGTATCAGTTCACAGATTAAATTGCTTGTTGCTTTAGTTCTCTGTTAACTCTTCCTCTAGCGTTACACTGTTCCATCTTCCAGTTAAGCACATTACAGCTCCAAGACTGAACACTGAGTTCAAGAGTTTTCAATAATAAGCCTTTCCATGTTTTATAACAATTACCCAGTTCTAAAGTAACATTAACTCAGTTTTGTTCTCACCATTAATGCTGTCTGATTTGTTGGATATTCTGAGCATTCACTTTAATTTCCAACTGCAGTGGTTTGTGTCTCACTGTTCCAGCATTGTTTTGTATTCTCTCTGCCCTCATCCATCTTTATTCTCACATGACCTTCAGAGAGTTCAGCTCTGAATAACACAACTTTGTCAAACTCTCAGCCAGTGCCTCACTTGGTTTCCACTCTCAGACATTCCCTTTCTATACTCCTGCCCCTTCCCTGCATTGCAAAACATATTTGATTTCCTGGTTGTGATGAAGGTTCCTCAACCTGAAACATTATCTCTACTTCTCTCTCTGTAGATATTTCCTGACCTAATAAATATTTCCAACACTTTATCTTTTTAATTTAAAATGCCCATTGAGGAAGGTTTTTATGTTTGGAAAGAATCAGAGCAGATCAGAGAAATGAAAGTGGAAGTAAAGTTTATGCCATATAAACCATAGTGTTATTTGCCTTAAGATAATAGAAAAGGGCATATATATGATGAAAACCAGATAGGGCAAAACCTGATTTTTGAGAATAAATCTTGGCAGTGAATAGGCAGCAATATTATCAAATAATAATTTAAAACAGTAATAGAAATGCTTAGTATAATGTGGAATAGAATTCAGAAAAATATATATTCAGCTTAAAGGAAAGAACAGTCTTAGCATTCACATTATTGGAAGTTATACACATACATTACATGTATATATTCGAACATTATGATGTTGGGAAAAGAATAATGAAACATTTCCAAATCAGGAATATAACATAGGGAATTTACAGGTGGTAATGTTCCGATGCATCTTTTGCTTTTGCCTCTTGCTGTACAGTTTGCAGATTTGGGAGGTGCTGATGGTATAATTTAGGTCAATGACTGGAAACCATTTTGTAGTAATGTGCCTGTTTGGGGAATAATTTAATCATTGACCTTGCATTAAGGATTTTGGGAGACCAAAGTCAGGAAGAATAAAATGAGAATGGAAGGACAAATAATGTGAGATGAAAAATGAATGCTTCAGGTTAATTCTTTGCTTGTTCTAAATTTCTCTCAATCCTTTTGGTACCCTTTTGGCTAAAGTCCATTTAATCGTACCCTCAGGTTGTTTAGTGTGCCACAGTGGATCTGTTTTCCTGTGGGGTTTCTTTTGTTTCTTATTTGGGTTATCTATTTATTATGAATTATATAGGGTATCAATTAATTGCTGATAATATGCCTAGATAACATAATCTCAAATTAATTTGTTAAATATATAACACATAACTTGTGTACACAAATAAGATAAAATTGCATCATGGTTTTCAAAAAATTAATGTTTTATGCAATATATTTTGTAGTCAGCACATGGCATAGTATGTTGCTGTGGAATTTACATGTCCCTTCCCTGCAGTTTAGGAAGTTATGACTTCTTCCTTTGGACCTATATCTAACTCCGGCTTACATTGCTATCTTCTGCTACTGCACCCATGAATCCACTGTTGGATATCCTACTCCATTCCTCTGAACTTGCATTGCTTCAACAGGCCACATCTATACTTAAGCTTCTGTTTCTTATGTTCTTATAATAAAAATAGTAATTGAATAAGGACATGTTTTAATTGTTCAGCAATTTAAGAGTAATGAGTTTTATTGGTATATCTGTCATTTTGCCACCATTCTTTAACAAAGTTGCAACTATTTTCCAATGTGATTAGATTTACATAAATTTAAGACAGGCTTCAGATTTTACATTACTCTGGATTAAAGTAACTCAAGATGATATTTTACTCTGGGGTTACTAATCAATCTAGTCTAATTAACCAGTACCTTACCAGGTTTTATTTTGGTGATTTTATATTTTTGATCTAAATAATCACCTTGAACATGTTCTTTAAACTCTTCTTACTCTTACCCATAGTAATTGATCATTCTATTTAAAGATCATAATCCTACATGATTATTGCATTGGCTTTGTTGTGTGCAGATTTCTTGATTTCTATTGCTATCAGTCTCTAGAGTTTCTATATAATTTTGATCTTTTATATCTCATCTAACTAATGCAATTTCTTTTGTAGCTAAGATAATTTTTCATCTGTCTTTGTGTTATCCTTCATTATTAAATCTAACCTTCCCTCTGCCGTCAAGCCATCAGCACAATCAGTCTTGTCTGTTATTCTGAAACTCAAATACCTTGAAACATTTAGTTCTCAATCTTGGACACCATCCAACCATGCATCTATAATGCCTTTAAAGTCAGACCCATTAATCTCCATTTGTACAATCAATCTGTCCAAGTTTTTGTTTTAGAATTATTCCATGCATTTATATTAAGCACTTCTAGTTTTAACATTTTATCATTTTGATTGGTTTATTTTGTACCTGGGAAATGGTAAATAAGAGTTTTCTTATTCAATCACAATGGAGAAACCTGAAATGCATCTTATTCCCATTCCTCCAGTTATTGATACTTGTCCATGAAAATGAAACTAAACACATCTGCTGGAAATCTAAAACAAATCCAGAAAATGCTGGGTATCGTAATCAGATCAGGCTGTATCTGTAGAGAGAGGTAACCTTTGTGTAGGAGTGGTGAAATAATCACAAGGTATTTGATCCTCACGTGAAAGCAAAATAATCATCCTCAGGGATACAGGGAACTAAAGATAGGGAGAATAGGACTGATGGAATTAGTACTTAGTAACACCCCCTTTGGCAAGTATCACAGCTTGTAAACACTTTCTGTAGCCAACTAAGAGTCATTCAATTCTTGTTTGGGGTATTTTTGCCCATTCTTCCTTGCAAAAGGCTTCTAATTCTATGAGATTCTTGGGCCATCTTGCATGCACTGCTCTTTTGCGGTCTATCCACAGATCTTTGATGATGTTTATGTTGGGGGACTGTGAGGCCATGGCAAAACCTTCAGCTTGTGCCTCTTGAGGTAGTCCATTGTGGATTTTGAGGTGTGTTTAGGATCATTATCCTGTTGTAGAAGCCATCCTCTTTTCATCTTCAGCTTTTTTCCAGACAGTGAGAATTTGCTGGTATTTAATTGAATTCATTCTTCCCTCTACCAGTGAAATGTTCCCCGTGCCACTGGCTGCAACACAAGCCCAAAGCATGATCGATCCACCTCCATGTTTAACAGTTGGAGAGGGGTTCTTTTCATGAAATTCTGCACCCTTTTTTTTCCAAACATACCTTTGCTCATTGCGGCCAAAAAGTTCTATTTTAACTTCATCAGTCCACAGGACTTGTTTCCAAAATACATCATGCTTGTTTAGATGTTTTCTTTGCAAACTTCTGATGCTGAATTTTGTGATGAGGATGCAGGAAAGGTTTCCTTCTGATGACTCTTCCATGAAGGTCATATTTGTGCAGGTGTTGCTACACAGTACCACCACTCCAGAGTCTGCTAAATCTTCCTAAAGGTCTTTTGCACTCAGACAGGGGTTTTGATTCGCCTTTCTAGCAACCCTACAAGCAGTTCTCCCAGGAAGTTTTCTTGGTCTTCCAGATTTCAACTTGACCTCCACCGTTCCTGTTAACTGCCATTTCTTAATTACATTACAAACTGAGGAAATGGCTACCTGAAAACCCTTTGCTATCTTCTTTTAGCTTTCTCCTGCTTTGTGGGCATCATTTATTTTAATTTTCAGAGTGCTAGGCAGCTGCTTAGAGGAACCCATGGCTGCTGATTGTTGGGACAAGGTTTGAGGAGTCAGGGTATTTATAATGCTTTGAAATTTGCATCACCTGGCCTTTCCTAATGATGAATGTGACAAGCCAAAGCCCTAACAAGGTAATTAAGGTCTGAGACCTTGGTAAAAGTTATCTGAGAGCTCAAATCTCTTGGGGTGCCCCAACTTTTGCATGGTGCTCCTTTCCTTTTTTTCACTCTAAAATTGTACAAAGCAAAAATAATACACTAATCTTGCTTAAAATGTTGAAAAGAATGTTGCATCTTTAACTTTTTGACTTTTGGAGATCTGTTCATCTTCTACTCACTTAACTATTCATAGTAACAGAAATTTTGACCGGGGTGCCTAAACTTTTGCATGCCTCTGTACCTATGGTTTCAGTTTGCAAAACTCAGCTCAGGAATTCCCTTCCTTAATAGATCCTGCTCTTTATCTCTCATGAGATAGATATATATCTATAAAATCTTAAATAAGTAGTGCAAAACTAGAAATTTTTAAAAAGTGAGGTAGTCTTCGTGGGTTCGATGTCTATTCAGAAATCTAATAGCAGAGAGGAAGAGGCTCTTCCTGAATTGTTGAGTGTGTGCCATTCTCTCTGATGGTTGCAATGAGAAGAGGACATAGCTTGTGTGATGGCTGTCCTCGACACCTTTTTGAGGCACTGATCCTTGAGAATAAATATATTATGATTATTTAGACATGAAGCTTGAAACAAGGAAGGTGTGTTCAAGAATTAATATTTAGGCATCCTAAGCACCGCCACCAATCTATTGTAAACTGAAACCAACACCATAAATTCTAAATGGGTAGTAAAGGATATTGGCAAGACATTTGAGTAGTTAGGTATTTCTTATGGTGGTTATGCAGAGATAATGATTTGATAATACCCTCAGCCCATTTCTCAAGATTTGTATGTTAAATTAGCAGCAGAAATTAGTCTAATTGCTAAATTAGACTTGTTTTATACCTACAGTATGCTCATCTTAATGTACCGTAGATTCCGGACTACAGAGCGCACCTGATTAAAAGCCGCTGGCTCTAATTTTAGAAATAAAATCAATTTTTTAATTGTAAAGGCCGCACCGGATTTTAGGCCGCACCAGATTTTCGGCCGCAGGTGTCCCACGTTGTAATATGAGATATTTACACAGAAAGATATTACACGTGAGGATTTTTTAACTTTTAATTAAATCCATATGGTAACAAACAAATATATATTGCAAATGCTTTTTTTCGAACCGTGCCTGTAATACGGCTACTTTTAAATATACATACGTATCGGTAACACAAATTACGTTGCATATACTTTTTTACTGAACAGCACGAACAACATTCCAATATCTCCTAGCGACTGGTAAAAATATATATACTGCAGCCTACCAGGAAAAGTTATTGATCGCCTTTAACTTAAAAGCAGCGTTTTCGCTCGGGTCTGATGAGCTCGCATAACGCGATCGGGTCTAATCGGGTCTGATGTGCTCGCGTAATGCCCCCACCTTCCCGTATATCGCAAACCGGTATCCCACAAGACGCGGCGAAACCGGGTGTGACGTCATAGCATCCCGGGATGTAGTACAGAAAACAAATATAGTTAAAACACTTCTAACTTTAACTAACAAATGAATTACTAAGCGAAAATATTATAAACTAAGTAACTGCCATAAAGGCAGCACAATGCTTTTCTTCGAGTGTTTTCCATGTTGATGAGGGTGAGTACAAATGACTGATTTACAATAATTTAATTGTGAAAGTGCGCTTGATTTATCGTACAATTTCATTGGACCTCTGTGAACTACTCATCAATTTTATTGGTCTACTGTTGCGAGGCAAAATGTTTACGAGGCGGCATGAAAAAAAACCATGTATTAACCGCTCTGGATTAAAGGCCGCAGAGTTCAAAGCTGTTCAAAATGTGGGAAAAAAGTAGCGGCTTATAATCCGGAATCTACGGTAGGTAATGAAAGCCAGGACTGCTTGACAAATAGTACCTGCAAAGGGATATATACATATACAAAGCTATCAAATGAGGTGAAACATTCTAGGTAACTGTGGATAAAATGCTGCATTCTATATGCAATCAGATTGACATTTTAATTGCCACCAGGAGCAAAACCTTTGGACAGTGTTTTGGGTTTTGATTTAATGTTCAAACTCTTTTCAAAAGGAAGTACTTTTCTTCTCTGCGTGAGTGGATAAAAATAGGTTGTAGCTAGGTATAGAGAATTTTGAGGTCACCATCAAAACCAGAAAAGACAGAAATATTATTGAGATTTGGTCATTCCTAGGGGTTGTCAGCTTCATCTCAAAGACAGATAATAAAAGCTGGCTTTTTCAGTGATGCTCTGATCCTCAAAAATAAGAAAATTAAAAGAAAATGTACATTATTAGTTGTCAGTCGTTTTAAGGGAATGAACCTTAGATTTGTGGTCAGACTACAAATTATTCTGGTAACAATTCCAACTGCATGGGTCAGTTCAATATCAGTGATATTTAAGAAGGATTTACAGCTACATATATGATTGTGTATAAGATTATTAAGAGAGTTAATTATCCATTAGCACCTATAGAGATTGTAATATCTCAATTAGCGCTGAAATGCCTGCAGTTCCAAACTTTATTGACATAGGTTTAGATGAGCATTGTACTCTCTGCTGTGCCTTGTAACGCATCAGGTGGCAACCTTGCCATTTCTTTACTATTTCTCTTTTTTTTATGAAGCTGAGTTGCTAGCTCAATGCTCAACCCAGGAAGGATGGAAAACTTGCAAGGATCTGACTGTATTTGAACCCAGGTTCACTCACCTTAAAGGCTGGTGTGGATGCCATTATGCTACTGGCCAGCATTAGATGAACAGGCACTATATTTAACGTTCAGAATATGGGTGATTGATTCGGAATCAGGCGTGCATAAGAAATTTTCCAAAGAAAGTTATGTGAGTTATGGAAGGGAATACAGTTTGACAGGTGATGTTAAGGCTATGAGCATAATAATAATTCAAATTGATAAATACCTAGATGCATTTCAACAATGAAATTCCAACAGTAGAGATTAGCATTAAACAAAGATATATTGATATATTGAAACTTAGAAATTTCTTTTACAAGATTTGGAATCATGGGTCAAATTTAAAGGGATGATGAAGATACAGAAACATACAGATTTAGCAGCAATTCAACATTTACTTTAATATCTATGTTAATTTGTCCAGTATCTTTCAATCATATCAAACTTGCTCAGAGATATAATAGAAAAGTACATGTATTGATTCTGGGGAAAATCTCAAGAAGTCTTTGTTTTAGTGGCCTGTATTAGCAGTCATGAGATTATTAGTTTGTAGGTATTGTAGGGAACTATTTATTACAGGGATTCCCAACCTCTTTTATGCCAGTGAGCCTTACCATTAACAGAGAGGTCTGTGGACCCCAGGTTGGGAACCCCTCATTTAGTGTAATGCACTTGAAGTAAAAATAAGTTAAATTTTTTCAACTAAAATTTGAGGAGTTGAGATATGGATGTAATGACAAGGAATTCTTGGCAATATGTTTTCTTGTGACATGCTTGAACTTGATATCTATTAAATGTTTTGAATATTGAACTAGATCATTGTTATTGGGAAAAGTTGGTCTTCCTGAACATTTTTAATGCAATGAAGACAAATCAACTAACTCTCAAAGTCAACACGAGTGAATCTGCAGATGCTGGAAATAAATAAAAACACAAAATGCTGGCAGAACTCAGCAGGCTAGACAGCATCTATGGGAGGAGGTAGTGACGATGTTTCGGGCCGAAACCCTTCATCCTGATTGACTTCAACCCAGATAAGTGTGAAGTGGTTCATTTTGGTAGGTCCAATTCGAAGACAGAATATAATGTAAATGGCAGTGTGGAGGATCTTGAGGTCCGTGTCAATAGGACACGCAAAGCTGCTGCATAGGTTGACAGTATTGTTAAGAAGGCATATGGTGTATTGGCATCCATCAACTGTGGGATTGAGTTCAAGAGCCGTGAGGTAATGTTACAGCTATATAAGACCTTAGTCAGACCCGACTTGGAGTACTGTGTTCAGTTCTGGTCACCTCACTACAGGAAGAATGTAAATACTTTAGAGAGAGTGTTGAGTTGATTTACAAGGATGTTGCCTGGATTGGAGGCCATACCTTATGAGAATAGGTTGAGTGTACTTGGCCTTTTCTCCTTGGAGCAACAGAGGAGGAGAGGTGACCGGATAGAGGTGTATAAGATGATGAGGGGCATTGATCGATTGGATAGCTAGAAGCTTTTTCCCAGGGCTGAAATGGCTAACACGAGGGGGAATAGATTTAAGCTGCTTGGAAATAGGTACCGAGGAGTATCAGGGGTAAGTTTTTCACACAGAAAGTGGGGGGTGAGTGGAATGCACTGCTGGCGGCAGTGATACAAGCGGATACAATAGGGTCTTTTAAGAGCCTCTTAGATAGGTACATGGAGCTTAAAAAAATAGAGGGCTATGTGTTAGGGAAATTCTAGGCAGTCTCTAGAGTAGGCTATATGGTTGGCACAACACTGTGGGCCGAAAGGCCTGTAATGTGCTGTAAATTTCTATGTTCTCCAGAGTTGTCTAAAATTGTGCTAGGAAAGTGGAAATATAAATACTTTTAAGTTGCAGTTCATATCAACGTCAGTTTGGCCTGATTCATCTCCTATGTATCATGGTCTTGTGGTCTTATGATTTGATTTGGTTCAGCTATATGGACTCTATGGCCAAGAAAGTGCACTAATGCCTCTACTTCTTCAGAGGTCTAACGAAATTCAGCATGAACCCAATGAGTCTTACAGTGTACATACATAAAGTATCCTATTGAAATGTATGTATCACAGCTTGCTACAGCAACTTTTCTGCCCAAGACAGAAAATAAATCTGCAGTTGTGATCACATCCCAGTCCATCACACAAACCAGGTTCCCCTCTGGTCCACATTTTCTGCTGTCTTTAGAAAGCAGCTAACATAATAAACGACCCCCTCTCACTCCTTTGGTTCTTTCTTCTCCTCTCTCCCATTGGACAGGAGATACAAAAGCTTGAAAACACATACCACCTAAGTGAAGGACATCTATTCCACTGTTCATATACTCAAAGATGAACTCTTGATCTCCCAATCTATCTCAACATTGTTCTTTTACTCTTTTATGTCTATGTGAACTGCACTTACACTGTAACTATAACACTATATCTGCATTCTGTTTTTTTTTAATACCACCTTCTTCTTCTTCGGCTGTCCATCGATTTTTGATGATGAATGAGGCCTGGGCAAGGTTGTATGGAAGACCTGAAGTTGCCCAAGCTGCAAATCTCCCCTTTCCACACCACTGGTGTTGTCCAAGGGAAGGGCATTAGGACCCATATAACATGGCACTGTTGTCGTTGCAGAGCAATGTGTTGTTAAGTGCCTTGCTCAACAACACACCACACTGCCTCAGCTAAGGCTCGAACTAGCGACCTTCAGATCACTAAACCGATGCCTTATTAACTTGGTCACGCACCACACAATACCAGTGTGATTAGGTATGGGCATGATCTGTCTGGGTGGCATAAAAAACAGAAAAATTTTATGATTTCTTAAAACATGTGACAATAATAAACCAATGTTGAGTTCATTAAGTTTGCAGGGTTATTTGTAGTTTAAGAATGTTGTAACCAAATTTTGAGACATGGTCCTAGGCTTGTATTTAGATCAGTCTTCTCTTGTAAGGTTTGTTGTCCGTGCTTGGCCATTGCAAAAATAGCCTTTTCCTCTTGTGACTTTGCCTTTGGTTTGTGTAATATTGTTGGTCCCAGGGTCAATTGCACTGTCGGATAGTCTATAGTCTATAAATCAAAGTAGCTTCTGAAGTGGTAAATCAGTTTTTTTCTTTCCATGTTCAACTGAAGCCAGTAAAAATGCTTTGAGTTAAGGAGCAAGAAGTTCATGAGCTTGTCACTTCTATTGAATAATTCACTCCTTCCTGATACCAGTTAAAACCACATGTCTTTTGAGTGCTCATGTTAATCAAGTCAAGTCAAGTCACTTTTATTGTCATTTTGTCCATAACTGTTGGTACAATACACAGTAAAAACGAGACAACATTTTTCAGGACCATGGTGCTACATGAAACAGTACAAAAACTACACTGAACTACGTAAAAACAACACAGAAAAAAACTAACTAGACTACAGACCTACCCAGTGCACAAAACAGTGCAGGCATTACAATAAATAATAAACAAGACAATAGGCACAGTAGAGGGCAGTAAGTTGGTGTCAGTCCAGGCTCTGGGTATTGAGGAGTCTGATAGCTTGGGGGAAGAAACTGTTACATAGTCTGATTGTGAGAGCCCGAATGCTTTGGTGCCTTTTCCCAAATGGCAGGAGAGAGAAGAGTTTGTATGAGGGGTGCGTGGGGTACTTCATAACGCTGTTTGCTTTGCGGATGCAGTGTGTAGTGTAAATGTCTGTAATAGCGGGAGAGACCCCAATGATCTCAGCTGACCTCACTATCCGCTGCAGGGTCTTGCAATCCAAGGTGGTGCAATTTCCGAACCAGGCAATGTTACAGCTGCTCAGGATGCTCTCAATACAACCCCTGTAGAATGTGAAGAGGATGCGAGGTGGGAGATTGACTTCCCCCAGCCTTTGCAGAAAGTAGAGACGCTACTGGGCTTTCTTTGCTATGGAGCTGGTGTTGAGGGACCAGGTGAGATTCTCCCCATGGGAACACCAAGAAATTTGGTGCCCTTAACGATCTCTACCGCGGAGCTGTCAATGTTCAGCAGGGAGTGGTTGCTCCGTGCCCTCCTGAAGTCAACAACCATCTCTTTTGTTTTGTTCACATTTAGAGACAGGCTGTTGGCTCTGCACCAGTCTGTTAGCCGCTGCACCTCCTCTCTGTAAGCTGACTTGTTGTTCTTGCTGATGAGACCCACCACAGTCGTGGTGTCGGCGAACTTGATGATGTGGTTCGAGCTGTGTGTTGCAGCACAGTCAAGGGTCAGCAGAGTGAACAGCAGTGGACTGAGCACACAGTCCTGGGGGGCCCCTATGCTCAGTGTGATGGTATTGGAGACGCTGCCTCCGATCCGGACTGACTGAGGTCTCCCAGTCAGGAAGTCTAGTATCCAGTTGCAGAGTGAGGTGTTCAGGCCCAGTAGTTTCAACTTTCCAATCAGTTTCTGAGGGATGATTGTGTTGAATGCTGAACTGAAGTCTATGAACAGCATTTGAACGTACATGTCTCTTTTGTCCAGGTTGGTTAAGGCCAGGTGGAGAGTGATGGCAATGACATTATCTGTTGAACGGTTGGGATGGTACGCAAACTGCAGGGGGTCCACTGAGGGGGGCAGCAGGGTTTTGATGTGCCTCATGATGAGCCTCTCGAAACACTTCACGATGATGGATGTGAGTGCAATGGGTCATTGAGGCAGGACACTGAAGACTTCTTCAGCACAGGGATGATGGTGGCAGCCTTGAAGCACGTTGGAATGGTGGCACTGCTCAGGGAGATGTTGAAGGTGTCAGTGAGAACATCTGCTAGCTGGTCTGCACATCCTCTGAGCACTCTGCCAGGAATATTGTCTGGTCCAGCAGCCTTCTGTGGGTTGACCCTGCACAGGGTTCTTCTCACATCGGCCACAGTGTACTTCATGCTTTCATTTGACTTCCTGAAGTTCAACATCTCACATAAGCCTGGATTAAACTCTATCTGTCACTGCTCTGTCCATTATTGTAATTGAGATAAATCTCACTGTATTTTTTGGTGTCATCCTCAAACTTGTTAATCCTCTCATCTACCTCATCTTGGTCTCTCTGACCACATCTCCATAATGTTAATCCCAGCGTACTGACCACTGCTGAAAATGGAGAAACCAGTCAAGGGGACCATCACTGTTTGGCTTAATGACACTATCTGTATGCAGGGCGATTCAGGACTGTTTTGAATGGTCTAACTATCAGCTCAAGGAGGCTGCCACAAACGGGGAAGACACAAACTTCAAAGGATATACATCATATGTCAGCATCTACATCAGTAAGTGCGTCGATGACATCAGTACCTCAAGAATAGTCATCGCACGGCCCAACCAGAAGCCCTAGATGAATTCAGAGCTGCATTCCCTACTAAAAGCCTGGGGGCAGAACAGCCCTCAGAGCAGCCAGGAGAAACTTCATCTTAGGCATCAAGAGGGCAAGGACTGCCTGTGCACAAAAAATTCAGGAACTCCTGTCTGATAACAGTCCCCAGCTTAGGTGGCTGGGCATCAAGGGCATTACTGACAAGGCAAGGAGAAACAATGCCTACTCTCCCAGTGACGTCTTCCTCACTGACACCCTAAACAGCTATGCATGCATTGAGGCATGCAATACAATACTAGCTACAAAAGCTACCCTCAGCCAGTTGAGCAACAGATGCAAGAAAGACTCTGCAGAGAGTCAACCCCAGCAAGGCTGCCAGGCCAGACAACATCCCATACACGTCAGTTCACTGACATCTTGAACACTTCACTCAGCAACGCTGCCATCCCAACATGCTTCAAATCAATCACCATCATCCTTCTATCAAAGAATTCTACGTCTTCAGAAGTAAATGGCTACCACCTGGTGGCATTGAGTGCTTTGAACGGCTAGTAATGGCACACATCAAAAACTCTATTACTGCCACACTGGACACTCATCAATATGCTTACCAACAGAGCCACTCTATGACAGATGCACCTGGCCCTCACACCTAGAAAACAAGGAAACCTATGTGAAAATATGGTTTCTAGATTACATTTCAGTATTTAACACTATTGTCCTACAGACCTTCGTAAACAAACTCTTACCTCTCGGTCTAAAAACACCGTGCAGCTGGATGTTGGACTTCCTAATCAACAAGCCTCAACCCTGTCGCCCTTTGGTGCTGTGTGCTGAGCCCACTGCAGTGCACTCTGCTCATACATGACTACATGGCTAAACACCTGAGTAAACACATTGTCAAGATTGCTGATAA
This sequence comes from Hemitrygon akajei, assembly GCF_048418815.1. NCBI lineage: Eukaryota > Metazoa > Chordata > Chondrichthyes > Myliobatiformes > Dasyatidae > Hemitrygon > Hemitrygon akajei. Next base: position 40,723,880 of record NC_133131.1, read on the forward strand.
CACAACAGTCGTGGGGCTCATCAACAATGATGAGATGGCCTACAGAGAGGAAGTGGAAGAGCTCAAAACCTGGTGCCAGGCAAATAACCTCTTCCTCAATGTCAAAGAACAAAGAACAATACAGCACAGTACAGGCCATTCGGCCCACAATGTTGTGCCAACCCTTAAACCCTACCTCCCATATAACCCTCCACTTTAACTTCCTCCATATACCTGTGTAGTAGTCTCTTAAATTTCACTAGTGTATCTGCCTCCACCACTGACTCAGGCAGTGCATTCCATGCACCAACCATGCTCTGAGTAAAAAACCTTCCTCTAATATCCCCCTTGAACTTTCCTCCCCTTACCTTAAAGCATGTCCTCTTATTGAGCAGTGGTGCCCTGGGGAAGAGGCGCTGGCTGTCCACTCTGTCTATTCCTCTTAATATCTTGTACACCTCTATCATGTCTCCTCTCATCCTCCTTCTCTCCAAAGAGTAAAGTCCTAGCTCCCTTAATCTCTGATCATAATCTATACTCTCTAAACCAGGCAGCATCCTGGTAAATTTCCTCTGTACACTTTCCAATGCTTCCACATCCTTCCTATAGTGAGATGACCAGAACTGGACACAGTACTCCAAGTGTGGCCTAACCAGAGTTTTATAGAGCTGCATCATTACCCCGCAACTCTTAAACTCTATCCCTTGACTTATGAAATCTAACACTCCATAAATTTCTTAACTACCCTATCTACCTGTGAGGCAACCTTCAGGGATCTGTGGACATGTACCCCAGATCCCTCTGCTCCTCCACATTCCCAAGTATCCTGCCATTTACTTTGTACTCTGCCTTGGAGTTTGTCCTTCCAAAGTGTACCACCTCACACTTCTCCGGGTTGAACTTCATCTGCCACTTCTCAGCCCACTTCTTCATCTTATCAATGTCTCTCTGCAATCTTCGACAATTCTCAACATTATCCACAACACCACCAACCTTTGTGTCATCTGCAAACTTGCCAACCCACCCTTCTACCACCTCATCCAGGTCGTTAATAAAAATCACGAAAAGTAGAGGTCCCAGAACCGATCCTTGTGGGACACCACTGGTCACAACCCTCCAATCTGAATGTACTCCCTCCACCAGAACCCTCTGCTTTCTGCAGGCAAGCCAATTCTGAATCCACCTGGCTAAACTTCCCTGTATCCTATGCCTTCTGACTTTCTGAATAAGCCTACCGTGTGGTACCAATGTCAACAAGACAAAGGAAATTGTTATTGACTTCAAGTGAACTCGCACCATTCGCACTCCTCTTTATATTGATGGCACACCAGTGGTTCCATCTGCCCTCCCTACCTACCTAATTTGATTCTAAGCTTCCTTCACTATCAGTTTCCATTAGCTGCAGCCCTTGTTTCATTCAGCCTCCCAGCTGCTGTCACTATTTCCACATTTCAGTCATCCATCATGCCTGCAATTCTTCCTTATTTGGATCCATCTATTACCTGCTATCTCTTGCTCCACCTCTTCCCCTCAGCTTTTTATATAGACTGTCTCCCCTCTATCTTTCAGTCCAGATGAAGGGTCTCAACCATAAGAGCAGAGTGAGCTGCCTTAAGAATTATCACCGGGTGGCAATCACATCTACTGTGGTGAACTATTTTGAGAGGTTTGTCCTGGCTGGAATGAATTTCTGCCTAAGCAAGGACCTGGATCCACTGTAATTTGCCTATCACCACAATAGGTCTGCAGCAGATGCAAACTCAAATGCCTCTCCCTTCACCTTGGATCACCAGAACAATAGCAATACAATAGACAATAGGTGCAGGAGTAGGCCATACGGCCCTTCGAGCCAGCACCGCCATTCAATGTGATCATGGTTGATCATCCACAGTCAGTACCCCATTCCTGCCTTCTCCCCATATCCATTGACTCCGCTATCTTTAAGAGCTCTGAAAACTACCTTTAAGAGCTCTGAAAGCATTCAGAGAATTGGCCTTCACTGCCTTCTGAGGCAGAGCATTCCATAGATCCACAACTCTCTGGGTGAAAAAGTTTGTCCTGAACTTCGTTCTAAATGGCCTACCCCTTATTCTTAAACTGTGGCCTCTGGTTCTGGACTCCCCCAACATCGGGAACGTGTTTTCTGCCTCTAGCATGACCAATCCCTTAATAATCTTATATGTTTCAATCAGATCCCCTCTCATCCTTCTAAATTCTAGTGTATTCCAGTCGCTCCAATCTTTCAACATATAACAGTCCCGCCATCCCGGGAATTAACCTTGTGAACCTACACTGCACTCCCTCAATAGCAAGAATGTCCTTCCTCAAATTTGGAGACCAAAACTGAACACAATACTCCAGGTGTGGTCTCACCAGGGCCCTGTACAACTGCAGAAGGACCTCTTTGCTCCTATACTCAACTCCCCTTGTTATAAAGGCCAACATGCCATTAGTTTTCTTCACTGCTTGCTGTACCTACATGCTTACTTTCAGTAACTGATATACAAGAACACCTAGATCTCGTTGTACTTCCCCTTTTCCTAACTTGACACCATTCAGATAGTTATCTGCCTTCCTGTTCTTGCCACCAAAGTGGATAACCTTAAATTTATCCACATTCAACTGCATCTGCACACTCACCCAACCTGTCCAAGTCACCCTGCATTCTCCTAACATTCTCCTCATATTTCACGCTGCCACCCAGCTTTGTGTCATCTGCAAATTTGCTAATGTTGCTTTTAATCCCTTCATCTAAATCATTAGTATATATTGTCCTATCACCGAGCCTTGCAGTACCCCACTAGTTACTGCCTGCCATTCTGAAAAGGACCCGTTAATCCCTACTCTTTGTTTCCTGTCTGCCAACCAATTTTCTATCCATGTTAGTACCTTACCCCTAATACCATGTGCTCTAATTTTGCCCACCAATCTCCTATGTGGGACCTTATGAAAGGCTTTATGAAAGTCCAGGTACACTACATCACTGGCTCTCCCTTGTCCATTTTTATAGTTACATCCTCAAAAAATTCCCGAAGATTAGTCAAGCATGATTTCCACTTCGTAAATCCATGCTGACTTGGACTGATTCTGTTACTGCTATCCAAATGTGCCACTATTTCATTCTTTATAATTGACTCTAGCATCTTCCCCACCACTGATATCAGGCTAACTGGTCTATAATTCCCTGTTTTCTCTCTCCCTCCTTTCTTTAAAAAGTGGGATAACATTAGCTACCCTCCAATCCTCAGGAACTGATCCTGAATCTATAGAACATTGGAAAATGATTACCAATGCGTCCACGATTTCTAGAGCCACCTCCTTAAGTAACCTGGGATTCAGACCATCAGGCCCTGGGGTTTTATCAGCCTTCAGTCCCATCAGTCTACCCAACATCATTTTCTGCCTAATGTGAATTTCCTTCAGTTTCTCTGTTACCCTAGGTCGTCTGGCCACCATTACATCTGGGAGATTGTCTGTACCTACGTCAGGCTGCTGTTAATTGAATACTGCTCGGCGTCCAAAACAATGATACCATTAGCTCTAATCAACTAGCTCCAAAACTTAAGCTTCTGTAGCTCCCTCTGCATCTGGATCCTTGACTCCCTCAATAAAACCACAGTCTGAATGGATCAGAAGTAACATCTCCTCTTCACTGATTATCAACACTGGCACACCTCAATGATGGTTGCTTTTCTTTACACTCACGACTGTCTAGCTAGGCACTGCTCAAATGCCATCTTTAAATTTGCTGAAAACACAACTATTTTGACAGAATTTCAGATGGTGAAGAGGAGGCATAGAGGAGCAAAATAGATCAGCTGGTTGAGTGATCTTGCACTCAATGTCAGGAAGACCAAGAAATTTATTGTAGACTTCAAGAAGGGGAAGTTGAGGGAACACACATGAGTTGTCATCGAGGGATCAGAAGTGGAGAGGGTGAGCAGCTTTAACTTCCTGGTGTCAACATCTCTGACGATCTATCATGGCCCCAACATATTTATACAATTACAAAGAAGGCACAACAGCTGCTAGGAATTTGAGGAGATTTGATATATCGCCAAAGACACTTGCAGATTTCTAGAGATGTACTGTGGAGAGCATTCTAACTGGTTGTACCACCATTTGGTATGGAGGAGCAACTGCAAAGGATCAGAAAAAGCTGCAGAAAGTTGTACGCTCTACCAGTCCATCATGGGTACTAACTTCTCCAGCATCCAGGACACCTTCAAAATGCAATACTTCAAAAAGGCAGCATCCATCAAAGGCACCCCCATCACCTAGGACATGCCTTGTTCTCATTGCTACCATCGAGGAAGAGGTACAAGAAGCCTGAAGTCACATTAGACGTTTCTGGAACAGCCTCTTTCTCTGAATGGGCAATGCATTTTTTCCTCTCTCTTTGCACTACTTATTTAATTTACTTTAAAATCACCATAAAAATCTTCAATCTTTCAAAAGGCTGTTAGCCATTATACTGACAAGGCATGTCCTGGCGAAGGGTCTCGGCCCGAAACGTCAACAGTGCTTCTCCTTATAGATGCTGCCTGGCCTGCTGTGTACCACCAGCATTTTGTGTGTGTTGTTTGAATTTCCAGCAACTGCAAATTTCCTCGTGTTAGCAATTATACTATTGCCTTTCTTGTACTGTGCTTACAATACCTTCAGTGCAGGATACAATACTGTTATAACCATTACAATGCAATGCAGCCATATATAATCTGAATTTTCACAAGTGCTTATTTAGTTTCTGACATTTTGAGACTCAACCTTATTGTTAAAGTTACAATAGGGTCTTTTAAGAGACTCCTGGATACCAGCTTTGGAACCAAATAATTTTGAACAACAATAATCAACATTGAGAAACATAGAAAACCTGCAGCAGAATACAGGCCCTTCGGCCCACAAAGCTGTGCCGAATATGTTGTTACCTTAGAAATTACCTATGGTTATATCCATAGCCCTCTATTTTTCTAAGCTCCATGTACGTATCCAGGAGTCTCTTAAAAGACCCTATCGTATCCAACTCCACCACCATTGCCGGCAGCCAATTCCATGCACTCACCACTCTCTGTGTAAAAAATTTACCCCTGACATCTCCTCTGTACTTGCTTCCAAGCACCTTAAAACTGTGCCCTCTCGTGCTAGCCATTTCAGCCCTTGGATAAAGCCTCTGACTATCCACACGATCAATGCCTCTCATCATCTTATACAGCTCTATTAGGCCACCTCTGTCGCTCCAAGGAGAAAAGGCCGAGTTCACTCAACCTATTCTCATAAGGCATGCTCCCCAATTCAGGCAACATCTTCGTAAATCTCCTCTGCAACCTTTCTATGGTTTCCAGATCCTTCCTGCAGTGAGGTGACCAGAACTTAGCACAGCACTCCAAGTGGGGTCTGACCAGGGTCCTATATAGCTGCTCATTCCTAAACTCAATCCCACGATTGATGAAGGACAATACACCATATGCTTTCTTAACCACAGTCAACCTGTGCAGCGGCTTTTAGTGTCCTATGGACTTGAACCCCAAGATCCCTCTGATCCTCCACCCTGCCAAGAGTCTTACCATTAATACTATATTCTGCCATCATATTTGACCTACCAAAATGAAACACCTCACACTTATCTGGATTGAACTCCATCGGCCACTTCTCAGCCCAGTTTTACAACCTATCAATGTCCCGCTGTAACCTCTGACAGCCCTCCACACTATCCACAATACCCCCAACCTTTGTGTCATCAGCAAAGTTACTAACCCATCCCTCCACTCCCTCATCCAGGTCATTTATAAAAGTCATGAAGAGTAAAGGTTCCAGAACAGATCCCTGAGGCACACCACTGGTGACCGACCTCCATGCAGAATATGACCCGTCTACAACCACACTTTGCCTTCTGTGGGCAAGCCAGTTCTGGATCCACATAGCAATGTCCCCTTGGATCCCTTGTTACTTGAATGTCTTGTTACTTTCTCAATAAGCCTAGCATGGGGTACCTTATCAAATGCCTTGCTGAAATCCATATACCGTCGGCCCTCCTTATCCGCGAGGGATTGTTTCCGGGACCCCTCGCAGATACCAAAATTCGCAGATGCTCAAGTCCCTTATTCAACCTGTCTCAATTCAGTGGACCTTAGGACCCAGCGGCAGAGATCTGAATCCGCAGTGTTTCTGTTCACGAAAATAATCACGATAACGATTGAAAATAAAGTGGAAATAATAAAACGATTGGAAAGAGGTGAAACACCATCGGTCATTGGAAAAGCGTTGGGCTACGTTGGTCAACGATCGGAACAATTTTAAAGGATAAATTGAGAAGGGCTGTGCCCCGATGAAAGCTACAATTATTACTAAGCAACACAGTGGTTTAATTATTGGGTTTTGGGGGTTTGAGTTTTTGATCCTCCACATCAACCCGGCACGATGGAGAGCGCACTCCATAGCGATCTGTCACTAGATCGAAATCAGGAACTTCCCGAGCCCGGCGCTGAAACATACGTTCTTAAGTGTTTTATATGCATAGAAAGGTAAAATATATACTATACACGAATGCAAACGTTTGACTAACTGATACTGAATAATACCGGATGTACCTGTTCTGACTGACTTAGTAAGAGAACTTTCGATTTTTTTCGATCGCGATCCACGATAACCCACGCACGTCCTCCTGTATACTTTAAATCATCTCTAGATTACTTATAATACCAAATACAATGTAAATGCTATGTAAAATAGTTGTTATACTGCATTGTTTAGGGAATAATGAAAGGAAAAAAAAGTCTGTACATGCTCGAACAACAAGTGCTGGAAGAGCACTTCCGGGTTTTCGCGATTCGCGGTTTGTTGAATTCGCGGATAAGGAGGGCTGACTGTACATTACATCTACTGCTCTACCTTCATCAATGTGTTTAGTCACATCCTTAAAAAATTCAGTCAGGCTCGTAAGGCACAACCTACCTTCGACAAAGCCACATTGACTATTTCTAGTCATATTTCGCCTCTCCAAGTTTTCCTAAATCCTGCCTCTCAGGATCTTTTCCATCAATTTACCAACCACTGAAGTAAAACTCACTGGTCTATAATTTCCTGGGTTAGCTCTACTCCCCTTTCTTGAATAAGGGAACGACATCTGCAACCCTCCAATCTTCCAGAACCATTTGATGATGCAAAGATCATTGCCAGAGGCTCAGCAGTCTCCTCCCTCACCTCCCACAGTAGCCTGGGGTACATCTCGTCCAGCCCCGGTGACTTATCCAACTTAATGCTTTCCAAAAGGTCCAGCACATCCCCTTCCTTAATATCTACATGTTCAAGGTTTTTAGTCAACTGTAAGTTATCCCTACATTGCCAAGATCCTTTTTCATATTGAATACTGAAGCAAAGTTTTGATTAAGTACCTCTGCTATCTTCTCCGGTTCCAAACACACTTTTCCACTGTCACACTTGATTAATCCTATTCTCTCTTGTCGTATCCTCTTGCTCTTCACATACTTGTAGAATGCTTTGGGGTTTTCCTTAATCCTGTCCGCCAAAGCCTTCTCATGGCTCCTTCTGGCTCTCCTAATTTCAATGCTTAAGCTCCTTCCTGCTAGCCTTATAATCTATTAGATCTCTGACATTACCTAGTTTTTTGAACATTTTATAAGCTCTTCTTTTCTTCTTGACTAGATTTACAACAGCCTTTGTACACCACGGTTCCTGTACCCTACCATCCTTTCCCTGTCTCATTGGAACATACCTATGTAGAACACCACGCAAATATCCCCTAAACAGTTGCCCCATTGCTTTTGTACGTTTCCCTGAGAAGATCTGTTTCCAATTTAAGCCTTTAATTTCCTGCCTGATAGCCTCATAACTCCCCTTACTCCAATTAAATGCTTTTCTAACTTGTCTGTTCCTTTCTTTCTCCAATGTTATTGTAAAGGTGACAGAATTATGATCACTATCTCCAAAATGCTCTCCCACTGAGAGACCTGACACCTGACCAGGTTCATTTCCCAATACCAGATCAAGTACAGCCTCTTCTCTTATAGGCTTATCTACATATTGTGTCAGGAAACCTTCCTGAACACTCCTAACAAAATCCACCCTATTTCAACCTCTTGTTCTAGGGTGATGCCAGTCGATATTTGGGAAATTAAAATCTCCCGCCACAACAACCCTGTTATTATTACATCTTTATAGAATCTGTCTGCCTATCTGCTCCTCGATGACCTTGTTGCTATTGGGTGGTCTTTAAAAAAACACCCAGTAGGGTTATTGACCCCTTCCTGTTGCTAACTTCCACCCACAGAGACTCCGTAGACAATCCCTCCATGACTTCCTCCTTTTCTACAGCTGTGTAACTATCTCTGATCAATAGTGCCATGCCTCCACCTCTTTTGCCTCCCTCTCTGTCCTTCTTGAATAATCTAAAGCTTGGCACTCGAAGTAACCACTCCTGCTCATGAGCCATCCAAGTCTCTGGAATGACTGCAACTTTGTAGCTCCAAGTATTAACCCATGCTCTAAGCTGATCCGCTTTGTTCATAATACTCCTTGTACTAAGATAGACACATCTCAAATCATCAGTCTGAGCGCGTCCCTTCTCTATCACCTGTCTACCCTCCTTCTCGCACTGTCTCTCAGTTTTCTCTATTTGTGAGCCAACTGCCTCTTTCTCTGTCTCTTCAGTTCGGTTCCCACCCCCCAGTAATTCTAGTTTAAACTCTCCCCAATAGTCTTTGTAAACCTCCCCACCAGGATATTGGTCCCCTGGGATTTAAGTGCAACCTGTCCTTTTTGTGCAGGTCACACCTGCCCCAAAAGAGGTCCCAGTGATCCAGAAATCTGAGATCTAAATCCTTGCCCCGGTTCCAGTCCCTCAGCCACACGTTTATCCTCCACCTCATCCGATTTCTGTACTCACTGTCACATGGCACAGGCAATAATCCTGAGATTACTCCCTTTGAGGTCCTGCTTCTCATCTTCTTTCCTAACTCCCTGCCATCTGCAAGTGATAACAAGGCACTCAAATAATAATAATAATAATGAGATTAAGCAGAGTCAACATGAAAGAGAAATCATATTTAAAAATCTGTTAAGTATCTTTTGAGGAAGAGTGAATCAAATGAGTTGCTGAATTTGAATCTTTCAAGATCTTCAATAGATATTATTAAACCACATATATAGTAGAGTGCGTATACAGTATAAAGTATTGGAGTTAATCCATTGGGATGAATTGAGAAGTGATTAAGAGACAGAAATCAAAGGGACTGATACAGAAACTATTCTCATTTTGGGAGACTGTGACTAATGGAGTGCCACATCGGATCAGTACTGGGGCCCCAGCTATTGGTATTCAGTAACCTTGATTTGGATGAGGGTTTGTGGGTAATATCTTGCTGATAGTACTAAGCTGGATATCAGTGTGAACTATGAGGAGGGTGAAGAGAGAAGCAAATAGGAAAGCAGAATTGAAGTGTACTTCGATCAGTCTTGATCTTACTTAAGTAGAGTTAAGGGGCCAAATGGCTGATTGTTATTTCTCATTCATATACAGGTTTTGTGGGATATTTGTAAACTTAAATAAATGAATAAGAGAATAGTAGGTGGAATATCAAATCAAGTTCAAGTGATTTATTGTCATTTAAATATATACACATATATAACATATGTAACTATATAATGTATTATAGTTACGAGATGTTCCTTTGAACCAGGGTGTAAAGCACAGTGGTACACATAACACACTATAACTTATGAGGGTAAGGATAAAATCTACAGTTGAATCACACATAAATAACAAACTAAAGTGCATTAGTATTAAATATTGTAAGTGTTACGAACCCCGTAACTGGGTCACTTACCAGCAAAGATAGAGAGGTCCGTTGAAGTCTGATGATACTATTTTTAACAGTATTTATTAGTAAAAATACACAAAAATAATATCAATGCAAATATACAGATAATATACGTCATCAATACTAAATCTAAAAGTGCGGGTATAATAATAATCAATAAGAAATAAGCTCTATCGTTGCCTAGGGGATAATGTATTGTCCAATGGAAATATAAAGTTCATTCAGTTCATGCAGGCTGCAGCCTATGTTGCAATGGTTGGAGAGAAAGAGAGATTTCGAGAAAAAACTTGCCGGCTTTCCTTTTATGATTTTGATCCGTCGGAGTCTCGTTGGTGTGGCCGTTCACTTGTGGCCTCTCCTTTAGCTAAACTGTTCTTCCGTGATGAGCCCGCCACCCTGGCAAGGGAGGATGCACACGAGCCCTCACCGGCGTTCGCTATAAAACGCTGTCACTGGTGTTACGTACCCCGTAACTGGGTCACTTACCAGCAAAGATAGAGAGGTCCGTTGAAGTCTGATGGTACTATTTTTAACAGTATTTATTGATAAAAATACACAAAAATAACATCGATGCAAACATACAGATAATATACGTCATCAGTACTAAATCTAAAAGCACGGGTATAATAATAATGATCAATAAGAAATAGCTCTATCATTGTCTAGGGGATAATGTATTGTCCGATGGAAATATAAAAGTCACTCAAGTTCATTCAAGCTGCAGGCTGCAGCCTTTGGTTGGAGTCAAGAGAGAGAGTTTCAAACTTGCCCATTCCTTTTATGATGTCAATCCTTCGAGAGTCATTGGGGCTGATTTCTCCTTTGTGTTAGCTAAAGCTGTTCTTCCGTGGCAAGGCCCACCAATTCCGAGGCAAATGGAAAAGGACGCACGTGGACTTTCCACCGGCTTTCGCTATTACGCTGTTACAGGATTTCTAGCGTGTCTTCTGGTGCGTCTGAAGGGGCTGTTCCCCCAGACCCTCTTTTATCCTGACTCACAGGGTCTCAGATGTCAATCAGGGTGGAGAGATGCCTCCCCTCAACCAGCCCACTTTTGGTCATTCCCTGAGGGCTTCAAATAAATAGCACCGTACTCAATACACAATTCCGTCTCCAAGAGACAATGGCTGTTTCCCGTAGCTTTGTATCGCCGAGGGGCCAAGACATTCTAAACGTCTCTCTCTCATTTCCTGGGTCTCCTGACCTGAATTAATAGTGATCTTGCGATTCTCAAAAAGGAGGGGGCACAGGTGTAACACTGGATTTCCAGCGTTTCTCCTGGTGCGTCTCAAGGAGTTGTTCCCCAGACCCTCTTTTATCCTTACTCACGGGGTCTCAGATGTCAATCAGGTTGGGATGATGCAATCCCTCAACCAGCCCACTCTGGTTGTCCCCTGAGGGTTTTCAATGAATAGTACATTACTCAATACACAATTCCATCTCCAAGAGACAATGGCCGTTAACAGTGGTTCCGTTTCGCTGAGGCCAGGACACATTCCAAACCTTGTGTATTCTGGACGTGTCTCTCTCATTTCCTGGGTCCCAGACCGGAATTAATAGCGATCTTGCGATTCTCAAAAAGGAGGGGGCGACTTTGTACCCTTCGGCCCCTCAGAGTTGCGTCACATTCATACCATAAGTTACAGTACAGATTAACCATTGACACTTTGAATATGATACAGCAGGCAGTCCAGAAGCCTAAGGGCCTGGGGGAAGAAACTGTTTCTCATCCTGACCATTCTTCTTTTTATGCATCAGAGTCTCCTGCCTGATGGTAGAAAGTCAAAGAAGGTGTTGGATGGATGGGTGGGAATCTTAATAATACTGTGGGCCCTGCATATGTAGTGCTCCTGATAAGTGTCCCCGATGGATGGTAGAGAGACCCCTATGATCCTCTCAGCTGTTGTCATAGTCCTTTGTAGGGACTTTTGGTCCTATGCTCAACTGCTCCCATACCAGATGGAGATGCATCTTGTCAGGATGCTCTCAATGGTGCTGCTGTAAAACAAGTTAAATTGGGGGGGGGGTGGATCTGGAGGGAGCCTTGCTTGCCTCAATCTTCTTAGGAAGTGGAAATGCTGCTGTGCCTTCTTGTTCAGGGTTGTGATATAATGGGACCAGGTGAGGTCATCCATGATGTGAACTCCCAGGAACTTGTGCATTTAACTCTCTCTGCAGTAGCCATGTATTTGCAAAGGGGTTGGCTTGTCTGACCTTCCTGAAGTCCACAGTAATTTCATTTCTCTTCTCCACTTTCAGGCTTAGGTTCTTCTCTCACCAATCCATCAGCTGCTCCACTTCCTCTCTACACTCTGCCTTGTCATCGTTCTTGATAGGCCAACCACTGCTGTGTCATCTGCAAACTTGATGACACAGTTTGAGCTGGATCCTGTGACATAGTCATGCGTGAACAGCAAGGGGCTAAGCACACAGTCTTGGGGAGAGCCAGTGCTCAGCGTAGTGGGATGAAACACATTGCTGTCCACACGGACTGTCTGTGGCCTTGATTTTACAAAGTCCAGTACTCAATTGCAGAGGGAGGTGTTGAGACCTATTGAGGACAGTTTCCCCACCAGTTTCTGCGGTATGATAGTACTGAAACCAAACTGAAGACTATAAAGAGCAGACATGAGGAAATCTGGAGATGCTGGAAATTCAAGCAACACACACAAAATGCTGGTGGAACGCAGCAGGCCAGGCAACCTCTATAGGAAGAAACACTGTTGACGTTTTGGGCCGAGACCCTTCGTCAGGACTAACTGAAAGGAAAGATAGTAAGAGATTTGAAAGTAGGAGGGGGAGGGGAAAATGCAAAATAAAGAGAAGTCTGGCATATGAGACCCCATTTTCCATTTGGGACAGGACAGAGTGGACGGCAGAGGCTATTGCGATTTGAGTAATAAACAAGCTGGAAAGGGTCCAGTGTAGCCGTAAAAAAGGTTTTAATGTGCTCCATGACCAGCTGTTCAAAGCATTCCATAATGGTTGATGTTAATGCCACCAGATGATAGGCATTTAGGCAGGTTACTGTCGCCTTCTTTGCTGCCTTGAAAATATGTGAATGTGTGATGTCCTTTACTTCTGCAAAATAATAAGAAAGATTAAGTTTTTATATTCGATGGAAAATGGAAAATTCTTGGTATTCAATGGAATTTGTCTGTTTAGTTGCTGAATGTGGGTTTGCAGATACAGTAATTTGGAAAGCAAAGTATGTTAACTTTTATTGCAGTGTTTATTACAAAGTTTTACAATTATGCAAAATCCCATAATATTGTGGACAAGTGTAACATTGCTGACTGAGTAAGGATTAACATGACAGAGTATTTGTCATGTTCTTTCCTGGTTTGGTGGGATTGTTTAAAGAGAGATTAATCTAACTGGGGCAGTATGCTCTTGAATTTAAACTGAGAACTGATCTTAATAAAATTCTTATGGAATTTGAAGAAGTAGGTATAGAATTGATATTTCTCTGAGAATCAAATTTCTTAAAATAAGGATTTTGCCATTTAAGGCAGATGAAAGAAAAATTCACTCCATACATGGAGTAGTGGATCTTAGAAATCTTCACTAAAGATAGCCTTGGAGGTTTACCCTCTTATATTCAATATAATAACAAGTAGATTGTTAGATAATAAGTGAATCAAGATGTGGGATTTGTGCCGAAAAGTGACATTGCAGTGAAAGAGAAGCCGTGATTCAAAGATGCAAAGCACGTTTATTATCAAAGAATGTATAAATTATACACCTTGAAATTTGTCTGCTTATAGACAGTCACAAAGCAAGGAACTCAAACAACCCAATTTTAAAAAAAGACCAAAAATCACTGCACCGAGAAAGAGAGAAAAAAAAAAAAACATCGTGCAGCAGTAGAAGCAAACCCACAGCATCCTGAAACAGACTGAGTCCCAGAATCACTCCCGGAGTAGCTGGAGTAGGCCAAAGCCAAACCTTGGACCCCAGTTTTCACACCAGCAGGGCAGAAATGCACAGCAGCCGGATCAGTTCACAACCTCAGTGCCACAGAGAAAGGAGTGAATATTTACGGGAGAGTGAGTCAAATCAGCCTGACTCACCTGTGTATCCAACATTTGGGCTTTGGTCTATCTGTGCTGGTGTTTAAATTGTCCAAGCACTGAGTAGTGCCATGTTGTAGGACCTGAATCCAGGCACCCCAGTGCACCTGGGCTGCCCTGCCCAAAACCTTTCTCGATCTCACCAAATCGCTCAGTGCTTGGAGCAATCCAGCCTTGAACCCGGTTTGGGTGGACAGGCATTGAAACTCTTCCACGACGATTCCTCTTAAAATTTCTCACTCCATCTCCAGCACCAATACCTACTCCATCTCCATCTCTGTTGCACCTCACAATGCCCCAGCAAGGCTCATCCCCTGAACCAGTCTCATCTCCGCCTCTCCGCCTGCCTCCTCACTCTGTGGCGATAGTTCACCACAATTTGAACCATGAAAGATGTTATAAGTACTGTTTTTAGTTGAACGGCTTGCCTCAAGATTTACCAGTGAGCTGTTGTGCATCTTAGGTAGTGACATCTTAAACTATGATCTTATTGATGAATAAGAACATAATTATGAGCTTGGTTGTAATTGATAAATAGATGTAAGCAGACAAATAGTCCATTGGTTATGTTATTGTGTTCTTATGAATGATTCACTATGGCTTCCTTCTAACACAGAAGCAAATTGTCGAACAATTCAGTTAACTTCACATGTTATCAATTGCTCTAAATATGGGATCAGACAATGTCAGTAATAATCTAGAAGAAATTCTCCAGAGCTAGTAGGACTTATGGCCAAGTTGTCACTATACAGTTACAACTCTGGAATTATACAAATATCGTGGAAATTTTTCTAGATGTATTTTGTCCACATGAAGTAGAAATAGTCCAATCTAGGTCTTCACTGTTAATCAGTGAACTTTCATAACCAACGTGAAACATGTCATTGGCAGCACTTCCAAATGCCCACCTCAATCTTGGTGTCATACACAAATTTGCTGATCCTGTTTACTACATTATCATCCACATCATTGATACAGATGACAAACAACAATGGACCTAGCATTGGTCCCTGCGGTACACCACTAGTCACAGGCTTCCAGTCAGAGAGTCAACCATTTACTACCACTCTCTGACTTCTGCGAAGCCAATATCTAATCCAATTTACTACCTCATCCTGAATGCCATGCGATGGAACCTTCTTGACCAACCTTCCCTGTGGAACCTTGTTAAATGCTTTGCTGAAGTCCATGCAGACAACATCCACTGCCTTGCCTTCATCAGCTTTCCTAGTAACTTCTTGAAAATACTCTATACGATTGGTTAGACACAACCCACTACACACAAAGCCATGTTGACTATCCCTAATCAGTCCCTATCTATCCAAATACTTATATATCTGGTCCCTCACAATACCTTCCTTGAGAACTGTAGCATGTAAAATGGTCACTGAAGGCCAATTTCATTCCTATTTCAAAAGTAAAAACAACTGTTTATGTCTGCATGTAGCAAAAAATATTAATGTTAATTGGCAAGTTATTTGTGCTACAAAAGTAACAGGCAATGATCATCTTGTACAAGAGAGATTCTAGCCACCTAACCTGGATGTTGCCTCATCAACATTCTTGTTGTCTTAATCTACCAGAAACAGCTGGAATAGTGACTGTAAGTATGGCTGTAAGTATTTGCAGTATTCCCAGCTTCTGACCAGCTACTGGGGATAATCTTTGAAACCTTCCTACTTCAAAGTACTTTGCAACATCACCTTTCTTCGACTGAAATTTTAATTCCACTTCCCATTGCCACCCATTTTTAATAACACTTCCCATTGCCACCCATTTTAATTTCACTTCTCATTCCTGTTCTGACATGTCAGTCCATGGCCTCCCCTACTATCGCGATAAAGCCACACTCATGTTGGAGGAACAACAACTTATATTCTGGCTGTGTAGCCAACCTGATGGCATGAACATCGGTTTCTCAAACTTCCAGTAATGCCCCCCACCTCCTTCACCATTCTCCATTCCCATTTCCCTCTCTCACCTTATCTCTTTTCTTGCCCTTTTACCCCTTTCCAGCCCTTTATCTCTTTTGCCAATCAACTTTCCAGCTCTTTACATCACCCCTTCCCTCCCCTAGTTTCACCTATCACCTTGTGTTTCTTCCTCCTCTCCCCCACCTTTTTATTCCTCTTTTTTTACATGACTGAAATGTACTAATTAGGTTTGTATCTTTTAATGCTAATTACTCATTTATATCAACACTGGTGATTGGAAATTGCTGTAATAAAAATATTTAATACATTGTATATCATTTTCAAAGTTTATGTGCAGCCACTATTCAGGAAGAAAGCCTTCCCGTTAAATGTACATGGAATTATATTGAGGAGTTGGATTGCCATATTGGTAAGAATTCAGAAAGGAGCAGCAGAGTTCCTAATTCTTGTCAATAATCATCTGCGAAATACAGATGTCAGAATGTTGAAATGTTAATTTCTGCTTCTGCTATTTTATTTAAATAATGCACTCACTGATTTAAAATAATAGTCTTTATACGCTCATTGGTAGCTCTGTCTTTATGGTACCTTCTCCATGCCTGCTTTTCTGTATAAGGTACACATCAAAACATGCCGAATGAGCACTTTTTTTTAATAATTCAGCAACAGTTATTATTTATATTGCAGACATTTAAAAGTAGTAAGATACATAAAGGAAAAATACATACCTTGTTTCTTCTTCTCTAGAGCTGTGTGTATTTTAATATTTCTTGAAAAATGATGCAGTGCTTTCAATAGACAATAGGTGCAGAAGTAGACCATTCGGCCCTTCGAGCCTGCACCGCCATTTTGAGATCATGGCTGATCAATTACTATCAATACCCGGTTCCTGCCTTGTCCCCATATCCCTTGATTCCCCTATCCATAAGACACCTACCTAGCTCCTTCTTGAAAGCATCCAGAGAATTGGCCTCCACTACCTTCCGAGGCAGTGCATTCCAGACCCCCACAACTCTCTGGGAGAAGAAGTTTTTCCTTAAATCTGTCCTAAATGACCTACCCCTTATTCTCAAACCATGCCCTCTGGTACTGGAGTCTCCCAGCATCTGGAACATATTTCCTGCCTCTATCTTGTCCAATCCCTTAATAATCTTATATGTTTCAATCAGATCCCCTCTCAATCTCCTTAATTCCAGCATGTACAAGCCCAGTCTCTCTAACCTCTCTGCGTAAGACAGTCCAGACATCCCAGGAATTAACCTCGTGAATCTACGCTGCACTTCCTCTACAGCCTGGATGTCCTTCCTTAACCCTGGAGACCAAAACTGTACACAATACTCTAGGTGTGGTCTCACCAGGGCTCTGTACAAATGCAAGAGGATTTCCTTGCTCTTGTACTCAATTCCCTTTGAAGTAAAGGCCAACATTTCATTAGCCTTCTTCACTGCCTGCTGCACTTGCTCATTCACCTTCAGTGACTGATGAACAAGGACTCCGAGATCTCTTTGTATTTCTCCCTTACCCAACTCTACACCGTTCAGATAATAATCTGCCTTCCTGTTCTTACTCCCAAAGTGGATAACCTCACACTTATTCACATTAAACGCCATCTGCCAAGTATCTGCCCACTCACCCAGCCTATCCAAGTCACCCTGAATTCTCCTAACATCCTCATCACATGTCACACTGCCACCCAGCTTAGTATCATCAGCAAATTTGCTGATGTTATTTTCTATGCCTTCATCCAAATCGTTAATGTAAATGGTAAACAGCTGTGGTCCCAATACCGAGCCCTGTGGCACCCCACTAGTCACCACCTGCCATTCCGAGAAACACCCATTCACCGCTACTCTTTGCTTTCTATCTGCCAACCAGTTTTCTATCCATGTCAATGCCTTCCCCCCGATGCCCTGAGCTTTGATTTTACCCACCAATCTTCTATATGGGACCTTATCAAATGCCTTCTGAAAATCGAGGTACACTACATCCACTGGATCTCCCCCGTCTAACTTCCTGGTTACATCCTCGAAAAACTCCAACAGATTAGTCAAGCATGATTTACCCTTGGTAAGTCCATGCTGGCTCGGCCCAATCCTATCACTGCTATCTAGATATGCCACTATTTCATCCTTAATAATAGACTCTAGCATCTTTCCCACCACCGATGTCAGGCTGACAGGTCGATAGTTCTCTGTTTTCTCCCTCACTCCTTTCTTAAAAAGTGGGATAACATTAGCCATTCTCCAATCCTCAGGGACTGATCCTGAATCTAAGGAACATTGGAAAATGATTACCAATGCATCCGCAATTTCCAGGGCCACCTCCTTTAGTACCCTAGGGTGCAGACCATCTGGACCTGGGGATTTGTCAGCCTTCAGTCCCATCAGTCTTCTCATCACCGTTTCCTTCCGAATGTCAATCTGTTTCATTTCCTCTGTTACCCTATGTCCTTGGCCCATCCATACATCTGGGAGATTGCTTGTGTCTTCCTTAGTGAAAAGGAAGACATTCTGGCTGATTCACTTTCTGTGAGCTTAGCTGCAGCCACAATGAAGATATTCCATTATATTTTTACATCCTGAATGTCTGGTAACATTTGGATGTCCCTGTGCGGGTTAGTTTTAGTCTCCCATCAGGATTGGGTGCAGTTTGGAAATTGAACTGCTAGGATACATGCAATAACGTGGATCTAGCAACCTGGTTGAAGAGATTGTTACATTTTGAGGGAGGTGGATGTCCCATTCAGATCTTCGACTGTGCAGACAGCATGGTGCACATCTGCCTTCAGAGAAATTGTACAGCTGCTGTTACATCCTCCAGACCCACAAATGCACAGGAGATTTCTTCATAATGGACAAGCATTTGTATCGCCAAAGCAGAGCAGTCTATGTACTGACTGGTATAGGTAGCTTCTCGGCCCACCATCAAGTATCCTTTTCTCTATTCTGCGTGACTTGTATCCTGTCTGCTTTAAGTTTATGGTTTACATCCCTCTGCCAATGCAGAACATTAATCTATACTTGCAGAGCAGCAGACAGTGTCACGAGGTGGGGACAAGGGTGCTGGGAGAGGACCCACACGCAGGACACAAACACGTCTTTCTTAGGTTCAATAAAATAGCGTTTATTACTCGCTACACAGAAAATCGGGAAATCAAGGAGGACAAAGAGGAACACGAACCTTGGACTAGGGGACTAGGGACTTGGATCGCCGGGGACCTAGGACTTGGAAACAGGGAACTGGGATCGCTGCGGCCATGACTTGGACAGTGGGAACATGGACAGCCGCTGCCCTTGGGCTTGGACAGTGGGAACATGGACAGCCACAGCCGTGACTGGGGAACGTGGAACCTGGATCGTCGTGGACCCTGGACTAGGACCTTGATTCACCCCAGCTAGAAACGTAGACACCATGGATCGCCGCAGCCAGAAACGTGGACACCAAAACACAGGACAGGAACATTGAGCCAGGACTCCTCCTTCAGATCAGGCATCGAGTCGGGACTGTTCTTCAAGGGGACAGACACGGACACAGGGCATGAACATCGAGCTGGAACTCCGCCTTCCACTCAGGCACCGAGCCGGGGACTCTTCTTCGAGGGGTAGACACAGACAATGGGCATGAACGTCGAGCCAGGACTCTGCCTTCAACTCACCCCTGGCAGACTGACCTTGCCCGGACCCACTCTGGCGAAGGAAGGTGAATTGCTGGCACTCCGATGTGGGCTGGATAATTCTGGCTTGTCGTAGCGACGGTGACTTGCTAAGGCTTCTTAACACTCTTGCCCTGAACGGCTAAAGCCAGGGGCTTATAAGCTGCCGGTTTGGGTTGAGAGTAGATCACCTTAATTGCCAAGCTCAAGGGACACATGAAACGGAATTAGAAGGGAACAAAGAGTCAATGGTCCGGATCATAACACAACCTAACTAAATTTAGAGGGGAACTGATCTGGACCATGACAGATAGTGCATTTATGGAGCGAAATGAAAGACTGCAAGCCCATGGAATGCCAGTGAGACAGTGGTAGAAGGCTATGTTTTGCATAATATGGGTATGTAAGCTTATGTGATGCAGCAGTATGTACGTGGACTTCTGTGAGAGCTGATGTTGCACAGAGCTGAATGTAGTAATGCAGAGGCTTGCTTTTGTTTGGATCTGCAGATTCTTCGCTGTTAAACTCATTTAGATGTTCTCCATATGTGTCTCTTCCACCTATTCTCTTGCTCCTGTGATATCTCCTGGATTTTTCCACACTTATTTTATGTGCTTGTGATGGTTGCTATATGTAAAATAGCATCTGAGGAAATAAGGAGTGACTGAACAATGGAAATACAATTGATCCTGTGTGGGCACTGACAGTAATTTCAAAATATATTTCAAACCATGTCCCATGAATTTATTATTAAAGTACGTGTCACCTTGTATGAACCTGAGATTCATTTTCTTGCAGGCATTCACAGTAAATACAAAGAAACACAGTAGAAGCAATGTGAAAGTACATGCAAATGATACAAATGTGTAAAAGATGATGAATTGTGCAAATACACAAAGAAAAACAACATAATAGATAAATATAAATAATATTGAGAACATGAGGTTAGAGTCTTAGAGTCCTTGAAAGTGAGTCCATAGGTTGTGGAATCAGTTTAGTGTTGCAGTGAGTGAAGGTGTCCATTCTGGTTCATGAGCCTGGGCCTGGTTAGGGGGTAGTAACTGTCACTGAACTTGGTGGTGAAGGAGGGAGCTGTATCAATGGGATGGGCTCCGTCTGAACCATGATGGGACCTGGATCCTAGTGAATGATATAACTAGGGCTTTAAATTAAATTGGGGGGGGGGGGAGGGTTCAGCAGATTAGAGAAGTAAAGTAAAAAAGAAAAGTGTGGATAAAGATAAAGCAAAAGAGAAAATTAAGAGTGGAGTGAAGAAAAGTCAAGTGTAAAAGATTACAAGGTTTTAAAAGCATGTTGAGTGTAAGGACACTATCTGAAACCCCACAGTATTCAAAACAAGGTCAGTGAACTTGTGGCACAAATCAGTTCAAGGGGGTATGATTTAGTGGCTATTACAGAGACGTGCTTGCAGGGTGGACAGGATTGGGAATTAAATGTCCAAGGATATCAGGTAATACAGAATGATAGGCAGGGAGGAAGGGTAGTGCTCTTAATTAAAGATGAGATCAGGGTGATAGTGGGAGATGATAGAAGATCTAAGGAGCAGAATGTTGAATCCATCTGGGTAGAGGTTAGGAATAGTAAAAGGGAAAAAATTACTGATGGGAGTTGTCTATCAGCCACCGAATAATAACATTACAGAGGCACAAGCAATACACAGAGAAATATCTGAGGCTTGTAAGAATGGAACTGCAGTTATTGTGGGGGACTTTAACTTGCACTTAGATTGGGTGAATCAAGTTGGTCAAGGCAGTCTTGAGGAGGACTTCATAGAATGCATCCATGGTCCATGGTGGCTTTCTTGAACAGGATGTTACTGAACCTACAAGGGAATGTCAAGACGTACAAATAAGCTGGATGAACTCAGCAGGTCGGGCAGCATCCGTTGAAACGAAGTCAACGTTTCGGGCTGAGACCCTTCGTCAGGACTGAAGAAGGAGAGGAGAGGGTGGAAGGTGCCAGGTGAAAAACCAATCAGAGGGAAGATCAAGGGGTGGGGGAGGGGATAGGCTGGAGAGGTGAAGAAGGAATGAAAGGGGAAAGCAGTATGGGTAGTAGAAGAAGGCAGGATCATGAGAGAGATGATAGGCAGCTGGAGGAGGAGGCAGAGTGAAAATGGGATGGTGGAAGGGAGAGGGAGGGAATTACCGGAAGTTGAGGAATTCGATGTTCCTACCAAGGGGCTGGAGGCTACATAGACAGTATATGAGGTGTTGCTCCTCCAACCTGAGTTTGGCCTCATCATGGCAGTAGAGGAGGCCATGTATGGACATATCCAAATGGCAAAGTGAAGCAGTGTTGAAGTGTGTGGCAACCAGGAGATCCTGTCTGTTGTGGCGGACGGGGCGGAGGTGCTTGACAAAGCGGTCCCCCAATCTGCGTTGGTTCTCACCGATGTAGAGGAGGCTGCACCGAGACCACTTCGTCCAGCATCTCCGCTCCATCCGCCACAACCTCTCCCCACCTTCTTTATAGGGCCCCTGCCCCGTCCTTCTTCCGTCCTGACGAAGGGTCTCAGCCCGAAACGTTGACTATTCGTTTCAACGGATGCTGCCCGACCTGCTGAGTTCATCCAGCTTGTTTGTACGTCTTGATTTGACCATAGCATCTGCAGTATACTTTGTGTTTACTACAAGGGAATGTGCTGTCTTAAATCTTTTCCTGCTCAATGAGACAGGTAAACTTAGTGATCTTGTAGTTAGGGATCCTCTTGGAAAGAGCAATCACAGTATGATTGAGTTTCTCATACAAATGGAGGGTGCAATTGTTTGATCTAAAACCAGTGTATTGTGCCTAAATAATGAAGACTTCAATAGGATGAGGGAGGATTTGGTTAGTGTAGACCGGGAACACAGGCTATATGGTGGGTTGGTTGAGGAACAGTGAAAGACTTCCAAAGAGATTTTTCATGGTGCTCAACGAAATTATATTCCAGTTAAAAGCAGGGACAGTAGGGGTGGGAAGAGCTACCCTCAGATAATTAAGAAAATAAAAGAAGACATCAAACTAAAAACTCATACATACAAAGTCGTCAAGAGTAGTAGGAAACTGGAAGAATGGGAAAACTTTTAAAAGCAACAAAGAACCACAAAATGATCAATAAAGAAAGGGAAGCTAGATTTTGAAAATAAACTAGTACAAAATATAAAAACAGATAGTAAAAGTTTTTATAATTATATAAAGGGAAAAAGGGTGGCTAAAGTGAGTGGAGATCCCTTGGAGGACAGGAAGGGGGAATTGATATTGAGTAATGAGGAAATGGCAGAGGCTTTAAATGACTGTTTTGTGTCGGTCTTCACAGTGGAGGACATGTCTAACATGCCAAAGAGAGATGTTGTGTATGCAATGGGAGGTGAGGACCTCGATACAATAGCTATCACTAAATAGGTAGTGCTGAGTAAACTTGTAGGTCTGAAGATAGGCAAGTTCCCTGGTTCTGATGGAATGCGTCGCAGGGTACTGAAAGAAATAGCAGAAGTTACAGTAGAGGCTTTGGTGATAATTTACCAACATTCTCTGGACTCTGGGCAGGTCCCAAATGCTCCTCCATTTTGAATGGTTGGGGAATCCAAAGAGTCAGTAGATTTCCTAGTTACTTCTTGAAAAATGTTCAGTTATGGAGAAGGATGTAAATAGGGGCTATTGAATATCAGATGGAAAATTGATCCCGTATGAGCACTCTCTGTAATTTCAAACTATAGGCTGATCCAAACTTACTACTGGCTGAAGCTGCTTGTGAATATCATTCATGGCCGTATGCGGTCCAACCAAAAGAAGGACTTAAGTCTTCTACTACCCTACCATCCCTCCTCACTTTCAAAATAAGGCCCAAGACACCATCTTGATATCCTGCAGTCTTATTCTAGGACTGAGATGATTGATGCCTGACAATCATGACTGTCTTCTCTTGTATGATGGACTATTGCAGTTCTTTATACTTTTGAGTTGTTCTAACACTTAGTCAATTAACATCTTCACAGCACTCACTCATCTGTGGAAGTTATGTTCGGACCGAGTTCTGGAGTTCTGGAGCAGAGTAGTCTTGGCAAAATCCAACATGAACTTCAGTAAACAAGTTATTGATGAATAATTGCAACTAAATAACACTGTTATTGACATCACCTGGTAATAGAGAGGTGACTGACTGGACAGTAAATAATCAGATTGTATTTATCCTGCTTTGTGGGAATAAAACAATTTCTCCATTGTTGGGTAGTTGCCAATGTACTAACTGTGCTGGAACAACCTGGTTAAAGTGTAACTAGTTTTGCAACACAGTTCTTCAACATCACAAATAGAATTTGTCTGGCCTTATAACTTTTCTGTATCTGGTGCTCATGTCATGAGGAGTTCAAGGGTGACAAATGTTTTGACCACTCTGTTCAGAGAAGTTGACACACAGATTTTGCTCTGCTGCAGTGGATCATAGTCACCTTCTCTTTTGAAAACTAGGTATCCAGATACATTGTATTCAATGAACTGGAGATAGGTACATAGATTTGTGAACATATTAGGGCTACATTGTGAACTTCCCTTTTATAATGAGCTTCTGAACATGTCTATCCTGCCCCTATTACCCATTCAGCACACCAACTTGGACCACTAGAGAAACTCATTTAGTAAAAAGGTAATAATTGCCTGCACATTTCTTTCAAAGTTACCGTTTTGAGTATTATCCTTCTGAATAAGCAGTCAAAATCCATTCTGCTGAATTATGTATTAAGTGCAGGATTGGCCTTTTAAATCATTGAGTTGCTGTGTATAGAGCACTGTGAAGTTATACTTGCCTGTATATGGACATCTATTTTCCAAATGCAAGAGAAATTTGATCTTTTCAGATGGCAGTTTCAAACTGTACATTGCATGATGGATGGCTTCATTTGATGCCACCCTGTGCACCAAATATCATTGTGGTGCATACTGTAACTATGGTGTTTCTTGGATTTCACAAGCTCTATGATACCTCGATTATGCTTTTGAGGTTTAAACACATAAGTTATGATTTTTAATCATGTTCTCTTTAAAAACATAACTCAACACAATTCAAATTCAGGGCAATCTTGCTTATGATGTTGCTAATGCATAATCAATTCCTATTGTAGATATGTAGCATTTTTTGTTATCTGAAAACGAGTCTTACAGATTAAACTCAATTTAATTGTCCATACTTTACCATGTAAGATCACTTGCAATGAAACAACACAGCTAATGATTTTTATTTGTCTTATTTACCATGTTATCTTAGTCTAGTTTTTAAAAAGCTGGAGGAATGTTTACAGGTACTTACGGAAGGCATAAATGTCCAGTTCAGAACAAATGCCAGGACTATTGTTACATGCAATGAGATACTCACAGTGTCCTTGACTTCCACATATGCAGAATCAAATCTTGATGCCTTAATTTACTTAATGATTTTGTCCACAATACTTGTGATAATACTACACGGCTAAACTCCCTATGGAGCTTAGTGACAGTTGAATCTTACATAGATTCTCTAACATTCATGCTGAGAAATGTGTTTTTGCATTCTGCATTAGGTGTGGGATCAGCTATACCATTGATTTTAGAAAATAGAAAGGGATGGGGAAGATGTTTGATTGTGGGGTTGGGGGAATGTGTGGTGAGTTTTCTAATTACATGTAGTTTCTTTAGTGATTTAATTATATTTAAGCAATTTTAGTGAATTTTTGATACCTCTAATATTTTAATAACCTGCTTATTTTTAGTAATTTTAAATGGTTTGAATATTGATGATATTTAACATATTAAGATGATAATTTGATATGTTCAAATATTAGAAAAAAAGTATCCTTGTTAGAGTTTGCTGTCAAATCTCTCAAGAAAATGTCACGGACATAATTTATTCAGTGTAGTACTTAAGATTCTGCTGCCACTCAAAGCTCAAAACTCTAGGATGATAGTGTTAGGTCTATATGATTACCCCTACAGAATAGTGACCCAGTAAGTTCAGGTATGTGATGATAGTGGGCAGTGATTACTGTGCCGCAAGATCTGGCCCAATGTAATTGGAGATGACAGAAATGGTCTGTGGATAATAAGGCAGTAAAATGGAGCTGGAATCTTAGACAATGCTATTTAAGGAAGTTCTTTTATTTAAGTATTTAAAAATTCAACTAAAAAATTGCTCTCACAGCATATTGTAACAATCTATAACTTTTAAAATTAAATCAAATCTAGAACTACCAAAGTTATACCTGTTGTTACTGATATTTTAGGAATATGAAGATAAATGACATAAACATCCCAGCTATGCACCATTTGCAGATATTCCTACTCCATTCCTTGCAGCTGCCTTGCTTCTCAGTGCATCTCTGTGCAGTCATTGCAGCTGTCTTGGCATCCTGCCTGTCTAGTCCTATACAGCTGCCACTAAGAACACAACTTAGCCATACATTTGGGGTTTCAAAAAGTAATGGAATTTGAGAGAAAAATTAATTTAGAGGTTGACTGCTGAAAATAAAAGAGGATAGAGGAAATGAAAATAATTGAATAGAATTGGACAAATTCTACTCCACTTCTGTGTACCACTGTGTAGTATTACTGGATTGGGGGTGAAGGATTGATTCTTATATTCTTATTGAGTTCCAACCATAACAATTTTTGAGAAGTTCCTAAAATAGTGGCCCAAAGCTAGTAGTAACCTCCAAAAATATTTTAAGTCAGGGCACTGTGCTGTACTCACGTACCCTTAGATGGACTCCATATTGCAAGAAAAATATAATGAAGCTGGAGAGGATAGAGGGAAGATCATTATATTGTCAAACACAGTGCTTATCAGAAAAGGCTGAACGGGTATACTAGAAAATCAAAGGATACTGAAGGTATTTTTAAATTATATGGAGAATTTTATGTTCAGACAGAAATGCTACTTACAGTTGTAAGGATCCCAAAGCTGCCTTTTGAAGATGTACTCGATGGTGGGGAGACTAGACCCCCTGTTGGAGCTGAACTCTCCTATTTTCTGCTAACTGTGCTTGTGCCCTTCCTCCTACCCTTTGACTCAGGCTTCCATCCTATTCCTTTACAGTTCTAATGCAGGGTCTCAGCCCAAAACATTGACTGTCCATTTCCCTCCATAGATTCTGCCTGACCTACTGAGTTCCTCCAGCATCTGTGTATTACTCCAAATTTCAGCACTTGCAGTCTCTTGTGCCTGCCATATGAAGTTGCTGAGGTTATGAATATAAATAATTTTTTCAAAAAACTGAAGTAAATATTGAAGTTAGGAGATGTGGTCAAAATGGTAAATGAACTTGGGTGGACAAGACTTATATCATCATTAATGTGGACCAGTTGAGGTGGCAGGATCTATTACAAAGTTTCAAATTATGTATGAATTTATGATCCATATGTTCCTTTACTTGTAATCAGAGTAAAGTTTATTCCACTGACATATGGTGAAATTTGTGTTTAGCAGCAGTTGAACAGTATAAAATGTAAAAAATTGAAAGTTACTATGAGAAAAATATAAATAAGTAATGTAAAATAAAAGCAAAATAGTGATGTAGTATTCATGGGTTCATTGACCATTCAGAAATTTGACAATAGAGGGAAAGAAGCTGTCCCAAAACACTGAGTAAGCATCTTCAGGCTCCTGTACCTCGAAGATTCTGCCAACAACAGTTGTGTCTTTGATGATTTTACTGATGTTGTTTGAGCTGTGCCTAGCCACTCATTTATGGTATAGAGAGAGAAGAGCAGTGTGCTAACTACATGTCTTTGAGGGAGGTGTGCCTGTGTTGATTGTCAGTGAAGAGGAGTGAAAGGCAACCGTCTTTGGTTCATTGGGATCACAACAGTTCCAAGTACAACTATCCCAGTAGTCCCATTTGACTAATCATGTAACCCTTTGCCTTTATTAATTTAATTTAGAAATATAATGCAGAATAAGCCATTCCAGCCCTTCAAGCCACACCACCCAGCAACCCACCGATTTAACCTTAGCCTGATCACGGGACAAATTACAAGACCAATTAACCTACTAACTGTTATGTCTTTGGACTGTGAGAGGAAACCAGAACACCTGGAGGAACCCATGTGCACATGGAAAGGAATGTAGAAATTTACTAACAGAGGACGCTGTATTTGAATGCTGAACTCTGACGCCTCAAGCTGTAATAGTGTTACACTAAACGCCATGCTTCTATGACTTTCACATATGCCTATCAACACCACTTTTGATTTCTTTTGCTATTAGCTTACACTGAGGAGTAGTTTATAGCCGCCAGTTAACCCGTCAGCACGTCCTTGGGAGGTGATAGGAAAATGAAGAAACACACATGGACACAGTGAGAATGTGCAACTTTACATGGATCCCTACAACTGACAGCAGTACTAACTACTGCCCCTTTCTGCTACATGCAGTTACTAGTGTAAAGGGGATTTCTTCTTTTTCTTTGTTACTGTGTATGTAATCAAAATGGCTTCTTTGTTTTGTTAAAAGTAGGAATGCTTCTTTGTTGCGAGAGAGTGCTGGAAGCTTGTTTGGGTTAAAATTTACTGATAACGAGAATTGTATTCCTTTGTAAACCAATTGGGATTAATGTTGTTCTTTCTTCTGAGTCTGTAAGCTATTGTCGGCGGGCTTTTGGGGAGATCGGCGCGAGGGGGTGAGAGAGAGAGGACGTGATGCTGTAAACTGGGTGAGGAACGGACCCCAAGTGGGGGTCCGAGGCCAGGAGGTACCCCGAGGAGAGGAGACGAAGATGGATGTGCTTGGTTGACCACTTCGGGTGGTCCTGAGCTGCGAGTCGAGGAGTTCGGAGAGGATCGAATGGTGGCCAGAAGACTTCAGTAATTGAGCTCCAACGGTTGTGCACGAAGTGGTTTGGACTTTAATAAGTTTGGCGCCTTTTCTTTATTTTCTTTTCCTTCATATATACTGTATCGTTATTAATCACTTATTTATAGTAACCTTTATAAATTGTACTCATTTAATCGCATATGGTGTACTGTCTGTTTTTGGGCGAGGCGGGGACATCACACAGCATCCACACCAGCTGATTACCCAGTTTGGCGGGGCCGAAGGCTGCTCCCCCTAGTCGAGAACGAGCTGAGCGAGCCTGAGGTGACCCAGAGGGTTACATTGAGAGGTGCTAGTCCGGGATTAATTTCTGTGGAAGCTGTGTGATCACCCTCTTTAAATTATGTCTGCGGCGAAGAGCTGGTGTGCCTTTGTGGGTGTGCGATTGCTGGTTATTGCTGCACGTGTGTTGGGTGGGGTGGCTGCTGTTGGTAGCCTGGAGGTCGTTGTTCGAGTTCCGACTAACGCTGACGAAATGGTGGTGGGGCCATGGGTTGTCCGTACTGTTCGGAGAGTGAGGAGTGACAGGTTGGGATGTTTCAGCAGTGGTGGGCTCCGCCCGGTTGTTGGAATAATGTCCGGCCCTAAAGGGGCGGAGGCGTGGGCGGAGCGGACCTCTCAGTTGTTGGGTGAGTGGCAGTGCTTGGCTGAGGGAAAGCGACAGGAATTAGTTGGAAGTTTGAGTAGGCGGGTTGTTAGAACTGTCAGGTACAATTACCTCAGGGTGACAGCTGTCAGTTAGGTGAAAGTGTGGGAAAATGCGTGTGGTTCGACTGGAAGTCAAATGCCGCAGCTGGGGGGCTTATCATATCCGTGGCAGGAGATTGGTGGAAAGTTTTTAGGGTATCCCTTTTGGTTAGGAGGGCAGATAAATTGCTTGCGGTGCCAGGGGGATCTGTCAAGGGGATCAGTTCCTCCCTCAGTTGTTCAGCCAATCTGGAAGGTGTCAGGAAACTTAGAGGAGGCCCAGTGGCCTCAGTAATCAGTAAATTTTAACCCAAACAAGCTTCCAGCACTCTCTCGCAACAAAGAAGCATTCCTACTTTTAACAAAACAAAGAAGCCATTTTGATTACATGCACAGTAACAAAGAAAAAGAAGAAATCCCCTTTACACTGTAATTGTCTAAAATAGATTAAATGTCCTCACAAGAAGGGCAGTTCACTCCACAAAAATTAAAAAAAAACAAATAAAAGTAGAAGACTAATAACCAAGACTAACAGGATGCATTAGATATTAAGCAGTGAAATATTTCTATGGACAATACCAAGGAGCTTCCATTATTTTTCCTGCTAGCAGGGCTTGAATACACTCACCTCTTATAAAGTTAAATCAAGTGACATAGACTTCACTTCCAGAGAGGTCAATGCTTTCTATCCTCGACTGTCAAAACATGGAGGGAACGTCACAAACTCCTACAGCCGCTAATGATCATATGATTTCAGTCTCTGAGCCCGACGTGTGAGCAGTCTTCAGTAGAGTGACTTATGAAAAGCATCTGGCCCAGACTGCGTATTTGGTCGCGTAATAAAGACCTGTGCTGATTAACAAGCTTGAGTGTTTACTGAGATCTTTACCTCTTACATTAGCAGCCTGAGGTACCCACATTCTTCAAGCAGGCTTCATTTGTACCGGTGCCCAAGAAGAATGTGATGTCCTACCTCAATGACTATTGTCCAGTAGCACTTAAATCCACAGTGATGAAGTATTTTGAGAGATGGGTGTTGAAGCATATCAGTTCCTGTCTCAAAAGTGACTTAAATTCACTCCAATTTGCCTAACAGAGCAACAGGTCCTCAGCAGATGCCATCTCATTAGCTTTTCACTCCACCCTGGAACATCTGGACAGCAAAGGTGCATACATCAGGATGCCCTTTCTCGATTACAGCTCAGCATTCAATACCATTCAATACCATTAACCACTCAAAACTAATTACTAAGCTCCTAGATCTTGGCCTCAGTACCTCCTTGTCCAATGGGATCCTCCATTTCCTCACTTACAAATGATTGGCAGCAATATCTCCACCACAATCTCCATCAAGGCTATGTGCTTCACCCCCTGCTTTGCACTTATGACTGTGTGGCTCTCAACTCAATGTCATAGTCAAGCTTGATGATAGCACCATTGTCATAGGCGGAATCAAAGATGGTGATGAATCAGCATTTAGAAGGGGGATTGAGTAGTGCCCTAAGAACAACCTCTTACTCAATGTCAGCAAGGTCAATTTATTGACTACAGGAGGTCCTTGAACCAGTCCTCATTGGAGGATCAGAAGGGGAGAGGGACAGCAACTTTAAATTCCTTGGTGTTATTATTTCAGAAGACCTGTCCTGAGCGCAGTGCATAAGTGCGATTATGAAGAAAGCATGACAGTGCCTCTACTTCTGTCGATCTGCCTCTCTACCAGAGGCCTTTAGGTTCAGACCCAGGAAATAACTGTCAAACACAGTTTACTTAAAGTACATGCTGTTTATTAACAAGCTTGTGTTCTCAGTTGGTAAAACAGAGTCCCTGCTCACTGAGCATGGGAACATGTGCAGCCAAGTTAGCCCTGTTTGGAGCTGTTGACGCACATTGTTATCACATATTTTGATAAGGGTAGACTGAGAAGCTTCTCATGGAACAAACACTTCTTTGTTCATTCATTATTCTCACAGCAAGGCTTATCAAGCTGTCAATAAGTCAGTTAGGTGTTAGCCCTTTTAATTCAGTGTATAATTCCTCACTTCTATAGGAGTTTGCAGAGATTCAGCATGACATCTAAAACTTTGACAAACTTACATAGATGTGTAGTGAAGAATATATTGACTGGCAGCATTGTAGCCTGATATGGAAACACCAATGACCTTGAATGGAAAATCCTACAAAGAGGGTGGGCCCACCCATCATGGGTAAAGTGGGCCCACCCATTATGGGTAAAGTCCTCCCCACCATTCAGCACATCTAAATGAAATGCTGTAGCAAGAAAGCAGCATCCATCATCACGGACACCCACACCCAGATTATGTTTTCTTCTTGCTGCTGTTTCAGGAAAAAGGTCCATCCAGGAGCCTCATGACCTACGCCACCATGTTCAGGAATAGTTCTTGGTTGAGGAAAACACCTCAGCCATCAGGCTCTTGAACCAAAGGGAATAACTTCATTTGCCTCACCATTGAAATGTTCCCACAACCAATGGACTCACTTTGAAGGATTCTTCATCTCATGTGGTCAATGTTTATTGCTTATTTATTTTATTTCTTCTTTCTTTTTGTATTTGCAGTTTGTCTTTTGCACAGTAATTGAATGCCCAAGTTGGTGCAGTCTTTCATTGATTCTGTTACCGTTATTCTATAGATATATTGAGTATGCCTGCAAGCATCTTAGGGTTGTATGTATTAATAATAAATTTACTTTGAACTTTGAACTTTGCATTTTGAAGTTGGCAGTGCACTGCAAGTTTCAACTGTAGTCTTGGTAAACTTTGTCCTCAATGACCTCAATCACTTATCTAGGCTAATAGTTAACACATTCCTAATCGCATATCGTAAGCCATCACCATGGTGCGATTTATAATATTTTATTTGTTTTATATAGCTTTCCAAAAATTATTTTTTGTCAATTTGTGGAGATGCATTTTTTCATCTTAATGGTCTTTTGTTACTGCTTGATGAAAATATTAGTAAATTATGTTGGTTAAAATAGCCTTACCCTTGCCTTCTCTGGATCAGAGGCACATTTTAAATTAGTCTCAAAACTGTCAAAAAGCTAAATCACTCCTTATGCTTTATCTAGAGTTAAATTGGTAATCAAAAATCCTCTAGCCGGGGGGGGGGGGCGGGGGGGGGGGGAATGTCACGTGATGATGTAGGATCAAGACGTGGAAATCAAGCTCTCCCGTAAAAAACCAGTAAAATAATGTTTAAGTGAAGAAAAGTTAGTAAATACTTTTTTAAAATTACTTATAAACTACTCAGGATTGTCTTAAGATATGTCTCCTAAACAGAAGCAGAAGAAAACTCCTACTTTGAAGACAACACAAGTTGGAAAAGAATCAAGGCTGGCCGCCATGAAAGAGCCTCGGGCTCAAGTGCAATTTACCTTCGGCGATACAGAACAGGAAACTGCAGCAACATCAACCGTTTCCAAAAAAAAAGCGCAACAGGAATTGCGCATGCGTGAAGGAAGGGGCATGCGCAAACACGAGCAGCCCAATCTACAAATCCCAGCTATGATCGGAACTGAAAGTGAAAGTGAATATGAGGTGGAATCAGATTCTCTGGATAAATCAGACGAAATGAAGAGACAAACAAAGAAGAGCAACAGGAAGAGGTTGGAGGTGATATTGGAGACATAAAAAAATCTTTGGTGCAAATAATTCATGAATTAAAAGCATTAAAAGTAATAAAAAAGATATTAAAAATATGAAGATTATGTTTGATAAAATTCTGAAAAGACAGGACAAAATGGACAAGAAAATTAAAACTTGGAAGAAACAACGGGAGACATCATTGATAGAGTGAATAAAATAGAAAATAATATTTCTGCCTGGACATCAGAAAGAAAATGGTTGTTGGAAAAAGTGGATGTACTTGAAAATTTTAGCAGACAAAATAATATTAAGATTGTTGGACTTAAAGAAGGTATAGAGGGAGAGAATCCAATAAAAAAATTTCAAAAATGGATTCTGGAAATTTTGGAAATGGAAGCAGGAACCCAGTTAATTGAAATTGAAAGGGCTCACAGAGCCTTAAGATCAAGACCTCAAGTTGATCAAAACCCATGATCAATCTTGATAAAATGCTTAAGATATCAAGATAAAGAAAAGATCTTGAAGGTGGCTGCCCAACATGCCAGAAAGAGAAACAGGCCATTGATGATAGAAGGGAAAACAGTTCTTTTCTATCCTGATATAAGTTATGACCTTTTGAAGAGAAAGAAGGAATTTAACCCAGCGAAAAAAGTTTTATGTGGGAAAAGGGTTATAAATTTTTATTGCGCCACCCGGCAACCCTGATAATTTTTTTGGATGACGGAAAAAGAAGATCTTTTACTGATTATCGGGATGCGGAAGAATTTGCACAAGAACTCCCAAATATTCGCGACAGGGACAGTGAATGGAGTTGATGGATGTTTAAGGACAGAAGAATATTTAAATATATTCTTAATTATATGATACAGGGGGAGAAAGGTAAAAATTTGAGAAATATTGATCGAGAGTAGTGATATTATTTTTTCTTCTCTTATATATACTTTTCTATGATACGGGGAGCTGGGGGAACTTCAGATCAATTGCTACGGGATTCACGTGTGTAATCATGGCGATTGCCATGACCTGTACAACGGAGGGGGGTAATGTTTTTTTTTTATTCACAACATTAGTAGGGGGGTATTTTGTTTTTTTTTTTCTTTATAATCTATTTTTCTTTAATCTTTCTTTGCCTGGACATTCGGGGGGGAGACACATAGCAACACGGAGAATTTTAAAAAGATTCCCCAAGGTACTACAAAAGTTGAAAAGTTAGGTATTACTATAGACTGGAGTAACCCTGTTAAAAATAATGACTAATTTACTGAATTTTTAAAGTTTTAATGTTAATAGACTTAATGGACCGGTGAAAAGAAAAACAATTTTAACATACATTAAGAAAATGAAAATAGATATAGCTTTTAGCTGCATTCCATTTGAAAAAATTACTTATAATTTAAGATAAATATGAAATATTTTTGAAAATTGGGCGCCCTTATTTACAAAAGATAGGATTAAATATATAGGTGCTCCAAAGATAAAATTATTGCTTATTTGGGGAAAGAAATAAATATATATACTAAAGTTATTATGAACTCCATGGAGCATGTGGGGATCTTCCGATATCCAGGCATTCTTTCTTTCTTTCTTTTTTTTTCTCTTTCTACAGGGATATGTTAGGGGGGAAGGGTTGATAATTTTTTTTCCTTCTGTAACCATTTGAAAATTCAATTAAAAAAAAGTATATTAAAAAAAATCCTCTAGCAACACCCAAATACCTATTATCACTTACAGATAATTGATCTGCAGTTCAGTTGTATGGATAAGCTTTAGGGCCAAATCTTACAGTAGTACCAGTTAGTTCATACAATGAAATCTGATTTCATTAAGCTTATAAACAGTATGTCTGTTCCAGAGGTAGACAAAGTTTGGACATGTTTAACTTAGCACTGGTTAAATGTTCCCAGTTCTTGCTTTTTTCTGTATTTAAACAATAGATAAATTATTTTGCTCTTTTCTCCATTTAACCAATTAGATAAATTCTTTAAACTTCTTCCTATTGCTAAACTATGGTGATTTGTCTCATGCAAAACCATTGCCTCATTGAAATTGAATGATCTACAACCCTTGCTTTTTTTTCTTCAGTTTTTATTACAAAGCTCAAAAATTGCATTAAGAGGCTTGTGTAGTTCTGGAGGAACTGAAGGGGTGGTTATGTAAAAAAAAATTTTTGTTTTACTTTAAGTTCCAAAGATGTTTATTTGATACACTGTACATAATTATTATTGGTTCAATGTAAAAAATCTTTCACTAGCGATTGTATAAATTGCTATTTTTTCATTTATATTGATTAGAATTAAAAAGAAATTCATAATATTCACTTTTACTCCAGCAGTTTTTTTTTAGCAATATGTTATCACCAGGGCCTCATTTCAATGTTCGCTTATAAACCCATTGGTGCTCCACTTCCACACTCCAAAGATTCATTATGGCCTTTTACAGTGATCTACATAAATTAACTGGGCCTCTTTTCCGCATTCCTTTTAAACTCATTTATTTTGTTTCTTGGGCCCTCTTTCAATTCACCTGTATTCACTGAAAAATACTATTGTGCAATATTTATATTAAAAAGAATTAAATATAAGTAAGGGTATTAATAGAAGTAACATCTACAGCTCTGAAAATCTGTCAGTTTGATGCTGCCAAAGTTTGGATGGTGCCCGATTAACAGAGTTTTATTGTAGCTTTCTTACCTGCACCATTTTAACCAGCTTTTAATTTATCTTTATGGTGGACAATTCTAATATTTATTTAGTTTGTACTGGTGGATTCACAGGGCATCTCCAAATTACCAGATTTGTCTGGAAGCTGATTTTTAACTGGGAATTTCAAATTTCTGCAAAACGTTCAAAATACTAACACCAAAATGAAAATTAATTGTTACCTGGTTTTTAATGTTTCAATCTTGACAATTTTAATGTACATCTTTAAGGAGAAAGCTTCTGGGGTAAACAAATAACATGTAGAGACTGCACAGCTCACTAAATGCATTTTTTTATTTTGGAGAAGCAATCAATAATCTGTTTTCTTTTGTACGCTGGTTATTTTCTCACCCAATGTAATGACTTGTATTTTTGTAATTTCAGCTGTAATGAAAATATGAGAATACCATCAGAAATTGTTTACAACTTTTAGTGAGATGAGCTATAATTCATTTGAATGCTGTTCTATAGAAAGTGGTTATAAGAAGGTTGTAGTTATTAATGTTGAAATAAGATTGATGTGGATGCTGTGTTTTAACACCAGCAGATAATGAAAAAAAGTAATATAAAATTCAACTCATTTATGTTGTCACACCAAATGTTAAACATCATCCAATAACAAAAATACATTTGACACATCACTACTTTTTAAAGCAATACAAAATGAAGTCAATTAATGCTTTGGAATTTCAGTTTTAATGTAGACTACAAGTCAAAACACTATCCTGTTGCTTTGAACTCATTCTCTTTTTACCTATTCTTGCTTAAACTTGAAGCTATTGAAATTTTCTTTAAAATATTTTAAGAAGAATAACGATCTTCCTGCATGATATTGATAGTATTCAAAAAATTAAATTGTACTACAAAGTCAGAGAACTGAAAGGGAAAAATGTGATTTTTATATTGATGCCCCTCTGCTCTCTCAGATGAATGTAAAAATATTTCATGGCACTATGTGGAGGGAGAGCACGGGTGACAATATTATATGAGAGTACTTATAATAGCCCTTGATTCAATGCCTAATTTTAAGAATTGGTATATTTCCCACATATTGATAAATGATTTCCACATAGAAAAAAATGTTCTTTAAAACATTAGATCGATTCCTTGTACAGGTCAACCTTCACTAATCCGACTACCTGCAATCCGGCACCTTCAGTAATCCGGCACTGATTCCTAATTTTCCACGCAATTGTATTTCAAATTTCCCGGGCCATCGTACCAATCTGCTGCGCATTGTTTTGGCTGCGCTAGATCTGTTCACGTGTTGGCATGCTCTTGTAAGCACAGATGTCCAATTCCTGCTTGTTTTCCTGCATTTATTAATATCATTGGCTCTTTTTTGGCCCCAGTGAGTAAAGGAAACGCACTTCATGCTGTGAAGCGAAAACACCACACATTATCCATTAAAGATAAGGTTGAACTCTTGAAAAAAACTGGACAGTGGTGTATTGGTGAAAAATTTGTGCGAGTGTTACAACATTGGCTCTTCCACAGTATACGATATAAAGAAACAGAAAGAAAAACTGCTACATTTTTTTGCTGATAGTGGCTCAAAGAAACAGATGTGCGTAAGAAAAACAATGGAAGATGGAAGAAGTTCGGAACCAGATAAAGTGCTGATAACATGGTTTAATCTTCATATAAGTGAAGGTGTTGAACTATCTGGAGATATGGTGAAGGAACAAGCAAAAGTGTTTCATGAAGAGCTAGGACTAGATTATGAGTGTGACCATAGTGAAGGCTGGCTTCATCGGTTCAAGCAGTGCCATGGCTTACAGTTTTGTGCAGTGTGTGGTGAAAAACATTCAGCAGACAAGAAAGCAGCAGCAGAGTTGGTTGACAATTTTGCCAAGTTAGTCTCCGATGAAAATTAATCCCCAAGCAGGTGTACAATGCTGATGAGACTGCTTTGGATTGGAGATGTACACCAAGAAGAACATTAATAACAGCAGATGCAGAATCGCCAACAGGGTATAAGTCATCGAGAGATCGTGTGACTTTGCTAGGCTGCTCTAATGCTGCAGGAACCCACAGATGTAAGTTACTGGTCATTGGCAAAAGTTTATGTCTCAGGGCCTTTATGATGCAATTTCCTGTAATTTACCATGCTAACAAAAACGGGTGGATTTCAACTAGCATCACACTAAAATGATTTGAAAATTATTTTGTTCCCGAGGCACAAGCTCACTGTGACTCTGTTGGCCACAACTGTAAGATAATGCTTGCTTTAGACAACTGCTGAAAGCAGAACTCCTGGTAAAAAAAACAATGTTTTCGGTATCTTCGTGCCACCTAACTGTACGTCATTAATTCAACCCCTGGACAATGGCATATTATGTTCTCTCAAGTCAAAGTATCGTTCCCTGTTTATGAGGTGCGTTTTGAGTGCAGTTAATGCTGACAGACTGGTAAAGGAATTTATAAAGGATTTTAATATGAAAGAGATGCTTGGAGGTATGTAGAGCCATCCACACTGAAGAATAGTTGGCATAGATTATAGCCAGGTTTAATGTTTGAGTCTGCACCTGGTGAAGACACTGGAAATGACTTGCAACACACACAAAATGCTGGTGAAATGCAGCAGGTCAGGCAGCATCTATAGGGAGAAGCGCTGTTGACGTTTTGGGCCGAGACCCTTCATCAGGACTTTACAGACATTAGAGTTTCCAGGGAAAAACAGATTATACGTGAACTGCTTTCTTTTGCTCAGGAGCGAACTAATCCTGCTGCCATGGATCTTGCACCAAGGTTCAATGATGAAAATGTTGAAGAATGGATGTATAGATGAGGATGAGTCTACTGTTCATCATTATACTGACTGGGAAATTGTGCAGATGGTTGTACATCCAGAGAAGGAAGATATTGGAGGAGAAAGCAGTGATGAAGATGAGGAAGTTGTTAGCAGAGAGACTATTGACAGGTGAATTGCTGAAAGGATTAGAGCAACGAAGTTTTATAACTGAGCAAGAAATCATGAGTGTTTATATATTGCAGGATAAGCTAATCAGAGAGAGACCAAAATATAGAAAACAGCTTACCTTTGAAGATATGTTCAAAAAAATTGCTAGAAAAAGTGCAACAGTTGAGCAAACACTTCAGAATCCAGTGCCATCAACTTCTGCTCACCTAGATGTGCTGCCACCAACCAGTTACAGCACCAATTTCTGCTGCTTCACTTATTTTCAAAATGAAGATGTTGATTATCCTGACAACACCACACTTGCAGACATGTAACTTAGCCTGAAGGTTTATTAAATGTCTCACTTTAGAAGTGGAAGTGCTCAACATTTACCTGTCCCTTTTATTTTATATGTGTATTACTTTATTAAAATTTCACTTGCTACTCATTTAATAATTCTGTTTCATTATTATCTAACTTGTATTGATTTACATGATATTTTAAAGGTATGAGGCAGTTAGCTATTGCTTAATGTGATCCATCTGTATCTGGCATTTTCACTAATCTGGCACTCCTCAGGTCCCAATGGTGCCAGATTAGTGAAGGTCGACCTGTACTCCATCTTTGCTTATTAAAGAACTGTAGAGATGTTGGTATAAGATTTCTCAGAAGTCATATAAATGGATACCAACCAGTGTGCTGGGCCGGCAGTCTGTGTGCTTGGCTGTATGCATCATTTTATTCAAATAATTCATCTACAACATACTGGAATGAAAAGAAATGAGGAGGAAGGGGACTGTAGCTTGAGCATCGCCTTTAACTTTATTATAGATTTTTTTTAAGTGTAATTAACATCAAACAGCAATTTTTATTTGTACTCATGTCTAACTATGCATATAATCTATATTTTTACCTTCTGTGATATGAAGTAAATGTGCTACAAATTTACTATAGGAGAGACAGCCTCTTTGAGATAGAGGAGGAAAATAAGTGGTTTTGTCATATTAGTTATGTTTGCCTTGGACAAATGTTGCTCTCACAACCAATGATTAAAATGTTACTGCCAGGACAAAAGCCTGAAATTTTATGAGTGTGCAGAATAGAAATAACATTATTTTAGAGATTTTCTTACTAAATATTATCTCATATACAAGACAGGGTACCAAGTTTATACCAAGCTCATCTTGTTAGTTTTGAGTACAACTACTTGCACAGTGAGAAGATTAAAGTAGTTTTAGAGCCGAATCACAATTAACATGTACAATTATTGTAAATGAGAATTGCCACTCTACTTTTAATGTGTTAGTTGAGCACCATGGGTAAAATCACTGGTTTACAATGTGTACTACATACCTATAGGCAATATCCAGTCTGTTGTGATGTTTTTTATTCTCTTCTGCTGCTAATGGTAGCAATAGAATATTGGAGCACACATCTCTAGAGATTTTGTATGGCAAGTTACATCAGGGTAGGAAGTGTAGGCAAAAGATTGGGCAGAGAATGTGCACATATGGTTGCAGAAAGAGAATGGTGAATGTGAGAAGGAAATTAAATAGAGCAAGGGTAAGCTAATGATACTGTATAGTAAAATGGGTAATACTGAGTGTGACAGGACAGGATATCTGTAAATAGGGTTAAAGCAGATAAAGTAGAAATGTCAAGTTGCTGTATCCAAAAAGGTATGATGAATTAATGACAGAAATAGAGCTTAAGGGTTTAATGTAATAACCATTACAGAAACTTGGTAGCAAAGTGATCCTGGCTGTAAAATTGGCCACAGTATATTATTGCTGTTTTGGAAAGATAGGAAGAACAGAATAGAGGTGGGGATGGCTAGCACTGGTAATAAAAGTAATTTAGAATAGCCAACAGAAGAAAATTGTTTCCGGAAAGCTGGAATTGGATTTATTTGGAAGTGAGAACAGAGACAATGCATATGACAAACAAATAGGAAATCACTAGGGTGTTCTAAAATAGATTATGTAATAATCATTTGAGGATGTTCTTTCATCAATTAATTGGTCATTTAGGGTCTGATCAAGTGCTCTGAGGCAGGATTGATTAAAAATTTTAATGGCAAGAAATCCTTTGAGAAAGAATTAACATCATATGTTAGAATTTCATACTCAATTCTGGTAAGAAACTTAAGGCTGGAACTAGAGCCTTCATCTTATTTAAGGTAATTAAATAGTTAAGAGAGATAAGTTGGCTAAATTAGATTGGGAAAAGGGTATGATGGAGCTAAGTAGGAACAGAAATGTGTTGAAATATTTTGTAATTTTTAACAAATACCATTGAGAAATAAAGTATCATTGAGATCCATTATTTGGGAATTGCAAAGAAGTTAACAATACTAATTGTCAGAATCTGCTGAAATAAGGAGACAACATTTCACCTGCAAAACAAGCAGGACAAGTGCTACACCTTCTCCCACCGCCTCCCTCACTCAATTCAGCACTTGAAACAGTCCTTCCAGGATGAATCAACATTAAGAAGTACTAAGGACCTGTACTGACCAACTGGCTGGAGTGTTCACAGAGATCTTTAATCTTTCACTTCATCAAGCAGGCTTTAATTATACTGGTGTCCAAGAAGAACGTGGTGACCTGTCTCAGTGGCTGTTGTATAGTAGCCCTTACATCCACAGTGATAAAATGTTTTGAGAGGTTGGTGATGAAACAAGTCAACTCCTGCCTGAGAAGCAACTTAGATCCACTCCAATTTGCCTACCGGAGCAACAGATCCAGAGCAAATGCCATTTAATGGGTTCTACACGCAACCTTGGAACCTTTAGACAGCAAAAATGCATACATCAGGATCCTACAGCTTGACATTCAATACTACCATCCCCACAAAACTAATTAATAAGCTCCTAGACCTTGGCCTCAATATCTCTTTCTGCAATTGGATCCTTGATTTCCTGAATTGCAGACCCTAGTCAGTTTGGATTGGCAACAACATTTCCTCCAAGATCTCCATCAGCACAGGTGCACCACAAGGCTGTGTGCTTAGCCCCCTATTCTACTAGCTTTACACTTATTACTGTGTGGCCAAGCACAGCTGCAATGCCATATTTAAGTTTGATGACGACACCGCTGTAGTAGGCCAAATCAAAGGTGGTGACGAATCAGCATATAGGAGGGGAGATTGAAAATCTTGCTGAGTGGTGCTATAACAACAACATCTTACTCAATGTCAGCAAGACCAATGAGCTGATTATTGACTTCATGAGAAGGAAACCAGAGGTCTATGAGATTATCCTCACTGAAGGATCAGAGGTGGAGAGGATCAGCAGCTTTAAATACCTCAGCGCTATTATTTCAGAGGACCTATCCTGGGCCCAGCACATAAGTGAATTATGAAGAAAGCATGGCATTGCCTCTATTTTCTTAGGAGTTTGCGGAGATTTGGCATGACATCTAAAATTTTGCCAAACTGCTGTAGATGTGTAGTGAAGAGACTATTGATGGGCTGTATTATTGGTATTGGAACACCAACACCCTTGAATGGAAAATCCTACAAAAATTAGTGGATATACCTCAGTCCATTGTGGGTAAAGCCATCCCCAACATTGTGCACAA
This sequence comes from Hemitrygon akajei, assembly GCF_048418815.1. NCBI lineage: Eukaryota > Metazoa > Chordata > Chondrichthyes > Myliobatiformes > Dasyatidae > Hemitrygon > Hemitrygon akajei. The sequence continues at coordinate 40,765,672 of NC_133131.1, forward strand.
CTGCATGCAAAGCAGCATCCATCATCAGGGGCCCCCACCACCCAGGACACTCTCTCTTCTCACTACTGCTATCAAGGAAGAAGGTACAGGAACTTCAAGACTCACACCACCAGGTTCAGGAACAGTTACTACTACTCAACCATCAGGTTCTTGAACAAAAGAGGAAAACTTCACTTGACTTGCCCCATTATTGAAATGTTCCCACCACCAATGGATTGCCACAGATCTGGTCTTCCTATCCTTGATGTTTGGTCACGTTTCAAGAAAGGTAGAGGCTAACCAGTAACTCATTGCCTGCCCTGAGACCTGTTAGACTGAGAATATCCAGAAATCTCAAATAGATATAGATGTGTATGGTCCCAGTCTTAGGAGAAGCTAAATTTCACTGGCACATTCTTAAAGCAGAAGCATGAAAAGGTGAACACATTAGAGTATATCATAATTCTGGCACATTATTAATGCAATTATTTGACAACAGCAAAAAGTTTTCTTCTCATTATAAACAGTCAACACCTTTGCTTTGTAATAAGTATTAACCATCAATAATAATAATCAATGAGGCACATAGGGAATCTGTATTTATTGTCAAGTTCCTTTGTTGTCACATCTAACAAGCAGATGAAATTGCAAACTAAGTACATAAGTGCACACCCACTAGGCTTTCCTGACCCTCTATGAACAATCAAAGAATAGAAAAGGTAATTCCTGGGAAAAGGAGTCTATGCTGGCCAGACATTCTTTGTGATTCCAAAGTAATCCCAAAGTTAATCTTTGAAGGTTCTGACATGGGGTCTGTGATTGTTGGTCTCCACAGAACTGTCACTGCCTGTGCTCCCAAAATCCTCCATTCTTATTATTTGCCTTATCAGATCAATCTGTGATGTTTCAATTTTGTTGGCTCAAGCTCATCTGACTGACCTGTGATAGCTTCTCATTGGATGTGGCTCAAGACTAAAAGCAGCATTGCTTTATGTCTCTTTCCTCTTGCCTTGTGCCTTAGATGATTTGTTTTCTTCTGTCCAACTTGGACTGGTTCAAAATTCAAAGTTCAAAAGTTGAAGTAAATTTATTATGAAAGTACATGTACATCATCATATACAACCCTGAGATTTGTTTTCTTGCAGGCATACTCAGTAAATCCAATAACCATAATAGAATCAATAGTAGACCCCACCCAACAGGGTAGACAACCAACGTGCAAAAGAAAACAAAAGAAAAAAATAAAAATAATAAATACATTAGTGCAAAAGTCTTTGGCAAATGTAAAATAAATATTCTATAAAGTCAAGATGCTCTCAAAAATAATGAAATGGAAAGTTTCTAAAGACCAAAAAATTACTATAAAGAGCAGTAAACGATAAAAAACTAAATCAAATCAATATTTGATGTGATCACCCTTTTCCTTTAAAACTGCATCAATCTTCTTAGGTACACTGTTGTGCAACTTTAATAAAGCAGCTAGTAGGTTCTTCCAAGAATCTTGGAGAACTTGCCACAGTTCCTCTGCAGACTTTGGCTGTCTCATTTGCTTCTGTCTCTTCAGGTAATCCCAGACAACCTCGATGATGATGGCATCAGGACTCTGTGGAGGCCACACTATCTGAAACCATATTTAAAAATCTAATGTGCCTAAGTCTTTTGCACAATATTGTAAATAAGCAATAAATATCGAGAACATGAGATGCAGAGTTCTTGAAAGTGAGTCCATAGGTTGTGGAACAGTTTGTTCAGTGAAGTTTTCAAACCCGCTTAACCAGCTCAGCCAAACCCTAGGCCCAGACAACCAGATCACAGGCTGTTCTTTCTATAAGCACGTCATTTGATATAATAGCAGTTTCTTATCTGAAAATGGTCTCTGATTTTGTAGATCACTAGCAGAAACTCCTTTTCTGTATTGTTTTACGTAGTTCAGTCTAGTTTTTGTACTGTGTCATGTAACACCATGATCCTGAAAAAACATTGTCTCATTTTTACTATGTACTGTACCAGCAGTTATGGTCGAAATGACAATAAAAAGTGACTTGACTTATGTCCATGTTCAATTACTCTGATTAAGTTATCCCTAAGCAAGATCCAGTTCACCAAACAGTTCACATAATGGTCGCTGCAAGGATATTCTTACAAAATGGCTGCCTCCAGTCCTGCAACTACATGACAAGAACAAAGACTTTTGCTTTGTCTGTTTCTACCATCCTTTCCTCATTCCTGGTTGTTTATTTGTAGAGTGTAGTTCTTTCTGGCCAACATCTTCCTCTCCACCCCCAAAGATATTTATTAGATAGATAGATAGATAGATAGATAGATAGATACTTTATTCATCCCCATGGGGAAATTCAACTTTTTTTCCAATGTCCCATACACTTGTTGTAGCAAAACTAATTACATACAATACTTAACTCAGTAAAAAAAATATGATATGCATCTAAATCACTATCTCAAAAAGCATTAATAATAGCTTTTAAAAAGTTCTTAAGTCCTGGCGGTAGAATTGTAAAGCCTAATGGCATTGGGGAGTATTGACCTCTTCATCCTGTCTGAGGAGCATTGTATCGATAGTAACCTGTCGCTGAAACTGCTTCTCTGTCTCTGGATGGTGCTATGTAGAGGATGTTCAGAGTTATCCATAATTGACCGTAGCCTACTCAGCGCCCTTCGCTCAGCTACCAATGTTAAACTCTCCAGTACTTTGCCCACGACAGAGCCCGCCTTCCTTACCAGCTTATTAAGACGTGAGGCGTCTCTCTTCTTAATGCTTCCTCCCCAACACGCCACCACAAAGAAGAGGGCGCTCTCCACAACTGACCTATAGAACATCTTCAGCATCTCACTACAGACAACCTTCTTATTATCGTCTTATTGTATTGACTGCCCATAGGATCCTCAGTAGGTGTGCTACACTCACATTATATTAATATATTGTGATATAATTACTTACTGTATGCACACACTTTTTTACACTGACACTCATTTCTTCTATTTTACAAGAGCATCATCCTCTAACTTTCTCATAATTTCAGCCTTCTGCCTTCTCAGCTGATGTGCATTAAGTATTAGAATTATCAACGTACATAAAATTAGTGTTACCACAGCTTGTAATACTATTCTCACACATTGATGTATTTTGAATATTTGATCCCCCATTCCAAAAGTTACTCCAAAAATCTGAGTCACTCAATTTCCATTCTGCAGTGAAGTGAGAAATTAGTGGCAGCCAGTAACAATATAAACCCATAAACATTGATCTGTATCAATATGTTGGATTGTGAGGTTCTCATTCATTATTGCATCTAACGCTGGATGAGGCGTATTCGGTCTTTTGGCCTGCATCAATAGTGGAATTGAATTTAGGAGTCGAGAGGTAATGTTGCAGCTATATAGGACCCTGGTCAGACCCCACTTGGAATACTGTGCTCAGTTCTGGTCGCCTCACTACAGGAAGGATGTGTAAACCATAGAAAGGGTGCAGAAGAGATTTACAAGGATGTTGCCTAGATTAGGGAGCATGCTTTATGAAAACAAATTGAGTGAACTCGGTCTCTTTTCCTTGGAGCAATGGAGGATGAGAGGTGACCTGATAGAGGTGTATATGATGATGAGAGGCATTGATCGTGTGGATAGTCAGAAGCTTTTTCCCAGGACTGAAATGGCTGACACAAAAGGGCACAGGTTTAAAGTGCTTGGGTGTAGGTACAGAGGAGATGTCAGGGGTAAGTTTTTTTATGCAGAGAGTGGTGAGTGCATGGAATGGGCTGCCGGCAATGGTGGTGGAGGCAGCTAAGATAGGGTCTTTTAAGAGACTTTTGGATAGGTACATGGAGCTTAGAAAAATAGAAAGCTATGGGTAACCCTAGTAATTTCTAAGGTAGGGACATGTTTGGCACAACTTTGTGGGCCAAAGAGCCTGGGTTCTGTAGGTTTTTCTATGTTTCTATGAGGCAAAGTTCGTCATCCAATAGCCAAATCTAATGTCACATATCCAATGGTGACATATGAGATTTTCCAAAGGGTGCGGTTTCTATCCCTTGGTACAACTTGTAACAGCTGTGGCTATATAATATGCCCATGTTCATTGAGAAAAATTATTTTTGATCACTGATGTTCAACAAATAACGTCTTCGCTGTTGACACATTTGTCTGCTCTAATGGCCTTGCAGCAAATCTAACCACGGCCCAGCCATGATTAATTCCATTGCAACTAAATACATTTTTCCTTCATCTTGGGTTTAAAGGTTTACACTTTCCTTTACCCTACCAGGGTACTTACAGCTCCCTGCTGTCCTGATGGGTCATGATACCAGTGGATCATTTGGATTCATACCTCCTTCAGGAACCACAAATTTCACATAAGACCACTCAGTCATTAGTAAGCACTCCCTTGTGCTCTTTGTATATTTCTGAAAATGCTTCTTCCATCAGTTATTGTTTTTATTCTTCTGTCTTCTAATTTGCCCAAACTACACTGCCCTGTCCATTTGCAACATCTTGTTTTGCAAACTTCTAAGCTCTTTTATTCCCCCTCAGGTTAATTTTGAGTGAGTTTTTACCTTTATGACTCTGTTCTTTTACTCTCACATATATCCCACAGTTGGATGTTCTCTCACCATCTTGTACAAGTGAGGAATCATCTGCAACAAAATAATGAATTCTTCCTTTGTGTTTTTGTCCTTAGATCTTGCTTTATCTAAATCTCCTTCCTTCTCCCTCCTTTTAGTTTTAATAAAAAATAGTCCCTTGGCATCACTTGCTATCATATCCTGACAGCTGTGCAGTTTTCCAGTTCAATGAAGGTTATCCTCAAGGATGGTAGAAATTTTAGTACCCCTTACAATTACATCACAACCCTACAGTGTCAGGGCTGACTGGCCAAATAATTTTAATTTGAACATCCAGCAGCAATATGTGTTTTAAGATGGTGTGGAAATTAATGCTGAACTGTTGTTTGGATGAGCCCAATATTTAAACTGAGCTTTTATTTGTAATTTACGTATGAATGTTGTAAATTCTGCTAGCTTCATCATGTGCAGTAACCTCCCCAGCATCCAGGCCATCTTTAAAAGGTGATGCCTCAAAAAGATGGCATCCATCATTAAGGACCCCCATTACCTAGGACATGCCGGAGGAGGAACAGGAGCCTGAAGACATACAGTTCTCCCCCTTTCCACACCCAGCTTCATGGATCCAATGGAGTAAGTCTTGACACTGTTGGATATTCAGGCTGATTATCTTATAGGCATCCTTTAGTCTCATGAGACCATGGATTTGTGCCTTGGAAGGTTTCCAGGGTGCAGGCCTGGGCAGGGTTGTATGGGCGACTGGCTGTTGCCCAAGCTGCAAGCCTTCCCCTCTCCACACCACTGATGTTGTCCATGGGAAGGGCACTAGGACCCAAGCAGCTTGGCACTTGTCGTTGCAGAGCAATGTGTTGTTAAGTGCCTTGCTCAAGGACACAAGACGCTGCCTCAGCTGAGGCTAGAACCAGTGACCTTCAGATCACTAGGCCGATGCCTTATCCATTAGGCCACGCGCCAACACAGAGGCTGATTATCTACATTTGATGAAAACTCTCATCATATGTCAACCAGACAGACTTGAAGATTTGGCAGCCATGGATTGTGAGGGAAGGGGAGAGGTGAGAGGGGAAAACATCAAAGATGCCAATTATTAATTGTGCAAAAGTATTAGACAAATATATATAGCTAGGGGTGCCTAAGACTTTAGTACTGTAGTAATTTCATATACTGCACTGTACTGCTGCCGCAAAAGAGAAACTAATTTCCTGTCATAGGTGAGTGATGATAGACCTGATTCTGATACAGATCTCTATTCTGGACTGAGAGTGGTAAGAGGGCAGGGAGAGGCTAATCATGGTTGGGAAAGGGGGAAGGGAGAGGGGATGGTGTGAGAAGCACCAGAGGGACATTCTATAATGATCAATAAATCAATTGTTTGGGATTAAATGACTGTGCCTGGTGTGTCATGGCTGGGTGTGTCTGCACCCGTGCCTCTCCTCCAACCCTTTGCACTTCTTCTCTGCGACTTGTCCCACACCCCTACCGCAACACTCCACCTTTGCCATTCTCAACCTACTTTGCTCCCACCAAATTGACAAGCACTGTGCAAATGTCTTAGGCACTCTAGATGGGGTGCAAATGCAGTGAGGTGTTCTCCTTTTCTCTGGTAACATTTACTTATTCATTGGGTCACAGTTGTTATTACCCATAACAGTCAGTATTGCATTCTTTAAATCCTCATTTTTTTCCCAGCGTATCACTGTGCTTCTGGCTAAGCCGATTGAATAATTGGATGCAAACATATTTTCATCATTCTCCTTTCCTCAGCATCATCTAAACTTCGTATTGCTGTCTGGTAACTAATTACCTGGAACCTAGGATCATCCCCAGGCAAAATGCCCCAATATCCTAAGCAGTACCCCTCAGCTGCTGTACCGTGAATGGGTAGTGTATGTTGTTTACTTTTGATTTCTTCCCCCAGTTCCTCCCTTCTCTGATAGTAAATGGGGGGGAATGGTGGGGGGGGGGACAATTGTGGAGGTGGTAGCACCAGCTTCTTTTGTTTGTATATCAGCAGGAGATCCTCAGGAGGAGGCTCCTCATCATAACTGTATCTGGTTGTCTTATCTGCTTAGTCACTCTAATCTGTATCTCCATATTCACCTTCTTCCCCTTTTTCAGATCCAAAAGCACAGATTATTCCTTTGTGCAGCAAGTTGGTCCTGCAGTTTTTGTATCTGCTTTAAACACTTTATGATCTCCAGTGTTGCTTTTCTTTTCAAGAACAAGAAAAAATCTGCAGATGCTAGAAATCAAAGCAACACACACAAAATGCTGGAAGAATGCAGCAAGCCAGGCAGCATCTATGGAAAAGAATAAACAGTCAACATTTCTTGGAAGGGTCTCAGCATGTTGAGTGTGTTGCTTTTCTTTCCATGTACTTATTTCCATATCACATTCATACTGTCTCTAAGTCACTGCACTGTTTCCTCTATCCCTCCGCTTCATTCTTGGCTACTTGGGGGTCTTACTCTTTTCTTTAACCAGTTTCTCACACTTCAGTTGAAACAGGTTCATATGCATCAAATCCATACTTCTCTGTCCTTGTAAATGAGTAAGCTTTTCTTTTAAGGTTTACCATCTCCTCGCAGAGCCTTTTAATTTCCAGTATTAATCTGTCCCACTTTACTTCAGCTTTCTGCTGACAGTCTATCCAATCCTCAATTAAACAGCCAACTGTGATTGGATTCTGTAATTATTTAAATTCCTTGTCTGACAATTTCCTTTGAGTAATCTTCAGAGTTTCCCCAGCAGTTTTCCCTTCACTGCCAGTGTGACCAGATATGCCCATATAGTGGCCATTTCTCCAGTGCCTATTTCTGGAAGAGTCCCCTTCACCTAAAACAATCCAAGTCCTCCAGACTTGCAGACTTCCCCGAATTCTTCATCCTGGGTTAGTAACATCTACCTAGTCCCAGATCTCTCTTTGTGCCCCACCAATGTGGTCTGACTCAAGTCTCCCGGTGACTTAATCAAGAGATGATGCCAAATCTGTTTAAGGTATTAACCCTCAATAATAATGATCAGTTAGGGACAGAGAATCTGTGTTTACTGTTAAGTAGCTTTATTGTCTCAACTAATAAGCACATGAAATTAGAACAAAATACCTTTGTGCATACCCGCTTGGTTTTCCTGACCCTCCATGAGCCGTCAAAGAATAGAAAAAGTAATACCCAGGAAAAGATGTCTATGCGGGCCAGGTGCTGTTTTTGATTCTAATTTAATCTTCAGATTTCCAACATGGGGTCACCCATTATCTCATAGGACCATAAGAGATAGGAGCAGAATTAGGCCATTCTGTCCATTTCATCACGGCTGATCTATTTTCCTTCTCAACACCATTCTGCTGTTCCCTATTCCCTATAACCTTTCATGCTCCAACTAATCAAGAACCTATCAATTTCCACCTTAAATGCACTCAATGACCTATCCTCCACAGCTGCCTGTGGCAAGGAATTCCATGGATTCACCACTCTGTAGCTAAAGGAATTCCATCTCATCTCCATTCTAAATGAACATTCCTCTATTCTGAGGTAGTGCCCTCTAGTCCTAGACTCTTCCACTATAGGTAACATCGTCTCCATATCCATTCTATCTAGGCCTTTCATCATTTGATAGATTGTAGAGAAATCCCAACTCATCCAAAACCTCGGATTTTTGAATTTTCTGTCTGCTTAGAAAATAGTCTGTGTTTTTGTTCCTTTACCAAAGTGCATGACCACACACTACTCAACACTGAATTCCATCTGTCATTTCTTTGCCCATTCTCTTAATCTGTCTGAGTCCTTTTGGCACCAACCTGATTTTTCCAATTTACCTGGTTATTGAAATCGGGGTTGACCCCTCCTTTACAGACACAAACACATTTGAGGTGAACTGCTCAAATCCCTCTTGCACTCGGTCAAACCCCTCCTTCCTTAACGGTGTCTCAACCGACTGAACACAAGCATTTGGAATTGTATCCTTTTCCTTTTTCCCTTTTCAGAGCAAAACGATTAGCCACCACATGACCAGACTTCTTACAAAAGTGACATGTAAAACTGGAAAACTTTCCTTTTGACTGCTTTCCTTCCTCCTTACTTTTGACACTATTTCCCGACTTACTTTCTGGTTTAACCTGTGGGTTATCCTTGTTATCTCTGTTACTCTTCTGGTAGCTCTTACTCAGAAAAAACTTAACCTTATGGGTTAAGGCAAACTTGTCAGCTGACTTAGCGGACTCTGAAAGGGTCTCAGCCTCTTTCTCATCCTCCCTCTTTAATTTTTCTAACCAAAGCTGAACCTCAAACTCAGTAGGTTTATTTTCAACAAACATTTCCCACACATCCTCTTCAAATATTCCCTTTGATATATAATGCTGTGCTATTAATGCCTTCCTCATTCTAGTGGTCATTTTAACTTTTGAGCAATTCCCCTTAGCATCATCCAATGCTTCAGGAGTAGGTTCCACCAGAAACTTACCAACCTCAATCTCCATTGCTGCTGATATTCCACTCAAGAAAATCAAAAGAGATTTCCCCCAATCAGATCAACCATTAATCACTCAATTAAGCACCCAACAATTTAAAATGGCTTCCAATATGTTCCTATCCCGGATGAGCCCCCCAATTTTGTTACGTACCCTGTAACAGGTTAAAAGAACCAGCAGAAATGGAACACACCTGAAGTCTGGTTTTGCTACAAACAAAACACTATTTAGTACTATCTACGTAAATCAGTAATAAAACCAGATAAATCAAACAGGTTAGCAGAGTTCATGCATATATAAGTGTGTAAATATAAAACCCAACACTTCTTCAAGCTTAGGTGGTAAATGATACAGTCCTATGATGGTATGGGAATGAAGTCAGTTTAGTTCGTGATATTGAGTTGAGTAGAATTAAGGAGAGAGAGAGAGAGAGAGATGATTTGTTTTCCAAGTAAGCCAATGCCATCGATTCTTCCCACATTGTCCTCTGAAGTTCTGTTAAAGTCACCGACTGTGACCACACAGAAGGATGCCGTCTTCTCGTGATAAAACTATCAACCCAGGCAAGGGTTAAACACACCGATAGCTTTTTTTGCACACTCTGAGCAAAACCCATCCTTTCATGGGCACTCAAAGCTCATCTAGTGTCTATTTCTTCTGTATTTCTATCTGTGTCTTCCGTGTGTCTGTCTGAAAAGACAACTGATCTTGTATATATCCCAAACATGCTGAACACCAGCTATCCATTATATAGCTCTGCCCTTCCATTACCATGGCAACTCATGGGCTATTTGGTGCTCTCTCTAAATCAGTGTACACACACTTTTTAAAGGCACAGTCCATTTTGAATAAACCTTAGGACCTCGTCACATCACAAAATGGCAGCTGCAAGTACTGCCTGATGAAATGACTGCCTCCATTCCAGGATCCACATGGCAAGAACAAAGACTTTAACTTTATCTATTTTCACTGTTCTTGTCTCATTCCTGTTTATTAATTTGTAGATTGTAGTTATTTCTGTCCAACAGATTTGTCCTTTTTTATCATCTCATGATGAATTCTTTGACAAGTTTTGCTTCTATACCCCTTTCTGTGCCTTTGATAGAACCTTAGTGCAAAAGTTACAGATGGGGCAGAATTTGTTATATGAAATTGGTCAGAAGACAGATCTCTCAGTGGGTGCTCATTTTGGAGACAATGACCACAAGTCCTGACCTTCAGCATTACCTTGCACAGGACCAGGAGCTGATGTTTTAAGAAAATATATAATTGGTGGGGGGGGATGCGAATTATGCTATTAGGCAGGAACTTGGGAGTGTACTCAAGGAAATATACAACAGAAGTGTGAAGGCTATTTTAGGGAGTATTTGCAATGGGTTCTGGATAGCTTTGGCCCATAAAGGTGAAGGAACCATGGTTGACAAGAGAAAGGAACATCTAGTCAAGAGGAAGAAGGAAAGCATCATACAAGGCTCTTGAGAGTTGTAAGATAGCCAGAATGGAGCTTAAGAAGGGTATCAGGAAAACTAGACAGGGATATGAGAAGACCCTGGAGAGTAGGATTAAGGAAAACCTAAGGTATTTTACATGTACAAATGTGAAGAATAGGAGGATGAATAGAGTGAGGGTAGGAATGCGCAGGGATAAAGAGGGAAGCATGTGCCTGGAGGCAGGAGAGGTCCATAATGATTACTTTGATTCAGTTTTCACTGGCAGAGGTACATTGATGAATATCAGGTCAGCATAGAACAGGCTGATGTTAAGAAAGAGGATGTGCTGGAAGTTTCAAAAAATGTGATGATAAATAAATCCCTGGGGCCAGTCAGGATATACCCTAGGTTACTACTGAAAGTGAGTGAGAGATCGCTGCACCTTTGGAAATGATCTTTACATCCTCACTGGCCACAGGAGTATTCCCAATAGATTGGAAGTTGGCAAATGTTATTTCTTTGTTCAAGAAAGCTAATAAGGATAATCTTAGGAATTACAAACCAATGAGTTATATCAATGGAGAAAAATCTATCGGAGAGGAGTCTTAGAAACAGGATGTATCAACATTTGGAGAAACATAAAGTGACTAGGGATAGTCAGCATATTTCTTGTGAGACACAGGTGGTGTCTCAGGAGCCTGATTGACTTTCCTAAGGCAAAACAAAATACATTGATAAAGGTAGAGCAGTGGATGTGGTGTATATAGATTTTAGTAAGGCAATCAACAAGGTTCCCTATGGTAGGCTCATTCAGAAAGTTAGGAAGCATGGGATCCAGGGAAACATGGCAGAGTGGATTCAGAAGTGACTTTGCCCACAGAAGGCAGAGGGTGGTAATAGATGGAGCATATTCTGCCTAGATGTCTATGACTAGTGCTGTTCTGCAGAGATCTGTTCTGGGACCTGTTCTCTGATTTTTTTAAAATAAATAACTTGGATGAGAATGTGGAAAGGTGGGTTAATAAGTTTACAGATGAGATGAAGGTTCATGGTGTTGTGTATAGTGTAGAAGGTCGTTATGGTGTCATTGGTTATATTGGACATTAATAAGTAGCAAATGGATTTCAATCTGGAGAAGTGTGAAGTGATACGCTTTGGAAGATCAAACTTAAAGGTTAATGGCAGGATTCTTAGTCATGTGGAGGGACAGAGGAATCTTGGTGTTCATGTCTGGAAATCCTCCAAGTTGATAGGATGGTTAAGAAGGCATATGTTGTGTTGGACTTCATTGAGGTTTAAGTTTAAGAGCTGCAAAGTAATGTTGCAGCTCTATAAAACTTTACTAAGACCACTGTTGGAGTATAATGTTTATTTCTGGTTGCCTCATTTATAGAAATGATGTGGAAGTTTTAGAGAAGGTGCAGAAGAGATATACTAGCATGCTGCTTGGATTAGAGATCATGCCTTACGAGAAAAGCTAGGGTTTTTCTCTTTAGAGTGAAGTATGATGAGATGTGATCTGTTGGAGCAGTAAAATACAATAAGAGGCATAAATAGAGTGGACAGTCAGCACTTTTTTTCCTATGGCGGCAGTGGCTAATATGAGAGGGCTTAATTTTAAGGTGATTGGAAGCAAGTATTGGGTGAATGTCAAAGATAATTTTTTTCACAGGGGTGGGTGCCAGAAGTGCACTGGCGGAAGTGGAGTTAGTGGCAGATCCATTATGGACATTTAAGAAACACTTAAAAAGGCAAATAGATGGAAGAGAATTGGAGAGCTATGTGGGAAGGAAGGTTTAGATTAAATTTGGAGTAGGTTGAAAAGTCAGCACAACCATCATGGTCCGAAGAGCTGCGTTGTCCTATTTTCTATGGATGTTCTATGTTTCTGATATATGTAGATACAGAGTTGGCTGAGATGTTCTCTTTGGAGTGGAGTAGGCTAATGGCATACCCGAAGGAGAGAAATGCAGCATTATATGAGGCATAGATTGAAATATATGAGGCATAGATTGAACAAATAGTAAGAAACATACGCCATGATAAAGGTCACTGAGAAAGCCTAGGTTTAAGAGGAGGAGTAGGAGATCTGAGGAAGATTCTTTTCACCCAGAGAGCATATGCATTTCCAATCTGGAGCACACTACCTGAAAGGTTGTTGGAGCCAAAAACTGTCACAAAATTTAAAAAGCAATTGGATGAGGATTTGAATTAGTCTCTGAATGGAGTTGTGCAAAAAGTAATTAGATAGCTGAATTTTGTTAGATAGCTGACAATCTAGACATGGTGGGCAAAAGAGTTTGTTTTGTTTCCTAATGATTCATTCACCCAACAATGTTCTAAGTTATTAGCCAGGCCAATAATAATACTTTTTCAGTGTTGTTTCCATGCTTTTCTTTTTGCTTGTTAGTTTAAAATTTCATAAAACTCAAGTTATCCAAAAATTAACACACATGCAACACAATTGTCTGTTCTCAGACACATGTATGAAGTTGTTCATGTAGAGGCAACACCAGTGGAAATGAGAAACAATATCATTAATCTCTTATCAAATTTTCTGTGAAACTTATGCCAGATTTTGATGAAATTTCATAGAAATATAGATAATTGGCCCTGTTGCTGCAATCAGAGTTGTATCAGCCGTTACTCCTCACATTAATTAATTTTCCCACCTGCTCTGTCATTAACTGAAGTTAATAATGTTGAAGAATGAGCCTTGGCAGAGCAAAATAGGATTAAAGAATTATAAATAAACATATATCCAGCCAACTATGTGTGGCCAGGTTCCAGAGCTAGAGCCCAGTTTTCTAATAAAACTCAGCATGGATTCAAACTTATGTGTCCTTTCTAAATTTGAGTTGGTGACTTAACTATTTAATTACAGGTCCTCACTGCGGTTATGTCAGGGTTCAATTTCTGTAAGCTGTTCATTACCCAAACAATTCACAATTCAGAAATGCATGCCCAAACCTATGCAGTTCCTATGTGGCAGAAGATGCTAGCAGCTGACAAATCCATCCTGCCTTCCTCCTGAATGCTTGACCTGTATGGGCTGTAGTTAAGTCAAATACTCATAATCTGGGGAGGATTGTGTATGTTTCATGAATATCAATAATTAATAGTCATGCTGTGTAAACTTAATGGGCCTATTTGTCATTGATCAATAAGTGAAATCGGTAAAAATTTGATTATGACACAGATCTTTCCCATTTTCACTGAAGGAATACTGTTTTACTACTTATTTCTTGCCAACTATCAGTGACAAAAATCACTGCTTTTTGAACACATGCAACTGATGCTATTCAAAAACTGATCACTCTCAGCATGGTATGGGGGAGCTGCTGCACAGGATTGAAGTAAACTGCAGAGAGTGGTAAAATTAGTCAAATTATCCAAGACATCTTCAAGGAGCTGTGCCGCAAAAATACGGTGTCCATCATTAAGGACCCCCACCGCCCTGAGCATGCCCTCTTCTCACTGTTACCATCAAGAAGGAGACACAGAAGCCTGCAGGCACAGAGACACACACTCAGCAATTTGGGAACGGCTTCCCCTCTGCCATCCAATTTCTAAATAGACAATGAATCCATGAATACTACCTCACTACTTTATATATATTTCTGTTTTTGCACTACTTATTTTAATTTAATTATTATATATATTTACTTTAATTCATTTTTCCTATTTATCATGTATTGTATTGTACTGCTACCATAAAGTTATCAAATTCCACAACATATGCTAGTGATATTGAACCTGATTCTGAATCTGATGCTAGTTACAAACTATTCAGCAACAGTCTCCTGCCTCAATTCTGTGGTATAGTGTCCCAAATAAATGAAGGGAATCCCAGCTAATTTTCTCAATTAGTTTTTATTTTTTATGAGTTATGCCAAATAAGCAGCTGCCCTAATTGACTGATGGCCCAGTTCACCAGGATCCACTGTATGCATGCATGTGTTTGTTTGTATATGATTTATATAGATTTTCAAAGGCCTTGGAAAAGTACCCCACAATGAATAAAAGAATATACAGTCAGCTGCAAAACAGATTTCTGGCTGGTTTAATGACGGAGAGTAGAGAGTAGCTATTCACAGTGAAGGAAGGTAGATCATATTCCATAATGATCACTTCTGGGACCATTGCTGTTCATAGTTTATATTATTGATGAGAAATCTAAGAAACAGGAGCAGAAGTAAGCCAATTGGTTCTTCAGACTTGCTCCACTCTGCAATATTGTTGCTTATCCAATCTTGACCTCAGACACTATGTTCCTGTCTCTCCAATGTTCCTTCACTCCCTTACATTTAAATTATTCAACAACTCCTCTTCCATGGCTTATAAGGGCTGAAGAATTACAGGAAGTCATGACCCTCAAAATAAAATCCCTATCTCCCTCTTAAATGGGGAACTTATTCTGAAACGTACCTAGGTTATGTAATCCTTCTAGTGGAAACATTCTCCCAGCAATTCCCTCTTAAAAATAGCGCCTTTAATTTTTCTGATGAATAGTCCAACTTGCTTAATCCCCCTATTTGTCAACCCTTTTATCCCTTTATTCTATGTTACCTATAATGTAAATTTATCCTTTGTTAAATGTAATGATGAAAACTCTGTGCAATACTCATAGGGCAGGGGGCAGTCTCACTACTGCCTCTGCATAAAAATATCCTTACTTCTATATTCCCTACCTTCTTAACCTTGCTGTACCTGCATGCTGACTCTTTGCATTTCAAGCACTGGGCTTGCCCTATTTTGTAGTTTTGCTGCAATTACATAATAACTTGTTTTTTCATTCTCTCCTTCCATACTAGATATCCTATCATTTTCTTACATTATATGCCACCACTTCCTTTTTCCCTTAACCTCTAGCTATTTTCCTTTACATCCACCTCACTTTTTTTTATACAGGTGTCCCCTGTTTTTCGAACGTTTGCTCTACGTCACCTTGCTGTTACGAAAGACCTACATTAGTTACCTGTTTTCACTAACAGAATGTGTTTTAACTGTTACAAGAAAAGGCAGAGTGCACGCTGAGCAGATTAGCTCCTCCCCTGGAACTGCATTCTAGCCGGCATTGCTTAACCACGTGCCTGTGAGCATCTGTGCTTTATGTCGATTTATTTTGTGCATCTGTTAACAAGATGAGTTCTAAGGTATCGGAAAAGCCTAAAAGAGCGCAAAAGGGTGTTACACAGCGTGAAACTAGACATAATAAAGCATTTTGATCGTGGTGAACAAAGTGAGGATATAGTGAGTTTGGCTAAGGGTTTGTGGAAGTTGACAAAGATGATGTTGAAGAGGTTTTGGCATCTCATGACCAAGAACTGAGAGATGAAGAGCTGATGAAGAGGAAAGGATAACAATTGAAACCGAACACAGTAGCAAACGGCCCGAAAGTGAAGACATCCAGGAACTGAACGGAAAGCAATTGCGTGAGATTTTCACTGCGATTGACAATGCTGCAATGATTGCAGAAAAGTATGCCTTTAATTTTGAAAGGGTACGTAGGTTTAGGGCAGGGTTGCAGGTTGGTTTGAGTGCTTACAAAGAACTGTATGATAGAAAAATGCGTGAGGGTAAGCAGTCAAGCATACTGTCGTTTTTCAAGTCTTCCACATCAGCCAGAGCAGACGACGAAACTTGACCTTCGACATCGAGGCAGGCAGACATAGAAGAAGGTGACCTGCTTGCCCTGATTTAAACAGACGACGATGAGATGACACCCCAGTGTCCTCTACCTCCCACCACCCCACCTCCTATGACTCAGCCTAACACACCATCATCAGTGTGCTCACTGTCTTCCCGAATCTAGTAAGTGAAACAACACTGTACATACATTATTTATATACTTTATATAGGCTGTGTATTTTTATGTGTTACTTGGTAGCTTCATAGCTTAAAGGTTACTGGAAAGAGTGCTCCTGCCGGGAGCGCTTGCACCGTGTGTTTCTGCCGGGACCACTTGTGCCGTGTGTTTCTGCCGGGAGCGCTTGCACCGTGTGTTTCTGCCGGGACCACTTGTGCCGTGTGTTTCTGCCGGGAGCGCTTGTGCTGTGTGTTTTTGCAGCAAGTGCTGCCGACAGCGCTTGCGTGAGATTTTTGCTGCGGTGGACAGCGCTGCAATAATTGTAGAAAAGTATTCTTACATTATATAGGCTGTGTATTTATCAGATCATTCCTGCTTTTACTATATGTTACTGTTATTTTAGGTTTTATGTGTTATTTGGCATGATTTGGTAGGTTATTTTTTGGGTCTGCGAACGCTCAAAAATTTTTCCCATATAAATAAATGGTAATTGCTTCTTCACTTTACGACATTCCGGCTTACAAACCATTTCATAGGAACGCTCTACCTTCGAATAGCAGGGGAAACCTGTATATCATCTATTGTTTGGCTAAAGTAAATCTGGCCTTCCATCTAAGTCATCAAAGCAGATTGAAAATAGTTGAAGTCCCTGCACAGATACTAGTTACTGACTGCCAATCTGAAAATTACCCAATTTTCCCAACTGCTTGTTTCCTCTGTTAGCCAATTCCCTGTCCATGCCAGTACAGTATCACAACTCCACATGCTCTTATCTTGTACAGCCAATGATTGTGTGCCACTGTACAGAATGCTTTCTAGAATTTGAAATAGACTACATTCTTTATCGTCACTGCTTGTTAAACCATAAAGAACCCAAGTAAATTCCCTTAACACAATTCAGTTTTATAAAACTATGTTGACCATGCATGATTGCCTTCTGATCTCTGAAATTTTCTGTCCTTATTTACCTTGTAATAATAACTTAAACTACGGAATTAAGAGTGCACTTTACTAATTTATAGAGCATCCCAAATTGAGAGGACATAGACAATACTGAAGGAGATTGGAACAAATAATATTGTAGAATGGGCAAATAACAACGATAAATTTAAAGCAGTATATTTTGGTGGGAAGATATGAAGGTGGAAGTGGGATCGAGGAACAAAGGGATTTCATAGTTCCAATACATTAATCACTAAAATTTGCATCATTGCTTAGTACTAAAGCAAGTGAAGTATTAGGGCTTATATTTTGAGGGATAGAAGTGAAAATTATGAAAATTTTCATAAACATATATCAAACCTGGTTAAAGCAAATCTTGTGCATACAGTTTTGATCATCATGTAATCAAAAGAGTATGAAGACAATGGAATGGCACAGGGCTGAAACCAAAAATGCAAGGGAAAGATCAACCATCAGGAAAAGATTAACAGGTTGGGTCTTCTCTGTCTCCAATAAAGAAGACTGACTGATAATCAAACAGATTTTTAAAGTGAAAGGTTTTGATCGATGGATGGTGAGAGAATGTTTCTACTTGTGGGGTTAAGAGAAAAACAGAGACCATCAATATAAGATAGTCACCAAGAAATCCAAGTATTCAGAGAAACTTAATTAACCATAATAAAATGTAGGTTTTAAGGGAAGACTGGATAAGCATATGAAAGAGAAGGAAATAGAAGGTTGTATAAAAAGATTTAGAGTTAAAAGGAAAAAGATTCAAGGAAAAACTCCATTCTGGACTGAACCAATTAGTCTTATGTTCTGTGCAATTGTATATAATTTTGCATAGCTTGTGGGGAAAAATATGATGCCATTGACAGCATTTTAAATATGTGTTAGTCAGATAGGTGTGATTGAACTGATTCACTAAAAGTGAAATGCCCTTCATAGTCATTGGAAATAATAGAATAATCCTCATTACATTTTTATGCTAACATTCCTGAATTGTACCAGTTCCAGTTATTTTTGCGTGTTTGCAATCTACATTATTGTTTCACCTTTTAATTTTATAATACCCTACTCTAGCATTTTACTTTTCAGAGAAAGAAATCAAGTTTAATCTAATGTACAATGTGTTTGTTTACATCCCTTTATATTTTAAGTGACTTTAATGCAGCAAGCTTGAAACTTCAGAAGTAATATTAAATGTTGCAGCAGGTAAGTGAAGGAGGCGCTATATTCAAGATACTAATTACCATTTTCAAAATGTTAATTTCTGGATCAGAATCATTGCTCTGTAAAATGCCACTGCAGTTTTCACAACAGTTTTCTTTTACATATAAGATACTTGCAACCTTTACAGAATAAATGCTTTTTTTGGCTGAAACCATTTTAATGGCAACTGCATTAGGTGATGCGCCAAGCTTACATGCTGTGCAAATGGATCCCTATCCATTTTAATTAAATCTCTCATAACACTTTGCAAGAAATCTTTTGCCTTATTTCACTGTAATGAAACAGAGTTCAGAGTGAGCTATGAGGTTAGCACAAAATCACTATCGAAGTTCCATCAGAGTGTCCTCGAGAATTACAGCAAATAATTTAGAAAGGGAAGCATCAGAAAGTGATAATTTTGGAATCACCAGATAGAAATCCAGATAGGATAGTCTTATAGTTTTTCATCTGGGGTTCAGGGGACATACTGCTCCCTTTGGCTCACAAGGAACTAAATAAATATTTTACAGAATGAT
Organism: Hemitrygon akajei; assembly: GCF_048418815.1. NCBI lineage: Eukaryota > Metazoa > Chordata > Chondrichthyes > Myliobatiformes > Dasyatidae > Hemitrygon > Hemitrygon akajei. Next base: position 40,784,640 of record NC_133131.1, read on the forward strand.
CTCTGATATTGCAGTTGTAGATCATTTTCAAAAATAGCTTTCCTCAGGCACAAATAGGCATTTTAATATGAGGTAACGTGAGTCAGGTATGATATAACAGAGCTTGAAATATATTATGAGATCTCAACTGGTGAATACTCATAAACATCTTAACCTTCTACAAATGTCTCATATCTTTCAAAACATTGGAGTTAAAGTAGTGATTGGTGAGAGCTGGACACTAATGGAGAGGTCATTTCTCAGATATCACACTCAACTATTGTTTAATCTACTCAAGTGGCCTGCTATCATATAGTTCATGATCTTACAATCTAATCTTAAAAATTATTGGAAGTTGAATAGTGGGTGGGAGGAAACATCATTTTCTCCAAGAAATAATGTCCATTCTTTCAACTCCATTCATATTTCCTTGAAACTATTAACGCTGAAGAGTGCATTTTCATCTATCGACTGTATGTCTTGTCCCCCTTAACTTAATTTGATGTTAGAAAGGCTTGCTGCAGTTGCAAACATAGTCATATGAAATAGGAACATAAGAAAGCAACTTGGCCTTTTGAGCTTCCTCCACCATTTAATAAGATCATGCCTGATCTGATTACCCTCTCAACTCTGCATTCCCATCTCACTACAATAACCTTTCACCCCAATATGAATATTATGTATAACTCTGCCTTAAAAATACTCAAACATTGGAAGAACTCTGGAGACTTATGACCTTCTGAAAGAAGAAAGAAAACTTACAGGCATATGTCTTAAATGGGTGACCCTTTATTTCTAAACAGTTACTCTTTAACTCTAAACATAAAAGATTTAGCAAATGTTGAAAAACTTGAGCAACACACACAAAGACCTGAAGGGACTCAGCAGATCAGGCAGCATATATGGAAAGAAAAAGAAATATTCTCTTGATATTTTGGACTGAGATTCTATTACCACCCTCCTCCTTCCCTTTCTTCCATGGTTTGCTGTGCTCTCCTATCATATTCCTTCTTCAGCACTTTACCTCTTCAATTTATCACTTCCCACCTCCCAACTTCATCTTCCCTCCACTCCCACACATCTTCCCCCTTACCAGATTTCACCTATTACCTGCTAGCTTGCCCCACTACCATGTTATGTCTTTTTCTCCCTTACTTTCCAGTCCTGATGAAGAGTCTTGGCCCAAAATGTCAACTGTTTATTCCTCTAATAGATGCTGCCTGACCTGCTGAGTTCCTCCAACACTTTGTATGCATTGCCTCTTAATTCTAATTTCTCCCAGAAAAAAAAGAAACATCTTCTCTACATTTACTCTGTTCCCCATCATCTTTTATGCCCTCTCGATGGATGCAAGTCTGACCTATCGAACCTTTCCTCGTAAGGCAATTCAACTCTTCCAAGTATTTTTCTAGTCAATCTTCTCTGATTCGCTTTCAATATATTAACATCTGTCCTTGAATAAGGAAACCAATACAATATTCCAGTTGCAGTCTCATCAAACTTCATGTAGCTTAAGCATTCCCCTCCCAATAAGCAATAATGTTCTGTCGGTTTTCAAAATCACTTGCTGTACCAGCATATTAATCTCTTGGGAAGTATGAGCAAAGACACCCAATCCCTTTATATCTCAGAGCTCTGCAATATCTCACCATTTAGATATTTCATTTACTTAATATCTACTCACACACATAATCTATTTATATCCAATTGGAAACTTTTTGTCCTCTTCACAACTTAACTTTCCATTCTACCTTTGTGTCATTCAATTAGTCTTAATTTCAGTGCATTCCTCACCACAAAAATAAATTTTATTAAATTGCATGCTACTGCTTCACAAGTATATGTTGTCACGTGTTGTAGCCTTCAATTAATTGATGGTTTGAATTATCAGTTTGATTGGGCTTGTGTTGGTTTACCAAAAATGTAGTGATTAACTACATGTACTAAGCAATGAACAGTCTAGGAACAGTACACAATTTGAGTAGAGTTGGATGGAAAAAAGAAAAAGTTAGGCATATGAACAAGCTGCTTTAAAACCATAGATCCATAAGAGGTGGGCACAGACTTAGGCTATATGGCTCAATGAGTTGCTCTGCTATTCCTTCATGACGAATATAATATCCTTCTCAACCCCATTCTCCTGCCTTCTCCCTGTAACGTTTGGTGCCCTTACCAATCCAGAAACTATCAACCTAGGTAGCGTAGTGGTTAGGACAACGCTTTACAGTTGAGGTGACCTAGCCTCAATTCCCGCTGCTGTTTGTATGATCACCCCCATGTCTACGTGGGTTTCTTCCAGGTGCTCCAGTTTCCTCACATGGTCCAAAGACGATTGCTGGTAGGTTAATTGGTATAAGCCCAGGGCTAATCACACAGCCTTATAGTATACACATACTGATGGTGATTATGGAGAAGATGTTACTGCCAATCCATACTGACTAGGGTCTGCAAGTGAAGAAATTGAAGATCCAGTCACACAAGAAGACATCAAAGCCTAGGACCTGGAGTTTATTGATTAGTGTTATGGAGATGGTAGTTTTTAGTGTAGTTACAATGATACGAAATCAAAATGTTCCTCATCCAGTGGCTATTTTCAGTCACCTTTAAGTATCACTAGATGTTGTATTGTTTGATAAAGTATTTTACATGTATAAATAGAAACAAATATTTGAAGCGGCTTACTGTTGTGAACTAGCAGCCTGTGTTGTAAGAGACAATGGTGTCGGATTACTGTGGGGAGGTTACATGTAAACAATTTTTTGTAGATTGGTTGTTAACTACAATTCCATAACTCCTGAAGGTGTTTTCATTTCTGTAACAACTTTCCTATAATGAAAAAATATTTTTAAAAATTGGAGGAGAATTTGTGTAAAGTTGAATTTCTGTAAATCAGATTTTTCATAATCTGGGGAGATTCTGTAATATTCAATAGAATTGGCCAAATACATTAGTGCCACAAGTATGTTGATGCATACATGAACTCAATTTATGACAGAAATCATCAGCCATTTCCTCTAGGTTATTGCTGCAGCATTCAAATGCACACCTGGGCAGCCACATGCACAAACCTGGAGAGATGCACTACACAATTTACCTGTATAGTCTAGTTCAAAGAATGTTCAGTGCAAATGGGTAAAATCAGTTTCTTCTTTCTATTTAAACAAGTTTAAAGCAGTTGTGTCACATTGGGAAGCCTACTGCATATGATTATGAATGGACAAGATTCAAAAAGGTCACATGATTTAACCATGTCTGCGGGTATTTGTTGTTGTACACAAGGCCTTATTTTATATTTTGAGGCATAGTGAGCTTGATTGACAGTAGTTCACAAGTGTGCTTAATCATGGCTTTTTAAACCTTGCTTGACTGACCTTGGATCTGATATGATAGACTTTGTGCCTTATAATTCTTCCTACACTGAAGGAGATGAGATAAACCTACCCTGTCTGGAAGGGCTGGTAAATGTAGAAAGTTTGTACAGAAATTATGCTTGGTGGAATTGGGGGTTGAAGAGAGTGCTAATTCAGTGCCAGTGCTGATTTACCACAAAGTATGGCTAATAAGGGAATTTTACTTTTTTTTTGCAGCGGAGATGATGTGTAGCAATGTTACTGATGACTGGCAATCATGAGAATGGAGTGTGTGGGACCCAAACCACATTGTACCACAGAGTTAGCTGTATACTGGTTACTTTGCTGTTAAACGTTTTCTGCCATTGAAAGCATGAAAAGTGTCCAGATTCTTCAGTGAGATTGCTTTGGCCAAATGGCATAAGTGCACAAAAACTAACAGGTGTAGATTTCTGGAATTCCACAGATATATTTAGAATTTTGACAAACCACCATTGACTTTCTGAGTCTGTCTGCAGTTAAGAGACACAATTCCTCAAAGTTATGAAGAAAGCTGACTGAAATCTAATGTCTTTCTGCCTCAGAAGTATATGAAGGCAGAAATCCTCATTATGCAAAGGTGATTCCTAACAAGAACAACAATGGATCAGAACAATGTGTTTGCATGAACATTGTCCTCAGCCAACAATAAAGAATGCAACATAACCACCAAGGAGAAGATTAATATCGATCACAGTCTAAGGGCAGATAAATCAAGGATTGACCAGTCTGTAATAGTGCATTAAAATTCAGTATTGGACTGTGCATTCTTTTGGGGATTAAGAGTGGCAATCCTACAGACAGGTGTTTCACTTTAATCAATTTCCTTCACTGAGAAATTATAGCCCATCATTAGTGTGTATTCTTTGGAGAGAGACTGAATTCCCGGACTGCAAGGTTATCACTAAGGTACCACCCACAATTGCAAGTAGAGTTGAGCAAAAAATGCTGATCTGTTCAATGATGCCTGACAAAGAACAAATTTGAATCCCAAAGGTGCCAAGTTCCCATCTTGTTGTAAGCAAATCAACATATTTGCATAAAAATAATCAGCAAATCTAGAACTCATGCAATTATTGACTAATTACCTTGTTGAGTTACCTTAATTCCTGTCCTCCATGTGCCCTTGCCTTGCTACAACTTTGCAGTGCTTCTTAAGTGGCACAGACAAATTCATGATAATTGGTCCCTTAGAATGTAGGATATTGCAAGTGACTGAAGGATGACTGTAGATGGCACTGGGTCCAGAGAGGCTAACTTTGGACCACATCAAAAGTAGTACAAATAGCACCAATCTGGACTATCTGGTTGATTGGCAACTGAAGAGGTATAATTGAAACAATATTGATGAGAAAGCAAATCCTTTTATTCTGAGAGGAGACTGCCTGTTTTCACTGCATCCCCCAAAGGAGTGTGTCAACTAATCAAGCAGCACCTTTGGGTTAAAGATTATTGGAATTCCAAAGCATATTCAAATACCACGGCAACAGTGGAATCAGAGTTTGGATTACAAACCAAAACATTTGGTAGCTTCTGTCCACATATCAGTGCAGTCTATCAGACATTACATCATATTTGGTTTAAGTACTAACTTGGAGCTGTCTACTACATTCATGTTAGAAGGAATAGGTTCTTGGCTGCGTACAATTCTTATGCAAAGTCGGAGTTAGACCCACATCCTGAATCTCCAGATGTCTTGTGTAAGTTTTCATGTAAATTGTCCCAACTATTTATACATTGATGCTCAACAAACTGGCTCATTTTTTCCTTATTTATAACCAGATGTGTCCACCTAATCACATCTGGTTATAAATTTGCTCCACAACAGGTATTTTTCCTGTTTAGCCTAGAAAAGTTTGCTCACCAGTTACCACTGCTAAACAGCCCATGTTCTTTCATACACGGATATAGTGATGGACATGACTGTTGGATTTATTGACATGATGTTGTCTTATTCTTTGGAGTAGAACTGATGGTGCTAGACCTGACCAGGTTGTACTTTTTGTGTATCTGGAATGAAAATACAAAGTTTTTTTTTGTTTGTTGTTCTAATTGTGTTTTCATTTCTTGTAAAAATTTTGTATAAATATTTTTTTCTTGCAAATGTTGTGTATCTAGTGCTATGGTGCCTTGATCCTGTTGCAAGTAGGACTTTAATTACCCCAGTATATACATTAAGAATATTATAGCTTGTGGGGTGGTGGAGGAGGAGTAGTGGGGATAAGCTCCCACTGCTATTAAATGCTCCCAATAGCCTGCGTTTCAAATAGCCTCTGACAACCAAGACCAGCTCCCGGTCTTCACATCTGGCTTTGCTACTAAGCCCTGCAGAACTGTTTTCATTGACAGAAGAGAGAAAGGTGGGTTACTAGTGCCATAAAACCAATCCCTTCAGGCAGATAGGGCTTGTCAGTAATAGTTAGCAGCTCATCTAGGAGAAGGAAAACTCTAATTACAGACCTCTGCTCCCTTGTGACTGTATCCAATCATGAGTAAGGTTTCGGGAGTAAGCCTTGAGGAAAAATCCGGAGTTGGAGTACCTAAGGCAGTCCCTATGTTGAGTTCAACACTGACTGGCATTTCCTGCGATGCTGCTGGTGCCAAACTGAATCGTTTTCTGGTGTTCCTTTTGATTCATCAGCTGCATGCAGAGGGGGAGCCTGCTGCATGGATAACAGTTTCCTCTTCATATCGAACCGCCCTGGTATTACTAATATTTAGTTTGATGGCCAAAAAACTCAATTTTGGTTTCATCAGACCATACAACCTTCTTCCAGCTAACTTTAGTCTCCCACCTACCTTCCAGCAAACTCTAGCTGAGATTTCATGGTTTTTTTGTAACTGTGGCTTTTTCTTTGCAGTTTTCCTGTAAAGCTGTGGCTGTTGAAGCAATTAAGCAACAGCTGTATGCACAGTCTTTCCCATCCAATCCATTGAAGCTTGTAACTCCTCTAGAGTTGTCATAGGTCCCTTAGTGGCTTCTTGCACAGTTACTCAGTTTTAAGGACAGCCTGCCTTTAGGCAGATTTACAGCTGTGCAATATACTTTCCATTTCTTGATGATTGACCTAACTGTACTCCAAGAGATAATCAGTGACTTGGAAATTTTCTTGTATCCATCTCTTGACTTGTGCTTTGCAATAACCTTTTTGTGGAGTTGCTTAGATTGTTCTTTGTCTTCATGGTGTAGATTTTGCCAGGATACTGACTCACCAGCAGTTGGACTTTCCAGATACAGGTGTATTTTTTTTACTACAATCAATTGAACCACCTTGACAGCACACAAGTTTGTACATAGCTATGACATCTTAACTAATTATGTGACTTTTAAAGCCAATTAGCTGCACCAGCGATAATTTGGAGTGTCATATTAAAGGGGGTGACTACTTACACAATAAATTATTTTGTGTTTTACATTTGTAATTAATTTAGATAACTTTGTAGAGATCTGTTTTTCTTAGACATGAAAGAGTTTTTCTGTTGATCAGTGTCAAAAAAAGACAAATTAAATCCATTGAGATTCAATGTTGTAAAACAATAAAACATGAAAACTTCTGGGCGGGGGGGGGGTTTGGTGAATACTTTTTATAGGCGTTGTACATTTTCCCCGTAACCGTGTGCTTTTCCTCTGGGTGCTCCAGTTTCCTCTCAGTCCAAAGACGTATTGGTTGTTAGGTTAATTGCCCATTGTAAATTGTCCTGTAATTGGGCTAGGGTTAAATCAGTGGTTGCTGGGCAGCATGGCTCAGAGGGCCAAAGAGCAATAGGCTGTATCCCAGTGAATAAAATAAATAAATAAAATGTCGTTTTCATACATGTATTACCCACAATTAAACTGATAGACTAGTCTTCATGAGTCAAAACGTGAGATGTGGTGAATCACATGGAAAACTGCACCAAAATACAGGAAAACATTGGCAGCCTTATAGAGTGAGAAGTTAAAATGCTAATAAATTTGGTATGGTGAAGGATGAGGTCATTTGTTTTTGTGGAATTAGGAAACTAAAGTTGATAAGGAAAGAAAGAGCAATAGGGAAAGAGGTCAACCAGTCAGACAAGATTTGTTTTGAAACCAACCTAGTAGTAAGTTAGATGTGTATTAAGTAGGAAAAATATTATTTAATTATTCGTGCGTAGCTCCTGAATAATGTTTCTTATTACAGTGTAGCCATTAGTAATAACTAGTGAGGCTTCAATTTTTATTAATTGACTATGTATAAAATACTAGTTTATAACAAAAATAAGTTGCTATATTTTATTTTGTAACAATTTCCATTGATATGTCATTTTATTTGGATGGTAGATTCTTGGATTTTCACAATTTGAAATTTAATATTTCAAGTAATTTGCAGACAGATTAAGCATAACTTTAAAAATAATAATTATATTTTCCTGACACTGTTATAGCCTATTCTGTACTCCGAAGCAATAATAACCATCCCCTTTGCTGAATTAACTCACTATCCAACTGATTGTTTCCATTTCGGGGAATGTCAGGATTCAAGTATCATCTTGGGATTTGATAGTGTGTTTACCCTTACAGCAGTTGTCCCTGAACGACAATGTTTTAATATAGATGTGAGATAGAGTCTGCAGGTTGGCAAGGTTTATATCATCAAGTTATGCTGATTCAATGTAAATACCAAACTTGTTTGGTAACTAGCTGCATAGTAAATTGACTGTTGAGTAAAGAAAAAAAATTTCATTACTCATGCTTGATAATGGACTTGTGTGTATTCTCATTACTGTGTTGCCTTTGGTGAAAAATGACAAAGTAATAATTATTATTGAATATAACGTGATTTGAGAGTTTTCTGGGTACTGTTTTTATAAGGCATGTATAAAATCAAGTATATAAGTAAATTGAAGCTGTAAAGTTTTTAAACTTTTAATATTTTGAATGCAAAATCTAAAATTTATTTAATTTCTTAACAGAGGATCTGCTCAGCCTAATGAAATTATTCAATTGAACTTTGAAATGGAAAATTTTACCAGCCAGTCAGTGACAAGACGAATTATGTGGCATGTTGACTACCGTGGAAAAAATCCTCCTCCAGATTCTGACAAAGTGGTGACAGAATTAACTGTGATTCAGAAGGACATCCGGGCTATTGTACCACTCTCTATGGTGAGTGCTTTTACCATCTTCCTTTTCTCTTTCCCAACCAATAGTCCTGACAGGTATCACCCATAAAACACTTCTATTCAATTCCAAGGTATGTAATAATTTAAATGGAAAATATCAGTAAGATTTTATTTATTTGGAGAAGCAGTGTGGTAGCAGACTGTTCCACCCCAATGAGCTTGCGCTGTCCATTTACAACTGTGTGACCAATTCATCTACTTACTCGTATGTGTTTTGAATGTGGAAGGAAACCTGAGCACCTGGGAGAAACCCACGTGGTCATAAGTGTAACACTTACCCAACAGGCTGGTATATGTCTAGGGGGAAAGGAGATCCAGCCACTCACCAACCCCACCACCCATACACGCAGGTGCTGTGAGAATCAAGTTTATGCCGCATGTACACACACCATATCAAACTCACACCAGATACCGTTATGGAATACACTTTAAAGATTTTACTAAAATTAAAAGAGTACTATGCAATACAGTATATATGACGGAAAAGAAAATAAAGCAAAAGGCGCCAACTTATGAAAGTTCAATCAGTTTAGTGCACATCGTTGGAGCTCAACCACCGAACCATTCGACCCCTCGTCGCTTGCCTCCGACCTCCACGTCCTTGCACCTGGGACCACCCAGGTGGTCGACCGAGCAGTGCAGCGCACGTCCACCTTCCTCGGCGTCTGCTTCCCGCCTCCCCTCAAAAGACCGCGAAACCCCCCCAAGCTCCCAGCCCCACAAGACAAAATAACATTCCTCATTGGTTAACAAATGAATACAATCCCCATATCAGCAAGTCCAAAGCTAAATAACTGCGAGAAAAGAACACTTATTAGACATAAAAGCATTCCTACTCTAGCAAACCAAAGAAGCCATTTTGATTACATACACAGTACATTGTACATTCTCTCCCCACCAGCAAATGTCATGCCCTCATGATATTACCAGAGTTCCCCAAGGCTTCTTGCAACACACAAAACCCAACCCAGGTGCAGAAAGCAGCGACATAACTACCCAGAGCAGTAGAAATCACACTCGGTTCTCCTGGCACCACATATGTCAACCGCTCTGGGGGGTGTCTACTCTTCTGAGATCTCCGTACCCCTTCTGCCGACCCTTCCGCCTCACTGGGTTCCCTCTTCACCTGCGAACCCTCTGCCTCGGACACCCCAGGTCTACCTGTCAGATCTTCACTCCCTCCCTCACGGGGTTCCCCCTTCACCTGAGAACTCTCTGGCTCATGTTCAGGTTCCACCCTCTCTCCGCCCAATGCTGGCTGCCTCTCCATCTGACCATCAACACCTTCTCTCCTCTCGCCCAACTCAGTAGGGGAAGGGCCAGGAGCCTCCTCTTCTGGTACTGAAACACCTGCGAATGGGAGCAGGGGCCACTCATCTGAGTCGTCATCTTCCGAATCGGTATCCATTCCCAGGTTAGGGACCCGTCTCGGCTCTTCAGCAGCGGGCTCTTCCCTTGCTCCGCACCCCCGCAGAGTCCTTGTACTAGGCACAACCTCCCTCTCTGGCTCCTTGTCCACCCGCACCGCTTGACCCAGGGGCAGCAGGTGATTCCGATGGAGTACCTTGATAGGCCTATTCCCATTCTCAGGTTTCACCCGGTAAACTGGTAGATTCGGCATCTGGCTCTCTATTACATAGGGGCTGGCCGCCCATCGATCTGCCAACTTGTGCTTACCAGGGAGTCCCAAATTCCGTAAAAGGACCCGGTCGCCCGGCAATAATTGGGCAAACTTCACCTTTTGATCATATCTCATCTTATTGCTCTGATTTTGTTTGGTAGCCGCCGCCTCGGCCAACTCGTACGCCCTCTGTAGCTCCCTCTTCATATCGGACACATACTTTAGATAGGGCTTCCCGGGTAACAATCCACTGGGGCCAGCCGCCAGGATCTCTCTCGGAACGGGGTGTCCTATGGATGGTGTGGCGAGTGCTTTTGGAGTAGCCCACATCAAACTCACCCCAAGAAAAAACAGCTTCCATCTTCAGCATCTTCTCCACTAGCCTGCGTTTCCACTCTGGCGACACTGGAGAATCCCCGAAGTTAAAGGCTTCAGTAGTCAGCTCCCTTCGATGCTCCAACCCCTCCCCATTAGGGGTCCTCACTGGTGCGCTAGACATTACCGTCAACGGGAACAGATGCGCTAGTGGCATTCCCCTCTTAAAGGTGATTTCTCTTGCCATAGTGTTCCTGACACTTACGGCTATACGCTTCGCATGTACCACCCCTGGTCTCTGCACTTCGGGCCTCACCAGCGCCCCCGCCGGAAATCGTGTCTCCCCTTCAAGATCGTCTGGGGCGTCTACTAACAGGGCTTCACCCGTCGGCACTCCGGGGAATCTGGGGGTCCCCATCACGAGTGCTACCTCCCCTGGTCAAATCACCTTGGGCCTCGCCTGCGTACACCACACCGTCCCTCATTTACACTCTGGGTCCAGCCCTTGGGGGGCAACCCCTTCTTCGAACACCGCTCGAAACACTGGATGCACCAAGAGGGTCTCCAGAAAGTGTTCCCCCCCTTTCTCCTTACAAGCTCCCAGGAGCTGTCGCACAACGGGGGAGTTAGTCCCCACCAGGAGGGCAGCACCACCAGTTTCCACCAGGTCCGGACACACCAGCACCAACATCTCAATAGCTTCAGACACTCCCACATCGCCCTCCGAGAACTCCAATCTCACCGATAGGTACCCATCGTACGGGTAGTCACTCTCGCTCACACCCCAAATCTGCAGGGCGTCAAATGGGGTTACAGGCAAATGCTTTAGATATTTGTTGTAGAAAGACCGGTACAATAAGGTCACCTGCGATCCCGTATCAAGAACAGCTTTTGCGTAAACTCCCTCTATCCGTAGACAAACACTGGCACGGGGTCCTACCAGCCCATCCGGAATAGAGGCGTGGGCACCCGGTGGTCCCCTGGCTGATCTCTGGGAATGTGTTCCTCCAGAGGCTCCAGTCCGTTCCCTCACTGAGCTTCTCCTAAGTTTCCCGACACCTCTCCCTTCTTAGTCGCAGGGGGGCTTGCCCTCTGCGGGGCTCCTTGTCTCTCACAATCCCACTGAAATTGTCCCTCTTCTCCACAGCTATAGCACACCCTCGGCCGCCCACAGTCCCGCCTGAAATGCCCCTCTTTCCCACAGTTAAAGCACACGCTGCCCGCCGCTCCTCCTCCTCCAGGACGGCCCCCGCTCCCAACCCACTGCACGGGTCGCCCCCGGGAGTGAGTAACTTCCCTGTTCTTCCCCTCCAGAGGGGGGGTCCCTACTCCCCTGGGGGTTTTCAGTCCTCCACCCAGCCACCACTTCCTGTATTGCTGAGGATCGCGCCTGGTGGCCCGAGCCCCTTTTCCACCCCAACGCTCTCTCTTCCTCCCGCACCTCTCTGATTAGTTGCCCGAAGGATGGAAGGGGGCCCTTCCTATAAGCCTGCCGGATAGTCCACACCACCTTGTCCTCCTCCAGAGAGCCACTGAATATCTGACTCATCCTCACGCTAGCCACGTCAGGTGCCTTCACTACCCCCCGGTGCCGCAACCCCGTAAGCATTCTCTCCATCCGAAATATGTACTTGGAGAGTTTTTCCCCCTCTCCGTTGTTCCAGGCATTGGAACTCTGCTAAAAGCAGCCAGGGTTCCCCTGACAACCCAAATGCTCCCTCCAAAACCTCTATGCATTCCTCCACTGAAGCCCCAGGCTTTTCAGCTTTCAACTCCCAGACTGTTTTGGCTGCCGAACACCTCAAACTTCCCACCAATCGCCACCTCTTCTCCTCCTCCGAGCCCGGCCACTCCTTTAACATCAAAGACGTATGCTCGATCCAGGTCTCATAGTCCACCTCCCCATCCGGGGTAGGCTTGGCTCCGGAGAACACCCCCAGCTTCAGCCATGGCCCCTTGGCCACTCCCACCAGGGAGTTAACTGCGGCCGCCAGCTCCGAAGCTTCCACCCTACCTGGGGGGTGGGGCCTAGTCACGACTTCCCCCTCCAACCCCCCTTTACTAGAGACGGGCACCTCTCCGGGTGCCGCCTCTAGCTCTAGCTCCTCCTCCGGTATCTCGTCATCCTCACCCTCGGAGAGAGTGTGGAGTCCCTATGGCCCCGCCTCCCCTGGAACACTGACCGTCGCCGGCAGTTCCAACGTCATGACGTCAGCACTCGAACGAACCAACACCCAGCTAGACTCCACCTCTTTACCACACCGTCTAGCTACCAATTCTACCTGCCCAATACCCTTCACCAAACTTAACCCCCGCACTAACGCGTCTCCCGAAACTCGAAAATCCACCCCGCTCACTACACAGGCATACTGCACCGGTACCTCTTCCAACTCGCACCAGGTAACAATCTTATCTCTGTCCATCTCCGCTCTGCTGCCTGCGCGATTCCACAGCCCCTGACAATCCAATCCCGGACGAGCACCCCACAAATGTAACACTTACCCAACAGGCTGGTATATGTCTAGGGGAAAAGGAGATCCAGCCACTCACCAACCCCACCTCCCATACACGCAGGTGCTGGGAGAATCAAGTTTATGCCGCGCGTACCACACAATATCAAACTCACACCAGATACCGTTATGGAATACATTAAAAATTTTACTTAAACTAAAAGAGTTTAAAAGACTCTATATATGCAAAAGAGTATATATGAAGGAAAAGAAAATAAAGCAAAAGGTGCCAACTTATCAAAGTTCAATCAGTTTAGTGCACATCGTTGGAGCTCAACCACCGAACCATTCGACCCCTCGTCGCTTGCCTCCGACCTCCACATCCTCGCACCTGGGACCGCCCCCGGTGGTCGACCGAGCAGTGCAGCGCACGTCCACCTTCCTCAGCGTCTGCTTCCCGCCTCCCTTCAAAAGACCGCGAAACCTCCCAAGCTCCCAGCCCCACAAGACAAAATAACATTCCTCATTGGTTAACAAATGAATACAATCCTCATATCAGCAAGTCCAAAGCTAACCAACTGCAAGAAAAAAACACTTATTAGACATAAAAGCATTCCTACTCTAGCAAACCAAAGAAGCCATTTTGATTACATACACAGTACATTGTACATAAGAATGTACAAACTCCTTACAGACAGTGGCAGATTTGAACCCGTGTCACTGTTGTTGTAGTACCACTATTTAACCTTGCCTGCCCCATTTTTGCTTTTGAATATGCTACACACTTTTAATATATTTCAGTTGACTGGTGTTTATAAGGTGAAACAATTGGACATCATGCTATACTTTCACTGCTTTTAGCTTTAAAGCAGTAAACCATGGCTCACAACACACAAATTTAGTAGACCTATTATGCGTTAGATTACAATCTTCTGCATGCAACAGCTCAGATCCTGATCTCACTTCCCCATTGAACATGCTAAGTTCCTTTATTTTGTTGTTGTCCTTATGGAGAATACAGTGGTATTGTGCCTGTCATAATGACATTATAGATGAAAGCTGTCTGTTAAAATTATGTTTATCCACATAACTTAGACTATCGCTCTGAGAAGGAGACAGTAATTCTGGCACAAGGCACTTTTTTCCCCACATTGACATTCAAGATAGTGGATGAAACTCTTGTTCAAAATAGTAGCTGGAATTTTTTTTTTGAAACTGCATGTTATGGTATCATGGATGAGGCATATTTCCATCTTGAAAGCTAAGTATTGTTAATGAAGTGAAATGCCAGTCACATTTGTCCCTTTCCTGTATATTCTATTTTCTTCTGCTTTCCAAATTTGAGCTTAACTCACAAGTCAGATGCTCAAGGTTATGTTTTTTAAATAATTCTCGAGTTTGTGATTGTTCCGCAAATCTAAGATCTAAATAGAATAATCGTAATGGGTGGATGCTGCAACTATTTGGTTTCACTTGAACAAATGGACTTAAACTTGGTAGTTCCTTCAAAACCCAGTTAATTGTTAATACAGAGAAGGAATCGAGAGTTGTGAGAAGCGTGTTATCTTGTACACTACCTACGCCACTAATAGGTAGGACTAACTTAAGTAACCCCTAGTAGTCTACGTCGCCAAATATACTTAGCAACATCTGCATGGTCCCTGAAGCAGGTGATTGGCCGTGGACTCGCTAGGGTGGAGGTCCTTGGCACCGATTCAGCTGCTCGGCCCGAAGGTGGGACCCAGGAGAGTGTTCTGCCCAAGGAAGAACTTGCCCACCTTTATAGCACTATCACCACCTCCCAGTCCAGCTGGAAGGGGTTAGGTATCCAATCCGACGCTTACATGATCCAAGTCCTGGTCACGTATTAAGCCAACGTACATCCTCCACACCTGCAAGTACCACCGTTGATGTCGCCTTCAACAATCGGCCTCTGCCTCCGCAGGGACAATGCATCCTATTAAGCTTACAACCAAACAATGTAAAAAAAAAAACATTTTTAGAGACAAGGTAATTGATTGCTTTTACACAAATCAGCATTTTTGGCTTGCTCTCAGACATGTTATCCGGTAGACCAGAGTCACATATTCTTCTCCCCTTATCTAGTATCAAGGGTCAATCTGCCCAACAACATAACAGGCCCACAAATTCCTGATTGTTAACCATTTCCCTGCTGTGCCTATTTTCATACCTACCCACACACCTTACACTTATAGGGGGATAAACAGTTGACGTTTCAGGTTTGGACACTTTAGGAATGGAAAGGAAAGGGGGCAGAAGCCAGCATAAAAAGGTGTGGGGAGGGGAAGGATACAAGCTGATAGGTGATGCATGTGACTAGGTGAGGGGGAAGATGGGTAGGTGGTGGAGGATGTAAGGGGTAAGGAGCTTGGAGGGCGTAGATAGAAGAGGGAAAGGGCTGAAGGAGGAGGAATCTAATAGGAGAACACAGTAAGCCATGGAAGAAAGGAAAGAAGGGGAACCAGGGGAAGTGATGTGCATGTGTGGAGAAGAGAAGGGGGTAAGAAAGTAACCAGACTGGGGACTGGAGAAAGAGATAAGGAGAAGGAGAGTGAAATTACCAGAAGTTAGAGAAATTGATGTTCATGCCATTAGACAGAATATGAAGTGTTCCTCCAACCTGAGTTTGGCCATATTGTGGCAGTAGAGGAGATGATGGACAACCATGTCAGAATGAGAATGGGAGGTTCAATTGAAAAGGGCATCTCCTGGAGATCCTACCTTTTGTTGTGAACAGAGTGAATGTGCTTGATAAATCTAGCCCCATTCTGGTGATTGAAATTGGACAGGTCAAATAACAAACATTTTAAGTATTGATTGATGCAATAGTAGTATTGTTATGTTTGGAAATGGAAAAGATTTTCACAGTGATGCAAAATTTACCTGTGATTGTATGTCTTTTCAAAGCAATTAAATTATTTAGAAACATCCATAGAATAAAGATTATACGTATTTTGAGAAATTTATAGTCTAAGGAATTCAAATGGATGAATAGAGGTGCACTGTATGATTATTGCATCTTAATATTGAGGGCCTGGCCACCTAATATAGAGCCTCTGACCACATTTACATGAAACTGGTGTCGTGGGAGGACTCTTCTAGTGAAGAATGAGGCAGAATTGCCGGTGGCTAGTGTGACATTGGTCAGTTCGTGAAGT
The DNA here is from genome assembly GCF_048418815.1 of Hemitrygon akajei. Lineage (NCBI taxonomy): Eukaryota > Metazoa > Chordata > Chondrichthyes > Myliobatiformes > Dasyatidae > Hemitrygon > Hemitrygon akajei. The sequence continues at coordinate 40,800,718 of NC_133131.1, forward strand.
GAAAGATCCTATGCCATTAATTATTTTACTTTGATCATTTATTCTTTGACCATTAATCTGAGTTCACTTAAACAAATCATTTTGTTTCACATTAGCCACTGGTCACTCATTTTAATATTTTTAAATGAAACACAAAGTAGATGGGTTAGTACTGGATTTAGGATATGATTTTAAAAGTAATCTGCAGCCAGGTATTATGTAATAGTGTTGTGCAGGCATTTGACATATCCAGGGGATAAAAAGATCCAAATCATGAAACTGAAGTGATCAATCAATGTCAGCTCGCTGCAAGAATAGCTTTTCTCTAATATCATAAATACTAATGTAAGTATAGATTTGTGTATAGCAGACAATTTAATACTAATTAGCATTGTTATTGGCACTTTGGGTGTGATCCTATGCACAACTGAGATTGCTTAAATTCTTTCTTCAAAGAAATTCTTCAGATAACAGAAAAAAGTGACTTTTTTATCATTGTTTTGAGTGATTACATATATTGGTATATTCTAACTCACTAAAGCAAGTATATTCCCAAAGAGACTTCCACATTTATTGAGCAAGTATTTATTTCAAAACCTAAATCTTACAGAAAATAGGATGCCTATAATGGGACACAAGATCTGTGCTTTTCCTCTCCCTATATAAACTTTGCAAATGTGAAGTTACAATTCATGGTGATAAGATTAAAACTGAGGCTGAAATGGGGGAAAAAAAGGCTTCAGAAAATACTCTCAATGTTTTCAAAAGGACAGGACTCACATAAAATGTAATTATGCCGCTGGTATGAGTATGGTAACAGTATTTCTGAGAAATTCATTTCAGTTTTGTAAAGCTCAGGGCTATGTAATCACATTGCTGTTAACAAATCTTCACCACTGTGTAAGAGACATACTAAGAAATAAATAAATAAAATTGATTCATACTGTGACAACTCAGGAAACTTGTTTCAATCAGTTCTCTGTTCCCTAAGGCTCACCAAACAGACTGAGAAAGTGTAGTTAGAATTATACAGCAGGGGAAATCAATATTACCATCATTTACAGCAATTTTTAATAATACAGCATGTTGGCACACAAGGTGGGAAAGATGCAACTCCCATCTCATTCTGGGACCATAATTCAGTATCATTTGAACCAGAGACAATGTCAGTTGGACTGTGCTTTCTAAATGAAGCCCAAGTCTCCTCTACAACCTAGATTGTTCCTGCTTTAAGTCACTATAGCCCAATTTAATATGGTAAGTGGACAATCAGATGAGATTCAAAGAATAGTTCTGATCCTTAAAACCTCAATGGAAAAGAACATCTATGCATGAAATTAGATTGCCAATTTACACTGTCCCCTTTTTGGTCTGTGCTGCAGGCCAGTTCACCATCCACCACCCCTCAGAAAATGCTTAACATAATGCCACTTCAGCAACAATAAAATTTATTTCTTTCTCCTATCTTGTATAAAGACGCAACCTGTTTCAACAGAGCTGGTTTACTTTATTACTGATTATTTTTCCACAAAATTCTGAATCAACCTAAATATAGCATGGTCTTGGAGAATGAAGTATATGGCATTCAGAAGTTCACAACTCCAGTTGATAAGTGATCTATTTATACTTTCACAAACAAGTGCTGAATTTCTCAAGCATTTTGTATGTTGCTTATATTTTTCTTTATTTGCTTTTGTGTGAGAAATGACTAAGTGCCATTAAATTATCTTTGTTTCCATTACTGCTGCTTAAAATAAGAACAACAATTTACCTTTTCCAGCTTTCACCTCCCAGCTTCATTTCCACCACCCCCCACCCACCCACTTTCCTCCTCACCTGGTTTCATCTATCACCTGCCAGCTTGTACTGCTTTCGTTCCACCCACCACCTTATTCTGGCATTTTCCCCCTTCCTTTCCAGTCATGATGAAGAGTCAGCCCGAAACATTGACTGTTTATTTTTCTCCATAGATGCTGCCTGATCTGCTGAGTTCCTCCAACATATTGTTTGTAAATCTGAGACAGGTATAATAAATCTCCCATTCCCAAAGGGAACTACATGTTGCTATTTACCATAGTTTGTGGGAGTTATTTAAATAGTCTTCTAAACAGGCTTGCCTTATAGCTATATTTTCAGTGGTGATTTTCTCTGTTAAATAATATTTATTGCTCACTTTTTCTATTCTCAGTTTATTTTTAGAGTATTTCATATATTCCAGTATCTTTTTCTATTGAGGAAATCAACATTGGTATTATGATTCTATTTAATCACATTACCAAATTATAACCTTTCTTCCCCCCTCTTTTATTTTTTATAATCAACATTTTCATCATTCACTGGTAGATGTTTAAGATAGAGACGTGATCATACATGAAGAGTTGCTTCTTGTGACAGACATAGTTAGCTATTACTAAGTATCAGTCCAGCAGCTAGAGGAATAACTGTTTATAGGCAACCCTTGCAGTACAGCAATTTGGATAATGGAAATTCACCCTTCCAAAATTAATGTATCACTACCAAAAATTCTAGAATACAGAACAAAATTGATTCTTATGAAACTTACATGAAAAATTAAGTAAGTAAATAAATATTTTCAAAGCTTTCATTTCCTGATACATGTGCAGATAATGTATCATTTGTGTTGTGGAAAACTGCACTGTATACCATCTCCTAGGAATGCAAACCAATCTCTCTCTCTCCCCCCCCCCCCCCCACATAACGTTGTTTGCATTTGGATGTATAGGTGTGGTCAGGTATAGTAATACTGCACATGCACCTGATGACCTTTGGTTCTATTCATGAATGTCTTCTCTACTTCACGTACTTACCAATTAGTATGGTTTGTATTGAGCAGCCAGTGACTGTCTTCAAGGAAAAAAAGTATGAGGAAATACACACATAGTACTAGAGAAACTGAGCAGGTCAGGCAACATCTGAAGAAGGGAAAAAACAGTAAATGCAAGACTCGAAAGGAATGGTGAAGAAGCTCAGGGAGTTTGTTTATTGTCAAGGTAGTTTCAGAGTGGTGAAAGGTTAGAATTTTTCAGTATCTTGGAAACATAATACTGAAAAATTTTCACGATGTTCCAAGTCATTGTTGATGATTGACAGGGCAGTTTGACTTTTGAAACAAAATCTGAAGAGAACAGTCTTTTTTACTGTGACTGGATTGTTTTACTTTGGTCAAGCAATGGAACCTTTGTTAATTACCAATAGTTTAATTCTGCAGTTTTAAATGTGTAAAATATTATCAGAGTTATTACATAGGATGTGGGATTAATATGCCTTTTTACTTCTAATCTAAATGAGAATATCAAATGATGAAAAATCTGTGGGGCACAAAGCATTAAAGCACCATGCTTGTTAAATGTTGAGAGATTGAACAGAGTTAATATTCAAAAACATATAGATCTGTACACATGCTAGTTAATACAAATGTCTAATCGGCCAACCATATGGCAGCAACTCGATATATATCAAAGCGTGCAGATATGATTAAAAGGTTCAGTTGTTATTCAGATCTAATATTAGAATGGTGAAGAAATGTGATCTAAATGACTTTATCTGTGCAATGATTGTTGGTATCAAATAGGTTGATTTCAGTACAGTATCTTAAAAACTGTTGACCTCTGGGATTTCATGCACAACAATCTCTAGAGTTTACAGAGAATGGTTTGCAAAAACAGAAAAAAATCCAGTGAGCAGTAGTTCTGTGGCGAAAATATCTTGTTAATGACAGAGGTTAGAGGAGAATAGCCTCAATCATTCAAGCAAACAGGAATGCGACAGCAACTCAAATAATCATGTGTTGCAATAATGCGCAGAAGAGCATCTTTGAATGCATAATACTTTGAATTTTGCAGTGGATGGGTTACAGCAGCAGAAGAACAAACATATATTCAGTATGTATCCAAGGATTGCAGATAAGTTGATATTTGGAGGAAAGACTGAGTGGAGTGAAGCTGCATTCTCTACCATAATAAAAACCGAAAATGCTGCAAACACTCAGTAGGTCAGGTCACATGCAAGAGAAGAAACAGGGTTCCAGGTCAATTTTTTAAAAATTTTAACTATATTATCTGACATTGAGAAGATCTCTGGAAACCTGGAAATACTTTAAGAGGTTAGATGCAGACAGATGTTTTCTCTGGCAGAGAAGATTTGAACCAAATGTAAAGTTTCAGAATAATGAGGAGTCCATTTAAGAGAAATAAGATGAAAAATGTATTTACTCATCATCTTTCTCAGATCCCCTCTAAATATTTTACCACTTATCCTCAATCTTCGTCCTATAGTTTTCCCCAACTCTGGAATCACCTTGAATTCAGGAAAAAAGGATACATTTCTGATAAATTTGACAGTTTTCGTGAAGTACTGTTTAGAAGTAGATTTCTATACATCTTATTTGGTGATGAGCTTCCATATTTGTGCACCAGGTCTATGGAGGAATTTCTTTAAAGCTCGTTTTTATCATCATAAGACTACAAGAAATAGGAGCAGAATTAGGCCAGTTGGCCCATTGAGTTTGCTCCACCATTTTATCATGGCTGATCCATTTTCCCTCTCAGTCCCAATCTTCTGCCTTCTAGTATCCCTTCATGCTGTGGCTAATCAAGAACATATCAACTTCTGCCTAAATATACTCAATGTCTGGTTCCACAGCCACCTGTAGCAGCAAATTCCACAGATTCACCATTCTTTAGCCAAAGAAATTCGTCATCATCTCCGTTCTAAAAGAATGTCCCTCTATTCTGAGGCTGCGTCCTCTGAGACTCCCACAGGAAACATCCTCTCCACATTCACTCTATTGAGGACTTTCAACATTTGATATGTTTCAATGAGGTCACTGCTCATTCTTCTGAATTCCAGTTAGTAGAGGTTGAACCATCAAATGCTTCCCATATGACAAGCTTTTCAATCTGGGGATTATCTTCATGAACCAACTTTGAACCTGCTCCACTGTCAGTACATCCTTTCTTAGATCAGGGGCTCAAAATTTCTTACAGTACTCCAGTGCCTCTCAAAGCCTCAACATTATATCCATGTTTTTATGTTCTAGTCCTCATGAAATGAAGTTAACATTGCATTTGTCTTCCTCATAACCAACTCTACCTGCAAATTAACCTATAGGGAATCCTGCACAAGGACTCACAAGTCCCTTTGCACCTCAGATTTTTGAATTTTTTCTCCATTTAGAAAATAGTCTATGCTTTTATTTCTTCTACCAAAGTGCATGACCATACACTTCCCTATACTGTATTGCATCTACCACTTTTTGCCCATTCTCCTAAACTAATCCTGATGCTTTTCAGTACACATCTGCAATACTTTCATCTATTTCAAACATCAGTTGGCAACATCCATCATTAAAATGTACAACATCTTAGCAATGCCCTCATCTTGCTGCTGCCATCAGGCAGGAGTTGATGAGTCTGAAGACCCACACCTCAAGGTTCAACAACAGCTTCCTTCCCACTGCCATCAGGTTTTTGAACCAACCTGAAAATCCCGAACACTATGTCAGATTATCAGAAGACTGGGGAGTAACAAATGATAAGTCTTTTGTTCAAGAAAGGTAATAGAAATAATCTTGGAAATTATAGACCAGTGAGTATTACATCAGTGGTGGGCCAAATATTGGAAGGGATTTATTTGAGTGGATTTACAAGAATTTGGAGAAGCATAACCTGATTAGGGATATTTAGTATGCTTTGTGAAGGGTATATTGTTCTTCACAAACCTGATTGAATTCTTCAAGGAAACTGTAAAACAAATTATGAAGCTAGAGTACTGAATGTGGTGTATATGGATTTTAGTAAGGCACTCATTCAGAAAGTCAGGTGGCATGGGATCCATGGAAACTCTGCTTTCTGGATTCAGAATTGATTTGTCCACAGCTAGTAGTTGAAACATTTTCTGTCTGGAAGTTGGTGACCAGCCGTGTACTGGAGGGATCTGTTCTGGGATCCCTGCTCTTTCTAATATTTATATATGACCTAGAGGAGAAAGTGGAAGGGTGGGTTAGTAAGCTTGCAGATGAAATGAAGGTTGGTGTTATTGTGGATAGTTGCTGGCTCATTAAGCTCCACAGTCCGTATGGATCAGCTATAACATCTCCTCGCTGACTATCAATACGTGTGTACTTCAAAGCTGTATAATTAAGTTGCTACTCTACTCTCTCTATATCCGGGTTTGTGTGACTAGCCACAGCTCAAATGCCATCTATAAATTTGCCAATGACACAATTGTTGTTGGCAGACCTCAGATGGTGACAAGGAAGCATACAGAAATGAGATAGATCAGCTGCTCAAGTGATATTGCAATAACAACCCTGTGCTCAATGTCGGTAAGACCAATGAGTTCATTGTGGACTTCAGGAAGGGGGAAGTCAAGGGAACACATAGGCACTTCTCATCAAGGAATCAACAGTGGAAAGGGTGAGCAGTTTCAAATACCTGGGTGTCAACACCTCTGAAAATCTATCCTGGGTCCAACATATTGATGAAGTTACAAAGAGGGCATGTCTGGACTATATTTTATTAGGAGTTTGTTACCAAAAATTCTAACAAATTTTTACAGATGTACTGTAGAGAGCATTCTAACTGGTTGCATCACTGTCTGGTATGGAGAGGTCTCTGCACAAGACTGGAAAAAACTGCAGTGGGTTACAAACTCAGCCAGCTCCATTATGAGGGGACATGCCCTTTTCTCATTGCTACCATCAGAGAGGAGGTAGAGGAGTCTGAAGACACACACTCAATGTTTTAGGAACGGCTTCTTCTCCTCACAATAAGATTTCTGAATGGACAATGAACCAACCCATGAACTCTGCCTCACTATTTTTGCTTTCCTTACACTACTAGCTGGAAAAGCATGCAGATTTGGCCTTGAGATTCCAAACATCAAAATGGGGAAAAAATGTGATCTAAGTGTCTTTGACCATGATTGTTGGAACTAGACAGGGCCGTTTGAGTATCTCAGAAACTGTTGATCTTCTGAGGTTTTCACACACAGTGGTCCCTAAAGTTTACAGAGAATGGTGCAAAAAACAAAAAAAAAATCCACTAAGCAGCAGTTCTGTGGGCAAAAATGCATTGTTAACAAGAGAGGTCCGTGAAGAATGGCCAGGATTGTTAAAGCTGACAGGAAGGTGACAGTAAATCAAATAACCACGTGTTACACAGTGGTGTGCAAAAAAGCATCTCTGAATGCACAACACATTGAACCTTGAAGCAGATGTGCTACAGCAGCAGAAGACGACAAGCACTCAGTGGCAACTTTATTATTGAATGTATATTTCTTATTGTAATTTATAGTTTTTCTGTGTGTTGCTTTGTACTGCTAATGCAAAAGAACAAACCTCACAGTATACTGTATGTCAGTGATATTAAACAATTCTGATTTGGATTATGTAGAATGTCATATGTTACAGCAGGACATTGATATGCTACAGAGATGTGCTGAACCATGGCAGATGGAGTTTAACCCAGAGAAGTGAAGTTTTACACTTTCAAAAGTTGAACTTGAAAGCAGAATACAGGGTTAATCGTGGCATTCTTAGCAGAGTGGAGGAACAGCGGGATTGTGCAGTTTATGTTTGTAGATCCCTCAAAGGTGCTGCGAATGTTGCTAGGGTTGTTAAGGCTTAGAGTATGCTGACCTTCGTTAATTGGATATTGAGCTCAAGAGCTGTGAAGTAATTTTGCAGTTCTGTAAAACCCTGGTTTGAGCTCTTTGAATAAGAATAAGGGTTTGGTTCTGGTTGCCTCATCATAGAAAGGACGTGAAACTTTAGAAAGGGTGCAGAGGAGATTTTCCAGGACGCTGCCTACACCAGAGAGCATCTGTTATGAAGATCGGTTGAACTGAGCTAAGGATTTTCTCTTGGAGCAAAAGAGAATGAGAAGTGACTTGATAGAGGTGTACAAGGTGAAAAGGGGCATAGGTAGAGTGGATAGCCAAACCTTTACCCAGGATTGAAATGGTTAATACCAGGGTCCATAATTTAAGGTGATTGGAGGAACGTATGGGTGGGGTGTCAGAGGTAAATTCTTTACAGAGAGAACAGTGAATGAATGAAGTACCCTGCCAGGGTGGTGGTAGTGGCAAATACATTAGGAGGATTTTAAAAACCCTTTGACTGACACATATAAAATAGAAAAATGGAGGACGTAAGGGTTACATTGATCTTAGAGTAGGTTAAAAGTTTGGCTCAACATTGCGGTACTGTGCTGTTTTTTGCTCCAGAGGTATGAGGCATTGATAAGACTGGAAAGCCAGGGCATTTTTCCAAGGGCGGAAATGGCCAATATGAGAGGGCATAATTTTATGATGGGAGGACAGTATAGGTTAGATGTCAGAGCTGAGTAACATGGAGTGGTGGGTGCTTGGGTAACACGCTGCCAGGGATGGTAGTTGAGTCAGATACGTAAGTGACATTTAAGAGACACTTAGATAGGCAATATGGATGAAAGAAATATGGAGGGTTATGCAGGAAAGAAGTGTTAAATCGACAGAGTAGGTGTAAAGGTCAGATAGCATTGTGCGCTAAAGGGTCTGTACTGTGTTATAATGTTCTATGGTATATATTTTTTCTCTCTCTCAACTTGCAGTGATGTTATGTTTATTTTACTTATTTTTGTCATGTTGCTGAAATGTAATTTCTGTTGATTTAACTTGTGTTTGTCATGTTCATAATATATTGTGCTGCTGTTGCAAAAAGCTAATTTTCATGACATTTTTACTCTACTTTATGACAGTAAACTTGGAAAAACTTTTATTTTAGCATTCCTCGTATGACCTTAACATTCAGTCATCATTTGTTTCTTACTATGGGCTTGGTTTTACAACTACAAAAAAATCTTCTTCTGTTACTACTTTTTTCTTTATTGCTTTGTTACTTTATCCTCTTGTTAGTTTTACAATGATCTGGATATTACGGAAGTACAGCAAAAAATTGAGCTTGTTGGAGGAAAGCCTCATAATGCCATTCAACATATGCCTATGTGGCAAAAGGTGGTCAAGCAACGGATTAAGTGCAATAACTGAAAGTATTTTTATTATATGGCAAGGATGATTCTGAATGTCATTAAGAAACTTACAAAAACTTTACAAGTAATACACAGTAAATAGCTTAAAAATAAAAATTAGAAGGTTGACTACTATTGTTGCTTGTGCTTGATGAATGGGAGAACCTGGAGAGGATTCTGTGTGCTTAGCCCCCTGCTCTACTCACTTTATACTTATGACTGTGAGGCTAAGCACAGCTCCAATGTTATATTTAAGTTTGCTAATGACACCACTCTTGTTAACCAAATCAACCAAACCTCAGCTCTGACATCTTTGTGAATCAGCATAAAGAAGAGAGATTGAAAATTTGGCTGAGGGGGTGCCACATCAATAATCTCTCGCTCAATATCAGCAAGGTCAAGGAGCTGATGATTGACTTCAGGAAACTGAGATCCATGAGCCAGTCCTCATCTGGGGCTCAGAGGTGAAGAGGGTCAGCAATTTAAATTCCTTGGTGTTTTCATTTCAGAGGATCTGTCCTGGGCCCAGCATGTAACTACAATTATGAAGATAGCAGTGTATCACGTCTACTTCCTTAGAAGTTTGTGAAGCTTCAGAGAGACATCTAGAATTTTGGCAAGCTTCTATAGATGTGTGGTGGAGAGTATATTGACTGGTTGCATCATGGCCTTGAATCGAAATACCAATGCCCTTGAATAGAAAATGATACTCAGGGTTGTATGTGGTGACATATGTACTTTAATAATAAATTTACTTTGAACTTTGAATTAATGGGAAAGGGAGGTAAATTAAATTAGGTTATTGTAAATGAGTGTTTATAGGGAGGTGTAGGCTCAGAAGGCCGAAGTGTCTGCTTTGTTGCTGTATAACTATGCTCTAGCTCTCCAAAAAGTGTACAATAAGTGTATGGGACATTGGAAAAAATTTTGAATTTCCCCATGGGGATGAATAAAGTATCTATCTATCTATCTATCTATCTAATTGTTGAAAACCCCTTTCAAATAACTAAAAACATATCTATATCGTTATGTACTCGTGGGTATTGTGTACTTGTCACGTGACCGTGGTGTTGAGCTGTTGGAGATGAGGTAATGGTCTTGTGATGGTGGAGTGACATCATTTTCCTGCCAGTGAAAGGTCATGTGATAGGTTTTTTTCAACAGGGTATAAAAGGAGGAACCCTCCCTGTGAGGTGGGGCAGTTGGTGGTTGACTTCATCGGTGACGCCATGCTGCTGCGTATTCTGATACTATGACGCAGTTTCGTTTAAAAGTTGAGTTTTATTTTCTGCCTTAAGTTTTAAAAGGTTATTGCCAGCAACTTTGCTATAATACTGCCAGTTTAGAAGTGGAGAGTGAAGATTCGTCGGAGTTCGGAAATCCAGAAGAATCGGGAAAGTCGATTTTGACGGTGAAGCAGGCTCGACCTTGTTTAATCCTCATTCGGAAGGAATTCATTAGCTGTGCCCATGATAACCTCTGTTCTGCCAGAAGAATAGAAGGTTGGGTAAAGTTTCGCCAAGGAAAGGTCAGTGCCTTTAACCCGTTTTATTTTCTCCGATCGTAAGTCCTCCGGGGAAAGTATTCTTCAACGGGAATCGGCAGTAACGCCACGAAAGAGAACTTAAATTATTTCAAAGGAAAGAAGTCTCTCCTAAGGAACTGAGTAAAACTTTGGACTTTCACATTACTACTTCTAAGAACTCTTTTCGCATTATTGCTTTAAGAACTGTTTGAGCTGCCGCAGAGCAGCTGACTTCCGGTTACGTTAGTTTTGTTTACTTTTGTTTTTTTTTCAGTGTTTAATAAATGTTTTATTTGTTGTAAAAAGCCTGCCTCAGTTATATATTTGTTGTTGCCGAATCCATAACAATATACACTAGTAATTAACCCCCTGTAACTTATTCTTACCTTTCTTACTTTCAAAATAAAATCTTCATTCAAATTAATGAGTTCCGAATAAATCAAATATTGGTGTAATTCGGTCCAGATTGTCTCTGATTAAATGCTGGAGTATTCCAATGAGTGTGTGCAGAGTCCAGCAGCGGAACATGGTGCAGCACATAAGTGTACCTTCCAGAAATACTGCAGTCATTCCAGTGAAGACACCATCATAGTGCTGTTGGATAGTGAATCCAGAATATAAATCTAGCAGTGATGAAAGACTTGTCATAATTAAACCAGTGGTCCCCAACCACCGGGCTGTGAAGCATGTGCTACCGGGCCACGAGGAAACAATATGATACGATACGAGTCAGCTGAACCGTTTCTCATTCCCTGTCATGCCCACTGTTGAACTTGAACGGACGCGAGATCATTACCGCTCGCACGGTCATCAGTCACCTAAACGCAGTGATACCCTTGCACCAGGGATCACTGGTTGGCCTTGGGTAACTGGCCACCTCGTGCGGCCAGCGAGAAGTGCCGTTGGTACTGGCTTGTTGCACGGACAGATGGCCGCTGCCTTTTAGCACTACCTACAAGGAGGGTGGGCACATGCCCTGTTGCACTCCTTGCTCGGTCGATCACTCTCTCCGGACTGCGACCACTGATGCCCCAGCAAGGCCCTTACCTTGTCCTCTCACTGGTGTGTTGCAATGATTTTAATTGTTCATACAAGGAAAATATGCGCTAATATCCCAACATTACTTAAAATGTTATGATGCTATTGACTTATAAGTGAGTTATAATTGACTTACAACTATATTCATGCGAAGAAAATATGCGCTGTGTGTTTAATATTGAATTTGTTAGATAAACCCTTTTAGAAACGAAATTGAGTGTATTAGCCACTTATAAGTGACTTATAGTTGACTTATCACCTATATTCCGGTTGTGATTAACAACACTCCCCACCCCCCCAGTCAGCCGGTCCGCAAGAATATTGTTAGTATTAAACTGGTTCACGGTGCAAAAAAGGTTGGAGACCCCTGAATTAAACAAATCAGGCTGGTGTACAGCTTGGAGAGGAATCAGCAGGCCATGTTCACATGATCCTACTGTCTTTATGGTCTTTGATGGTAAAGGCTGTCTGCCTGGAGGTATTGTCAGAATTCCCCTGGCAAGTGCTAATTACAGTTGTGCTAATATTGTGACTGTATGTGCTGTGTACGCACATTGGCCCCAGAGGAATGATAATTTCATTTAACTGTAAAAGTGTATGATTGAATGACAATAAACATGAAGTAATTAGTATGCACATGGTAGATAGTACACATATACAACAGTGTACTATCACACTGAATACTCATGCCTTTAAATGTGGAAAGGATTGGAGGTCTCCTAGAAGTGTGTAATTTATTACAATATGTCCAACTTTTAATTTGCTCTTGTGTTTACTTTCTAATGTGGATGGTACAGCTTCTGATTAGTGCCGACCTTTGTTTTGTTGATGGTAGGATCTCTATAATGATAATTTCATTAAATATCAAGACTGGGCGTTTAGAATTTCTTTTGTTGGAGATGGCTGTTGTATGGTATGATTTATGCCAATTATCAGGCCACATTGCTTAGGTCTTCCTATCTACAGATGTGTAATATTTAATTTTCTGGAGTTGTGAATTGAATTGAATTGAACTTGGGCAAATATCTTCACTTATAGCATTTTGAGGGCAGGGAAGTTACTGAAATTAGTTAGGCTTAGGACAGTCAGGTACTCCAGCAGTGAAATCCTGGATTTAAGATGATTGACCTCCAACAACCACAATTTTACTTTGTTTGAACATGTCCCCAGTCATTAAATTGTTTTTCCTTAGCCTATTAATTTCAGTTTTAGCAGAGCTTCTTGGTCAAATGCTGCTATGATGTCAAGGGCAATCGTTCTCACCTCTCCTCTAAAAGTTCTGTTTTGGTCCAAGGATGTGATGAAATCTGGAGCACTGATTTGGTTGAAACTAAAGCTGTGCACTGTATTGGTGGGGATCTCAGGAAGCTGAGATGGAATATTAATTTGGCACTTTAGTCATACATATCCCCTCGCCTGCTTTCATTCTTCTATATTCAATAATGGCAATTATGTCCCTATCCATGCAGTAACTTCTTCTGTACATTTGGGTTTTATCCTTGGCTATTACTATTTCAGTTTGACAAGCTACCTTTCAAAGACCCCACTCAGAAGTGCATTGTTTTCATATTCACATGACGATATCCTATCATTCATTATTTGTAACTCCGCCACTTCGTAACATGTTAGACTGCTTATGCATACAGTATTTAGAAGCAGCTGTTAGTAACCATGTGATTGTCTATAATCCCTCCCTTGTACTCTACCTCCTATTCATTGATTTTGTCTCTCCTTGGCAACTTGCTGAGACTAGTTGAAACTGTACTAGTCTTGTTACCATATTTGACTTTGAGATGAACACTTCCAGCTTTTTATTTGTGTGATCACCATGGCTACCGAATTGTTTCTTTATAGCACTGCCTTGACACCTTCCCTACCACAACTCTTCTGTTGCCAAAATCTTTATCCTTACCTTTTTATTACAGGTAACTGTCCTAAAATACTTAAGATTTGCAAGAATCACAGATCATCCAAGAGATTAAGAGGAAGTACGGTTTATTATGAAACTACCATAACCATTAATTAGTAGAGATACATTACCTGTAATAGGTGGAATGGTTTAGCTGCCTCAGGTCAGACAGACCAGTTCTGATGAAGGGTCTCGACTCAAAACCCCACTATCCATTTCCCTCCATGGATACTGAGTTTCTCCAGCTCCTTTGTGTGTTGGACAAATCAATAAATCAGATCAGTCTTGCCACTGGCAGCATTTTTTATTCTCACTGTGAATATTTTCCGTCACCTGCCAATAATAACATTTTAAGAGTTACTGAACACCTCATACCAATTATTATTTTAATTACGTCTGATTTAGGTGTCTAATTGCAAGGTATTAGTTTAAGTGTCATAGGCTTAATTAGTCCAGCACAACACCATGAGCCAAAGATCCTGTTCCAGTTTTGTACTATTCTATGTTACATGGACCAAGAGCATAAGGTGCTAAACCTAAAAATTATGATGTGGAAGCTTCAGCTCAAGCAGTTTGTGTACCTCTTTAGCAATTTAACTGCTATGTTTGATAAACAATTGTAGTTGTTTCCAGAGTTGAGTAGAGCAAAGGACTGAGCCTGCTGTTGGAGTTGTTTTCAGGTACGAAGGGGAGTAGAGACAGCAGGAAATGACAAAGAAGACAGAGGTAGCAAATGGGAGGTGGTATGGAGTGATAGGAATTGTATGGAGGAAGGCAATCATCAGGTTTCTGGGAAACAGAAAAACAAGCAGCAAATTGAGGATTGTAGTAGTTTACAATCTAGTGATGACGGCATTAGACAGGAAAAGAAAAGGAGGAAGGAAAAGTTTAAGGTTTTGCTGTGTTTTGTGAATGTGGGCCTGTCTCTGATGAAGGATCTCGGCCCAAAACATTGACTATACTCTTCCATAGATGCTGTCCTGCCTGCTGAGTTCCTCCAACATCTTGTGTGTGTGGCCTGTTTCTGATATCACTGCGATCAGATTAAGGGTTTGGAAAAAGTATTAGGAGATATTATGGCTGTAAGAACTTTAAGAAATGGGGCACCCTTAGTATTTGGTTAAGATAGTAAGCAATATGAGAAAGCAATAGTGTTAAAAGCTGTGGGAGGAAAGTAACACAAAGGAATTATATTGAACAGCAATGGCTTTGGGGAGGAATTGCAGAAATGCCTCTAGATTTATCATGGACCAAGTTAAAAATTATTTAGTCATGGGAAAAGTTGTAGACACTGAAAGGGGTTTTGTGGTGAAGTAAAAACATGTAGCTTATTGATGTTGATCAATTTTGATGAAAAATGTTGCTCGATAGGGTTCATTTCAGCTATATGCATCACATGGTTCGAGTTTATGTGCTGCCTCCTTTGAGATGTTTTCAGTGGCAGAAGTTTGGCCATGTAGTAACTGAGTAGGGTTAAAAAGTGGTGTTGTAGATACGCTTGAGAAAATGATTACGTTAATGGTGGACAAGTCATTAGGCCAAAATGTAGCAATTGTGAAAGAGGAACATAACTCAACTTATACAGGGTGTCCTGTACACATAAGAAGGCTGTGGAAGTTCAGAGTGTTTGAGTGGAGATGGACATATCATATGTAGAGGCTCTTCAGAAAGTACAGAAGACTGTGTTAATGTGACCTATTAATTGCAGACTTAAGGTCAGTGTGTAAAGTGCATGATTGTATAACAAATGATTGTTGATTAACTAAAACTTGATACTTTAATGGCAGATGTGGTAAATTGTACAACAAAAACAAAGTAGGACAGAAAAAATTAAAATAATATTAAAAGCTACAGAAATTTGTTCACTAAAGGTCAGAGAAGTGTTTTTAGAGTTCTCTTTTTTCTCATTTTTTTAATATCTTACAATGAATGCTAGAAGTTTGTTACTAATGATTATGAGCTTTCAAAGTTCATGATACTGTGTGGTGGTGTTGTGACGAAGTGTGCAAGAAACAGTCGTAGAAGGCTTTCTGGAAGAAAGGTAATTGGTATGAATGATGCTTAGTTGATGGTGGTAATGCACCTTACTTTGGTCTGCCAGTCACCATTAAATATTAATAAAAGAAGAACCAAAAAAATATTCCTCCATCTCTTTATGGTCTAGGATCCCTGTACTTTGTGACTTCTTATAAGTAACTTGGACAAAGAAGTGGAAAGGTGGGTTAATAAGTTTGCAGTTGACATGGTGGTTCATCATGTTGTAGATAGTGTAGAAGATTGTCGTAGGTTACAGTTGAACATAGATAGGATGCAGAGCTGGGCTGGGAAGTGGCAGATGGAGTTCAATCCAGAAAAGTCTGAAGTGATACACTTTGGAAGGTTAAATAGCAGAGTACAAGGTTAATGTCAGTATTTTTAGTAGTGTAGAGGAACAGAGGAATCTTAGGGTCCATATTGATTGATCCCTTGAAGTTACCATGCAAAATGATAGGGTGGTTAAGAAGGCATATGTTGTGACTGTGGCCTCACTGACTATCGTACAGTAACACCTGCATCCACAGTGATGGTGTTTTGAGAGGTTGGTGATGAAACATATTAACATGGAAAAATGAGAAAGTCTGCAGATGCTGAAAATCCAAAGCAACACACAGATATTGCTGGAGGAGCTCAACAGGTCAGGCAGCATCTAAGGAAAAGTGTAAACAATCAACGTTTCAAACCAAGACCCTCAAGTCCTGCCTGAAAAGGCATTTGGATCAGCTCCTTGGATCTTCGATTTCCTTTCTTGCAGAACCCAGTCTTGTTCGGATTGGCAACAACATCTCCATGATCACCATCAGCACAGGTGTACCACAAGGCCGTGTGCTTAGCCCCATGCTCTACTCACTTTACACATGATTGTGTGGCTAAGCACAGCTCCATTGCCATCTTCAAGTTTGCTATTAACATCACTGTCATGGGCTGAGTCAAAGGTGATGACAAATCAGCATACAGGAGGGAAATTGAAAATCTGGCTGAGTGGTGCCACAACAACCTCTCATTCCCTTCCCCCCACCTTCTTGCTCTAACATCTATCTTTTCTTTCCAGCCCTGATGAAGGGTCTCGGCCTGAAACGACAACTGTTTACTCTTTTCTGTAGATGCTGCCTGGCCTGCTGAGTTCCTCCAGCATTTTGTGTGTGTTGCTTGAACATCTTGCTCAATGTCAGCAAAACCAAGGAGCTGATTATTGACTTCAGGAGGAGGAAGTTGAAGCTTCATGAGCCAGTCCTCATCGGGGGATCAGAGGTGGAGAGGGTCAGCAACTTTAAATTCCTTGGTGTTACCATTTCAGAGGACCTATTCTGGGCTCAGCACATACTGTAAGTGCAATTATGAAGAAAGCACAGCAGTGCCTCTACTTAGGAGTTTGCAAAGATCCGGTAACTTTGACTAACTTCTACAGATGTGTGGTGGCCAGTGCTATCATGTTTGCTGTTGTGTGCTGGGGCAGCAGGCTGAGGATAGCAGACACCAACAGAATCAACAAACTTGTTCGTAAGGCCAGTGACGTTGTGGGGGTGGAACTGGACTCTCTGATGGTGGTGTTTGAAAAGAGGATGCTGTCCAAGTTGCATGCCATCTTGGACAATGACTCCCATCCACTCCATAATGTACTGGTTAGGCACAGGAGTACATTCAGCCAGAGACTCATTCCACCGAGATGTAACACTGAGCGTCATAGGAAGTCATTCCTACCTGTGGCCATCAAACTTTACAACTCCTCCCTCGGAATGTCAGACACCTTGTGCCAACAGGCTGGTCCTGGACTTATTTCCACTTGGCATGATTAACTTAATATTTAATTATTCATGGTTTTATATTGCTATATTTCTTCACTATTCTTGGTTGGTGCGGCAGTAACGAAACCCAAATTCCCTTGGGATCAATAAAGTATGTCTGTCTGTCTGAGTTTCAATACAATCCATCACATTACAGGATTCAGTTTAACTCAATCTGATTACTTACGCAGGCACAATCAAGTGGCAAACATCATTCAACAAAATCTTGCTTTAAAATACAAACTCATGAAAGACAGCACATTGTACTATAAATACAAACCTGATCCAGTTTGTAGGCAGTGTCCTACAAACTATATTTCTACCACTCCATTATTACAGATAGAACAATCCATAATAACCATCTGAATATATTAAAGGATAAACTAGTAAGAACAACTTACTTAATAGATAGAGCCATTCAAAAACCCATAACATGGAGCAATTAATAAGTGAAAAACACCAGAAATTATCAGGGGAAATTACAAGATGATGGAGAATGAACAGGGTATATAATGTCCCAATAGTCATATATATACACACAATTGGTATCATCCCAAAGTCACTACACATCAATATGTATGTAAATCTTCAGAAAGCCACAATACTAAACACACTAGAATAGTCCAAAAGTTCCTAGCAATTGAGAAATATATTTGACAATGCCCATACTTCAGGAGCTAAGCAAAAAAAATTGATAAATAAGTAATAAATAATATTGAGAACATGAGTTTAGAGTCCTTAAACATAACTCCTTAAGTTGTTTGAACAGTTCAGTGATAGGCCAGTGAAGTTATCCCCTTTGATAACTCAGTTAATGCTCAGTTTTTCCCATTTCACCCTGTTATGATAGTTTGATATCTTATTGTGTCCTTCTGGAATGCATTTGGATGCTTTATAATGTTAGAAGGTACAAATTGTTAATGTTGATTATATTAAAACTTAGCTTACAGTATAAAGCACTGTAAGAAACTATTCTATATCTCTATTCATTCTTTGCTAGAATCAGTGTTATCTCTCTCCCAGGCTATGCACATTGTTTAAATTAAATAGTTGTGTGCCTTTTTCCTCAAAAACAGTGCACTGGCCTATATCTCAACCACTGCCAATGACAAAGTGTTCTGTGCTCCAACAATAACTTGTCAGTTTATTCTAAGTGCTGTAATCTCAATCCATCTTGGAATTTTCAAGCATTTCATACTTCACCCGCAGGAGACAGTTGTTAAGAGCAAGTGAATGTTTTTAAGATGAAGGTTGGTGGGAGTACTCCCAGCGGTTTAGAGGATTGGGACAGGGTGGGAAAGGAGGTGTCTTTTGTGCTTGGGGATTAGGAAATTCACCAGGACTATAGCTGTGTTCCTGCCAACAGGTTGCTAAGCAATGAGTAAATTAGACTCAGGCGTATTATCACTGATATATGTCTTGAAATTTGTTATTTTGCAGTAGCAGTACAGTGCAAAACCTAAAAATTACTGTCAGTTACAAAATAAATGGTACAAAAGATGAATAATGAGGTAATGTTCTTGGATAGTTCAAAAATATGATAGTAAAGAGGAATGAGCTGTTTTTAAAAATTGTGAGTCTTTAGGCTCCTATGCACCCTCCCCGACGGTAGTAATGCCAAAAGGGCATGTACCACATGGTGAGAGTCTTTAATGATCGATGCCACATTATTGAAAATGTCCACTGGTAGGAAAGGTTGTGTTCATGATGGAACTTGCCAAGTCTGCATCCTCTTGCAATCCTGTGCATTGTGTTACGTACCTGTGGGTATCTTGTACTTTTCACGTGATAGTGGTGTTGAAGCTATACTGGACCTAAGGTAGTGGTCTTGTGATGGTGGAGTGATGTCATTTTCCCGCCAGTAGAGGTCATATGACAGTTTCTTTTTACAGTATAAAAGGAGGACCCCTCCCTGTGAGGAGGGGCAGTTTGTGGCTGGATTTGCCATTTTGACTCCTTGCTACTGCGTGGTCCAATATTTTGATGCAGTTTGGTTGAAAGGTGGAGTTTTATTTAATGCCTAAAGTTTAAAAGGCCATTGCTGGCAGTTTCTTTATAATACTGCCAGTTAAAAATCAGTGGAGAGTGAAGATCGGAGTTCGGGAGCTAAAAGATCGAGGAAAGTCGATTTCGACGGTGAAACAGGTTTGACCTTGTTTGATCCTCATTCGGAAGGAATTCGTTGGCTGTGCTCATGTTAACCCCTGCAATAATAGCAGAAAGGGTTGGGTACAGTTTTGTCAAGGAAAGGTCAGTGCCTTTAAGCCGTTTCATTTTCATCTTCATAAATTCTCCGGGAAAAGTATAGTTCGACTGGGAACCGCAACAACACGACGTGAAAGAGAATTTAAATCATCTTAGAAAGTCTCTCCTTTAATGGACTGTAAGCATTTTGAACTTTTGCAGTACTACTTTGAAGAACTGTTTTTGCAACATCGCTTTAAGAACTGTTTTAGCTTTATGCCTTTAAAAACTGTTTAAGCTGCCGCACAGCAGCTGATTTCCGGTTGCGTTAGTCGTTTGTTTACTTTTTGGGGGTTTGTTTTTCAGTGTTTAATAAATGTTTTATTTGTTATAAAAAACCCTGCCTCAGTTATATATTTATTGTTGCTGAGTTCATAACAATTGTAGTGCAGGCTATGAATATCTGAGGTTTGGGGAAAACTGCAGTGATAAGAAATAACCACTCTCTCTGTTTCTGAGTGTTGAAAGAAAAGATAGGAACTTTTCTCTCTTCTAACATGGAATTAGGATAACCTTCCTATTACAGCAGTGAACAACAAATTGTGAAATTTGACAGAGATCAATAATAGTAATCTGAATTGAAGTTAGGAATGTGAGAGTTACCATGTGTTCACTTTGTAGGCAAAACAATCCAAGCACAGTTTGTATTTGAAGTATTTGCAAAGGTTACCGATCTCAATGAAGACATTGAATGCAGTTTGAAATTATGCCCATTAAATATTTATAGTGTCAGAGAAATTAATTTATTCATACATTGTTAGGGAAATTAATTTGCTAATGAAATTCAGAGTTGGTCACTAATAAATTTGCAGACTTCAAAGTGACTAGAGCAGTGGTTCCCAACCTTTTTTTGGCCATGCCCCACCTATTCACCTCTAAAATCCGGATGCCCCCTGTGGTGATATATAATTCTTATTATTCAAAAAGTGAACTCCTATTCACCTGGAGGAAGCCTAAAAGACCATTAACTTGGTTTAAACAAGTTTCCAAAGAACATGGCATTCATGAAAGAGAAAAATAAAAGAACCAAAGGACTGTTAAAGTTCTGAGGAAGAAATTACTAAGAAATTGTAAAAAAAAAGAGCATTAAGTGATATTAAAATAATAATAATAAATAAATAAAACAATGCCGATTCGTTTTTACAGCATACAAAGACAGATACACCGTTTAAAAGAGATGACGCAATGTACACACCTTCACACCACCAAGAACCGAAAGCTACTGCAAAAAGCAGCATTGGCGCGACCTCATACGAGTTTCTTACGCGTTTGGACTTGTTCATTCGTTCTTTCCTACATCAGTCAATTCATTAATTTAATTATGAAAGCCATTTGATGGTTGTAATGATGGTGATACACTATATATACAGTACATACGCAATTACACATGTACATACACACAAGTATTTTTATGTATGCATACTGTATATACACATATGTATTAACTCGCACACACACTCATACACACAGACTTACTAGAAAATATTCACTGTTAATAACTCATTCTCAAATTGCCCCCCTTAAAAATCAAATTACCCCCCTGTGGGGCGTACGCCCCACATTGGGAACCACTGGACTAGAGGATACCTTTATTCATGAATAAGGGAAGAGTGACTCACTAACAGTGAGATTGTCAAGTCTTCTAAAGAACAATATTCACATCCTTTTTATACATGCCCACAGAAAGTCAATTACATCAGTTAAAGTTTTTTAAAAAAGCTAATCCTGTGTGCGTCAATTCCCACAAAAATGTCGGAGACAGTCTCTTTTCTGCCCACAACACACAGACAGGTTGTTAAAACATCCTTCAAAGTTCAAAGTAAAATTTATTATCAGACTGTTGAAACTAAGATTATTGCAAGCATGCTGTGAATCCAGGCCAAATGGTGAACCTTTATTGATGGTATATAGGAGGTTCATTACCCATTTTACCTTCCGGCCATCTCCTATTAAAATTTGTTAAGCATACAAAATATATACTCAATTTCAAAATGTATTCAAAATGCGGTAACTCTGTACTCCCAAAGTCCTCAAAATCTCCCTAATCACTCTTTACTAACTTGTATTCTATTCTCAATATCTTAGACGCTTCCTCCACTTAACATCTTGTTCCTTAGGAACTGGGGGGTGGTCACCAGCTGGTACAGTCTGGGTATCTACCACTGGATTGAATCCCTATATCTCACATTCAGGGTTTTTGATTTTGCTTCAAGGACATCCCATCCTCATCACCATCTATCAGCGAAAGTAATTCATTCATTTAAATACTCTATAACAGACTTTGAGAATGTCAGAGTTTATTGAGACACAATATCATGTGGGAGGTCGAGATCCCACTGTTAGAGGATTGGGCCCCCAGATGATATCATGTCTCAATGAACTTTGTCTCGAAGCCCATGGTAAAGAATTTATGTGAATGAATTGGTTTCTCTGACAGGATTAGTTTAATCTAATTGTTCAGTGAGTTGTAAGTCACTGGAGACAAATTTCACACTAATTTGGCAGAATTTTACACTGAAAAGTAAACAGGCAAATAGACTTTTTAGGCCCCTTTTGTTTAACTGTTTTGGATATCAATTACCTGCAATCTTAGTCTTGAAATTAACAAGGGAAAATCTGCAAATACTGGAAATCCCAGCAACACACAAAATGCTGGAGGAACTCAGCAGGCATCTATGGAAAAGAGTAAATGGTCAATGTTTCAGGCTGAGACCCTTCAATAGGACTGGGGGAAAAGATGAAAAATCAGAGTAAGAAAATGGGGGAAGGGGAGTAAGAAATACAAGGTGGTAGATGATAGGTGAAACTGGGAGAGGAGGGGTGAAGTAAAGAGCTGGGAAGTTGATTGATGAAAGAGGTAAATGGCTGGAGAAGGGGGAATCTGATAGGAGAGGACAGAAGGCCATGGAAGAAGGAAATGAGGAAGGAGCACCAAAGGGAGGTAATGGGCAGGTAAGGAGATAAAGTGAGAGGGGGGAAATGAGAATGGGCATTGGTGAAGGAGAGGCGGGGGTGGGGCAGCCTTACCAGAAGTTTTAGAAATCAATGTTTATGCCATCAGGTTGGAGGTTACCCAGAAGCAATATAAGGTGTTATTTCTCCAACCTGAGTGTGGCCTCATCACAGCCGTAGAGGAGGCTATGGAATGGCATGTCAAAATGGGAAGTAGAATTAAAATGGGTGGCCACTGGGAGATCCCGCTTTTTTTGACAGACAGAGCAGTGATAATGTAACTAAGGCATTAATCTCAGCAATGAAATGTTGGAAGTAATACTTCCTGCTACATCTAACATTCCCTGGACTTTTGAAAATATTTGTGCATCTTGCAATCATTCCAAACGGTAGTAAGTCAAGTCTGCTCATATCAGTAGTGTCCTTTTAAGTAATGAAATAAATGCAATAGACTAGTATATTGTGTTCCTAGTTCAACTTAAGAGTTTGAGAATTGTGGTATGTATTTTCAGCTCCTATTTGTCAGTACAAGAGGAAATGTACTAATGTTATTTGGTACAAGCTTGATGTTAGGAAAAGGTGCAAAAGTATGAGTACATGTAAAGCTCTGTATTTTCAGATCTGGTACAATTTCATCTGGAAATGATATCTAGAGGCATTGGCACTGGTTAAAGCCAAAATTGTACCACATAGTGTCCCTCCTTTAGGTGCTACATCATCTAATTTCTCTACTCATAAGCAATAGATTCCATTTAATTGGGACACAGTGGGCCAGTATATTTTGACCCAATTAAGTGACTGCCCCAATTAGCCAAAGTTTCACTGGAAATAGTTAAAATAGTATAGAAAAGACAAATTACCATTTAACAAAGTATTTAAAGTGTGTGTTTTATTTTTCTGTTCTTCCTCATTCCATTACAATTTCCACATCTATACACATGAACATTGAATTACAAAATATTGCTTTTCTATATCTTTGTTTATTTATAATAATATCTTTCAATTTAGTTTTCCATTCCACCTTAACTAATTTGTGCTTCATATCTGTTTAGTTTAGTTAATGTAATGTTCTTCCTAATGGATGAAAATTATTGAATAAGAGATTTGTATATGTAAATACATTCATTTATTATGGAAACTTATCTCTACAAAATATGGACAATGATGAGCACTAGTTGTCACAAGATATTGGATGCAGAAGTGAGTTTTGATCTCAGAGCAGTTCAACTTTTTTTCCATTTTTATTTGCCCTAGTTACAATAAACAAACTGCAGTAAAAATATTTCTGCTTGGTGCAATAAATTAAAGTTTTTAAAAGAAAGGGTGTCTGAAAATCTAGTTATTCAAGTGTAAGTTTCATTCATGTGAAGATATGAATCAGAAGTAGAAAAAAGACCACTCAGGCCTTCAAGTTGATCTGATATGTAACCACAACTCTATAAAGCAAGCGGGTATTCAATGCTATCTTCCTGCGTCTCTCACAACCTCTCGCTCTATGCTGCCAGAGGATGTGGCCTGAATCTTGGGTTTCGGGCAAGGTTTAATCAGTGCAGTTTGTGGATTGGACTCTGCAGTTTAAGTTGTGTGTTTCTGGGTTCTGCTTACTCCTTTTTTATATTGATATTTTCATCAGGGTGGACTGACTCTGCAGCCAGCAGTTAATGAATGGCACAGTGCTAAACTGAACATTCCTAGACTGTTTCAATAACTTTGGTTTGATGTTTTCTTTAAACGGGTTCCATGGTACTTACCGTAGATTTCGCACTACAGAGCGCACCTGATTAAAAGCCGCTGGCTCTAATTTTAGAAATAAAATCAATTTTGTACTTGTACAAGCCGCACCGGATTTTAGGCCGCACTGGATTTTTGGCCGCACCGGATTTTCGGCCGCAGGTGTCCCACGTTGTAATATGAGATATTTACACAGAAAGATATTACACGTGAGGATTTTTTAACTTTTAATTAAATCCATATGGTAACATAAACAAATACATATTGCAAATGCTTTTTTTCGAACTGTGCCTGTAACGCGGCTACTTTTAAATATACGTTGCGTATACTTTTTTACTGAACAACATTCCAATATCTCCTAACGACTGGTAAAAAATATATATACTGCAGCCTACCAGGAAAAGTTATTGATCGCCTTTAACTTAAAAGCAGCGTTTTCGCTCCGCCGCTCGCCCCCCGCCTTCCCGTTTATTGCAAACCGATATTTCCCACAAGACGCGGCGAAACCGGGTGTGACGTCATAGCATCCCGGGATGTAGTACAGAAAACAAATATAGTTAAAACACTTCTAACTTTAACTAACAAATGAATTACTAAGCGAAAATATTATAAACTAAATAACTGCCATAAAGGCAGCACAATGCTTTTCTTCGCGTGTTTTCCATGTTGATGAGGGTGAGTACAAATGACTGATTTACAATAATTTAATTGTGAAAGTGCGCTTGATTTATCGTACAATTTCATTGGACCTCTGTGAACTACTCATCAATTTTATTGGTCTACTGTTACGAGGCAAAATGTTTTTGGCGGCATGAAAAAAAATCATGCATTAGCCGCACCGTAGTAAAGGCCGCAGTGTTCAAAGCTGTTCAAAATGTGGGAAAAAAGTAGCGGCTTATAATCCGACATCTACGGTATTTGTTTTGTCGCTGTCTGTAGGAAGACAAATCTTAGGGTTGTGTGTTGCATAGGTACTTTGATAATAAATGCTCTTTGAATATTTCCAGCTGCTCACAGAAACCTGTATGTTTTATGAAAATCAGTTGACAAATAATATACCACTTTGTAAACAAATATAAGCTTGATAAAAGTACAGTTTTAATAGGTAATGTAAATGCACATTGTTACTATAGCTCTTTTCATTGTTAAGTACTTCAGAAAATATAGATTATTTTTAATATATTAGATATCCAATCTACTTCTGTCTGACCCTACTTCCTTTCATAATTGTTTCCATAGGTTGACCAGTGACCTTCTTTACAATCCTGTCTACCGATACTGTCATTTTCAGGGAACTATTAACTTGTACTGCAAGATCACTTTGTACATCAATGCTAAGGGTCCTGCCATTATTGTATATTTTCCCTTACATACTGTATGACTTCCCAAAGTGCAACACCTCTCACTTAATTGGATTAACTTCCATTTGATATTACCTTGCCCATATCTCAAACACAGATGTAAACTGTATCTCCTGCTGTATCCTTAGAAACCTTCACTATCCATAACTCCTCTATTTTTGTGTAAATTGGTAAATTGCTTTATTGTCACATATACTGAAATATAATGGAAAAATGTAATTTTGGATGCCAATACTACAAATAATTTCATCACAACAGTGGATTACCTCAATGATTTGTTTCTGTTTTAACATTACTAGTGTAGTCTCTTTGTTTTCATATTTGAATATATTGTATACAATGCCTTAAGCTCCTGAGCTAACACAAGTGATAAATTCTGACAGCATATTTGAAAGTTTCTTTAAGACTTGTATACATTCTCTTGCAATGGAAGATTTCTGACAGTGTTATGCAATTCTTATATGTATAATTCTCTTTCTGCATGCTTGAATTTTCATTTCAGTTAAGAAGTCATTCAATGCCACCTTTAGTTCAAATAATGGAAAAAAATATTATGTGAGGTGGCACCCAGTGGCATCATGATGCAGCTGATAGAGCCATTAGCTGATAACATTAGAGGTTCAGGTTCAGTTGAGTTTGTGACTGTGTGGGCTTCCTCAGGGTGCTGTAGTTTACTCCCACATCCCAAAGACATGCTGGTTGGTAGAGTAATTGACCACTGTATATTGCCTTGAGCATGTAACTTGGTTGTAAAATCAGAGGAGAGTTGATGAGGATGTGGGAAGAGAAAAGGAAGGGAATTAATGTAGGATTGGTGTAAGTAAACATTTGGTGGTCTTTTTCTCAGTGAGATGAGGGATCTGTTTCCATGCATATCAGTTGGATTTTATGACAGTGTGCCTACAGTGGCTGCGGCATCAAAGCAATGGTAATTTACAGCCAATGCAACGCATCCCAGAAATGGAGTTCACTTTATTAGCATGATCCAAACATGCAGTCAAGAGCAGAGCTTATGGACACATTTCTGCTGCCTGC
Source organism: Hemitrygon akajei (assembly GCF_048418815.1). Classification (NCBI taxonomy): domain Eukaryota; kingdom Metazoa; phylum Chordata; class Chondrichthyes; order Myliobatiformes; family Dasyatidae; genus Hemitrygon; species Hemitrygon akajei. Next base: position 40,827,342 of record NC_133131.1, read on the forward strand.
CAGAAGAGGCTATTGGACTCCCCTAGCACACAGTACCTATCTCCAAACTTTTATCTTACTGATAAGAATGTCCAGATCTCTCTGATTAAACCCAGGAATATTTCTCCTCTTCCTTGCTGTGTCTGCATATCACCTTCAAGGCAGCCATAGCTGTCATCTGTTGCTGCCCTTGTCTGGTTATCATGCAGCAAATTGTTTGGGAAATGTGATAAACAAGGTGAGCTTTATTGGGAACTTCATTGATTAGGTATGTATTCTACAAGCATACAGTGAGAATGATGCTTTTAACACATTGGCCAATTTTACTCTATATCTGTGTAGCCCACCAAAAATAAGTGAATACCATTTTTATAAAAAAGGTTGCCATTTTATGACAAGGGTAGTTGGTTAAATATTTTCTAGTTAGAGATGGCTGTAGGAAAATATGAACTGGAATAGTACCAGTCTCTCATGTCAGAACATCGTCAAACTCTTGCTGCAAGCAAGCATGACCAATTCATTGTGAAACCATCACTTAATGAAGTCAAAAATATAAAGTCGTAAGTCAAAAATATGATATTCTTGTATTAAACTGTTCCTTCTGAAAAGATGTACAGAATGTATCATGGAGACCATGAGCATTCCACAAAACTGAGGGATATCTGGGGACTCCAATTTCACCAATTTAAGTGCAAACAGTGTGCAAGCTAGAGTTTTTCATTCTGCAAATTGAATCAAATGTGGTGGCAAAGTACTAGGATGAAGTGTGGTAGCAGCTGCAAAATCTCACCTTAAATGTGAAAGGGTTAAGGTACTTAGAAAGGGAAGACTCTATGCACAATCTTTTAGAGTACAGTTGTCAAGGCTGCATTTGCAAATTGAAATGTAACAATCTTTGATCCCATACCTCTGCTCCTAATCTGGAGCTTTATAAAAAGAGAGTTGAACTTCAGGTGCAACACAGTTTGTTATTAACATCCCCGAAAGAAAATCAATTACTTAAAACTAAGAGTCAATTATATATTCATTGTGATAAATTGGGTAAATTATTGGCCCACCAATTGAAAATTGTTTCGGCTAAATGTTGGATTATTAAAGTTTGTAAATGGGATGGCATTTTGACGGTTGGCCATGATAAAATTAATAAATCTTTTCAGGAATTCTATACCTCTTTATACCAATCAGAATTTCCTGATGATTCTATCATAATGCATGAATTTTTAAGGAAATTGAATATTCTGAAATGACGACTTAATGAACGTTTAGCATTAGGTGCACCCATCATGAAAGAAGAAATAAAGAAAGCAATTTTTTGATGAATTCTAGTAAAGCACCTGGTTTGGATGGGTATACAGTAGAATTTTTAAAATCTTTTTCAAATCTACTTTCTCCTTGGTTATGTAGAATCTTTAAGGATGCTTTATTTGTTGGTAAATTACCACAATCCTTTTATGAAGCATCTATTTCTTTAATTCCTAAAAAGATAAAAGATCCCACTGAATGTGCATCATATAGACCTATATCCTTGTTGAATGTGGACTCCAAAATCTTTTCCAAAGTATTGGCAATTAGATTGGAAAATGTATTGTCACAAATTGTCTCTGATGACCAGACAGGATTTATTAAAAATGGTTACTCATATTTTGTTAGGAGGTTAATGAATATTGTATATACTTCTTCATCTAAAACTCCAGAATGAGTTATTTCGCTTGACGCCGAGAAGGTGGTTGATAGAGTTGAATGGGAATATTTATTTAACATGCTTGAGAAATTTAATTTTAGCCCAAAGTTTATATCTTGGATTAAATTGATATATCATACACCTTTGGCTTCTGTACTTAGCAATAATCAGAGATCCCCCTTTTTTTCAGGCTTTTTCGAGGTACTAGACAGATAGATAGATAGATAGATACTTTATTCATCCCCATGGGGAAATTCAACATTTTTTCCAATGTCCCATACACTTGTTGTAGCAAAAACTCATTACATACAATACTTAACTCAGTAATAATATGATATGCATCTAAATCACTAACTCAAAAAGCATTAATAATAGCTTTAAAAAAAAGTTCTTAAGTCCTGGCAGTTGAATTGTAAAGCCTAATGGCATTGGGGAGTATTGACCTCTTCATCCTGTCTGAGGAGCATTGCATCGACAGTAACCTGTCGCTGAAACTGCTTCTCTGTCTCTGGATGGTGCTATGTAGAGGATGTTCAGGGTTTTCCATAATTGACCGTAGCCTACTCAGCGCCCTTCGCTCAGCTACCGATGTTAAACTCTCCAGTACTTTGCCCACGACAGAGCCCGCCTTCCTTATCAGCTTATTAAGACGTGAGGCGTCCTTCTTCTTAATGCTTCCTCCCCAACACGCCACCACAAAGAAGAGGGCGCTCTCAACAACTGACCTATAGAACATCTTCAGCATCTCACTGCAGACATTGAATGACGCCAACCTTCTAAGGAAGTACAGTCGACTCTGTGCCTTCCTGCACAAGGCATCTGTGTTGGCAGTCCAGTCTAGCTTCTCGTCCAACTGTACTCCCAGATACTTGTAGGTCTTAACCTGCTCCACACATTCTCCATTAATGATCACTGGCTCCATATGAGGCCTAGATCTCCTAAAGTCCACCACCATCTCCTTGGTCTTGGTGACATTGAGACGCAGGTAGTTTGAGTTGCACCATATCACAAAGTCCTGTATCAGTTTCCTATACTCCTCCTCCTGTCCATTCCTGACACACCCCACTATGGCCGTGTCATCAGCGAACTTCTGCACATGGCAGGTCTCCGAGTTATATTGGAAGTCAGATGTGTACAGGGTGAACAGGACCGGAGAGAGTACGGTTCCCTGTGGCGCTCCTGTGCTGCTGACCACTGTGTCAGACCTACAGTCTCCCAACCGCACATACTGAGGTCTATCTGTCAAGTAGTCCACTATCCAATCCACCATGTGAGAGTCCACTCCCATCTCCGTTAGTTTGTGCTTTAAGATCTTGGGCTGTCCTTTAAGTCCCTTACTATTTGATATTGCCTTAGAGCCCTTGGCAATCACTCTTCGTGATTCACCCAATATATTTGGCATTATTCGTGGGAGTGGGATGCATAAGGTATCACTATATGCAGATGACCTGTTACTATAAATCTCTAATCCAGAGAAATCCATCCCTGCAGTAATATCACTACTTGCTCAGTTTAGTAGTTTTTCTGGTTATAAATTGAATCTTAAAAAGAATGAGCTTTTCCCATTAAATTTACTAGTTCCAATCTATAGACAATCACCATTCAGACTGGTTACTGATTACTTATTTGGGTGTTAAAATTACTAAGAAGCATAAGGATCTATTTAAAGTTAACTTTTTACTCTTAATTGATCATGTTAAACAATTGCTTACTAAATGCTCCCCATTGTCCTTATTGGTAGAATTAATACTATTAAGATTATTTTACCTACGTTTCTGTATCTATTTCAGGTGGTACCAATTTTCATTTCTAAATCCTTTTTTGATATTATTGATTCTAATATTTCTTCGTATATATGGCAGAATAAAAATCCTAGGTTAAGTAAGAAATACTTACAGAAATCAAAAAAAGGATGGCGGTTTGGCAATGCCGAACTTAAGATTCTATTATGTGGCAATTAACATTCGATATTTAACATTTTGGACACAAGATCTGGATGAAATTCAATGTCCACGATGGGTGAACCTCGAGTGTGAGACTGTACAGGGGTTCTCAATGGCTTCTATTTTAGGGGCCTCACTTCCCTTTGCACTTACTAAACTGAATAAACAAATGACTAATCCAATAACTAAACATATAATACGAATATGGTTTCAACTTTGTAAATTTTTTGGATTGAATAAATTTATCCTATCAAGTCCTATTGTGTCTAATTTTTTCTTCCAACCATCCAGAATTGATCAAGTTTTTCTTTTATGGAAAACAAAGGGAATAACATGTTTTGGCTACTTATTCATGGATAACTGTCTCATGTCTTTTGAACAGTTGTCTAATAAATACAATTTGCTTAGATCACGTTTTTTTCCAGATATTTACAGATTAGAAACTTTTTGAATATTATTTTACCTACTTTTCCGATATCACATCAAACTGAAATTACAGAAAAAAATTTAGGTTTAAACCCCTATCAGAAGAGCTTAATAGCAATTATTTATGATCTGATTACGAAAATACGTCTAGGTACATCTGATAAAATTAAGAATAAATGGGAAAGAGAACTTCAGGTATTTTTACCTATAGAGAAATGGGAGAAAATTCTCCAACTAGTTAACATTTCTTCAATGTGTACTAGACACGCTTTGATACAATTTAAGGTAGTTCATAGGGCCCATATGTCCAAGGATAAGTTAGCTCATTTTTATTGCCATATAAATCCTGATGTAAGTCTGAGTTAGCTTCCTTGACACTTACGTTCTGGTCTTGCCCTCTTTTAGAAAAATATTGGAAAGATATTTTTGATATTATTTCAGCAGTTTTGAGTATTGATTTACAACCTCATCCTATTACTGCAATTTTTGGATTACCAGCAATGGACTCTAGTCAATTATCCCCTTCAGCTTGCCGTTTAATTGCATTTGTTACATTAGTAGCCAGAAGATCCATTTTATTTAAATGGAAAGATTCTAATCAGCCTACTACATTTCAATGGTTTTCCCAAACTGTAACATGTTTAAACTTGGAAAAATTTAGGAGTGGCACTATCGACCCTTCGGTTAAATTTGAAGAAACATGGAGGCCATTTATTCAACATTTTCATGTGATGTTAAGTTGACCTTTTCCAAATCCTCCTCAGTAACTTTTTGTTTGTGTATAGATGAGCGGATTTATTGACAAATAATGATTTTAACCAATGAAACAGCTTTTGTTTTGTTTCTATTTTGTTTTTTTTTAGTTTAGGGGGACTTTTTTTTCCTCTTGTAAAAAACTTTTTATCTTTTTCATGTTGAGTTACTAAGAGATTGGGAGGCTTAGATTACACATGTTACTCGGAGTCTGTTTCTGTATACGTTAACCGTTATTAATGTAATCCCGATCTCCTTTTATCATTATCATTGTTATGTTTATCTACTCGAAATTCAATAAAAAAAGTTTGATAAAGAAAAGAAAGTAAGAATGATCCCACACCTAACACACTCCACTAGAATAAAACCAACAAAGAATCAGATAATCATTCATACATTTCCAATTCAGCCTAAAAGAATGTACTTTTCATGGATTTTCCAAAGTTATTTTCCGTCAATGTTTTTATCTTTGACATTTAGCTATTAACATTCATAATTACCCAGAACAGAAATTACCTTTCTATTCTTAAATAACAAGGTGTATCTTTCTTTGAAAATACTACCAAAATGTATTATAAATTTAAAACATAAGAAAGAATGGAATTGGATGGCCAAAATTACACATTGTCTGTGTGAATCATAATGCTTACTTGAATTTCTGTATCACTGCCAACTAACAGATACCAATCTCCAATTTAGTCTGTGTTGTTGCAGGTTTGTGTAAATCTTTATATTGTTTGTGAAAGTATGCCTGTGTAATATAAAATTGCTTCTACTCTATAAGTATTTGTTGACTTTCAAATGCAGTGATCAATCTCTGTTGCTCAGGTTAGTGACTTTCAATCTAATGTAGAGTCAAATAGGACCAAGCTTATCATGGCCATGGAGTCACAATCCATTGACTTAGAGTAGCTGTAGAAGTTCAGGAAATTTCCGTTTCCCTTACTCCCTTAACATTGTCATCTGTTTAATAGCCATACTATTTACAGGGCTCACCTCATAATACCACATTTCCATTTGATTTGCAAAGTCTCATTTGTTTGCATTGAGGTATCACCCTGTCATTTATCCATCAATGTATCTTAATTAAATAGAAAAACAAACACTATTTATGTAATACTTTTGAGAGGTTATTTACAAATTTGATACAACAGCATCTATCACCTTTTGGTTAATTTTGAACGGGCTGTATTGTGTCAATTTCAGAAACACTTACATACAAAATTATTTAATTTGTATCCCCAATTACCCTGGACACTGATACGTAATGTTGGCCAATGGGAACATCCAGCCGATGTTGTTATCAGGATGATTTAGTCAGGCCCGTGTACTCTCGTACCAACATACCTGCACTGGCAACCTGATTTCTGTGCTGACTGCTGATTGGCAAGGCCCTATAACACTGGACCTTCCAACAGAAATGTAATTTCACCTCTGTAAATGTTCTAATGGAAATTTAGTTCATCCCACATGTTTATTAGTTTTGAAATACATCAAAGGATTAAATATCTGATATTCAAACAGAAAATCTAATCAAACTACTAACAACCAACTATGTTATACATTTTAAAAATTAAAATGTTACCATATAATTAAAAATAATTAGAAATTAATAAAAGGAAATGATTTTTTAAATGAATATTATATTTAACAGTTAAATTCATTAATATCCACAACTCCCAATCCAGAAGCCCATGTAAATAGCTACATCAGGATAACAACAGGTCAAAGCAATGGTTTACCATCACCTGTTGAAAAGCAATAAGGATGAGCAATTAATGGAGGCATGCCAGCAACATCCATTTAAAAAAAAAATCTCAAAAAGTAAATTGCTCAAATCTATTTACTTCTTTACCCTATTCATCACTATTGAAATAAATAAATGGTTGAATGTGTACTTAATATAACCTGGAGTAGTTTGAATGTTCACATTTCCCAACATTGCCGCAGATAAAGTTCAAGCAACACACACAAAATGCTGGTGGAATGCAGCAAGCCAGGCAGCATCTATAGGAGAAGCGCTGTCGACGTTTCGGGCCGAGACCCTTGAATTTCTAGCATCTACAGATCTCCTCGTGTCAGCAGATAAAGTTCAGTAGGTTCATGCTTTCCCACAGGACTCCTGAGGATTCCTCACTGGAATACCATCGGAATAACGACCACTATGAAAGTGATATATTGTCATATGTTAATATCCACAAATAGTTGTACATCTCTACCTAGGAAGCTCATAATTAAATTTTGCTACATTGACGACTGCATTGGTGCTGCTTCCTGCACCCATGCTGAGCTCATCAATTTCATCAGTTTTGCTTCTAACTTTCACCCAGCCCTTAAGTTCACTTGGTCCATCTTGGATACTTCTCTCCCCTTTCTTGATCTCTCGGTCTCCATCTCTGGAGACAGACTATCCACTGACATCTTCTACAGAGATACCTGCAGTTCCTAATTAAATTTCTTCTCACTGCTGCCATCAGGAAGAAGGTACAGGAGCCTTGGGACTCACACCACCATGTTCAGAAACATTTATTACCTCTCAATCATCAGGCTCTTGAACTGAAGGGATAGTTTCACTTGCCCCATCACTGAAATGTTTCCACAACCTATGGACTCACTTTCAAGGAATCTGCTTCTCACATTCTCGATACTTATTGCTCATTTATTTATTATTATTGTATTTTTATTTTCTCTCAGCTCAAGCTGGTAAAACCTGAGTTACAGGCAAAGCCAAACATGCTCATTTCTGAATTGCTAAGAACTTTCGGACTATTCCAGTAGTGTTTAGTATTGTGGCTTTCTGAAGATTTTCCTAAATATTGTTGTGTTGGCCTAATTGTTTAATACTGGGAAAATGTGTACACTGTTCGTGTTCCATAGTCTTGCAATTTCCTCTTTTAGTTCAGCATATTTCTGGTGTTTTTCACTTATTGATTCCTGTATGTTCTGTGTGTTTGGAATGGCTATATCTATTAAGTAAATTTTCTTGTTTGTTTATCCTGTGATACATCCAGACAATTATTATAGATTGTCTGATTATTATTATTTTTTTCTCTTTCCTTTTTGTATTTGTACAAATTTTTGTCTTTTGTACACTGGTTATCCGCCCTGTTGGTATGGTCTTTCATTGATTCTATTATGGATATTAGATTTATTGAGTATGCCCGCAAGAAAATGAATCTCAGTGTTGTATTTGGTGACATGGATGTAGTTTGATAATAAATTTACTTTTACTTTTAATTTGTTGTCATTATATACTTAAATGTAAATATTTTAAGTGAGTAAATGTCAGAAACATTTAAAGATTACATGAAAAATAAGAGCAAGATGGGACCATTTAGCCCATTAGGCTTGTTCCATCATTCTTTATGTCTGTCTGTGACCCATGGTTATAGACTTTGCAACCATTGGGAACATTCTCCAGTATCTTGTCTTGGTTCTGTTTAAAATCTTAATAGGTTTCTATGATCTCCCCTCTTACTCTTCTATACTCCAGTGAATAGAGATCTAGCAAACCTAATGTCTGCTCCATATCTCGGTTTTGCTGCAACAAGAGCCAGTCTAGTAAACTTTTATTGCACACTTTACATGGCAAGAATACCTTTTCTCAGATAAGGGTACCAAACCTCCACTCATAACATTGCTGGGGTGCAATCAACACCCTCTGCAGCTGCAGCAAGACACCCTTGCTTCTGTACTCAAATCTTCTCGCTGTGAAGGCTAGCGCACAATTTGCTTTCCCTGCTGCTTGTTGCATTGTAACTGGTGTACAAAAACAACCAGGTCTTGGCCCACTTTCAATTTTCCTTCTCCGATAATAATTACTCTGACTGTTTTTAGCAGAAAAGTGGATAACCTCACATGCAAGTGCATTTACCAATTTACTCAATTTGTCTAAATCACACTGAAGCCTCTGCATTGTCCTCACAGCTCATGGTTACACTACTACCTTGTTCCAGAGGTATTGGTCACGGCCTGCCTTTTATAAATATTTATCGAAAATTATACTTTATTCCTATGCTAATATTGTTATCTTGTTACCCTCATGCACTTTAATGTGAACACCAACCTCTTACATGGGACCTTATAAGAGTCTACCAGAAGACCAAACATATCACATCCACTGGTTCTTCATTATCTATTGTACATTCTGAAAAATCTCCAGTAGATATTTTATAATCAATTCTAACATTTTCTCCACTACTAATCAACCTGATTCATAAGGCAGTTAAGAATGTGAAGCTAAGCTGAATGTAAAAGCTGAAAATGTATTTCAGGGAGCAAAATATAGATGGATAACAAATTGGGATGTCCTTGCAACATTGGCTGGAGTACTTAGGTGTTCCCTGCTCCATTGCTGCTACATAGTGCATGTTCATTTAGTTGCAGAATCTTGTGCAATATATTCAGGTTTTGTTTCCTCAGACCAGAGAGTGATGAGAGAGAGTTTTATCTGTTAGTAACAAAGTAGAGAACAAGATAATAAACAATTATGATGGATGATTGACCCTGAATAAGTGGTTCATTTCATTCATGAATGTGTATTTTTATTCTATTTTTGCAATGAATGTTGATTATCTTAACCATTCAACAACACAACATCAAAGAAGGTGCCATTTGATTGGCAATAGGACTGAGGTGGGTATCATATGCAGAACACTTAGGTGCAAATAGTTACAGTGCAGATGCTAAATGCTCCAAATTAAGCACTGAAGGCTGCCAGAGGCTAACTGGCAGCATATTGAGAGTGAGGGTTTTCTCCAGGTGTTGCAGTTTCTTCCCAAGTCCAAACGCTACCAGTAGGTTAACTGGACATTGTAAATTGTCCTGCAATTAGGTTAGGGTAAAATCGCGGTTGTGGTGTTGCTGTGGCAGCATGGTGTGAAGAGCCAGAAGGGCCAACTCTGCACTCTATTGCTGAATTAAAAAACAAATAAACAAACAAACAAGTAAATAAGATTGAATGTACAGACTTACGTCGACACGTAACCTAAAATTTTGAATGTGGGCTAGTTGGGAAAATGTTACTTTTGAGCTGAAAGTGGTTGGAAACTTATTTGCTATCTCACTTCGATATTAAAGCTTTTGTAAACTTCTCCCAAACCAACATCCTAAACCAAGCTAGTGACCCTTTTTCTTTATAGGATTATTTGTCTATTACTGGTGCTGGTCTCTTCAAGAAATCTTGGTAGACTCAGAGGTTACCCATCGATGCAAAGATTGTGAGGACTTCTTGCTCCCAGTAGTAAAGTGGATTCAGTAGTCAGCAGAAACTGAAGTAAAACAGTGGTTTTATTCGATGTCCCAGGCTGAATATGACCAAATAATCTTTTTTGATTTTTGCTCATAAATGTGTTGTCTAGAATTTAGGCACTTCAAACTGTTGTTTTGGAAACGTATACTTTTAAGAACAAATAGGACCTTGATTTAACATCTAATCCATAAGAGAGCTCCTCAAATAGGTGTATACCATCTTTGTGTCAGCATGGATGTAAAAAAAAGTTTGAGTCTATTACTTCAATTCAATTTTCTCACTATTGTTACTACAAAGCCTATAATAATACCACTTGTTTCCTAAATCAGATGTTTATCCTTGCTTTTAACAATGCACTTCTGCAGCGCTATTATTTTGTGCTTTTGCTTGTTAGAGAAACATAGAAAACCAACCGCACAATACAGGCCCTTCAGCCCACAAAGCTGTGCCGAACATGTCCTTGCCTTAGAAACTACCTAGGCTTGCCCATAGCCCTCTATTTTTCTAAGCTCCATGTATCCATCCAGCAGTCTCTTAAAAGACCCAATCATTGATCCATCATTGCCGCTGGCAGCCCATTCCACGCAATCACCACTCTCTGCATAAAAAAACTTAACCCTAACATCTCTGCTGTACCTACTTCCAAGCATCTTAAAACTATGCCCTCTTGTACTAGCCAAGTCAGCCCTGAGAAAAAGCCTCTGACTCCACACTAACAGTGCCTCTCATCATCTTGGTACACCTCTATCAGGTCACCTCTCATCGTCACTCCAAGGAGAAAAAGCCGAGTTCACTCAATATATTTTCATATGGCATACTCCCCAATCCAGGCGACATCCTTGTAAATCTCCTCTGCACCTTTCTCTATGGTTGCCACATCCTTCCTATAGTAAGGCCACCAGAATTGAGCACAGTACTCCAAGTGGGGTCTGACCAGGGTCCTATATAGCTGCAATATTACCTCTCCTCTTGGCTCTTAAACTCAATCCCATGATTGATGAAGGCCAATGCACCGTGTGTCTTAAACACAGAGTCAACCTGCACAGCAGCTTTGAGTGTCCTGTGGACTCAGACCCCAAGATCCCTCTGATCCTCCACACTGCCACAAGTCATTAATACTATAATTAACACTATATTCTGCCATCATATTTGACCTACCAAAATGGACCACCTCACATTTATCTTGGTTGATCTCCATCTCCCACTTCTCAGCCGGTTTTGTATCCTATCAATGTCCCGCTGTAACATCTGTCCACACTTTCCACAACACCACCAACTTTTGTGTCATCAGCAAATTTACTAGCCCATCACTACACTTCCTCATCCAGGTCATTTATAAGATTCACAAAGAGTAGGAGTCCCAGAACAGATCCCTGAGGCACACCACTGGAGACCAACCTCCATGTAGAATAAGACCCATCTACAACCACTCTTTGCCTTCTATGGGCAAGCCAGTTCTGGATCCACAAAGGAATCTCTCCTTACTTCCTCATTACTTTCTCAATAAGCCTTGCATGGGGTAGCTTATCAAATACCTTACTAAAATCCATATACACTACATCTACGGCTCTACCTTCATCAATGCATTTAGTCACATCCTCAAAAGATTCAATCAGGCTTGTAAGACTTGACCTGCTTTTCATGAAGTCATGCTGACTATTCCAAATCATATTATGCCTCTTCTAATGTTCATAAATCCTGCCTGTCAGGATCTTCTCCATCAAGTTAACAACCACTGAAGTAAGACTCACTGGTCTGTAATTTCCTGGGCTATTTCTACTCCCTTTCTTGAATAAGGGAACAACATCTGCAACCCTCCAATCCTCTGAAACCATTTGATGATGCAAAGATCATCGCCAGAGGATCAGCAATCTCCTCCCTCTCTTTCCAGAGTAGCCTGGGTGGTTCCCATTCGGTCCCGGTGACTTATCCAGCTTAATGTTTTCGAAATTTCCAGCACATCGTCTTCCTTAATATCTACATGCTCAAGCTTTTCAGTGGGCTGTAAGTCATCCCTATATTTGCCAAGATCCTTTTCCATAATGAGTACTGGAGCAAAGTATTCATTAAGTACCTTGTTATGAAAGTGCTAATGCAAACGCTTATAAGTTGCTTCATTCTTTCCCTGTTAAGTAAAGAAGTCAGTGCAATGGCATAGAGTATGAAAGAAAAGTCATACTGAGAAACTCATAGTACTTCTCAACAGTTTCCTTTGCTGAATCATTGAACTTCATTATGTACATCCTGGAACACTGCATCACTCACATTGTCATTTTTCATTCTCAGTTTAGAGGCAGTTCCATTTTACAGAAGCTTTAGGCATCTTTGAGCAAGATACCACTACTTATTGATCTTGGCTTTAAATGTTTTGAGTTCAGTTCTTCTGAACTTTATTTGTTAACTTTCCTTTTCCTTTTACATCCATATAAGCATAATTTTGTGAATTTGAGGCATGGTATGGTTGTATTTTCACATTTACAGCTGTCTGTTCTGACACTATAGATCACATCTTTCAAATGCTTACACTGATCCATGGTACTTCTATTCATAAAAGAGAGGTGCATGTATGATTAGTAATTTTTAACATTATTATTAAAACAGTATTCTACACCCTAACATGCCAGAGTGTTGCTTTCTAGTCCCAATGCAAATGATTGCCTTTTAGGAGTAATTGTGGAGATTGCTTGTCAAAGCTGATTTAGAATACAGTTTTCTCATCAAATGGAATTCCAGTTTCACTCTTAACTGCAATTCATACAATTTGAAATCTGTTTCTATTGCTCTCGGTATAAAGGTAGCAAAGAATGCAGCTAACACTTACTCCTTTAACTGCTTTGAAAAACAGTTGTGGTTATCTTTTCAGCTCAGAAAAAAAATTACAGTCGGCCCTTCTGATCCGCGGGAGATTGGTTCCGGGACCCCTTGCGGATACCAAAATTCGCGGATGCTCAATTCCCTTATGCAACCTGTCTCAATCCGGTGGACCTTAGGATCCAGCGGAACTCCAGACCTTATTTAACCAGTCTCAGTGCAGTGGATATTAAGACCCGGCACCAGAGCTCTGAATGCGCAGTGTTTCTGTTCACGAAAATAATCACGATCACGATTGAAAATAAAGTGGAAATAATAAAGTGATCGGAAAGAGGTGAAATGCCATCAGTCATTGGAAAAGCGTTAGGCTACATCGGTCAACGATCAGAACAATTTTAAAGGATAAAGTGAGAAAGGCTCTGCCCCGATGAAAGCTACAATTATTACTAAACAACGCAGTGGTTTAATTATTGGGGTTTGGGGTTTTGGGTTTTTGATCCTCCATATCAACCCGGCATGGTGGAGAGCGCACTCGGGAGCAATCTGTCCCGAGTCCCAGGAACTTCCGTTCCCAAACCCGGTGCTGAAACATATGTTCTTAAGTCTTTTATATTCATAGAAAGGTAAAGTATATACTATATTCTAAGACAAATGTTTGACTGACGCTAAATAATACCGGATGTACCTGTTCTGACTTACTTAGTAAGAGAACTTCTGATTTTTTTCGATCCTGATGCACGATAATCCATTCACATCCTCCTGTATACTTTAAATCATTTCTAGATTACTTATAATACCTAATACAATGTAAATGCAATGTAAAATGGTTGTTATACTGCATTGTTTAGGGAATAATGACAAGAAAAAAGGTCTGTACATGCTCGAACAACATGCTGGAAGAGCACTTCCGGGTTTTAGCAATCCGCGGTTGGTTGAATTCGCACATGCGGAATCTGCGGATAAGGAGGGCCGACTGTACATTTTTGCTTCAAGCTGTATCCAATACATGAACTTGCCCACAGTTTTCTTTAATCATATATGCTTCTAATAACCTACAGGGGGAAAGCTTCAGTGACTAGGGCTGTGGCATTGAGTTTGGTTTTGTGGCTCAGAAAGGAAGTGGGAAGAAGAGGAGTACAGTAGTCATGCAGATTCCATTGTTAAAGGAGCAGATTGGAGACTCTGTGGACATGAAAGAGACATCTAGATGGTGTGTTTCCTCCCAGATGCCAACATCAGGAATGTCTTGGATTGAGTCCACAGGGTATGCAGTATAAAAAAAACCTGAGATTGATCTTCCCCTAGACAACCTTGGAAACATGGAACATTTTCAAGGAAAAAACATCAAACTCCCAACTGACTCCAGCAGTATGCCAGAAATTCACATGAATTGGGGATCAGAATTGAGTGTAGTTTCAATTACTAAGGAGAAGGTTGTCCAAAGGTAGACCCTACCCAAAGTTTGAAAGGGGTAGCCCAAGAGATTGTAGAGGCATTTGTAGTGATCTTTCAAAAATCACTAGATTCTGGAATGGTTCAGGAGGGCTGGAAAATTGCAAATGTCACTCCATTCTTTAAGGAGAAAAGGAGTCAAAAGATAGGAAATTATAGGCCAGTTAGCCTGACTTCAGTTGTTGGATGTTATAGTCCATTATTAAGGATAATGTTTCAGGGTACTTGGAGGCACAGGGGCCAAAATCAGCATGGTTTCCTTAAGAGGAAATCTAACCTGAAAAATCTGTTGGAATTCTATAAAGGAGCAAATAAAATCAAGGACCTACAATTTTCAATCACCACACAATGGATGATGTAGCCTTTGATGGACAGATCCCTTGCTGCAATTTTGCCATTTTACAAACAGTTAATAAAAGAATTTTAATAATGTGATGCCTGTATTGCTATGCCTGAACTCTACACTTAGCTGAAATGGGATCAATTTAACATTTTTACCCTATATTGGTACTGTGAGCAGCTGCCCCCCAAAAGATGGTCATTTCCATTTTAAACACTCCATTTTCAATGTCTGAAGGTTAAAGTAAAAATAAAACACAACTAATTTTACACAGGCAATCCTTTCATCATGTCCACTCACTTGTTATGCTATTTCTGATTTCTTCCACTAACCTTAACCCCAGACTCTCAGCTTTATAGCTTGATCTTGATTCAGAATTCTCTGCCTGATCCCCTGATCTAACCTCTAACCTTCACTCAGGCAAGATAACAACTTATTGTTGAACTCTGATATTCCTCTCCTAACTATTTGAGTAGAAGTTTATTAACTTAACTAGATTGATAAAAGAAACAATAAATTTGTTGATCTGAAATTTGGCTTCAACATTTTCTTGCCTGCTCTGCATAACAGTGTGGTCCAAAAATCTATTTCAGCCTTGAAAACATTTAATGACTCAGTATCTATATCCATCTGGAATAGAGTTCCTAAAGATTCACAGTCCTCTGAGAATAAACTTATAAGGCTGCTGTTTATTGATTACAGCTCAGCGTTTGACACTCTAATCAATAATCAAAAGGTTTTAAACCCTGTGTCTCTGTACCTCCCTCTGCAAGTGAATTCTTGACATCCTCATCCTCATTGGGAGACCACACTCAGTGCGGATCAGAAATAATATCTCCTCTTCACTGACAATCAACACTGGTGCACCTCAAGGATTCCTGCTTAGCTTGCTGCTCTACTCTTTCTACATCCATGACTGTCTGGCTAAGCACAGTTCAAATGCCATGAATAAATTTGCCAATGATAGAGCTATTGTTGGCAGAATCTCAGATGGTGATGAGGAGGAAATAGGAATGAGATAGATCAGGTGGTTGAATGGTGTCACAACAATAATCTTGCATCCAACATGAGTAAGACCAAAGAATTGATTGTGGACTTTTGGAAGGGGAGGTCAAGTGTACACACATACTAGTCCGCATCAAGGAATCAGCAGTGGAAAAGATGAGCATTTTCAAGATCTAAGGTATCAACATTTTTGAAGACATATCCTGGGCCCAACATATGATGCAATTTCAAATAAAACACATCAGCAGCTATATTTCAATAAGAGTTTGAGGAGATTTGGTATGTCACCAAAGACTAGTAAATTTCTACAGCATGTACTATGGAGAGCATTCAAACTGGTTGCATTGCTTTTTGGTATGGATGGGCGACTGCACAGTATGAAAAAAAAACTGCAGAAAGTTGAAACCTCTGCCAGCTCCTTCATGAGCACTAGCCTCCCCAGCATCCAGGAAAGCTTCAAAAGGCAATGCTTCAAAAAGGCAGCATCCATCATTAAGGATCTCCATCGCCCAGGACATGCCCTCTCTCGTTGCTGCCATCAGGGAGCAGGTACAAGAGTCTGAACCAACTCACAAACACTACTTCACTCCTTTTGATCTTTTTGCACTAATTGTTTATATGTATTCCTTATTGTAAGTTATAGTTTTTTAATGTACTATACTGCTACTGCAAAACAACAAATTCTGTGACATACCATATATAGTACTAAGCTGGGATTCATTTTCTTGTAGGCATTTACAGGAAGGGAAATAAATACAGTAGTATCATGAAAACACTGTACATAAACAGGCAAAGACTGACAAACAACTGATGTTCAAAAGAAGGCAAACTGTTCAAATTACAATAACAACCACTGATGCACGAGTTGTAAAGAGACCATGAAAATAAGTCTGTGGGTTGTATAATCAGTTCAGAGTAGTGGTGTTTGAAGTTATCCATGCCAGTTCAGTTACCTGATAGTTGGATGGTTATAACTGTTCCTGAACCTGGTGATGTGGGACCTACGGCACCTGTACCTCCTACCCAATGGTAGTAGCAAGATGCAATATCTGGTCAGCCATTGATCTTTATCTGTGTATGGACCATATTCAAGAGTTCTGGGATGTCATTTTTCTTTAATATTGTAAGTTTTAATTTTATGTTATTTACTTTTGGATTTTTTAATGTATTGGTTTATTGTATTCTTTTCTCTTTGTGCTTTGTTTAGAATTGCACTGTCTCAAGATTGAGAGTTGACAATTTCTGTTTATCTCATTTTGACTGGAAAATATTCCATTGAATTAAAGTAACTATTCACTCATATTTAGATATTTTGCTCTTGTCATAGTATCAACCTCACTTGCTCTAACTCATTGTATTCCATATGTTGAATGTCATTCTATGTCAGTGCTCCTGTTCATAAAATCAAAATCATGGTGTATTGCCATTTTATTCAGTGAGTGCTGATCTAGCTTCCTTAACTACTTACCATTGATTTTTCAATTAAAACCATTTATATGTGTAGTATTTAAGTTTAGAACTGATACTATACAACTTGTTTGAAATTCGGTAGAAAGTTGTTTGCTACTGTTCAAAGACCACTATGTATATTACTGATAAGATGATTAACATTCAAGGTATGTCCATAACATAAAGTATGACAAACTCAGGAGAGTGGATGATACATAAAATTGAATGACGTTGTTGCAGTTAATTTTTTTATCTCCTAATACTGTCTCAGGATCACATTCTCTTATTTCCCTCATTCTCAGACATGGCTTGACTGAGGGAATAGATCTACAGCTGTGGACTAAATGCTAACTATGTTTATTGATGCTGTAATATGTACGGCATTGTACTCAACCATATCATTAATCCTAACTTATGTAGTAGATGATTCCCTCTAGACATGCAGAAGTGCATATATTTGAAATTTTGTTGAGTTTCTGCTTACATTCCTGCTTACTTTCAATATGAAAGACCAAAGCTGCTGCTTTGTTTACTGTATTTATTCTTAATTACTTGATTTTTTTGACCCCTAAAGGTTCCATATTTAAATAATAAGCAGATTCAGCTGATCTCAGATGGGTCAAATTTATTGCAATCCAATTATTCTCACTATCCATGAAGCACTTCACATTCCTGCCTGTTAACTCCTGTTAGAATGCATCTGTATTCTTTCACTAGTCCAGGAGTAATGCTCATCAATAATAGCTGGAAGGCAAACATCCCAATGGAATTTTACTGCAACAGAAAGAAGCCAACATATGCAAGAGAAGAGAGAAAATGTGAAAGAAAATGATGAGATATTCAAATAAAAGTACAACAGGGATTTAGTCCTCTGGTTAATTCCTGCTGTGAGAATTTTTAGCCATCAACCTTTATTATCAAAATTACTTTAAACTGTGCCACATTTGTGAAACAGGATTTTTGGTTATAAATTATGATAGTACAAATGGAAAATCTCCAGGACATTATCATAAATAACATGCTATCATCTAATAGATACACAGATAGTGGAATTGTTATTCTTACCATTAGGAGATACCAATTTGATTGACATTTGATAAAAAGGTTCATTTGCTGAATTCCTTTTTCATAATGGATTACCACATTTTCATTAGTGTATAAGAATATTTATGAACTACATTTTTTAAATTTTCATTTACTCTAATGGCACATAATGATTTTTGGTTGAGTAACATTTAAATAAATTTTCTTGGTATTTCACATATGTCAGGGATATATAATTTAAAGTACTTAAGTGCCAATTCTTGTAAGGCATATCAGAACTGACCATGTGATAAGTTATTGAGAATTGCAGGTTAAAATGAAAAGTCGGTTTTAAAAAAACACTTTTCCCAAAATCTAAAGCATTCTTCTCTTTTATAGTGGTGTTTAAATCAGGGGGATGGAAAAGAAATACCATTCTACAAAAGTGATTAGCTTAAGTAATAATGTATCCTGCTGAAGTTACTAAGGAATTATTTTTTAAAATTTAGAGATACAGTGCAGAACAGGCCTTTCCAGCCCAGTGAACTGCACTGCCCAGCAACCCATCTATTTAACTCTAACCTAACCACAGAGCACTTTACAATGAACATTTAACCTACTAACTGGTACATTTATGGACTGCGGGAGGAAACTGGACCACAGGGATCACGAGGTGAATGTACAAATCCCTTACAGAGGACACCAGAATTGAACCCTGAACTCCAGCATCCTAAATTTTAATAGCATCATGCTAACTGCTCTTTATCGTGGTGGTCCATGTCATAATCAAGAACTCATCTCTGTTCTAGAAGGACGTTCTTGTATTCTGCAGTTGTGTCCTCTGTTCTTGGACTCTCCCATAATTGGAAACATCTTCTCCATGTACATTCTATCTAGGTGTTTCAACATGCTGTATGTTTCAATGGAATTCCCCACTCCCCCCCCCCATACTTTTAAACTCCAATGAGAACAGACCCAGAGTCATCAAACATTTCTCATATGTTAATCCTTTCATTCCTGGGATCATTCTCATAAACCTCTTCTGGGCTCTCTCCAATGCCAGCACACATTTGTTGGATACGTGACCTAAAACTGCTCACAATAACCACAAATGTGGTCAGTGCCCTTATAAAGTTGCAGAATTGCATCCTTGCTTTTATATTTGAATCCTCTTGATATGAATCCTAACATTACATTTGACTTCCTTACTACCAACTCAATCTGCAGGTTAACCTTTAGGGAATCCTGCATTAGGACTCCCAATTCCTTTTTCATCTCCAATTTCTGAATTCACTCCCCATTTAGAAAATAGTCTACCCTTTTATTCCTTCTTTCAAAGTGCACAACCATACACTTCCCTACACTGTATTCTATGTGCTGCTTCTTTTCCCATTCTCATAATCTCTCCAAGATTTTTAGTAGACTACCTGCTTCCTCAATACTATGCTATCTGCCCCTCCACCTATCTTTGTGTCATCTACAAACGTAGCCAGAAAGCCATCAATTTCATCATCCAGATCATTAACATATAATGTAAAAAGTAGCAGACCCAACAGCAACCCCCATGAAACACCACTACTCACCAGCACCCAACCAGAAAAGGATTTTTTATTCTTAATCTTTGCCTTCTGCCAGTCGGCCAGTTTTCTGTCTCTGCTACCATGCTGTATTTCCTAAAATACCATGGGCTCTTATTTTGTTTATCAGCCTCATGTGTGATACCTTGTCAAAGGCCTTAAAAAAATCCAAATAAACAATGTTGACTGACTCTCCTTTGTCATGCCTGTTGATTCCTCAAAGAATTCAAAAAGATTTGTCAGGCAAGATTACCCCTTTAGAAAATTATATGCCTCCAAGTACCCCTATTTATCTTTGATAATAGACTCTAACATCTTGCCAACCACTAAAGTCAGGCTAACTGGCCTATAATTTCCTGTCTTTTGCCTCTGTGGAGTGACTTTTGTGATTTTCCAATCATCCAGTACCATTCCAGACTCTAGTAATTTTATTTAAAATACTGTGATTTGGTGTCACTTTAGTTAGTACTATAAAACATTCTTTCTTGTTCTTACCTACTACTCATTTGTGCCTCCTTGCTTAAACTTTTGGAGCCAAGCCTTCAGACCTCAGATTCCTACACTGGCCCACTCGCACAATCACCGATTCAAAGTTGCCTCTGTACCCTTCAAATATTTATCTGGTAGATTGTTCTTAAATATTGTGAGAGAAGTAGCCTCCACTAACCTTTAGATGAAAAAAGTTCTCCTATGATCCTTTTTTGATCCAATTTTTGATCCATCTGCTTTGGGGAACGGTTTCCTTCTGTCAATCCTTGTAATTGTTATACCTCTCTAAGCATCCTCCTTTCTAAGGAAAACAAACGCAGACAGCATCTTGGATAATCTCCTCTGTATCCTCACCAGTGAAATGGTGTTCTTCTTGCAATATGGCAGCTAGAACTACACACATTGCTTCAACCGTAGCCTAACCAATATTTTGAAAGGTTGTACTATAGCCTTCCTGCTCTTACCTTAATACACAGGAACGTTGAATTAAATATCCTTTATGTTCATTCAGCTTTGAGCTAAAATGGAATCCTTTTCTGCAGATATGGCTGCTGGATTACTCCTATTTTCTGACAACCATCTATTCTACATCACTGACTCTATTTTTTTTAAATCTTGAGAGAAAGTAGCAAATAATAGCAAGAAAATAAGGAAAATAAAAAAGAGACAAAATGTAGATATTGAGTGAAACACAAACAATGATCAGAAAAAATATAAATTCTTCATAGAACCTATTGATGATATGCTTGCCAACATTTTTATGAAGTTTTAGATAATTGACAAATTTAAGGAGTTGCCTGAATTGAATGAATCCATTTGGGTTTCTCTCTTTCTCAATACTATCTCCAGCATTCTGAAAAGAAAACAAATCTATTATTATGGGAATATTGTTTTCTGCATTAGTAATCCCTAATCCTTCATTTGGCTTGCAAAGGTATTGCGTGGCATTGCAAAGTGTTGAAGAATACAGGGCAATATGCTGTCCTATTTCACATTGGCACCCTACAACTGAGAAACCACTAATTTTAAGTAAAATAACTGTTTTAGATTTTGAGTCTCTGTCTCTCTCTTTCTCTCTCACTCTCTCTCTCTTGCTCTCTCTCTCTCTGTCTCTCTCTTCTATGCTATTCAGATTAAGAATAGGATGTTGAAGATTTATATTTTAATTTCATGCTTCACTTGTTAATCCATTAATTTGTTAAAACTGCTTGGACAATGGATTTGGCTTTTTAAAACGGCAATTTAAAAAAATCTGTCTTTGTTCCATTCTAAATTTTGACATCAATTAAACAAATGGTTTATGAAAGTAAGCCTAGATTTTCTTTTTTATTCTACTTGATCTTAATTTCATAGTGACAAATACAAATGGAATTGAAAATTATTTGTCACACCATCTTCATTCACCAACTCATTTACTGTCTTAATTTCCAATGGAAGGAAACATCATCTATTAGGAATCGGTGGGTATATTTTAATTAAGTACTTCTGAAACAGTGGTATTAATTCATTTTTCATTCTTTGAAGTTTAATGACTTAGATCATGCACATGCAAAACGCGCACTACAGTAAGTGACAGCCAGTATTAGAGATAGAAAACATTTACTGTTGCTGCTAGCGTGTTGTGTAATATACTTTAGGAGCAATACAGATGCGTAATTTTCTTCTGGAGACCATAATGTAAATGTCATTGTTTACATGTAAACATCAATTGTGCCTAGATCCAACTAAAAGGTGCATCGCACCATTCTCTAGGGAAAAGATTCACAACATCCAAGTGAAATATCCATTTCTTCCTTTTCTCAAACAGTCAACTTCCTTATCCTAAAGCTCTCTCTCCTTCTATACTGCACAAATCTATCACAGTTTATCCATCAATCCCTCTCCAAATTTTGTGTTATGTACTTCAGACTAATTTTTCTTGTAGAATAACTCCAAAGGCTACCCTCTCATCCCAGCAATCAACCTTATGAATTGGTTCTACACTGTTTTGAAGAGGAGAAGTTTTTTCCTTGATTGCCGAGACCAGAACTCCAGCTTATGCACTAGATGTGGTTTTACACAAAACCTCTACAATTACTGCAGGCTTTTTTATTTTTTTACTCCAATACTTTATCAATAAAACCAATGTACATCATCTGTTTTTCTGATTGTATACTGCATCGAACTGTTAGTTTTGTGTTCAAATGCAACTATTTATTGGTTTCTTACCTTTTTAAAATATCCTGTCTTGACCTGTCTTGTGTTACGTCGAACCAGCAATAATAGATGTGGAATGGAGTCAGGATATTATTAGAAAACAAAGCAGAAACATAGAAAATTAAACAAGCGACCAAGTTAAAACAAAGTTAACAGTGCTATGTGTCTATAGCTCCAAAAGAGTTAAACTTAGAAACAATTCTTAACTGGAGCACCGTCTCAGAATATCAGTTCAGGAAGTTTCAGGGATTCGCGGGGGAATTAAGAAGAGAGACTTTTAGATTGGAAGTGTAGCAAAGAGATGATCTTGAAGATGGAAATTCAAAATACAGGTAGTCCCCGAGTTACGAATGTCCGACTTACGGACAACTTGTACTTACAAACCGAGGAAGGAGAATGCCGTCCGCCATTTTAAGTCATTGCTGTTGACATTGTATTGAGTGTTTAATTTTGTATTTGGCTTAAATTTTTCTTAGTAAGATTCACCCTGACTCTGCCCCCCCCCCCCATTCCGGTCGGCTGGTGGTGCAATGAGATCAGTGCCAGGCTCGAGAACAGAGGTTCTCGAGTTCGATTTAGTGACAGACCGCTCCCGTGCCAGGTTGATGTCGATCCAGTGATTCTCGTACCATCCGTGCCGGGTTATGTCGAGCTCGCAACTCGACCTTGTAAAAAAAGACACTGCCATCTCCAGTTTAAATTCCCACGAGGAATATTGTGGAGGATCAAATACCCAAACCCAGAACAGCCCCCACTTGTCCTGTGTAACCTGCCTCAGTGCGGTGGAGTTTAGGACCTGGGGAATTCAGTGCGGTGGTCCTTAGGACCCAGTGGACCTCGGGAGCCGGCACAGCTCAGGATCCGCCGGCCACAGTGTTTCTGTTCCATTGACGGGAAGCGATCGCGATTGAAAATAAAGTGGAAATAATAAAGCGTTTGGAAAGAGGTGAAACGCCATTGGTCATTGGAAAAGCGTTAGGCCACAGTCGGTCAACGATCGGAACAATTTTAAAGGATAACGGATAAAGTGAGATAATGGAGATAATGGAGCTTGTAATAAGCTACAATTATTACTAAGCAACACAGTGGTTTAATTATTGGAACGCACATGTTTCTTAAGTGTTTTATATGCATAGAAAGGTAAAATATATACTATATACTAAGACAGATGTTTGACTAACTGATGCCAAATAATACCGGATGTACTTGTTCCGACTTACGTACAAATCCGACTTAAAGACGGACTCAGGAACGGAACTTGTACATAACCCGGGGACTGCCTGTACAGCGAAGAAGCGAGTCTTGCAGACATATGCCAGAAATGGCACTGTACCTTTCCAAAGGCGATTTGGCAGACACACAGTACCCAAAAAGTGAGAATTTCACCACGTAACTGACACAAGACATCCCTTTTCCAGGACTGGTCACCACACACCTGCGACTTTGCAGGGGTTTACCAAAGTGGGTGCCAAAATCCACATTTGGATTATCCAGTTCCATGACATACCAAGTAACTCCAACAGTGATTTGCCACAAGGATGCCTTCTTCAGTGAACTACCACACCAGACAAGGGTTAACACACACGTGGTATTCACAAAGGTTTTCCCTCACCAGAGAACCCACTCCTGTGGATTAACTATGTGACAACTACACTTTTGTATTTGAATGGAATCAAACTCACCCTTACGGGCTACTTGGAATCAAACTCACCCTTATGGGCTACTTGGAGAGAGTCCACATACTGTAGTGATCTCTTTGTCACTAGGTTTCTTCTATTTCAAACCTTTTCTCTCCCCTCTTCTCTGCAACTGCCTCCAACTGCAGTAACCGTGAGTCATTTATCAATACTCTGGATCAATCCCAACTCACCCCTTTGGGCTACTTAGAGAGTTTAAACCAGCGACCCCACTCACTGGTGTCTTTTCCTGATCAAAACCATACTTGACTCTCTGGAGCAATCTGCGCTGCTCCTTTTATACTGCTGGGGTAGGTCATCGCATGACACTCACAGAAACAAAGTCACAGATTTCCAGTACATCATGTACCATCCCAAGAATTGATACTGGGGTGCATAACACACAGATTCTCAGTACATCACGTACCGTCCCAGGTGTTGAAACTGGGGTTCATAACACTTGTTACCAAATTGAATAGCCTCTCCTTATCATTAAATTCTTACTCAATTTATGTCCAAGCCCTATTGGAGACTTTGCATCTTTTGCCCAGATTACTTTTCTAGTTAACTTTGTAGCTTCAGCAAATATGGATATATTATACATACTTGGTTCTTTCATCTGTTAATAATTTGGAATTTAAGTATTCAAATTCCACTTCAAATATATGCAATCAGTTTCTTACTTGATCCAAAGAGGAAAGTTGCATTTTGACTTTCTTCTGAACTCAATCCTTCCTTCTCAACAGCCTCCTCTTCTGGTTCTTCCACTCTGAATGAAGGATGCTTTGGTGAAAGCGAAGCAGGGTGGGTGGGAGGTCTCTTCCAACCACTGAGACAAAACAGAAGCTTGGTGTACTTGTAAACTCTTACCAAAACAGCTTCAGGGTGGTCCTGTAAAAGAAAAAGTAACCAGGGAGACTTCCATTAATGAAATGAAAGCATTCAGTATTATTAATGAGTGTACAAGGCAGATTCCATATAGCCATGTTTTACAACTCTGTTGCCCTTCTACCATGAGGTGAAGACGGTTTCTTCAAGCATGATGAGCTGCCTCCCCCCTGTTCCTCACTGTCCATTTAAATGGAAGAGATGATGGCTATTGAGTTTTTTTTTATTATTCTTCCTTTGGAAATGAATCTCAGGGTGGAGAGTGGAGGGATGAAATTCACTGGTACAGTGAGGTTTGGGTTGGTGTAAGTGAGATTGTATTTGATAGCAATATGTGTCTGTGTCCATATTGATAGGGATAGGATGCTGGTTGTGGTAGATGTGCTTGTTAAAGAGACTGTTCTTTATATGGGTGTGGTGTTTACTTTGACGTGAAATCATGAAATTTCTTCTGATGTTCTATTTTGCAAAGATTCTCTCAACTCTACCTACTCAATGCCAGGTTCTTCTAATGGTGGAACTAATGGGTCTACCTGGTTGTCGTGGCACACAGATTCTCCTTCATGGTTTTTGTTTCATTGAATGAGAAATCTATGTCCCTCTTCGAAAGTCTTTTTTTTTCCTCCCACTCCCTCATCAACATTTTTTCATAATGGCAATGATGTGTGTTGCTGCTTTCTTGCTGACATGGTTGAAGTCTATCTAACTATAAAGGTTAATGTCTGTCTCCAACTAAAACACAGCAAAAAGCTAGCCATGGCACTGAATTGAATGTGATGCCATCTAACTTTTTAAAGCTTTCTTTTTGTGAGCCATCCTGACATTGTTTCGAATTTGTTTTTGACCAATTTTCAGTCTGAAGTGCACTTTTTTGGCATCAGCATTAAATGCAATGATATTGAGCATAGTAAATAAAGGTGAAATCTAATTTCTGGATGTGTATTTCCATTAAGATTGAATAATTTCTTCTAGAAAATGCCCAAACACAAAGCAAATAAATGATCCTACAGTTTCTCAATTCTTATATATTTCGCTCTTAAACTAGAAGCATTAAATGGATCCCTCTCAGATCATGTTCCAAAAATATATGAGAAATTGCCTGACAAAGTGTCTTATTTCTTTGAATAACCTACAGTAAATACCACCAGTACATTCTGAGTAAAGGTCCTATCTCTAGCGAGAACATATCTGTACTCATTTTATCTTGTTCACTTTCATTATAGCTCTGTATTGTGTTATTGGATACCCAGCATTTCCAAATAGTTATTCAAAAATGGCACATTTTTGTAGAATCTTTCATTAATACTACTTCATGACTTATTGACCATCATCATAGCTACTAAACAATACATTATCAGTTTAACAATGCTCCAATGATAAGTCAAAATAACCTTTGTGAACACTCTAGTTTACTAAGTTCAGTGATGTTTTTTTTAAGCACCAATAAATTTAACAAAGATTTTATAAATCTTAATTTCTTGTAGGTTCTGTTATCTTTATGGTGCACTTTCGACATGTTACTTTCTACCCTATCGGTTCTCTGCCTGGATAGGGTACAGAGAAATTCAGCATGTTTAATACATTGATATGTATTAATATTTATCTTAGCAACAAAGGATAGTGCTTAGCAAGAAATACTTTGCTTAATAAAAGCAAACCTTTATCATATGTGGACAGTATGGAAACTGGATCTAAAAATTTGGTCTTGCCATGTTTGGGTGATAGAAGGGGCCTTCATGATGCAAGACTGATGAGGTCCAAGGTAGATCAGATCATGGCCTTGGGTCTTATTGTGAGGGAGTTAATGAAGTGAAAAAAGTCCACCAATGATGATAGAGAACAACAGTTGTGTTGCCTTATAAGGGCCCTCAAGTAAGTGGATTCTTTACTAAAGGGCAAAGAAAAATAAACAGGTTTGAAATATGATAATTTATTTTAATGGAGATAAATACAGAGTAATGCATGGAGAATCTAATAACAATAAAACTATGAAATGAAAGGATTCTGATTTAGTAGGGCTATAAGCATCATAAGATTATCTAATGTTATCAAGATACATTGAATATTTTCATTTAAAAGAGAAAAATAAAAATGATTAGATTGTTTTGATTTAGACTGGTGGAACTGAATAAATGTCATTAAAAAAGAAGCAACAAAAAATTTGTTGTGTAAGACTAGATGAATAAATATTGAAGCACTAAGGGGTGAGTGAAAGCGGAGTAAAATAAGAGGATGCTTTTGATGCATTTTTTAAGATCTGTGAAGAATTATTATATCACAATTAGAAAAGCAATAATCACTAATTTTTCTGATTATATAGTCCTGTCTCTTAAAAATCTTCTCTAATAATTTTCCCACCACTGAGGTAAGACTCACTGGTCTATACTTCAGTGGTGGGTCTTGGATTTGCATGCTAATTTTGTGAGACTCTTTTGTGAGAAAAACAAACAGTGCATTGTGTTATCCATTTTCTTGGTTTGATCCACACAAGAATTTGTCCAAGTCTTTAACTAGCCATGGGTTCAGTTTATGAAAAGTGCTATTAAATTTTAAGTTAAATGATTAGTTCCAAGGGTTTAGATGGGGCAGAGTTTGTTAAGTGTGTCCAGGATGGATTCCTGTCACAGTATGTAGACAGGCCGACTAGGGGGAATGCCATACTAGATCTAGTATTAGGTAACGATCCGGGTCAGGTCACAGATCTGTCAGTGGGTGAGCATCTGGGGGACAGTGATCACCGCTCCCTGACCTTTAGCATTATCATGGAAAAATCAGAGAGGACAGGAAAACTTTTAATTGGGGAAGGGCAAATTATGAGGCTATAAGGCTAGAACTTGTGGGTGTGAACTGGGATGATGTTTTTTCATGGAAATGTACTATGGACATGTGGTCGATGTTTAAGGATCTCTTGCAGGATGTTAGGGATAAATTTGTCCCAGTGAGGAAGATAAAGAATGGTAGGGTGAAGGAACCATGGGTGAAAAAAAAAAGGAACCATGGGTGACAAGTGAAGTGGAAAATCTAGTCAGGTGGAAGAAGGCAGCATACATGAGGTTTAGGAAGCAAGGATCACATGGGTCTATTGAGGAATATAGGGTAGCAAGAAAGGAGCATAAGAAGGGGCTGAGAAGAGCAAGAAGGGGGCATGAGAAGGCCTTGGCGAGTAGGGTAAAGGAAAACACCAAGGCATTCTTCAATTATATGAAGAACAAAAGGATGACAGGAGTGAAGGTAGGACTGATTAGAGATAAAAGTGGGAAGATGTGCCTGGAGGCTGTGGAAGTGAGCGAGGTCCTCAATGAATACTTCTCTTTGGTATTCACCAGTGAGAGGGAACTTGATGACAGTGAGGACAATATGAGTGAGGTTGATGTTCTGGAGCACGTTGATATTAAGGGAGAGGAGGTGTTGGAGTTGTTAAAATACATTAGGACGGATAAGTCCCCGGGGCCTGACGGAATATTCCCCAGGCTGCTCCATGAGGCAAGGGAAGAGATTGCTGAACCTCTGGCTAGGATCTTTATGTCCTGGTTGTTCATGGGAATGGTACCGGAGGATTGGAGGGAGGCAAATGTTGTCCCCTTGTTCAAAAAAGGTAGTAGGGATAGTCCAGGTAATTAGACCAGTGAGCCTTACATCTGTGGTGGGAAAGCTGTTGGAAAAGATTGTTAGAGATAGGATCTGTGGGCATTTAGAGAATCATGGTCTGATGAGGGACAGTCAACATGGCTTTGTGAAGGGCAGATCGTGCCTAACAAGCCTGATAGAGTTCTTTGAGGAGGTGACCAGGCATATAGATGAGGGTAGTGCAGTAGATGTGATCTACATGGATTTTAGTAAGGCATTTGACAAGGTTCCACATGGTAGGCTTATTCAGAAAGTCAGAAGGCATGGGATCCAGGGAAGTTTGGCCAGGTGGATTCAGAATTGGCTTGCCTGCAGAAGGCAGAGGGTTGTGGTGGAGGGAGTACATTCAGATTGGAGGGTTGTGACTAGTGGTGTCCCACAAGGATCTGTTCTAGGACCTCTACTTTTTGTGATTTTTATTAACGACCTGGATGTGGGGGTAGAAGGGTGTGTTGGCAAGTTTGCAGATGACACAAAGGTTGGTGGTGTTGTAGATAGTGTAGAGGATTGTCAAAGATTGCAGAGGGACATTGATAGGATGCAGAAGTGGGCTGAGAAGTGGCAGATGGAGTTCAACCCGGAAAAGTGTGAGGTGGTACACTTTGAAAGGACAAACTCCAAGGCAGAGTGCAAAGTTAATGGCAGGATACTTGGTAGTGTGGAGGAGCAGAAAAATCTGGGGATACATGTCCACAGATCCCTGAAAGTTGCCTCACAGGTAGATAGAGTAGTTAAGAAAGTTTATGGGGTGTTAGCTTTCATAATTCGAGGGATAGAGTTTAAGAGATGCGATGTAATGATGCAGCTCTATAAAACTCTAGTTAGGCCTGTTACGTACCCCATAACTGGGTGTCTTACCAGCAAAGATAGAAGAATCCATTGGAGTCTGGTGGTACTACTTTCAAACAGTGTTTATTAGTAAAATATACAAATCAGTATCAACAATGCAAATATATAGATAATACACGTTAGCAATACTAAACCTAAAAGTGTGGGTATAATAATAATCAATAATAAACAAGCTCTATCGATGTCATGGGGATAATGGATTGTCATATGTGAATATAAAGTTCAGTTCAGTTCATATGTGCTGAGATAGTTGTTGGATCTTGTGTTTTAATCATTGGAGAGAGAGAGAGAGCGAGCAAACATTGACAGCTACAGTCAGGCAAACCTTCCTTTACGTTCTTGATCCGTTGATGTGTTGTGGCCATTCAGGTATGACCCCTCTGTCCTTCAGCTAGACCGTTCTTCTGTGGTGGACTCGTCACCCAGGCAAGGGTGGCCACACACACAAGCCCCCACTGGCCCTGCTATAACACTGTGAGTTAAACTGACCGATCCTTTGTTTGGTCTCCGATGCCCCACACCTTCTCGTGAGTTCCAACACTCAAGCAGTGCTCACTAGTGTGTTTCCTGGTGTGTCTGAGGGGTGTCTCCCCAGACCTCACTTTTATCCCCACTCACGGGGTCTCAGGTGTCAATCAGTTTTGAATGGCTTAGTCCATCAAACCAGCCCACTCCGGCTGTCCACTGAGGAATTTTAATGAACAGAATGGTACCAAGCAAACAGCCCTCTCCGGAGCCATAAGTCTTTCAGGAGTCATAATATGGTGGGTCAACAAGTCTCTCTCTCCCGGTGTTATCTCTCCCTTATCTGAAGCAGATGTTCCAGTCCCAGTATGTTTTCCCTTTGTCTCTCTTTCTCTCTCATTAGCAGTGTGGTAACAGTAACAGTTTGTGATTCTCCTGGGGGTGGGGAACATGGGCAACTCTGTACCCTACTGCCCCATCAGAGCTGTTCATCCTTCGTAACAGGCCACACTTGGAGTTCTGTGTCCAGTTCTGGTTGCCTCACTATAGGAAGGATGTGGAAGCATTGGAAAGGGTACAGAGGAGATTTACCAGGACGCTGCCTGGTTTAGAGAGTATGGATTATGGTCAGAGATTAAGGGAGCTAGGGCTTTACTCTTTGGAGAGGAGGAGGATGAGAGGAGACATGATAGAGGTGTACAAGATATTAAGAGGAATAGACAGAGTGGACAGCCAGCACCTCTTCCCCAGGGCACCACTGCTCAGTACAAGAGGACATGGCTTTAAGGTAAGGGGAGGGAAGTTCAAGGGGGATATTAGAGGAAGGTTTTTCACTCAGAGAGTGGTTGGTGCGTGGAATGCACTGCCTGAGTCAGTGGTGGAGGCAGTTACACTAGTGAAATTTAAGAGACTACTGGACAGGTATATGGAGGAATTTAAGGTGGGGGGTTATATTGGAGGCAGGGTTTGAGGGTCGGCACAACATTGTGGGCTGAAGGGCCTGTAATGTGCTGTACTATTCTATGTTCTATAACTGACCTCCACAGCTATGTATGAAGTTGTTTTCATCCAACAGCGGAGATGTGAGACAAACTGCAATGTTTGAGGACACTTTATTGGTAATCAAGCAACTGATAATATAGCTGACACAATAAAAAATATCAATTCTGCAAGAGGTTTGATCAACCAATCTTTGATAATATATCATGATTGAGCAGGGGGTACTCAGAATAAAATCCTAAACCTACACTTTTTCAGCTGATTCATCAATAACCACTTCATCCTGTGTTAGAAGTAGGGAGGATTACTGATTGGATAAATTAAGGTTTGCATTGATAAATGACAAGTACCATTTGTGCCACACAACTACCAGACATTGATCATTTCCAACGAGAGAGAGTTCAGTACTCAATGTCCAATTGATATTCACTGGTATTATCATTGATAAATTTGCCAGCCCTAAACCTTGACCCGATATTTAACCAGACCAACCAAAATACTGTATATATTCAAGCATAGGTTAAGTGTACTGCAACAGATCACTCATCTCCTGAATTTCAATACACTTCCCGTCATAACAAGGCTCAACCCAGGGATGGTAGAGAACTTTTTACTTGTTTGGATGAGTCTAACTGCATCATAATAAAGGACAAAATGAATTATAGACAGGTCTCTGGAAGAGCTCAATGGGTAAGGCAGAATCTATGGAAAGAAACAGACATAGTCGATATTTTGGGTTGAAGTATTTCATCAGGATCAATCGAGAAATGACTGGTTGTGATGTGATTTATTGACAGTCCATTTCCCTACATAAATGCCGCCTGACCTGCTGAGTATCTCCAATGATTTGTGTATTGCTGCAGGTTCCAGCATCTGTAGTTCTTCTTGTGTACAAAATAATCCTGTTGCATTGATAGTTTCTACTACCTTAAATATCTGCTGACTTTACAGCAGCACATAGTTGCTCACTACATATCAGTAACAAAACGCAATGAAGCAACTAGTCAATCCTACCTACCTCTGAGCACGACAATGATTGGTGATGCCAACTACCTCCCAAATAATTTCCCTCCCGGCACTTAACTCTGCAAACAGTCTAACTGCTACACCTGCCCATATATCACTTCCCTCAGCTTCGTTCAAGACCTCAGACAGTCCTTCCAGGTGAGGTAAAACTTCACCTGCAAATCTGCTGGAGTTGTCTACTGTGTCCAGTGTTCCTAATGCAGCCGCCTCTACATTATTGAGACCTGTAGTAAATTGGGGCACCACTTCGTCAAACACCTCAGCACCATCCACCACAAGTGGGACTTCCCAGTGGCCAAACATTTTTATTCCAATTCCCATTCCTGTTCCGGTATGTCAGTCCCTGCCCGCCTCTTGTGCCAAGATTAAGCCACTCTTAAGGTGGAGGAGGTTGAAGGTGGTACCCTCCAATCTAATGACATTAATATCCATTTCTCCTTCTAGTAAATTATTCCACCCCCCCCTCCTCTATTCCCCTCTTTTAGCACTTCTCTCCTGCCTCTTACTTCTCCCTGCTTCCTATCCACCTTCCCTTTCTCCAATGGTCCACTCTCCTCACCTATCAAATTCCTTCTTCATCAGCCCTTGATCTTTCCCACCCACCTGGCATTCTATCACCTTCCTGCTAGCCTCCTTCACTTTCCCCTATTTTTGTATACTGGCATCTCCCCCCCCCCCCCCCCCCAACTTCTCAACACTGAAGAAGGGTCTTAGCTCAATGTCATTTTCATAGATGCTGCCTGACCTACTGAGTTCCTTCAACATTTTGTGTGTGTTATTTTAAACTCTAATGTGTTTACTAGATATAATGAGTAATCAACACACCTAAACCCTGAATATTTGGCAAAGTATTTCCAGTTCATCTCAACTACATACAGTTGAAAATTGATGTTGTCAGTAAGCTGGTTGACTTTCAGTTAGTCATAAAAATGAGATTGTGTCAAGTTTTAATTTAGTATGCAATGTCATTTGTTTCTGAAAAGTTTCATTACTTAAGAAGCACATTTGCATTTTAATAATTTGAAATGAAACACTAGAATATTATAGATGCAAAATACAGTTTATTCAAACACATTTCCATATATTTTACATTAAGATTAAGCTGTAGTGGACTTCTATACAACATTGAGTTTTTCATTTCAATGCTAATAGCAGCATTCAACAAAAGCAGAGATCAAAAGTTATTCTGAATCCTTTGAGCTACACATTACATAAATGCACTTGGCATATAAACTGCATCATTGACTTCTACAATGTATACATGAAAAACCATTTTATCCTTTGATGGAAACCTGCAAACAACAAGGTCACCATCAGATTATCGTATATGGGATGGATTACTGCACAGGTCCATACATGATCAGACTGTACCAAAGAATATTAAGCATAAACTGCACACAAAAAATGCTAGTGGAACGCAGCAGGCCAGGCAGCATCTATAGGAAGAAGTACAGTCAGCGTTTCGGGCCGAGACCCTTCATCAGGATTAACTGAAAGGAAAAGTAGTAAGAGATTTGAAAGTGGGAGGGGGAGGGGGAAATCCAAAATGATAGGAGAAGACAGGAGAGGGAGGGATAAAGCTAAGAGCTGGAAAGTTGTTTGGCAAAAGGGATACACAGCTGGAGAAGGGAAAGGGTCATGGGTGGGAGGCCTAGGGAGAAAGAAAGTCAGAGGGGAGCACCAGAGGGAGATGGAGAGTAGTGTGTGTGTTGCTTGAATTTCCAGCATCTGCAGATTTCCTCAGATTTGCGTTTTTAAGCACAAACTGAACATGTTGGAAGGAGAGATAGGAGAATGGTAGGTTCACCAAGGATGTGGAATGTTCCACCTGAAAAGCCAAGAACATAGAAATAGCTGCACAGTACAGGCTACAGTGTTGTGCCGATCTTTTAACATACTTAAGTTCAAGCAAGCCCTTCCCTCCCACGTAGCTGTCCATTTTTCTAGCATCTGTGTGCTTGTCTAAGATCCTCTTAAATGTTGCTAATGTATCTGCCTCTACCACCACATATGGCAGCACCATAAAAATTTACCTCTGACATCCTGCCTATAATATTCTCCAATCACCTTAAATTTATGCCTCTTCATATAAGCCATTTCCAGCCTGGCTATCCACTCAATCTATGCCTCTTATCATCTCTTTATCAAGGGTCACCTCTCATCTCCTCTGCTCAAAGAGAAAATGCATGAACAGAAATTATTCCTTTCTGAGAGTCCAACTAGTTTGTGAGGATAGACGCTGCACTGTCAAGGTTTTTATCAAGTTGCCCATTCGTAGCTAAGACACTGCTATCTATTGTCTATCCTCATAAATCCCTCTCCTCTACTCAAGTGGGGGAGAATGGGTAGCAAGTGGAATAGTCTGATCATCTTGTGTTTATTGTCAGGAATGAAGGTGTTACTGCTGACGAGTGCTTATTCAGAGCTCTGAATGATCAAGCCATTAAAGATTTACTTGAGCTGCCTGACTGCACTGCAGGTGTTCTACAGTACAACCTTAGCAGCCTCTCCAGTTTTCTTATTTTATGCTATATTCTGTCTTATTTTGTCCTGCCATGGGATGCAAAGATTGGGGAGGAATAACTAGGTGTAGAAGCAGGAAGATGAGAAGGTGTCTGTAAATGCTAACAAAGAGACAATGGTGTTAAAATTAAGAATCACTTTTTCAGTGTTTGAGAGCAGACATTGGAAAATGCCTAATAATAAAATTCTTAGTACTATACCTAATTTGAGCATTTATTTGTGTGTTAGAAAATAATTTTTTAAATTGATGATTATTTACTGCAGGTATACAAAATGTTGACATGCCAGTGTTTTGTTTTAATAGAAAGGTTTCAGTTCTGCAAATAATGAGGTTAATACTATTTGGCCAAAGCAGACCTTAATGGATATTACATGTATTTATGTAACACAAGAAGAAATCAAGACCCTTTCACCCCATGCTGGTCCTTCTTATTTTTGAATGAGGACTTAAGAATTAGTCTATTTATTTTGGGCTTGGTAACTACTCACCCGAATACTTAACTGATTCCACAACCTATCGATTCACTTTCAAGGACTCTACAACTCCTGTTTTCAATATTATTTATTTCTTTCTTATCTATTAACATTATATTGCTTTTCATTTTGTATTTGTACAATTTGTTGTCTTGCAGATTGGTTGTTCATCCATTTTTTTGTGTAGTTTTTCATTGATTCTATTGTATTTGTACTGTGAATGAGACAAAAAAAAGAATTTCTGGTTTGTATATCATTTTCCTTTCAGAATACGTGAAAGTAGCAAACTGAAATCCCGGAGCTTCACCCACAGTTTGCTAACTTGTTTGAAGTGCGAAAACAGATGTCTAAAGATTAACAATATTTGTTTTACCTTCTTTACCAGAATACTGAAATCATCAACACTGCAATACTTACAGGAAGGACTGTGGCTATTCCTCTAAAGGTCATTGCTGTGGAAGTGAATGGAATCGTCACAGATGTGTCATCCTTTGTTGAGTGCAGGTCCACTAATGAGGATATTATTAAGGTAACTTCAGTTAGAATGGTTGAACAGTTACAAACTTGGCATAAATTACTCACAGATATTGGCAATGGAATTAATTTGTTCTGTATGTCTATAGCAGATTGATTACACTCAGGGAAATGGATGGAGTATCAGTATTTCCAATGTGACAGTCATTGTAAATGTGGATTTATGATCCAAGTGGCACAATTTGACCAATGTGGTCCAAAGGTGTCATCAACAGAACAAACCCACAGTAATTTGTATCAGAAACATCTAGACATTGGAACTTTGGAACATTATGTTACCATTATATTGTAAATATTGTGTTCTTTTTTATTAAGCTAATGCAGTCTCACACTTTGTTAAAGAAGAAAATAGTTCATGAGTAAACAGATGTGCCATATCTTTCTTAACAGGTAATTCCCAAAATATTCTGAAAGGCTAAGATGATATTAACCTGTCTTCTTATTGTGAGGATAGTTAGAGCAAATGAGTAAATATGTCATCTGACCCTGAAAAGTAATTGCGACTACTGTAGAAAGCATTCCATTTTGGTGTGTTGGAATGGAACAATTTATGGGATTACATTTTCTAAATGTTGAGTTTAATATAAGATCATAAGACTTAGGAGCAGAATTGAACCATTCAGTCCATTGAGTCTGCTTCACCATTCACTTCTAGCTGATTTATTTTCCCTTTCAACCCCATTCTCCTGACTTCTCCCTTCTACTCTTGACCCTTAATGATCAAGAACCCGTCAACTTTCACTTAAAGTATACACAGTGATTCTACCTCCACAGCAATCTGTGGCAACGGATTCCACAGATTCACCACCCTTAAGAAATTCATCCTTATCTCTGTTCTAAAGACACATGATTGTATTCTGAGATTATGCTCCCTGGTGCTAGACTCCCCTACCATTGGAAACATCCTCTTCATGTCCACCATATCTCGGCTTTTCAATATTTGATAGGTTTCATTGATATTCCCACCCCTCCCTCATTCTTCTAAACTCTGGTGAGTACAGGCCAGAACCATCAAACGCTTATCATATGTTAACCCTTTCATTCCTGGAATAATTTTTGTGAACCTCCTCTGGACCCTCTCCAACGCCAGTATATCCTTTCTAAGATAAGGGCCCCAAACCTGCTCATAATACTGTAAGTGTGGTCTGACCAATGCCTTACAAAGTCTCAGCTTAAGGCTTCAGTTAATGTTAAGGAATCCTGCAATAGGACTCCCAAGTCCCTTTGCACCTTTGATTTCTGATCTTCCAACCCATTTAGAAAGGTCTTTATGCCTTCTTCCAAAGTACATGACCATGCGCTTCCCTACACTATGTTCCAACTGCCACTTCTTTGCCCATTCTCTTAAACTGTCTTAAGTCTTTCCATAGACTCCCTGCTTCCTCAACACCACTTGCTCCTCCACCTTTCTTTGTTTCCTGTGCAAACTTGGCTACAAACGCATAAATTCTGTCATCCAAATCATTGACATTTGGAAAAAAAAAAGCTGTGGTCCCAACACTGACCCCTGCCATGCACCACTAATCACCGGCTGCCAATCTGAGAAGGCCATCTTTATTCCCATTCTTTGCCCCCTCCAGTCAGCCAATCTTCTGTCCAGTGTAGTATCTTTCCTATAATACCATGGGCTCCTGTTTTGTTTAGTAATTTGAATTATGTGCATTTTTCTGCTGTATATCTACAAACCCCATTTCCAGAAAAGTTGGGATATTTTCCAAAATGCAATAAAAACAAAAATCTATGATATGTTAATTCACGTGAACCTTTATTTAACTGACAAAAGTACAAAGAAAAGATTTTCAATAGTCTTACTGACCAACTTAATTCTATTTTGTAAATATACACAGATTTAGAATTTGATGGCTGCAACACAACAAAAGTTGGGACAGAGTTAAAATAAGATTGAAAAGTGCACAAAGTATTCAAGTAACACCGGTTTGGAAGACTCCACATTAAGCAGGCTAATTGGTAGCAGGTGAGGTATCATGACAGGGTATAAAATAGCGTCCATCAAAGGCTCAGTCTTTGCAAGCAAGGATGGGTCGTGGCTCACCCCTTTGTGCCAAAATTCGTGAGAGAATTGTTAATCAGTTTAAAAGGAACATTTCCCAACATAAGATTGCAGAGAATTTAGGTCTTTCAACATCTACAGTACATAATATTGTGAAAAGATTTAGAGACATCTCAGTGCGTAAAGGGCAAGGTCGGAAACCACTGTTGAATGCGCATGATCTTCCCCTCAGGCGGCAC
The DNA here is from genome assembly GCF_048418815.1 of Hemitrygon akajei. NCBI lineage: Eukaryota > Metazoa > Chordata > Chondrichthyes > Myliobatiformes > Dasyatidae > Hemitrygon > Hemitrygon akajei. The sequence continues at coordinate 40,865,028 of NC_133131.1, forward strand.
TACCTAAGAAACCGTCATGCTACTGTGACAATTATAGCCACCTGGGCTCGGGAGTACTTTGGAAAACCATTGTCACTTAACACAGTCTGTCACTGCATCCAGAAATGCAACTTGAAACTGTATTACGCAAGGAGGAAGCCATACATCAACTCTATGCAGAAACGCCGGCGGGTTCTCTGGGCCCGAGCTCATCTCAGGTGGACCGAAAGACTGTAGAACCATGTGCTGTGGTCAGATGAGTCCGCATTTCAGCTAGTTTTCGGAAAAAACGGGCGTCGAGTTCTCCATGCCAAAGATGAAAACGACCACCCTGATTGTTATCAGCGAAAGGTGCAAAAGCCAGCATCTGTGATGGTATGGGGGTACATCAGTGCCCACGGCATGGGTGAGTTGCGTGTATGTGAAGGTACCATTGACTCTGAGGCGTATATTAGGATTTTAGAGAGACATATGTTGCCATCAAGGCAACGTCTCTTCCCGGGACATCCATGCTTATTTCAACAGGACAATGCCAGACCACAGTCTGCACGGGCTACAACAGTGTGGCTTTGAAGACACAGAGTGCATGGGCTTGACTGGCCTGCTGCCAGTCCAGATCTATCTCCTATTGAAAATGTATGGTGCATCATGAAGAGGAGAATCAGACAACGGAGACCACGGACTGTTGAGTAGCTGAAGTCTTATATCAAGCAAGAATGGACAAAATTTCCAATTGCGAATCTACTACAATTAGTATCCTCAGTTCCAAAACGATTAAAAAGTGTTATTAAAAGGAAAGGTGATGTGACACAATGGTAAACATGCCTCTGTTCCAACTTTTGTTGAGTGTGTTGCAGCCATCAAATTCTAAATTTGTGTATATTTACAAAATACAATTAAGTTGGTCAGTAAAACTATTGAAAATATTTTCTTGGTACTTTTGTCAGTTAAATAAAGGTTCATGTGAATTAACATATCACAGATATGTTTTTATTGCATTTTGGAAAATATCCCAACTTTTCTGGAAATGGGGTTTGTAGATCCAAATGCACAATTCATGCTATGTTTCAGTCTAAAATAGAAATGCGTGCTATGCAAGGTTGTGCAAAGTTGCTCATAGTTCATAACTACATTGCAGTCTGAAATAGAAATATGTAGTATGCATGGTGATCAATCAGGGTTCAATTCCTACCGTTGTCTGTAAGAGGTTTGTATGTTCTTACCATGACTACTTGCTTTTCCTCTGGGTGCTCCAGTTTCCTCCCAAGTTCCAAAGAAAGACTAGAGTTAGTAAGTTGAAGCCTTGCCATGTTGGCGTCAGAAGATTGGCAATGCTTATGGACTGCCACCAGTACATCTTCTGTCTCTGTTGGTTGTTAATGCAGACAGCGCACTTCACTGCATGGTTCAATGTTTCAATGTACATGTAACAAATTAAAGCTAATCTTTTAATCTTTAAATGCATTGATAGTGGAGAAGGATGTGCTGGTTGAGAAATAAATGCTGACTAAGAACAAAGAATTTTATTAGTACTATTAGAAATAATGCTATCAAATCTTTAATGTTCAGTGAGATACAACATGATGCTTAGTTTTACACCTAACCTAAAAGCTAGCATCTCTAACCTCTGGACCAAGGGAGAAGACCAAGTGAATGCAGTTGGGTGGGAAATGTGCAATGCAACTTTGAGCTGTATGTGATTCAGGCCACAATGTGTGAAATAGCATCCCGCTTCAGAAGTTACCCTTTCACACTTCAATAATTTTAGGTCAAAGAAAGCAAAACATTAGGTTAATATACAGATGTACAATTTTCAATAAAGTCACTGCACAGTATCACCTACATTAACAAGACCATACTCTCATTTCTTGTGTAAGGTACATTGGTTTCCTGATCCTTTCAAAATGTTTATATCGCAGACACTTTAACATACTCACACACTTAGTGAGCCTTCAGAGAAAAGTATGCCTTTCACATGATACCGCTGATCCTTTCCCCTGACTTAATGTACAGTAATGTACAGAGCTTGAGAGACATTGGACATCATCGTGAGCAAGTTGAAGTTTGTCCACAGTAGCATTGGTTGCAATGTTGAAGGCACACATGGCATGATCGTAGGAAACATTGATCTAGTACAGCAGCAGTTCTGTAGTTTTCCTTTGCCTGGTACACAGAGTTTATATGTTGTAGAAAATCCTGGCTCAGAAATCAGGCTTTGTCAAAGGCAGGTCGTGCCTTACGAGCCTGATTGAATTTTTTGACGATGTGACTAAACACATTGATGAAAGAAGAGCAGTAGATGTAGTGTATATGGATTTCAGCAGGGCATTTGATAAGGTACCCCATGCAAGGCTTATTGAGAAAGTAAAAAGGCATGGGATCCAAGTGGACTTTGCCTTGTGGATCCGGAATTGGCTTGCCCACAGAGGGCAAAGAGTGGTTGTAAATGGGTCATGTAACGTTCTCGCTCGGGTGTGAAGTAACGCCGAGGTAAACGTCGAGATAAACCAGAATCAATGCAAACGAGACCGCAGTAAGATTAACCATTTACTGTTCACTCTTCACATTAACGCATGGTGAAAACTGTTGAAAAACAATACAGGATTGGTACAGTGTTTGTTTCCTTCTAAATATCACATTTACATTGTGAATACTTGCAAAGGTAATACTACGATAACTACATTACATTAAAGTGCAGCATACAGTCAGAATCTAGCTGCTCCATTGGCTGCTTTAGATACACTTCAATACAAACTATCCCGACTCTTTAACTGACGAAAAGGTAAACCTTACCGACCGTCGTTACTTTTAACAGAATCGGCGTTAACATTTTAACTCGAAATATCGATTATCTAATGACTTACAGCGTTGCTTTCACTGTGTCTTTGGTGCATAGAGAGACCCTAGTCAGCGTTATGGTGGCACATGTGAGTGACCCCCACCCTTGCGTGAATTTCAAACCGGTAATTTCCCACAAGACGCGGCGAACCCGGATGTGACGTCATCGCAGCCGCGATGTATTACAGACAAATCAATTGATTTAAACAATCCTAACTTTAACTAAAAAATGCTAACAAATTACTACGCGAAAATATTATAAACTAAATAACTGCCATAAAGGCAGCACAGGTCATATTCTGCATGGAGGTCGGTCACCAGTGGTGAGCCTCAGGGATTTGTTCTGGGACCCCTACTCTTTGTGATTTTTTTATAAATGACCTGGATGAGGAAGTGCAGTGATGGGCTAGTAAATTTGCTGATGACACAAAGGTTGGGGGTGTTGTAGAAAGTGTTGTTGGCTGTCAGATGTTACAGCGGGACATTGATAGGATACAAAACTGGGCTGAGAAGAGGGAATGGAATTCAACCAAGATAAGTGTGAGGTGGTTCATTTTGGTAGGTCAGATATAATGGCAGAATATAGTATTAATGGTAAGACTCTTGTCAGTGTGGAGGATCAGAGGGATCTTGGGGTCCAAGTCCATAGGACACTCAAAGCTGCTGCACAGGTTGACTCTGTGGTTAAGAAGGTACTCGGTGCATTGGCCTTCATCAATCATGGGATTGAGTTTAAGAGCCAAGAGGTAATATTGCAGCTATATAGGACCCTGGTCAGACCCCACTTGGAGTACTGTGCTCAGTTCTGGTCACCTCACTACAAGAAGGATGTGGAAACCATAGAAAGGGTGCAGATGAGATTTACAAGGATGTTGCCTGGATTGGGGAGCATGCCTCACGAGAATAGGTTGAGTGAACTCGGCCTTTTCTCCTTGGAGCGACGGAGGATGAGATGTGACCTGACAGAGATGTATAAGATGATGAGAGGCATTGATCGTGTGGATAGTCAGAGGCTTTTTCCCAGGGCTGAAATGGTTGCCACAAGAGGACACAGGTTTAAGGTGCTGGGGAGTAGGTACAGAGGAGATGTCAGGGGAAGTTTTTTATGCAGAGAGTGGTGAGTGCGTGGAATGGGCTGCCGGCAACGGTGGTGGAGGCGGATACAATAGGGTCTTTCAAGAGACTTTTGGATAGGTACATGGAGCTTAGAAAAATAGAGGGCTATGGGTAAGCCTAGTAATTTCTAAGGTAGGGACATATTCAGCACAACTTTGTGGGCCGAAGGGCCTGTATTGTGATGTAGGTTTTCTATGCTTCTACGTTTCTGTGTGTTGATAGTTGGTGTCTGTGCTGAACTATCGGCAATTCATTAATTTAATAAGAAAAAGAAATTTTACAATGGTTAAAAAAAAAGAAAATCTTGCAAAAGAAAATCATGCTGTTGAGGAGATCATAAGGTACCTGTTCTCTTTTTGTCTCGACTTCTTACAGATTTTGACTAGTAATTGCATTTCACCATGGGAAAAGATGAGGTGAGGGGATGACTGAAATTTGAAACCAATGATTCCTAGCATGCAGTTTGATATTCCCTGCTTTATGCTGGAACTATCTGGGGCATATACACCCTCAGAATTCTGTAAGTGATTAACCAAAGGGAAAGATGGGTAAATGAAATAGAGGGGTGATATAAACCCAGCTGAAATGAGGATACTTGATGATTTGGTACCACCTTACTCAGCTTATCAAGGCAGGTTCCTGATAGTGTGATAGAGAGATAACAAACACTTGAAATGTGGGAAAAACACATACTTAGTATAATCCTCTCAGTATATGTTTTCAAGGACCTTTTCAGAAAGAATGGATAGTTTACTCTGATATATATCTCAAGAAGAGATCCAAATTGAGAAAGTCATAAAGTGGATTCTGTAGAGACATCATTCTTGTTTTTCCCACCTTGGAATAGTCACAGCTGTATCTTCAAGGTCATCCTTGGAGACAACACATCAGTATTGAAATTGGAGCAATGCACAAAGGAGCTAGAGGTACTCAGCAGGTCGGGTCACATCCATGGACGGAAGTGGGCAGTTGATATTTTGGGTTGGGAACCTTCATTTGAACTGCAAAGAAGGAGGGGAGACAGCCAGCATGAAAAGCTAGGTCTGTAGTCTTTCGTGTCTCCATAAGGAAATTCATTGTTTTCTTTGTGTCTGAGTACTTTGTACAGGTGAGTGCTGCAGCCCTGATAATGTGATGTGACTGTACTGGATAAGTATTCCGAAACAAAACATACCAGAATTTATTTTCCAGGAGGTTGCATGTGTAATGTCACATTCTGGTCAGTCTCAGAAAGGTAATTGAATCATCTTGTGTGTTTGATAAGCCATGATGATCCAGTAGATAGTATAATATACTAGCTGTTGAAACTGTTGTCATTGACCTGGAAATGTCTTTTCCTGTAATTTCCTGCTGAGATCACCAGTGAGAGTCAAATATTTGGATGGTCATAGTTTGTCAAGTATTTTAGCTCCATTAATCTTCTCAGCATAAAAGGAAGGCTTAATAATGCCAGCTGCTTGCTCTTAATGAATCTACTTGATATTAATATTGAAGCCAGATGATATTCTTAAATCTGTTTCTTTAATGACTTTAAATTAGAATCATGCATGTTCACAATTCTGTTGCCAGTCCTTCAATTAAAAGATTACCCTCCCATGTTTAACGAAGAAATGCATATGAATTTAGATCATCAAATCAGTCCGTAGAAATTACTGAGGTTTCTACATTGGAGTGCTCATCATGCAGAACAGAATTCTTTCTTGTTCTTTATGTTCTTCCAACACATCATGAAGCACAGTAGCTGAAATATAGTGGGCATTACACACTACCTGAATATAAATGCACCATGTGAACTTCCCTGAGGCATGGCATTGATTGTGAGAAAATTTCTTTCAATGGTTGCAGGCAATTTGAATTTTCACCAGGTAATAGCCTTTGTGATTCTCGTTGTAAGGTGTCTGAAGGATCTCATGGGTCACCTCTTATACCTTCAGGAATCCTTTAATTCTCACATACCTGTTCTTTCTGATGGTTCCTTCATATTAGCAGAGAGCATCAATGAATATGGTAAATATCAGCCACAGCCTACGATGCACAGCAATTCCAGGGTGACAGGAACCTTCAGGCATGGATGCTTAGCCAGATATTCCTGCAGAATTTCAGTCACTGAGCTTTCGTATAAATTGCTGACTATTTGAGGCTCATTCCTGATATGCACTTGATGGCAGCTTGAGAGGACAAATGTTTTTGCCGTTTTTCTTACAGGTCTCACCTAACCTTCTGCCTTTCCCATCAATCCCATGATGCCACCACTTAATATCTGGAATAGAGAGATAATGACTGGAAATTAGATTGTGTAGCTCACCAAAAGTTTCTTGTGGCCCTGGGCAAACCACAGTTCTTGTATAGCACACTAAACCTAATTTAAAAGTGTTTTGTGTAGCCTTTATCCAATGTTTATAACAAAAACAAAGGAGACATTTTGGCCCATCAGATCTATGCCATGTATATATACAATCACATTAATCCCATTATGCCTGTACTTACTTCTCTGAACCTCTGAAATTTATTCCCTCTCACACTGTCCATCAACTTTCCTTTGACTTGTTTTGCCAAAAACCCAAGAGATAATTTACAAAACATTTAGGATGTGGAAGGGCACCATTCCACCAGGAAAAAAACTTGTTCTGTCATGGAGATAACATGCAAACTCTAAATAGACAATACCCCTGCTCAGGGATGAACCCACATCCCTGAAGCTTTGTGTTATGAGAAAATATTTCATGTGAACTACTTACAAAGATGGCATTTCTTCTCATAGTTGCAGACCATTGAATTTTGACCAGATAATTGTTACACACCCATACTATATCTGTAGCTATTAGATTCTGTGGAAGTTTGGTTTCCTGAGATTGCATATAATGTATCTTTAATCAGCTTTTGTGAGCATATTTCAAGTGGGATGCTGCAGCAAGTTCTTCTCATTAATGAATGCCATTTGTGCACACTCTACACAGTGCTGATATGCCAATGCTGATTTTAATTATGTGCCAGCACCTTGTCCATCAAAAGTGCATGACTATCGCACTGAGTATTTTGGTGATGTGGTTGCCATAGTTGAATAGCTGGCGCTATGTACAAACTATATTGAATCTGAATATGAATTTTTGAATTGTGATAGCTAAGTTAGTTTGTGTTGCAGAATTTAAATGTTAATATTAGTTTGATTGAGAAACAATATGAGTAGGTTACTGACAGATTGTATTGCTTTAACTGTTATGGATGACTGCTGATAAAGTTGGTGGATTTTTATGGCCTTCATTATAAATCCACATAAGGAGAACATGTAACAATGTACACCATGTTGTCACATGTAAGGAAACCTACTTAACAGGTTGGTGTCAAGACCTCTGATGATTTGCAACATGCTGTACAACCTCAGCATCCTGATGACACAGCTCCTGAATCTCTTAAAAAGCAAACAGCAAAGAAGGAGCAATAGGATAAGGTATAGGAAGAATAATAAAGTTAGACACTGAGACAATTTTATTATGACCAGGTTGTCCAAAATCTGAAGCCACAGCTCCCCAGACACTAGGGACAAGCTTCAGACCTTCCATCTAAAAATCATGGTATCTTTTTGGCTACAGTAAATAAATATTCTAATTCAAATTTATAAATGAAGTCATGCCATATACCATGCAAACTTCATCTAATTAATCCACTATATTACTTTTGTGACTGCCTTTTGCGTGCTTTTGCATCTTTTGGTGTGCACTCACAGTCCTATTCCAGCAGTAAAACCATGGCTTTCAGTGAAGGACAGTAGAGAGTAGCCTCGAGGAGCTGTTGGCCAAGAAAACCTGGATACAGACTTTTGAACATCAGTAGTGCTGTGGCAGTCCAGGCTATAACAAGTGGCAGAGGCAGAATATCAAAGATGGTTGGACAAATATTGTCTTTCTGAGAGAAGACTAGTAAAGCTACATTGAACCCTGCCTTTCCCCTAGGGTAGTGCCTCCACAATTGTAATAATCTGTTGGAGAAGATTGCTGGATTTCTGGCCCTGCACACCACTTTGAAAATTGTAATGCACAATTATTATGGCAACAAGCTTAACTTCTAAGGAGCATCAAGACATTGGGTCAGATTATCCTGATGCAGGCCCATACTTCATGGTCACTTCCTGCTGTAGATATGTGGCCATGCTAACCTTAATGGGTCCTTCTTCAAGGTGCGTTGGGTCAAGAGTGGAAACTAGGTTGTTGACAGTGAGAACACTTGACAACAAATTTTTTGAAAGTGTTTCTTCCTCAGAAATTTTCGTGGTTAAGATAGACTGCTTGCAGCTGGATCCAAATATAATTTCAGACTATTTGTATCACATAGGAATTTGGAAAACAAGAAATTAACTTTTATTGAATATAATGCATTTAATTACATAATTGTGCTGATGTTTTACAATAGTTCAACTAAGCTAAAAATGTTTTAATCATTTTTTTTGTACTCAAGTATCTGAGGCTTCTCATTTAAGTGTCCAACAATAATCAGCCATTATTGGTGGGTTCCAGATGCTCTGATACTGTTTCTCCATGACCACAATTTCCTGGTGAAACCTTTCATCATGCTCATCACTGACAGCACCAATATTTGCAGGAAAGAAGTCTGCACGGGAATGCACAAAATGAATCTTAGTGGCATGGTGCACTTCATGGTTTTGTGTGATGGAAGCATGTTGTAGTGGGGTGTGTCAGGAATGGACAGGAGGAGGAGTATAGGAAACTGATACAGGACTTTGTGATATGGTGCAACTCAAACTACCTGCGTCTCAATATCACCAAGACCAAGGAGATGGTGGTGGACTTTAGGAGATCTAGGCCTCATATGGAGCCAGTGATCATTAATGGAGAATGTGTGGAGCAGGTTAAGACCTACAAGTATCTGGGAGTACAGTTAGATGAGAAGCTAGACTGGACTGCCAACACAGATGCCTTGTGCAGGAAGGCACAGAGTCGACTGTACTTCCTTAGAAGGTTGGCGTCATTCAATGTCTGTAGTGAGATGCTGAAGATGTTCTATAGGTCAGTTGTGGAGAGCGCCCTCTTCTTTGTGGTGGCGTGTTGGGGAGGAAGCATTAAGAAGAGGGACGCCTCACGTCTTAATAAGCTGGTAAGGAAGGCGGGCTCTGTCGTGGGCAAAGTACTGGAGAGTTTAACATCGGTAGCTGAGCGAAGGGCGCTGAGTAGGCTACGGTCAATTATGGAAAACTCTGAACATCCTCTACATAGCACCATCCAGAGACAGAGAAGCAGTTTCAGCGACAGGTTACTATCGATGCAATGCTCCTCAGACAGGATGAAGAGGTCAGTACTCCCCAATGCCATTAGGCTTTACAATTCTACCGCCAGGACTTAAGAACTTTTTAAAAGCTATTATTAATGCTTTTTGAGATAGTGATTTAGATGCATATCATATTTTTTTACTGAGTTAAGTATTGTATGTAATTAGTTTTGCTACAACAAGTGTATGGGACATTGGAAAAAAGTTGAATTTCCCCATGGGGATGAATAAAGTATCTATCTATCTATCTATCTAACCACCGGCATGTAGTTTGGTGCTCTGTAGTTGCCAAGAAGATTTTCAACAAATCTTTGAGTGCCTTCCAAGTTATTTTCTCCGGTCGCACTAGGAGATCTTTGAATTGCCTGTCATTGATAACCTGTTTGATTTCTGGACTAATAAAAATGCCTTCCTTAAACTTGAGAGCAAACACAAGGAAATCTGCAGATGCTGGAAATTCAAACAACAACACACACAAAATGCTGGTGGAACACAGCAGGCCAGGCAACATCTATAGGGAGAAGCTCTGCCGACGTTTCGGGCCAAGTCCTGACGAAGGGTCTCGCCTGAAACGTCGACAGCGCTTCTCCCTATAGATGCTGCCTGGCCTGCTGTGTTCCACCAGCATTTTGTGTGTGTTGTTCCTTAATCTTGACATCAATTATTCAGGAAACATCTGTCTTAGGGAAATTTTTGTGCCTAGTGACAGCCTTGAACCGAGTAATTCTGCCTTTGACAAACCCAAATCTCTGACCGGTCATTTAACAAAGGTTGAGTTATCAGATGAGACTCACTCAACATAAAGAGTTCAAAATCTGTATTAGTATGAGTGTCATTTTCCATTCCTGGCTTGTGCACCATTGCATTTTTGCCTGCCTCTTCTAGACTCCATGACTCTGGTGGCTTCAGTACTGGAAGACTATTGTCATGTGGCATGTCTCATGGCTGAAGGGAGATTGCAGTCTTCAATGGATTTCTTGTTTTTAGCAGAGAGACCAGACACACTGGTCATACAAAAGTAACAGTCTGTCACATGATCCTTCTGCTCTTGCCATATCATTGGGTCAGTGAACGTCATTGACTTCTGAGTGGCTCTGAGCCAAGCTCTAAGATCGACAGTGCGGGTTGCACAGCAAATATGAGGAGCCCAGACTTTTACTTGGGCTCCAATTTTACACACAAAGTAGAGCTCATAGGCTTTCTTAATAAGAGGAGTCATGCTCGATCTTTGAGATTTAAGCATATACTCACCAGAAATATAACAAGTATCACGGCTGGTGCAATATTGGCAAAACAATTTGCTATCACAAATACTCCTGAAAATACAATTACTTTATTATAATGAGTACACACAATATGCTATGCACATAGAGCCTTTGCATCAATGTGGTCACAAACCGATATACACCGATATAACGGACTGGTGCCGAGCTAACAACCTGTCTCTGAATGTGAACAAAACAAAAGAGATAGTTGTTGACTTCAGAAGGGCATGGAGCGACCACTCCCCGCTGAACATCGACGGCTTCTCGGTAGAGATCGTAAACAGCACCAAATTTCTTGGTGTTCACCTGATGGAGAATCTCACCTGGTCCCTCAACACCAGCTCCATAGCAAAGAAAGCCCAGCAACGTCTCTACTTTTTGCGAAGGCTGAGGAAAGTCCATCTCCCACCCCCCATCCTCATCACATTCTACAGAGGTTGTATTGAGAGCGTCCTGAGCAGCTGCATCACTGCCTGGTTCGGAAATTCCACCATCCTGGATCGCAAGACCCTGCAGCGGATAGTGAGGTCAGCTGAGAAGATCATCGGGGTCCCTCTTCCCGCCATCATGGACATTTACACTATACGCTGCATCCGCAAAGGAAACAGCATTATGAAGGACCCCATGCACCCCTCATACAATCTCTTCTCCCTCCTGCCATCTGGGAAAAGGCACCAAAGCATTTGGGCTCTCACGACCAGACTATGTAACAGTTTCTTCCCCCAGGCTATCAGACTCCTCAATACCCGAAGCCTGGACTGACACCTTGCCCTACTGTCCTGTTTATTATTTATTGTAATGCCTGCACTGTTTTTGTGCACTTTATGCAGTCCAGTGTAGGTCTGTAGTCTACTGTAGCTTTCACTGTTTTTTTTTATTACGTAGTTCAGTTTAGTTTTTTGTACTGTGTCATGTAACACCATGGTCCTGAAAAACGTTGTCTCATTTTTATTATGCACTGTACCAGCAGTTATGGTCGAAATGACAATAGAAGTTGACTTGACTTGACTTGACTTAAGGCAATGCATAGAACAATGTGTGTGATGTTTTTATAGCCTTTCTAAAACCTGCAGTACAGTGTTTCTGTACTGAGATGGTGATTAGGGTTGTGACTGATCGTTCAGAGTGGTCACGGTGTTTCTGTACTGAGATGGTGATTAGGGTTGTGGTGGTTGGTTCAGAGTGGTCACAGTGTTTCTGTACTGAGATGGTGATTAGGGTTGTGTTGGTTGGTTCAGAGTGGTCACGGTGTTTCTGTACTGAGATGGTGATTAGGGTTGTGGTGGTTGGTTCAGAGTGGTCACAGACACAGAGTGAATCTCCCTCCACACCGTCCCATCACACACTCCCGGGGTCAGACACAGAGTGAAGCTCCCTCCACACCGTCCCATTCACACTCCCGGGGTCAGTAAAAACTCTTCAGCTTACATTATGAGCAACATTTTAATTGACCTGAGTTATGAATTGAAATAACAAATACAGGCGATTCAAAACAAAAATTGTGCATGATAGGGAAGTTTCATGGTGATTTTCATGATCAGCAACCAAAATCCATTAGGTGCACCCAAAAGTATTTGGGAAGCAAATTCCTTGATGTCCAGTGTTATACTAGCTCTCACCACTCTAAACAACTTCCCCTTTATCAGTTGCAGGCTGGCTTTAATAATGCATTTCAGTTTTAAATGGTGCTTATGCTATTAACTTCCTACTGAAGCATCCAAGCAATGGCAGGCTGGCAGAGTCATAATGTTTAGCTGGCATTTCAAAACTTCCCATGTTCTTTTTTGAGGACTGCCAAATTTAGCATATTTTACAGTGCTTTTAATTTCACTTCCAATGACAAACCAAGGCTAATAACTTAGTACTGCATAAGACAAATTAAAAGAACTGTGACCTAGAGGCTTCTTTATAGTCTCAGGTGGGAAGCTAAGTGAGGTACTGAATACTCAATTGGATATACTTCCCTTCAGTTTATTAGATTATGAAAATTCATATGAATCACCTGAGGTATGATATATTGCAAGAATAATCATATTCATTACAGAACTTTAGCTATGTTTTGTAAATTATCTGCATTAGCTTAGTTGAACAAGTTAATTAATACCTAGTTATAAAGTAAATTACATGGCTCTTTGCATTTATCTTGATTGAATGAACTTGAATCTTTCTATTAAAGCAGCTTCCTTTAACAAGATATGGTGGTTTTTTAAAATATATTCTTTATATTTTTGCATTCTTATTTTTGGGTCTAGCTAATTGGCAGGATGTACTAAATTTTTCTCTTTAATTTAAGCCCTTTTAAATTATACAATCCACCTTCCATGTGGACTAACAGTCTAATACACATACCAAGGAGTAAGAGATCCATTCAGAAGCATTGTCCATCTTTCTTTAGGTGAAATGTACACTCACTGCCACACCCCCAGGAGGAAGTGCAAATTTGATTGACATTGTATTCCTTCTCAAGATGTAAAAGTTTCTGTTGTGTTATTTGAAGAAGAATAACGTAGTTCTACACAGCATCTTGAGCAATATACCTCCCTTGTATATAGCAGTGCTGTTTTTGGGACATCAACAAACATGCAGATTTCAGACCTTATGATGAAAGAAAGATGAATGACAAACGATATGACTGGATCTGGGACATCCTAGATGGACTGATTGATTTCTAACAACTACAATCCTTCTCCTTTGTTTGAGGGCTGGCATGAGCTGCTGAAGTGTTTTGCTGTTTCATCAACAATGCTTGATACCACAGTTCATCAAATGTTGAACTGATTCCCATAACCTATGGACTCACTTTTAAGAACTCTAAAAATCCCTGCTCTTGATATTAACTGTTTTTAGTTTTTCTTTTTTCTGTATTTCCACAGACTGTTGTCTTATGCACATTGGTTATTTCTTTCTCTGTTGTATACGATTTTTGACTTACTCTATTGTGTTTCTTTGTATTTATAGTGAATGCCTAAAAAGAAAATGAATCTCAGGGTAGTAAATGGTGACGTATATGTACTTAGATAATAAATTTATGCTAAACTTTGATGTCAGTGGCAGTCACTCTTACCTCACCGCTTGAATTCCGCTGTTTACTCCATGTATGGATCAAGAAAAGGAGCTAACAAACTGGACACACATTAATACTAAGTACTGACTGAGAGCACTGTCATTGACTGCTTGTTGATGATTGTGGGTAGATTGATTGATTAGTGATCAATGGAATTGGATTTAGCTCTCCACTTCTTTCTGGACAACAGATCTAACCAGTTCCATAAGACCATAAGATATAGGAACAGAATTGGACCATTTGGCTCATTGAGTCTGTCCACCATTTTATCATGACTGATCCAATTGTTTCTCCCCACCCCAAACTCCTGCCTTCTCCCCATATCCCTTTATGCCCTGACCAATCAAGTATCTATCAACCTCTGCCTCAAATATGCACAGAGACTTGCCTCCACAGCTGCCTCTGGCAAAGAATTTCATAGATTCACCACTCTCTGGCTAAAGAAATTTCTCCTCATCTCCGTTCTAAAAGGACACCCCTCTATTCTGTGTTCTCTGGCCTTAGACTCTCCCACAATAGGAAACATCGTATCTACATCCACTGTATCAAGGCCTTTCACCATTCAATAGGTTTCTATGAGGTCACCCCTCATTCTTCTGATTCCAGTGAATACAGGTACAAAGCCATCAAATGCCCTTTATATGACAAGCTATTCAATCCCAAAATCATTTTCGTGAACCTCCTTTGAACCCTCTCCAGTTTCAACACATCCTTTCAAAGATAAGGGGTCCAAAACTGCTCACAATACTCCAACTGAGGCCTAGTGCTTTATAAAGTCCCAACATTGCATCCTTTTATATTCCAGTCTTCTTGAAATGAATGCTAACTTTGCATTTGCCTTCTTCACCACAGACTCAACCTGCAAATTAACCTTTACAGAATCCTGCACAAGGACTCCCAGGTCCCTTTAATCTGCAGTTTTTTGTATTTTCTCTCCATTAAGAAAATAGTCAACCCTTTCATTTCTTCCACCAAAGTGCATGACCATACACTTCCTGACACTGTATTCCATCTATCATTTCTTTGCCCATTCTCCTAATCTGTCTGTGGCCTCTTTACTTCCTCAAAACTACCTGCCCCTTCACCTATCTTCATATCGTCTGCAACCTTTAATACAAAACCATCAATTCCATCATCCAAATCATTGACATATAATGTAAAAAGAGTCAGTCCCAACCCAGACCCCTGTGGAACACCACTAGTCACCAGCAGCCAGCCAGAAAAGTCTCCCTTTATTCCCACTCTTTGCCTCCTGTCAATCATCCAGTGCTTTAACCATGCTCGAATCTTTCCTGTAATACCATAGGCTTGTAGTTTGTATAATTTAAAAGGGCTTAAATTAAAGAGAAAAATTTAGTACATTCTGCCAATTAGCTAGACCCAAAAATAAGAATGCAAAAATATAAAGAATATATTTTAAAAAACCACCATATCTTGTTAAAGGAAGCTGCTTTAATAGAAAGATTCAAGTTCATTCAATCAAGATAAATGCAAAGAGCCATGTAATTTACTTTATAACTAGGTATTAATTAACTTGTTCAACTAAGCTAATGCAGATAATTTACAAAACATAGCTAAACTCATGTGTGGCACCTTGTCAAAGGCCTTCTGAAAATCCAAGTACACAACACTAAGCGATTCTCCTACGTCTATCCTGCTTGTTATTTCTTCAAAGAATTCCAACAGATTTGTCAGGGTCCCTTGAGGAAACCATGCTGACTACAGCCTATTTATCATCTACCTCCAAGTACCCTGAGAACTTAACTTTAATAATCAACTCCAACATCTTCTCACCCACTGTGGTCATACTAACTGGCTTATAGTTTCCTTTCTTCTGCCCCGCTTCCTTCTCTCCCTGCACCACCACCTTCCTCTGTCTGAAGGAACTGTTTCTCTCCTCAGTAATTTCTCTTTCAGCTCCTCCCAATTTTTCCAAACCCAAGGTGTAGCCATGAGCACTCAGAATGGCCCCAGCTATGCCATTTTGTCGGCTATGTGGAAAAGTCCATGTTCCAAGCCGGCACTAGTAATGCTCCTCAAATCATACTCTGCTACATTGACAACTGCATTGGTGCTGCTTCCTACACCTATGCTGAGCTTATCAGTTTCATCAACTTCATCCTCAGCTTACACCCTGCCCTCAAATTTACGTGGTCTAACTCTAACACCTCTCTTCCCTTTCTCATTATCTCTGTCTTCATCTCTGGAGTTAGTATCTGCTGATTTATCTTATCAACCTACAAACTCTCACTGTATCTCTCCCATTCTGTCACTAATAAAACTACTATTTTCTTTTCTCAGTTCCTCTGTCTCCACCGCATCTGTTCTTAGGCTGAAGCTTTTCATTCTAGAACATCTGACATGTTCTCCTCTTTCAAAGAATGGGGGAGAACCACTACCATCAATACTGCTCATCTGCATCTCCTCCATTTCCCATACATCTTTTCCTCACCCTATCCACCCACCACCATTACAGGGATAGGGTTACCCTTACCTAACATCTCATGAGCCTCTATCCAACACATCATTATCCTTAGTTTGCACCACCTACTGTGGGATCCTTCTACTAAGCACATATTTCCTCCCACTGTCTACTTTCAACAGAGATCGCTGTCTGTATGACTTCCTCAGCCAGTCTTTGCTCACCACTGATCTCCCTCCCGACACTTACTTCCTACAACCAGACAAGTGCTATGCCTGCCCATTCACCTCTTCCCTCACCACCATTCAGGGCCATAAATAGTCCTTCCAGGTGAGGCGACACTTCACTTGTGAGTCGGTCAGGGGAGTCTGCTATGTCTGGTGCTCCCTGTGTGACCTTCTTTTACATGAGGTAGATTGGGGACCACTTTGTCGAGCACCTTCACTCATCCTGCCACAAAAGGTGGGATTTCCTGGTGGCCACCTATTTCAATTCAACTTCCCATTGCCATTCTGATATGTCAGTCCATGCTGTCCTCTGTTACCATGATGGGACCACCTTCATGTTGGAGGAGCAACACCTCATATTTCATCTAGGTAGCCTACAACCTGATGGCATGAACATTGATTACTCTATCTTGTGGTAACTTCTCTCCCCCTTACCCTTCTCCCATTTTGCATTCCCTATTCTGGTTTCCCTCTTAATCCTTCTCTTCTTCTCACTTGCCAGTCACCTCCCTCTGGTGCTCCTCCTCCTCCCCTTTCTCCAATGATCTTCTGCCCTCTTGTATTAGATTCCTTCTTTAGCCCTTTATCTCATCCATTTATCACCACCCAGCTTCTTACGTCATCCCCCACCCACCCACCTTCCCCTTCACCTGGTTTCACCTATCACCTACTGGCTTGTACTCTTTTCCCCTCCCTTCCACCCCTCCCTCGCACATTCATATTCTGGCTTCTTCCCTCTTCCTCTCCAGTCCTGGAGTAGGGTCTCAGCCTGAAAAGTGTTCTCCATTAATACTGCCTGATCTGTTGTGGTGTTTCAGCAGTTTGTGTGTGTTGCTTCAGATTTCCAGTATAGGCAGAATTTGACCAGTGTTCTGAGAGCAAGACAATCCTGAGCAGTTTCTCATTTTGTTGGGTAGAATTCAGTGCAGTAACTGCATTGGAGTAGCTTGGTTTGAGCAGTTAGTTCTGTAATGCATCTCTTTAGTCTCCTACCAGGACTGATGTAGGTTGGAGTTTCCTTAGCATGAATTAGCTGCTATTTCCTACTTGCCTTTAGTGACTATATAGTTCAAAAGTACTTAAGTAGCTGTAGTAGTTAGAGATAGAATATAAGTATTTTTATGGTGATACCTGTAAGTAACTGCAATGTATCATTGTAGGAGTGAGTGGATTTCAAGATGGAGGATTTTGCTGCTTGAATCATTGGAATTTGATTCATTGCAGCAAATGGAAAGTATTTCTTCACACTCCTGACTTCTGCCCTATAGATAGTGTAAAAGAGTCAGAATGTGGTTCACTTGCAGAGGTCCTATATGCACTTAACGTACCTGTCAATAATAACACCAAGGTTTTTGTTAGTACAGAGCTTGAAAGTCAAGAGGAAATCGGAGATATTTTCTTGTAGGAGATGTTCATTGCCTTGCATTCATGCAGAGTGAATACTACAATCCAAACCTGAATGTTGTGTGGGTCTTATTACATGTAAACTTAGACTTCACTATCTGAGATTGGGACAGTTTGACAATAACAAAGTGTCCATAGTTCCAAGTTATAAGGAGGGGCAATCATTAATGAAGCTGTATGATTGAGCTTAAGACATTTTCCAGAGTAATTGTAGCAATTTACAGTGGCTGACATATAATAAATATAATCATCCTTTTTTCAGCCACATATATCTTCAATTAATTTCCCAGTTAATTTAATTTTACTCAGACTCTGATGTCATAGAGGTCAATTGTTTCCAAGGAGTCTGTAGTTAACTTTCATCATACTTTGAAATTTAGCTCATTTGTTTGACTCAAGGCTATTTTGCGATCTGAAAGTGGGTGAAACAAGCTGAACGTAAACCAAGCATCAGTGCTACCATTGATTATACATTGCGCCATCTTCCTCTTACGGAAGAATAGACTGTTAGGTTTCTTCTTAATATTTTGGACAGAACATGTCCAGGTAATTTTCCATATAGTGATAGAGATGCTGAGCTTACAGCTATTGCAATAATAGTCTTAACTTCAGTATTTTGGCTAGGCCCTTGTTGCATTCCATAGTTTTTAATATATTGCAAATAAGAGAAAATCTGCAGGTGCTGGCAATCTGAGCAACACACACAAAATGCTGGAGGAACTCAGCAGGCCAGGCAGCATTTATGGAAAAGAGTATTGTTGATGTTTTAGGCTGAAACCCTTTGGCAGGACTGATGAAGGGTTTCAGCCCAAAATGACGACTGTACTTTTTTCCATAGATGCTACCTGGCCTGCTGAGTTAGAAACATAGAAAATCTACAGCACAATACACGCTCTTCAGCCCACAAAGTTGTGCCGAACATGTCCTTACCCTAGAACTACCTAGGCTTACCCATAGCCCTCTACTTTCTAAGTTCCATGTACCTATCAAGGAGTCTCTTAAAAGACCCTACCATTTCCACCTCCTCCACGGTCATCGGGAGCCCATTCCACACACTCACCACTCTCTGCATAAAAAAAATTACTCCTGACATCTGCTCTGTACCTACTTCCAAGCACCTTAAAACTATGCCCTCTCATGCTAGCCATTTCAGCCCAGGGAAAAAGCCACTGACTATCCACATGATCAGTGCCTCTCATTATCTTGTACACCTCCATCAGGTCACCTCTGATCCTCCATCACTCCAAGGAGAAAAGATTGAGTTCACTCAACCTATTCTCATATGGCATGCTCCCCAATCCAGGCAACATCCTTGTGAATCTCCTCTATATCCTTTCATTAAGTACCTCGGCTATCTCCTCCGATTCCATTCACACATTTCCACTGTCACACTTGATTGGTCCTATTCTGTAATGTCTTATTCTCTTGCTCTCCATATAGTTGTAGAATGCCTTGGGGTTTTCCTTAATCCTGTCTGCCAAGACCTTCTCATGGCCCCTTCTGGCTCTCCTAATTTCATTCTTAATTTCCTTCCTGCTAGCCTTATAACCTTCTAGATCTCCATTATTACCTAGTTTTTTGAACCTTTCGTAACCTCTTCTTTTCCTCTTGATTAGATTTACAACAGCCTTTGTACACCACAAGTCCTGTACCCTACCATCCTTTCCCTGTCTCATAGGATCGTACCTAAGCAGAACCCCATGCAAGTATCCACTGAACATTTGCCACATTTCTGCCATATGTTTCCCTGAGAACATGTGTTTCCAATTTATGCTTTTAAGTTCCTGCCTGATAGCTTCATATTTCCCCTTACTCCAATTACCGTAAACGTTTCCCTAACTTGTCTGTTCCTATCCTTTTCCAGTGCTATGGTAAAGGAGATAGAATTGTGATCACTAACTCCAAAATAATCTCCCACTGAGAAACCTGACACCTGACCAGGTTCATTTCCCAATAGCAGATCAAGTACAGCCTCTCCTCTTGTAGGCTTATCTACATATTGTGTCAAGAAACCTTCCTGAACACACCTAACAAACTCCATCCTATCTAAACCCCTCAAGCTAGGGAGATACCAATCAATATTTGAGAATTTAAAATCTCCCACCGCAGTAACCCTGTTATTATTACACCTTTGCAGAATCTATCTTCCTATCTGCTCCTCGATGTCCCTGTTAATATTGGGTGGCCTTTAAAAAACACCCAGTAGAGTTATTGACCCCTTCCTATTCCTAACTTCCACACACAGAAACTCCGTAGACAACCCCTCCATGACTTCCTCCACCATTTTGTGTCTTTAATCTACCTCATGATTTCAGATGTTTCTTTGATTTTGATACTATTATTGAGCTCTGCGACCATTCAGGACACTCAGGTTATTATTGTAATCTCCTGCATTCAGCTATCTAATTGTTCACTGTTATTGGTAGCCAAGTACAATCATGCTACATTGATCATTCATTGTAGGATTTGCTTATCTCTCAGTATTCCATACTCCATTTATTCATTATCATGAATATTTACAGGTATGTATCTTGTACCACTTTTAAATGCCTTTTTTGTTGCATTTCCTCACACCTCATTGAGTCAGAGTCAGTTTCCTGGTGTAGTGGTAATGACAGTGTGGAAGCCATGAGGTTGCATGTTGCAGTAGAATATAATTCTGATTCTGCCACTGGCCTACAGTGCCTCAGGGGTGATCAATTTAAATTGCTAACTGAGCCACACAACACTTTGCAGACGTTCCTGAATGTGAGAATGTGAGTATGTTTCCACGAGAACAGTGCCATCGTTAATCATTACAGTATAGTCATAAATGCTTGTAAAATTAGTCAGCTCCAGTATGGGTACTAGCCTCTAGTATCCAAGACATCTCTAAGGAGCGTCCATCTCTAAGGAGCATCCATCATTAAGGATCCCCACCACCCAGGACATGCCCTCTTCATATTGTTACCATAGGGAAGGAGATACAGAAGCCTGAAGGCACACACAGCTTCTTCCCCTCTGCCATTGATTTCTAAATGGACACTACCTCACAACTTCTTTATTTGTTTTTGCACTAATTATTTTAACTTAACTATTTAATAGACATATGCATACTTAATGTTACTCAGTTTTTTCTCTATATTTATTCATCATGTATTTCATTGTCCTGCTGCTGTAAAGTT
Source organism: Hemitrygon akajei (assembly GCF_048418815.1). Lineage (NCBI taxonomy): Eukaryota > Metazoa > Chordata > Chondrichthyes > Myliobatiformes > Dasyatidae > Hemitrygon > Hemitrygon akajei. The sequence goes on from NC_133131.1 coordinate 40,885,787, forward strand.
AACAAATCTCATAACATGTGACGGTGATATTAAATCTGATTCTGATTCATAGTTCGGTGAGGATGGAGAAAAGTAGGTTCATCTACTGTATTTGTTCTCTTAGGACCTGCTTCAGCTTAGGCCTGACAGCTATATCCTTCAGGACATAATGGTCAATTATAGTGCCTGTTCAGTCATCGGGTGATTGACAAAGTCCCTCAGACTACATCCTTATTCTCTACTGCAATTGGAGTGTGACATAGAGTACTATGGGAGGTAATCATTTGGAGGTATTCTTTCCTGTATTTGACCTGATATTATAAGTGGTATACAACTAAAGGGATGTATTGTTAAATTCAGCAGCTTTCTGCTGACTATATTTATTCCAATATGAATATTTGAACTAAATTTATTGAAATAAAAAAAAGTAAGTTGTTGATGGAAGTTTCAGATCAAATAATTTTATTGACTGTCTTATTTTCTTATCTATCTGTTAGGAATCAGTCAATAGCAAATTTAACATATAGCAGAACAACCAAAGTAGATAACAATCATGGAATGCATGATGCAGAGAAAGAATTTCAATACCTCTACTTCTACCATTGCTGCCCTATTGTTATCATAAAGTATCACCTGTATATAATACACTACAGATTTATTCAGGCATAGAAGAGAGTGACAGTGGCTAATGCCAAGCAATACAGCATGACCTGCAAACACTGAATTATTGTGGCTTCTGACCCACATAACTAGGTTACTATTCCTCTACATCTCTGTCTGACAAGGTCTTTCTACGATCCATCTGAGGATATAGTTCACAATTAATTGGCAGTTGCCAATTACTTGGATTCTGAAAACTTGTATTTGTTCCATGTTTATAAAGAAATTGACTAGTTGGATATAATTATTAGCCAATAATAGCAAAGGGGAGCTATGTTCTTCAAAGACCTCTCATGACTGAGTTGATGGCACACTTGTCTGTAAACAATCCTTGCTACACATTATCTTAACCCTTACCTTGTTGATTTGAGACCACGTTGTGGGCATTGATTGCACCTCCTGTGGACATTCCATACATTATTTTATTTTTTTTAAATGCTTTCAATTTCATTTACCATGGGGGGGGGGGGGGGGGAAGAAAGCCTTAAAATCATTGTTCTTATTTTCTGAATTTTTTTGATCATAGTTTTAGTACTAACATTTTCACTAATTAATGCTGTAATCCTACGATTACTGTTAATACTGATTAGACTTAATTACACCATCTTCAATGTCAAAGAACTTTTCATGTTCAATGATCATAATGATTTTATGATAATTAATGATCAATTAAAAAGCTTGCAAAAGCTTCCCCTTTTCACTGTTTTCATATTTGTGGGTTAGAATGTTGGTCATATGCCATTTATTCTAGATGAAGCCATAAAGTCATCAATAAGTATTAGCAATCAGTCATTTCCATAGTGACTTCTTCCTCAAAGTGGGACTGAGTCAGGTTACAAATGCTATTGCTATATGCTTCACTTTGTATTTACCTATATTCCAATCTTTTTAACATATATCATTCCATCTGTTTAAATAGTCTTTATTTTATCGATATGATTCCTATTCATTATGAATAGCTCACTGACAGCTGTAAAATTGGTCATCAGACGATCAGAATTTGATAAGTTCATCCTGAATTTTTGTACATATTCATATATCCACCTACTTTTTCAGAAGAGCTAACCTGGGTTTCATTAACTAGTAGCTTTCTATTTCTGAGATAAATCATTTTTACTTTCTGGCCCCTTGCTTCTGTTTTACCAATTTGTTTTTGTCATCTAGTGATGTGACCCATCTTAACCATGGATATTGTACAAGGTTTAGCAATTTAAGGATGTGAAGGCCTCTGAATTCCCATTTCATAGTTTATAGAATGGGTCAGAAGATATCTGATTTCCATTTCATTTTTCTAGTGAGTACTGAATAATCAAAATTTTACCAAATAATTTAAATCTGAAGTCTCCAACCCTTCTTGAATCAATCAATTAACTTCTAACACATTAAAAAATAGAACTTTACGGTAAATGTATTTGAAAATAATTTGCCTAATAGATAACGTAATAAATCTGGAATTAATGAAAAGTGGTGTTTTCATCTTGGTTACAGTTACTTCAGAGTCTTAGTTCATGAATAGGATCAGTTTTCAATGATGTAATACTTGACAGTTCTAGTTATATTGGTGCTTTTTTTTCCATCTGTGGCTAATGAAGCAGAGATCTCTGCACTCTGGTTTCATATGAGTGTGTTTCTATGTTTTTACCATTTATTACAGTATAGAATCAGTTGTCTGCAAACAATGGCTACCCTTGTTGATCATTCAGCCTTCAATTTCATCTACACCTTCAAATTCATGTTCCAGTTTAATTGTCATTCAAACATATACATGAATACAGTCAATTGATACAGGCCCAAGGTGCAAAACACAGTACCAACAGTCACACACAGCACAAGGCACAAAAGCACATATAATTACAATAGCAGTAAAAAAATCTCAAAAAATTATATAGTCCAAGTCTCTAAGTGTCATGGGTTTTTGTCCTGGATCCACGTTTTCTGCAAGAACAAGCAGCAGTTCTTCATCTCCCACTAGTCCAGCCTCAGACAAACGCAATCCAGCGTGTCTGCCACCAATGGGAGTGCCCAGCCCCCAACCCTACACGATACTTGTATGCCACTATCTCCACCATCTTCTCCACTGGGCAGCTGCAACAGGCGTCCCCACTGTATGGGGCCCTGGTTCATGCAGCTTCCCCACTGTCAGTCTCATCAATGAATGAGTGAACCAAACTTGCTGTGTTCTATATTACCAATGTCCAACGGGGTCTGGTGATCACAAGAAAAACATCCAAGACAATTATTTGTACAATTATCTTTCCAACAAGACAATTATCTCTCCAACAAAAGAGGCTTTAACCATCATTCCTTGACATTCAGTGGCATCACCATCACCGAATCCCCTACTATCAATATCCTGGGGGTTACCATTGACAGAAAACTAAACTGGTCTAGCCATATAAACACAGTGGCCACCGGAGCAGATCAAAGACTAGGAATCCTGCAGCATGTAATTCACCTCCTGACTCCCCAAAGCTTGTCCACCATCTACAAGGCTCAGGTCAGGAGTGTTATGGAATACTTGCCACTCACCTGGATGAGTGCAGCTCCATCAACACTCAAGAAACTTGACACCATCCAGTACAAGCAACCCACTTGATTGGTACCCCTTCCACGAGCATCCAATCCCTCCACCAACAACAAACAGTTGCAGCACTGTGTACTATCTACAAGATTCACGGCAGCAGCACACCAAAGTTCCTAAGGCAGCACCTTCCAGACCACAACCACTACCATCTAAAAGGACGAGAACAGCAGATAGCTGGGAACACCACCACTTGGAAATCCCCCTCCAAGTCACTCACCATCCTGACTTGGAAACATATTGCTATTCTTTTACAATTGCTGGGTCAAAATCATGGAATACATCTCAGGGACTGCAGCTGTTCAAGAAGGCAGCTTATCACCACCTTCTCAAGGGCAACTAGGGATGGGCAATAAATGCTGGCTTAACTGGTGACACCCACATTCTGTAAATGAATACATTTAAAAATTCATTGGATTGCGTACCAACTCTGCTTGCTTCCAGAATTATTTCTCTGGATCCATCTTTCATCTCACTTCACATTTCTTTTAAAAGTTCCTTTTTGTCTGCTTTCCAACCGCTCTTGATAAAGTAAATTTCTGTTTCTCTTTCTTGCTCAACAACCATTCTTCTCATCTACATATTGTAAAATACCTTTTGATGTTTTTCTATCACAAGCATATCAGAAATGCATGTTGATGTTGGCCAAAGCCAAAATTAGTGGGCTTGCTGAGATGCAGGAGCTGGAGAGGATAGACTCAAAATTAACAGTTGGTTACTGAAAGGCATACAGTAGATCTTTGTGTAGGCCTGAAATCATTCATTGAACTAATAATCAGGAATGGGATAGAAAGCTCATAACCAAGTATGCCAGTGAAGTCAGCAGTATTGATGCTAGCATTAAATTGCATAGAACGGTTAAAAGGTTCAACAAAAGGGCAAAACTAAGATAAATAATTTCAGGTTAGGTAAATGGAGATTTAAGCATGTTGTAACTATAAAGGATTAGAAACTTTCTGAATGATGGCTATGAAAGTTCAAAAATTTGGATGCTCAAACATAGATCATTAAAAGGACATAATAGAGCAAAAAAAACCCTCGTGGGCTAATGGAATGGCTGGTTTTTAGGAATAAAGTACAATGGTTTGGAAGTTATAAGATGACTAAAATCTCTGCCTCATGTACTATGAATGTCGGTGATAGCATAGGATGGTTTTGCATTTATCGATTGGGCTGATATGTTTATGGACTGTGGACTTCTTCAGACCTATGTTTTTTTTATATTCTGTGTTTTTGTTTATTGTCTGTTCCTTTTCCGTTTTGTTGTGCAGTTGGTGGGTGTTTAGGGGTTGATATTCTGTTGTGTTCTGTTTTTGTGCGGGGGGAGGGTCGACGTTCCTATTCCATTTTGTGTGGGGGAGGGAGGATTGGGGGGTGCTGATGATTGGGATGCCATTCTTTTTTGTATGGGAGGTAGATTTAATGTTTCACTCTGAACAACTTTCATGTTCTTTCCTTGTTTTGTGGCTATCTGGAGAATAGAAATTTCAGAGTTGTATAGAGATACGTGCCTTGATAATAAATGAACCTTTGAGCCTTTGAACATTTGAAAATTGTCCTACTTAGGATATGTTGACATTGGAATACGTGCAGAATGACAACTGGATTTCAAGAGTTAAATTGGAAGGGAAAAATAAGTTCTATTATTGTATTTGTTCTATAGAAAGGGTGACTTAACTGAAATTTTTTTTAAAAAGTTGAAGATGATGCATTAGGTAGCCAGAGATAAATTTACTCTAGTGATTGGAACGCCTATGATTAGGAAGTGTTGAATCAAATTAGAGCTAAGGCTGTCAAGAGTTTCATTATAAAATATTTCTGCATATAAAAGGACATACTAATGTGATTTTTTTTGGAAAGGCAAATACTATTGGGTCATTTGTTAATTTTAAATTTGGGATATGTAGTTATTTTGATAAGCAAAAGTTTAAGAGCTACACAAATAAGACAGATACAAGTTATGTCATAGATCAATCATGCTTGCAGAATGGGTTTGAGAGAATAATTGTTAAGCAGTCATTGAGAAAACAAGTTTTGGTTTGAATCAGAACAAGCTGAACAGAACTGAGGATAGGCTCAAGTTTATATAAGACAGTCTAGAGAGGCTACCAGATGTGTCTTGTGTAGTCAAGCATGGAAACAGCAGAAAACCTATTCAAATGTATTCTAGGCCTGTACTTTCTATCATATACTTACTGTGCATCATTCACAACATTAAGAACACTCCATGGATCAGTTATTGCAACACCAGTCATTAGACACTTGGATCTTACCAAACCTACTGTACATACTACTGTCAATAACACATAAGCAAATAAAAATGTTATTATAAGGTGGCTTTCTATAATCAAATGAGATTTTAGAAAGTGAAAAATTGAGAAGTCTCAGATAACTTTTACCAAGCTCTTGGACCTTAATTAGCTTGTTAGGTCTATGCCTTGTTCACGGTCATCATTAGGAAAGGCCAGGTGATGCAAATTTCAAAGCTTTATAAATACCCTGACTCCTCTAACCTTGTCCCAACAATCAGCAGCTATGGGCTCCTCTAAGCAGCTGCAAAATAAATTATGCCCACAAAGCAGGTGAATGCCATAAGAAGATAACAAAGCATTTGCAGGTAGCTGTTTCCTCAGTTCGTAATGTTATTAAGAAATGGCAGTTAACAGGAACGGTGGAGATCAAGTTGAGATTTGGAAGATCAAGAAAACTTTCCCAGAGAACTGCTCGAGGCATCGTTAGAAGAGCAAATCAAAACCCCTGTTTGATGCAAAAGACCTTCAGGAAGATTTAGCAGACTCTGGAGTGGTGGTGCACTGTTCTACAGTGCAGCAACACCTGCACAAATATGACCTTCATGGAAGAGTCATCAGAAGAAAACCTTCCCTGTGTCCTCACCACAAAATTCAGCATCAGAAGTTTGCAAAGGAACATCTAAACAAGCCTGATGCATTTTGGAAACAAGTCCCGTGGACTGATGAAATTAAAATAGAACTTTTTGGCTGCAATAAGCAAAGGTATGTTTGGAGAAAAAAGGGTGCAGAATTTCATGAAAAGAACCCCTCTCCAACTGTTAAGCATGGGGGTGGATCATGCTTTGGGCTTGTGTTGCAGCCAGTGGCACAGGGAACGTTTCACTGGTAGAGGGAAGAATGAATTCAATTAAATACCAGCAAATTCTGGAAGCAGACATCACACCATCTGGAAGAAAGCTGAAGATGAAAAGAGGATGGCTTCTACAACAGGTCCTAAGCAAACCTCAAAATCCACAATGGACTACCTCAAGAGGCGCAAGCTGAAGGTTTTGCCATGGCTCTCACAGTCCCCCGACCTAAACATCATCGAAAATCTGTGGATAGACCTCAAAAGAGCAGTGCATGCAAGACAGCCCAAGAATCTCACAGAACTAGAAGCCTTTTGTAAAAAAGAATGGGCAAAAAAAACCAAACAAGAATTGAGCAACTCTTAGCTGGCTACAGAAAGCTTTTACAAGCTGTGATACTTGCCAAAGGGGGTGTTACTAAGTACTGACCATGCAGGGTGCCCAAACTTTTGCTTTTTTGTTATTTTGAAACTGTAAAAGATGGAAATAAAAAAAGTAATCTTGTTTAAAATATTAAAGAAATGTGTCATCTTTAACTTTATGCCTTTTGGAAATCAGGTCATCTTTTACTTGCTTAGTTATTCACAGTAACAGAAATTTTGACCACTGTAAGGAGACACTGAATTGGAGAACCCTCCATTTCCTATTTAGAGTCTTTCAAAATACTTTGAAGGATCAACATGTTAGATTCAGGTAGGATGTTTCCCTTGACTGAGTCTAGAACTAGAGATTACAGTCTGAGGATAAAAGTATAATGAGGAGAAATTTCTTCACTTAGCTACTGGTGAATCTTTAGAAATTTCTGGCTAGCATGGTTATAGATTTGTCATTGAGCTTATCAAAACTGAAATCATTAGATTTCTGGATATTAAAAGAATGAAAGGATATGTGGATAAGGTACGTTGAGATACAAGAATATCCATAATCTAGCTTAACGTCGAGCAGATCCAGATGACCTACTCCTACTCCAGTTTATTATGTCATTATGTTCACAATCCTCACTCAACCACCATCACAACCACCAGTATTATTCATACTCTATTAATCCACAGTCTCTTTACATTCTCTGCAAGTGAAAATATGCCTAGTTTCAAATGTGTCTAATCCTGATGAAAAGTCAACAATCTAGAATATTATGTAATTTACTCTTCCCAAAATTGCTGAGAATTTCTTGCATTTTCTTTTTCTTTTCACATATACTGATTTATTTTGCTTTTTGATTCGTTTAATTGTAAAAAGTTCAATGTATGCAAAAGTGACTTACGTAGACAATTTGTGACCCTAGATTGTAAATGAACACTTGATATATTTAATCAATTTTTTCATAGCTTAAGTATAGTTAATATAACTTAATTATCATCAAAGACTTGCCACTTGCATATTTGAGGTTGGCATCAGTGTGTCTCAAAGGACAATAGGTAATGATGATCATCACAAGCCTGGGCAGAAGGTATGGTGATCCTGAGATGCCTAGTCATCAAGATCCCCCTCTTAGCTTCACCAGTGTAGTCCAAAGGAAAGCTTATGAAACAAATCGTTTGGCGCCAGCTTGGCTGCAGGAGCTGCCGGAAGGATGTTCAATGATATCTAGCCACCTTGGGGGCTCCACTCTGGATTTGCTTTCTGGGTTTACTCCGTAGCCTTCATCTCTCCTGAGGCTGCCCTCAAGTGGGTCTCTTTACCACTAGCTGGGGATCTGGACTCACAAGCACCAGGGCATATCCACACACTAGTGGGCCTGCGTGCTACATGTGCTGGTGCCAGACCTCCTCCCCATCCTCTGTACTTCAGCCCAAGTCCGAAAGGAGTTCAGTTTCCATATGTCGCCAGTGAGGAGGCACTATATGAGGCTTGCTGTTGGAGAGGCTATGTACTGGCAGGGAGAGACTTACACCTTCAACTCTCCTTTTCATAAGTCTGCTAGGCAGTGGTGGAAGCTGAAAGTGAAAGCGACAAGCACTACCCACTACACTACCATTCTAGATGCATCACAACCATTTTGATACCACTTGCTTATTTATGCACAATTATAGAGGATTTTTTGTTTGATTTTGACTTTCTGATTTTTCTGCTGTAGAACTAATTATTCAGTAAAACTTAGCAGAAAATATGTTTATTAGCATGATATTTTCATTACCATCTTAAGCAAAGAATAATGAATTATTAGTCCAAGAAGTGCATGGAGAATGTAACAGAAATAAGACAATATTCTACAACATGATAGAATGAAGCATTATATCCAGCATTACTGAAATGAAACAGAGGGTAAACTTTTTGACGGGATGTGAAGGGGCACAGATTTGCATTGGTAATAAATCTATAAGAAAGTTCTCTATCACAGCTTGTAACAGTGTCAAAGGACAATCTGCAACTTACAGATTTAAACAGGCAATAGGCTCCTAAATGTAACATAACAAGGGCCATTTCTCAACTACGCATGAATCTGAAGTAGCTTAAAGCACTATAGCTCCTCCAGCCTCAATATTTTTGGGCAGTCCTTTTCCTACCCTGCAACTTCACATTTGCATCCCTTCCAGGTCCAGGCTCTCTTCCCATCGTAGAATGTGCATGAGGGTATTTGCCAACTATGTGCAGCCAAAGTAACTGCGGAATGTTTAATGAGCATCTGCAGCATGATATTTACAGTAGATGAAAATCAATGTTCTAATGGATAGAGAAGGTTCTCTACTACCTCTGCCAACTTTGATTCCAAGTTTCAGTCTAATAGGTGTTTGCAAGTTAGATCACCTTCTCTGATGTCTTTACTGTACCTTTTGTGGTTGGTAATGTGTTTTTCGGAATACCCTGCACTCTAGAGCACATTTATCTATCAGGAAATATTATAAAGGGCAAAGGTCAGAAAAAGCAAGAAAGTAATTCATGTTCTTGGTTTTATTACACTTAAAGATTCAAAGTACTTTAATTATCAAAGTATGTATGCAGCATACAACCCTGAGATTTCTCTTCCAGCAGGCAGTCACGAAACAAAGAAACACCATGGTATTTATTCTAAGAAAACATTAAACCCCCAATGTGCAAACACACAGAATATTAACCATCAAACTGCAGAGTCCTTGAAACAGTCTAGGTATGTTCATTTTAGTTCAATTTAGCACTGTTGTTCATTAATTGCAGGCTGCAGAGACAATCCATGTCGAAGTGCCCCAATCAAAATCACTCAAATTAGCAATGAAAAAAAGTAACCAGAAACACATATAACATCAATTACAGAGTCCTCTAAAAATGAGTCCAATCCACAAACTGCACCAATCAAACCTTCCCCAAGGCCCAAGACTGCTGCACCTTCCTCCAGCAGTAGTGAGGGAGACCGAGACCGGTCAAATGCAGGCAGACAGCGCTGAACACCTGCTCAACTTCCACTCTCATCCGCAATTATTTCAATCTTACGCGACACTTTAATCAACAAGATTGGTGAGTAATGGAACTGATCATGGGTTCATGCTGTGCCATGCACTCTGTTCTCAACCTCGCTCTCAACTACATTGAATTCACTCAGAGACAGCAGATCGCTTAGCTGGCTCAAAAACACACATCAGGTTCCAATATATTTAAAAGGAGGAGGGAGAAGTGATTTCATGAACGGTCTGCAGGATGGTGCCATTAGTCGTGTTGGCCGCTAGCACCATCTTGCAGTCCTGTTGCATGCTTTTAAATTCAACTAAAAGATTTTTGAAATTAGTCTGATTGGAAACCTAAATTTGCATTAGAAGAATCATTGAGTTCCAAAGCCTTTATTCTTGTGAATTACTAAATACGTTTAATGAAGTAGATTTCATTGTTCTTGATGAAAAGCAACTGTCACTGATAGCATCAAAGATCAGTGGCATCAATAACTCCCTCACTAATGACAATTAACATTAGGTACCATTTTCAAGAGTTCCCTAATATCAAGTCACAGTACTGAGCAACCTATGATATTGAAGAATTCATACAAACAAACGAGTAAAAGGTCACATTTATTTGTTAATATTGTAAATCATTTACACTTTATAGGGATTCATACATACAAGATTAAGGCTGAAATGGAAATTTCAGAAATTATGTTTTAAAAAATGAAAATGAGTTATCTTATCGTTATAAATATTTCAATAATTACAATCCACATCCATGCCATTTTTTCAGGCCTAGATGTTTACTAAGTGGCAATAATGTTTTGAATATTTACTAAACTTCATATTTCTGCAACAAAAATAACATTTTCAGCAAAGTTTATCTGGAGAACAAATGTGTGAAAATTTCATCAGTTTATTTTGTTTGATTATTGTAGAGAAGTCAGTAAAGTAGCAAATTTTGTCAGAGCATAATGGATCATTAACAGGAACTTGGGGATTTCCATATTAATCTAGGCATGAGCATAAATTCCAAGTCAATGTCATTTTCCTGGAGTAATGAAGCCAAATGTTGATTAGTTCCCTTTCATCACAGTGGCAAAATCTGGGTCATTAAATCTGATCTCACTTAAGCAATTAGAGTAGACAATTAGGTTTGCTTTAATTGAATGTTTTAATCCATTTTCTATTGTGGTCGAGCCAATTATTAGCACTAAAATTAATAGGTTTAAACAACTTTTATATTCCAAAATTGAATCATTTAAAATCTTTTCCTTCAGATTGGTTTGAAAAATAATTTGAAAATATGCCAAAAATCGCAATTTACCATTAAAACTCATAAACCACTCACAATATTCCCACTACTTTTTAATGTAGAGAAAAGTAACCCATTTAATTATTATTGGTTAATTCCTGTTTAAATAACTTAATATTTTGCCATGCCTGGCTGTCTATTTGTGTCAGATATCTCTTAAAAGAATGGATATGATGGATATAAAGTTGACCAAAATTATTTAGTAAAATGAATATTAATGTTTAAAATAACATCATATTTTACAGTTTTACATTCATTTGTTCATAACACCCTGAAGTGCAATTGCACAAAAATGTATTTACATTGCAAATCATTATAACTCTAAGATAATGTTTACCTTTTGTTTATATTGAGACCATGCAGTCATAATAGTTCTCTTGCAGATGTCACAGTATCAGTATAAAATCTAATTCTTTAGAGTGGCAATAGCTTTGCTCATATAACTTCTTGCTCAAATAGCACAATGTTGTGGATCTACTCCTGTTTGTCCCATTAAAATCTGTGTACGATTTTCACATTTTGTGTAGAAGCATATTTGTTTTACCACCTAATCTGGTAGTAATTTTATGGATAGTACACACCTGTTGTAATCCTCTAATACTAATTGCCAGTAGGACTTTTCAATGCATGTAGGATCTGGTATACTGTAGGGGGAATTGCCATTGAGTCCAGCCTCTGATCGCACAGCATCTCAACAATTGCATCAGTTTATGGCTTCATAAGACTAAGAACTTAGATGATAATGGGCTCCCAGAATTAATGAATGACATTTTTGCCACAAAGGATTCCTGTATATCAGGGAGTCAGAGAGACTATTCTGTACCAAGAGCAGGCCATAGAATAGATCACTTCTAAGATAGACCATCCACAGACTTGGAGTGGTGTTGAAAGACCTCACGTTTTTGGTTAACCTCAATCAAATCGGTCACCATTCTCATCTGTCATCACTGCTGAACAGTTTTCCAAACACATCTCAGATCTCACTCATACTTACATTCTTTTACCCATAGTAGTTAACACACTCACAAGTATTCTTCCCCTTCATCTGCAGAAGGTACCTTGCAACAGGCTATCCTGAAGGGAGGATGCTACTTCCAAGCCGAGGAGCTTGAGGAACAGAGTGCATCAGTTAATTGAATGCATCAGTAAAAATGATAGTGAATTGCTTTGATCACATTTACTGGAGTTGTCACTTAAAATATGCTTCATCAATTACTTTCCTTTTATTGTGAGGTGTGAAATGAGGGTGTTTGTTGATGATTGCACAATTTATTCTGTTTGCAACTCTTTAGCAAATGAAACAATTCATGCCCTTAACCATCAAGTATGTTTGCTAAATGACAAATTCTCTGGAAGTTCCTCCAAAGTGGTCCATTTTGCTAGATCATCTGTTTTTGTCAAACTAGCTGAAACCTTAGCAATGGTAGATTGTTCTCTGTTGATGGTTTTGAGCAACAAGTTCTGTCATGGTGTTTAATTGCTCTTCAGATGCTATTCATAACAGTACCTTTCTTCCTCAACTGATCTACTTTCTGAAAATGACAATGATCTTGGTAAGGCAAGCAATTAGACAGTTTGATATCATTTTCAAGGGCATCGATATGTTATCTTCAGTGATCTTTATTTTCTGTTCACTTTCAAGACAAGAAAAATTAACATTTTGCAGCTGGTTTCCTCAGGCATGTGTGATTGTTTCCTTTGCTTTTTGTTTTGGGTTGATAACAGTTGCCTCATACAGCACATTTTTTGTGGAGTATAACTTGCATTTGCAGCTTTCGTTTCTATGTAATTAATGTGATAATGTTTCATAAATACAGATGTCCCTCGTTTTTCGAATGTTCGCTTTACGACACCTCACTGTTACAGAAGACCTATATTAGTTACCTGTTTTCGCTAACAGAAGGTGTTTTCACTGTTACGAAAAAAAGGTAGCGCATCCCAAGCAGCCAAGCTCCTCCCCCGGAACTGCATTCTAGCTAGCATTGAGGATAGGAATTAAAACAATTGACCACTGGGAAATTATGCTTTTGGTGCATGGAGTGGAGGTACTCAACAAAGCGGTCTCCCAAATTACATTGAGTCTCACCAATGTAGAGGATGCAGTAGCGAGAACCCAGGATCCAATAGATGACCCCAGCAGATACACAGGTGAAGTATTGCATCACCTGAAAGGACTATTTGGGGCCCTGAATGGCGGTAAGAAAGGAGGTAAATGGGCAGGTGTAGCATTTATCTTGCTTACCAGGGATATGTGCCAGGAGGGAGATTTGTGGGGAGGGATGAATGGACAAGAAAATCACAGAGGGAACGATCCTTGCTGTAAGTGGAGAGTGGGGATAGGTAAACAAGTATTTGGTGGTAGGATCCCTTTGGAGATGGTGGACATTGCAGAAAATGATGTGTTGGATGCGGAGGCTCAAGGGATGGTAGGTGAGGACAAGAGGAACTCTATTCTTCTTAAAGTGGTGGGAAGGTGGGGTGAGTACAGATGTCTGGGAAATGGAGGAAATACAGTTTAGGCCAGCATCAATGGTGGAGGAAGGGAAACCCTGTTCTTTGAAGAAGAAAGATATTTCTGATATCTTGGAAAGAAGGCCTCATCAGGGACAGATGTGGCAGAGATGAAAGAACTGAGAAAAGGGCATAATGTTCTTATGGGAGAAAGAGTGGGAAGAGCTATAGTCATGATAGCTTTTGGAATTGATAGGATTATAAAAGATATCAGTAGACAGTTTGTCTCCAGAGATGGAGACAGAGAAATCACAAAAGGGGGGGTGTGGTGTCAGAAATGGACCAAGTGAATTTAACAGCAGGGTGGAAGTTGGAGGCAAAGTTGAACCAAGTACATTTGAAAAAATGCAGTGAAAATTGTCCACAATGCAATTAGCAGTTCAAGACTGGCAGGTCTTTTGAATTTGTGATTATCTTTGTCTCTTCTCAGACAGTGATGTATTACAGTTATACTTTTGTTTTCTCTAGCAATTATCCTGATTCCTCCCTCCCCAAACCTACTTCCTCTCTCTGTAATTTCAGTCCAAATTTTTCTCATTTTTCTTGGTAACACTGATCATCAGCCCATTGACTCTGTTTTGACTCAGAACAATCCTATCAATCCCATTCTGTCGCTTATTCCCTGTGATCTATTTTTCATCACATGCCCAGTAACTCCACTTTAATCCGTCTGTCACCTAATTTCAGTAGAAATAATTTACAACACACAATATACTTCCCCCTAATCAGCTTAAAATTATGCCCTCTTGTTTTGCTCATTTTTACCCTGGGGAAAAGCATCTGGATGCCCACAATTTGTGCCTCTTATCTTGTTCACCTCTATGAAATCACCTCTCATCTCCTTTGCTCCAAAGAGGTAAGCCCTAGGTCACTCAGTCTATCCTCATAAGACTTATTCTCCAATCCAGGCAGCATCCTGGTAGATTTCCTCTGCACCCTCTGTAAAGCTTCCGCATAATGGTCGTCTCATTATATTCCTATAATGAGATGACCAGAATTGAACACAATACTTCATGTGGTCTAACCAGAGTTTTATAGAGTTACAACATTACCTCATAGCTCTGAAACTCAAATCCCCTGACTAATGAAGGCCAGCGCACCAAACGCCTTCTTAACCACTCTTGTCAACTTGCGTAATAACTTTATGGGATTAATGGATATGGACCCAAGATCCCTCTGTTCCTCCACACTGATATACATCCTAACAATCATCCTGTACCCTGCCTTCATGTTTGACCATCTAAAGTGTATCACTTCACAGAATGAACTCCATCTACCACTTCTCAGCCCAACTCTGCATCTTATCATGGTCCTATTGACAACCTTCTACACTATCCACAACATCTCCAACCTTCATGTCATCTGCAAATTTACCCTTCCACTTCCTCATCTGTCATTTAAAAATTTGCAAAACACAGGGGAACTAGAATAGATCCCTGCTGAACACCACTGATCATGTACCTGCAGTCGGAATACACTCCATCTGCTACCATCCTTTGCCTTGTGTGGGTAAACCAATTTTGAAACCATATTTAGACTTGCTCTGTTTTAATGTATCTCATACATTTACATTCATAAGTGTGCCAACTGGTATACCTCACTTAAAATGGTTTGGCAATGATTCTCACTTATTTTAATCATTAATTTTGGTAGCAAGAAAGGAGAGAACAGTTCACCTTGCTTTGTGTTCATGTCAACTCCTGAGCAATGGATCTCTTACAAGCTTGCAATAGAAGGTACTTCTACTGCTACTGATAAATATAGTATTTTTGGAATGCCCAATTCTGTGCTGCCATGTCTGTTCTGAATATATCCATTATCGCATTTGCAGAATTTCCTGAGAAAAACATAACAAAATACAAAAAAAAGATGAATTTTAAAATACCAATAACAAATTAACAAAATAAATTACGTTGAAGTGAAGAATATCTAGTTTTTAGTTTTTCTGATTGATGTACGGTACCTGACAGATCTGTTATGAATTGTGATTGTGTTATAGGACACCACAATAATGTGATAATGGATATATTCAAAACAGATATGGCAGCACAGAATTGGACATTCCAAAAATACTATAGTTTATCAGTACCAATAGAAGTACCTGCTAAAACAATGTATGAACTCATAGCGTAGCATAAACCTGTACATTTCCACCTTGGCTGTCTACCCTATCCATGCCTCTCATTATAAAGATCTCAATCAACTCTCCTGTCAGCCTCCAATGCTCTAGGGAGAACAACCTCTCCTTAGAGCTCATACCTTCTAATCCAGGCAGCATTCAGGTAAAAAAAACAATTAGACCCTCTCTGTAGTTTCCACATCCTTTCTATAATGGAGTGACCACAACTCCATGTAATACGCCAAGCGCAGTCTTTTTGAAGTTTTATGTAGCTGTAGAATGGCTTTACTCTTATACTCAATACCCCTACCAGTGAAGGCAAGCATGCTACACATCATCTTTACCACCTTATCCACATGTAGCCACTTCCAGTAAATTATGTACTGGATCCCAAGATCCCTCTGCCATTTCTCTGATCATGTCTGTAACTGATCTATATACTGGTGTATTCTGTACTGGTCCTTTACATTGTTCACAACTCCATGAATTGTGGTGACTTCTATAAAGTTGCTGATCCACTCATCTACATTTTCATCTAAATCATCGATATACATCACAAAAAGAAATGCCAGCTCCGATCCATACGGAACACCATTGGTCATGGATCACCAGCCAGAATAACAGCCTTCCACCCCTACTCTCTGTTTTATATGGGCAAGTCAGTTCTATTCCAAACATGCAATTTACCCAGGATCCCACGCATATAACATATAACCATAACAGTATGGAAACAGGCCATCTTGGCCCTTCTAGTCCGTGCCGAATGCTTACTCTCACCTAGTCCCACCTACCTCTACTCAGCCCATAACCCTCCATACCTTTCCTGTCCATATACCTATCCAATTTTTTTTTAAATGACAAAATTGAACCGGCCTCTACCACTTCTACTGGAAGCTCATTCCACACAGCTACCACTTTCTGAGTAAAGAAGTTCCCCCTTGTGTTACCCCTAAACTTTTACCCCTTAACTCTCAACTCATGTCCTCTTGTTTGAATCTCCACTACTCGCAATGGAAAAAGCCTATCCATGTCAACTCTTATAGACAATAGACAATAGGTGCAGAAGTAGACCATTCGGCCCTTCGAGCCTGCACCGCCATTTTGAGATCATGGCTGATCAACTACTATCAATACCCAGTTCCTGCCTTGTCCCCATATCCCTTGATTCCCCTATCCATAAGATGCCTATCTAGCTCCTTCTTGAAAGCATCCAGAGAATTGGCCTCCACTACCTTCCAAGGCAGTGCATTCCAGACCCCCACAACTCTCTGGGAGAAGAAGTTTTTCCTTAACTCTGTCCTAAATGACCTACCCCTTATTCTCAAACCATGCCCTCTGGTACTGGACTCTCCCAGCATCTGGAACATAATTCCTGCCTCTATCTTGTCCAATCCCTTAATAATCTTATATGTTTCAATCAGATCCCCTCTCAATCTCCTTAATTCCAGCATGTACAAGCCCAGTCTCTCTAACCTCTCTGCGTTAGACAGTCCAGACATCCCAGGAATTAACCTCGTGAATCTACGCTGCACTTCCTCTACAGCCAGGATGTCCTTCCTTAACCCTGGAGACCAAAACTGTACACAATACTCCAGGTGTGGTCTCACCAGGGCTCTGTACAAATGCAAGAGGATTTCCTTGCTCTTGTACTCAATTCCCTTTGTAATAAAGGCCAATGTTTCATTAGCCTTCTTCACTGCCTGCTGCACTTGCTCATTCACCTTCAGTGACTGATGAACAAGGACTCCTAGATCTCTTTGTATTTCTCCCTTACCTAACTTTACACCGTTCAGATAATAATCTGCTTTCCTGTTCTTACTCCCAAAGTGGATAACCTCACACTTATTCACATTAAACGTCATCTGCCAAGTATCTGCCCACTCACCCAGCCTATCCAAGTCACCCTGAATTCTCCTAACATCCTCATCACATGTCACACTGCCACCCAGCTTAGTATCATCAGCAAACTTGCTGATGTTATTTTCAATGCCTTCATCCAAATCATTGACGTAAATTGTAAACAGCTGTGGTCCCAATACCGAGCCCTGTGGCACCCCACTAGTCACCACCTACCATTCCGAGAAACACCCATTCACCGCTACCCTTTGCTTTCTATCTGCCAACCAGTTTTCTATCCTTGTCAATGTCTTCCCCCCGATGCCCTGAGCTTTGATTTTACCCACCAATCTCCTATGTGGGACCTTATCAAATGCCTTCTGAAAATCGAGGTACACTACATCCACTGGATCTCCCCCGTCTAACTTCCTGGTTACATCCTCGAAAAACTCCAACAGATTAGTCATTAGTCAGATGAGGAGATCTATCCTCCTCATAATTTTAAATATCTCAATCAAGTCCCCCCTCAACCTTCTACGCTCCAAAGAATAAAGACCTAATGTTCCACGTTTCTCTGTAACTTAGGTGCTGAAAGCCAGTTAACATTCTAGTAAATCTTTATCATCTTTATCTTCTGAATCAACCTACCATGAGGTTCTGTAACAAATGCTTTTCTAAAGTCTGTGTAAATAACGCCCACTGCCTTAACCTTGTCAAGCACGTAAAGTATGTCTCCTCCTCAAAAAACAGTCAAGTTTGTAAGACATGACCTGCCCTGCGCAAAGCCATGCTGACTGTCCTTAATGCAGGCCATGCCTTTCCAAATGTGTATAAGTCCTATCCGTCAGGATCCTCTTCAGTAGCTTCCCTACCACTGATGTGAAGTTCACTGTCCTATAATTGCCTGGATTATCCCTTAAATTGCCACCCTCAAATCCTCAGGGATCTCACCTTTTGCTATTCAGGACACAAAGATCTTTGTCAAAGCCCCAGCGAGCAATCTCCTCATTTGCTTCTTTCAATATTTTGAGATACATGCCATCTGGCTGTGGGAACTTATCCACCTTGATGCTTTTCTGAAGACATCATTCTGCCTCATCTTTAATCTCAAAAATGTCCCAGAACATCAGTATGCTTCACTCTGCCGTCACTATCCTCCAAATCCTTCTCCTTGTTCCTTGGTAAATACTGACACTAAGTCCTCCTTTAGTCCCTCAGCCTATTATTCTTAGCACAATTTCTCTCTGTTATCCTTCACTGGACCTACCCTCTCCCTAGTTAGCCTCTTCTTCTTAATTTAAGTATAAAATTACTTGGGGATCTTGTTGATCCTGCTCACTAAGGACACTTCATGGCCCCTTTTGGCCTCCCTAATCAGCTGTTTGGGCACTTAACTGCTGTCTTTATATTCTACGAGGGTCCAGTCTGATTTTAGCTTCATAAACTATGAATCTATTTATAAAACTTCACATCATTATTTAAAGGGGTTACTTTAAGAGTCTATTCATCCAATTTTTTTTCATTTTCTTGGCTATTTTAATCGGAGTTTGCGTGGCCTATGTGAACCTTCCTAAACTCTCACTGCTGTTATGAGCTAATTCTTGGAATCAACTATCTTTGCAATTCATTGAAATCTCACTTTCTCATCTCCATCCTACATTTATCATGTTTCTGATTTGTTTCACCTGCCTTTCTTTCGTCCTCCCTTCCAGATTCATCTGAATCAGACTCTGATAAATCTTCTGTGTATCGGCATTGCAATAGTGGTGTCTCCTGTGATGGAGTGCAGGGGCAATTTGTACCTTGGACAGCAATCTAATAGCCAGTTCTTTATAGTAAGGTATGATTGGCCATACTGCTTTAGTGCCTGTCTCACTGTATGTACTAATCACTCAGCTTTTCTGCTTGAGGTTGGGCGATGGGAAGTAATTCATGACCTTATTTATTTCATATACTATCCACATTGAAGTCCCTTCAGGAAGACTGTATGGCTTTAAAACAGATCTGAGTTATTTTGTTGTATGCTTTACCTCAATCTGTTTTATATGACTATCCATCAGCATTCCACGGATTTCTTACGCATTTCTTACAGCCGTCTATGTGGATGTATTGGAATGACCTGTGACAACTTCCACGTTTGGCATGGTGGTTCAGTTCCTCTGAGCTGTTATGTACACGCAACCCTGTAAAAGTATCAGCAACAATAGAACACACTTGGAGTCTGGTGTTTTATTAGTAACTACATAATGTAGTAACTTAAACCAGGTTAAACCGAGAGATAGCAGTGTTATGCTTATTTAGGTGTAAAAATAAAGTTCCCAAACTCATTCAAGCTCAGGTGGCAAAAATTACAGTCTTACGATGGTATGTAAGAAGGTTCAGTTCAATCCTCAGGATTGTTATTGTTGGTATGAGAGAGATATTTGTAATCCAAATAAACAGGTGTTATTGATCTTCCCGTTGTCCCCCAAATCCTTCAAGTTAGCCAAATGTGACTCCACTAAGGGTACTGTCTTCAAGTGGTAAAGCTACCAACCCAGGTGAGGTTTAGACAAACCGGTAGTTCCCACAGGGTCACCCTTACACACTGTGATAGCCACTGATCCAGTTCCATGACATACAAAGTAATTCCAATAGTGATTTGCCACAGGGGTGCCTCCTTCAGTGAAATACTACACCCAGACAAGGGTAAACACACAAGTGGTATTCACAAAGGTTTTCCCCTCTCCAGAGAGCCCACTCCTGTGGATTAACTATGTGACAATCACACTTCCGTATTCGAATGGAATCAAACTAACGCTTACGGGCTACTTGGAATGAGTTCCAAACAGTGATCTCTTTGTCACTAGGTTTCTTCTGTTTCAAACCTTCCTCTCCTCTCCTCTCTGCAAACTTCTTCTAGTTGCAACACTTGTGAAAGTCATTTATCAATAGTCTGGATCAATCTCAACTCACCCCTTTGGGCTACTGAAAGTTTAAGCTAGCAACCGACTGACTGGTGTCTTTCATTGACTGAATCCACCTTGACTCTAACTGTGTGCACCTCTGTGTCCTTGTATATTCAAAACAAGCCACAGAAAAAATGTAAACATTCATTGTCCATCAAATAATTCCACCTCTCTCACCATAGTAACCAAGAAATTTTATAATCAGTAGAAATCCAACAGCATCCAAAAGTCAGTCTCCTTCTCTTGGCGTTTTAAAGTCACAGTCCACAGAAAGAATGAACCCTAGGGGTATATAACAGACTTAAGTCACGGTAGACTATGTAAATGTTAACAAACTCTTCCAGGTTCTTGTATATGCTGGGTCAATAAATGAAGCTACTAGATGTTGATTATATGTTAATAATGCTCAAAAGCTCCAAATATTTTTCGTTATTCCTCTCTGTAATTCTTGATATAATTGCCCATAGTCCTGATTTATGAACAGGTTGTAACATCTCAAATAGAAAGGTTTTATATTCTCATCCAAGTGACTGGAAGAATTAGTCCAATTGCTTAAAGTGTATTCATGTATTTGCTTTCGTACAAGATTCTCTACATTAATATTCTATATCCTGCATTGTGACAGGAAAATCAACCTTTAATGCTTGCAAGGGATAGATTGTAATTGTTGTATCAGCATTTGCAAACTTGATCGTGCATCCAATGTAGCATTCTGTTTGGATGTAATTATAATGGGACAGTTGGACTCTTGGGCTGCCATTGTGGAATTGCAGTTTAGGACCTAATAATAGCCAGAAAAAGTTTATGGTAGAATAAATAAGAATTGGTGAATGCCTCCTTTTCTTTCTGAGCTTTGTTCTTGCATTTTGTTAAGTACATGGCAAAAAGGTATTGGGCCTTTCCTAGCCATTGTTTATAACCTGGCTTAAACAATGGAGAGGGAAGCCATCACAAGTGATTTGTAACATGCAAGTGTTATACTATGCTAGGAGGGACTCACTACTTCTGCCAAGTTTTTATGCCTTCTGTTATTTCTTTCATTACTATTAATTCATCTCACCAGTTGATGTGATGCTGCCAGTACTGTTTTGATGTAAACCAAAACCTTGCATAATGTTAAACAAAATAAAGGAACTAAATGAAATTCACAGTTTTTCTAACTGTTATGACCCCAGCCCCCTCCTTTGTGAGAATCGCAAGAGCCCTAGTGAAGGGGGGGTCAATGACCCAAGAGAAGAGAAAGATACGTGTGGTCTCCCTCGTTTCACGGCGAGGCAAAAGCTGGCGACTGTGGTCATTGTCTCGTGGAGACACCTTTGTGAATTGGGAACTGTACTACGTGTATACCCTCAGGGCAACGTGGGTGGAGAGATGGAGGGAGGTTGCATCATCCCAACCTGATTGACATCTGAGACCCTGTGAGTTCAGATAAAAGAGGGGTTGTAAAGACGGCCCCCCAGACTCACCAGAAGACACGCTAGAAATCCTGTGACAGTGTTTAATAGCGACAGCCGGTGGTGGGGTTCGTGTGCGTCTTTTCCTTGCCTGGGATTGGCGACCTCACCACGGAAGAACGGCTTAGCTACAGGAGAGGCCACAAGTGAGCGTCCATTCCCCAACAAGACTCCGACGAATCGAACTCCTTCCTAAAGGTTGAAAAAAAAACCCGCCGGGTAACTGTTTCATTCAATCTCTATCTCTCTCTCTCTCTCTCTCTCTCTCTCTCTCTCTAACAAAAGTGCACCACCACGACACCCCAAAAGACGGCAGCTGGTGGAACTGCAGTGAACGCAAGAGACTTTTAGATATACAGCGGACAATATATACCTTACCCCTAGACAATGATAGAGCTTATTTTTTATTGATTATTACTATACCTGCGCTTTAGATTGAGTATTGATGATGTATGTTATCTGAATGTTTGTATTAACCTTACTTTTGTGCTCCTTTATAAATAAAAACGTTTAAAAATGGTACCATCAGACTTCAGCGGACCTCTCTATCTTTGCGGTAAGTGATCCAGTTACGGGATACGTAACATAACTTAGTGCTCTCAATCTTGACTGAAGACTGTTTTCATTTTCACAAAGACCAAATAAGCCATATTTCTGTAAAATGTTGCATTTACTCATCTAGATAATGTATATAAGCTTTGTGTCCCTGAATGCTATTGTTTTTTGGCATAAAACTGCATGAATTGCTAAATAATTATCTTGATGCATCTGTAATCAAACTTTCAAGCTACTTCTGATTCATTGAGCTAATCATTTGCTGGTTGAGTTGCTCTGTTTGTGATTGGTATCTTTATTTGACCTTTAGGAAAAAATAAACATCATATTTGATCCTGGTTTTGGGTGACTCACTCAAATATATATATATATATATATATATATATATATATATATATATATATATATATATATATATATATATATTCAGATCCTGTGCATTTTGTTGGTGGTGCTTTGCTGAACCTCTTCACGTTACTGTCTCTAATGAAGCAGTTAACTGTACTAGTATTGATATTGATATATTGATCAATGTCTTCCATTTTGATTTTAAAATCACTGCATTTCCAGTTGTTTAAGCATTACTTCTCACACTGCTCATCAGTTTCAATATTATAGAAATGTCCCCCTTGACATTTGCTATTGTCAGTTTTCCTTATTGAACCAGTTTTATTCTGGCTAGTCATCTGGTGTCTAGTCTAATTACAGTTGAAGAACTTTGTCGTTCTTAAACTAGCATACGTGTTGTATGTGATTCCCACTGCAACAATAAGCAGTACTTATGTTTTAATCTCTCCTGTCACACAAAATTCTAGTGATGTCAAAGCAGTATCTGTCCAGTGTGGCATCAGGGAGCCCAACTAAAAGTGAAGTCAGTGGACAGTGAGGGGGGAGCATTGCAATGATTTGAGGCATACTTCACACAAAGAAAAAGTGTTATGGTTCATTGGAGGTCAATCATCCTGGCCCAGAGACGTCACTTCAGGAGTGCAACCAGGCAGTTTCTTAAACCCAAATCAATGCCCACCATGAAGTGTGAAGCTGGGTTGTTCATAGATGATTGAACAATATTCAATTTGATTTATAACTCCTCAGCAAATAATGCTTTCCACACCTGAACTGTTGCAACCTATGCAGCATTAAGGCATATACAAGTAAGTGGCAAGTAAAAATTATGCTAAAATCTTGCCAAACAGTGACTCTCTCCAACAAAGGAGAATCTAGCCATCTACTCTTCACATTCAATGCAATTACCATCACGAAGTCTTCTATTATCAACACCCTGGAAATCATCATTGACTAGAAACTCAACAGCACCAGCCATGTAAATACCATGTTTACAGATCAGAGACATGGTAATCTGTTTCTCACCTCCTGAAAAGCCAAGCCTTTCTATCATCTACAAGTGATAGGAATCCAATGACTTGCCTGGATGGATGCAGCTTCAATAACTCTCAAGAAACACAATGCCATTCAGTTCAAAACAGACAGATTGCCAGCCCAGCATATGCACATTCTAAACATTCATCACTTTTAACACTGATGCACAGTGGCTGCTGTGTGTATTATCTACAAAAAGTAGTTGATTTACTCATGCAGACTGCTCTGAGAAGACATCCCAAATCCATAACCCATACAACCAAAAACACACACATTATCCTGGCTTGGAAATGTATCACCAGTTGTTTGTTGCTGGGTTGAAATCCTGGAACTTCCCACTTGGCAGTGCTGGGGGAGTACTTCCACTAGAAAATCTACAGCAGTATAAGAAGGCTGCTCACACCACCTTTTCAAGGACAATTATGGATGAGCAATGCCCAGGTAAAACCAATACAAAGAATTGACTCTGACTTCATCTCAGAGTGCTGTCTTTTACCATTACTGTTTGCTGTATAAAGTTTTAACACTAGTAATTCACCTAAAAAATTTTTAACTGTATTTAGAAGCCATTTTCATCCCTCTGGCCTTTTTCTATACTAAATCAAACATTAAGTTTTGCACATTCAATTCAGGAACGTAACAAGTTATATTGCCATGACATTGTATTCAACACAGCTGTTTAAATACCAATAATCTACCTGATTATTGGTTCTGGCCCTGGATTTATGACTTTATATGATTTTCAGAGGTGGCAGATTAAAGTGCAGTCCTCTTATCTTTTGCAATGAAGTATCTTTTGTCTTACAAAATACCATATATATCTGAGAACATCTGTGTTCGGAAAATTTCTTCCTTACAAGCACATACCAATCCATTTTTAAGCAGGTACACTTTGGTTCTCACCCTCAGTTGGAACAATACAGTTTATCCCCACTGATAGTTCAGGTAATGGAAAAAATGCTTCAAGGAATTCTCAAATCTTAAGACAAATGACAAATCATTCTTATGTAATTTGCTCACAAAAATCAAAATAAGAAAGAAGCAACAAATCTTGTCAATTTTTAAACACAAAGTACACTGCAGATGCTGTGGTCAAATAAACACGTACAAACAAGTACGGATTTCAATGGATTTTTCAATGGATGCTGCCCGACCTGCTGAGTTCATCCAGCTTGTTTGTACATGTTTATTTGTCAATTTTTAACACAGGTTCACTTTATGCAATACAGAAAATTTTCATGAACACAACCTCCTGTAAAACAAGGGTGCATTGTAATTTGCCTTGGAAAAACGTCTCCATTTATTCAAATAAAATACAAAAGCCCAACAATTTTTATCATAGTGATCTGTTCCCAAAATATAGCCAGATAGATTGAATTGCCATCTTCCACTTTTCGTGCTTTAACATCTGGATGGTTTCTACTCTAAGATTTGCTTGCAAAGCTCTTAATTTATCTTGTGCTCATATCAGATCTTGTTGCTTCAAATCATGTTGAATTTACTTTGTGAAATGGCAAGTCTTGAATTCATTCTACTACCATGAATATAATGACCACTTTGTCATTTTGGGCAACTTCATTTGCTTTCTAGTCTATACTTATTGCCAGTGTAGTGCATCTACCTTTATATTCTTTGTCTATGATGAGGTAACATCAGAATCAGGTTTATTATCATCAGCATGTGTCATGAAATTTGTTAACTTAGCAGCAGTACAATGCAATACATGATAATATAGAAAAAAAAGGTAAATCAATTACTGTATAGTGTATATATATGTATATGTGTTAGATTAAAATAGTGCAAAGCAGAAATAATGTGTGTTAAAAAAGTTAGTGTTCATGGGTTCAATGTCCATTTAGGAATCATATTACTGAAGGGAGGAAGCTATTCCTGAATTGTTGAGTGTGTGCTTTCAGGCTTCTGTACCTCCTTCCTGATGGGACAGTGAGAAGAGGGCATGTCCTGGGTGATGGGAGGTCCTTAATAATGAACACCAGTTGTGGCACTGAATTGATGATTCACCACCCTCAGGCTAAAGAAATGTCTCCTCGTCTCTATTCTAAAGGGATGCCCTTCTTTCTGAGGTTGTGCCCTCTGGTCCTAGACTTCCCCCACTATAGGAAACATCCTTTTCACATCCACTCTATCTAGGCCTTTCAATATCCTATAGGCTTCAATGAGATCCCCTGCCCCCATTCTTCTAATCTCCAATGAAGGCTAGAGCCTTCAAATACTCGTCATACTTTCAACACGTACAAACAAGCTGGATGAACTCAGCAGGTCGGGCAGCATCCATTCAAATGAGCAGTGAACATTTCGGGCCGAGACCCTTCGTCAGGACTGAAGAAGGAGGGGACAGGGGCCCCATAAAGATGGTGGGGGGGAGGGGGAAGGTGCAGGTGAAAAACCAATCAGAGGAAAGATCAAGGGGTAGGGGAGCGGAGGCAGGGAGGGGATAGGCAGGAGAGAGGTGAAGAAGGAATGTAAGGGGAAAGCACTATGGGTAGTAGAAGAAGGCAGAATCATGAGAGAGGTGATAGGCAGAAGAGGAGGCAGAGTGGAAGTGGGATGGGGAAGGGAGAGGGATGGAATTAACGGAAGTTGGAGAATTCGATGTTCATACTAAGGGGCTGGAGACTACCCAGACGGTATATGAGGTGTTGCTCCTCCAACTCCAACTCGTCATACTTTAACTCTTTAATTCATGGGATCATTCTCCTGAACTGCCTCTGGGCCCTTGAATTGAGTATAGAAACTTTTATCCCAGGAACATTACTTTTTAAGATGTTTTTGATTGAACTCTTTTCATTTGTTCATCATTGTTCTTCTTTTCTTAATGTTTTGCTGGAACACACTAGCTAGCCTCAGACCAAATTACTATAGTCAGACTTAAATAATAAGGGTTATTATTTCTTATTGCTACATCTGGAATTTTCCATAAACTCCTGTGTATAGCAGGTCAAGTATAATATAACAAACATTTTAGCAAGATCTTTAAAATGACTCTTGTAGGTTGGCTGTCACTTTCAGATGGACAACAGTTGTTTCAAGTGTGCGTGTGTATGTATGTACAGTTGGCCCTCCTTATCTGCGGGGGATTGGTTCTGGGAACCCTCACGGATACCAAAAAACATGGATGCTCAAGTCCCTTATTTAACGTGGCTAATTGCGACGGACTTTAGGACCCGGGGGGAGCTTAGTGCAGTGGACTTTAGGACCCGGGGGAGCTCACTGCTGCTGAATCCACAGTGTTTCTATTCCGCTGACAGAAAACAATCACGATTGAAAATAAAGTGGAAATAATAAAGCGGTTGGAAAAAGGTGAAATGCCATCGGTCATTGGAAAAGCGTTAGGCTACATTCAGTCAACTATCAGAACAATTTTAAAGGATGAAGTGAGAATGATGGAGCAAGTGAAAGGCCCTGCCCAATGAAAGCTACAATTACTAAGCAATGCAGTGGTTTAATTATTGAAATACATGTTTCTTAAGTGTTTTATATGTGTGTGTGTGTGTGTGTGTGTGTGCGCGCGCGCGCACCCTTAACTCCTGGTGGAGTCGTCGGAGTACGTCATGACAAGCTTTTTGCACCGATCTTTTTGGTGATTGTTTATAAAATGGCGTGTCTTGGGCATCTGAAACCTGCCGGAGGCAATCCCTCTCCAGGTTTTTTGGAGCCGGCTGGTTTCGAACTTGGGAGCCTTTGCTCCAAAGTCCGGCACTGATGCCACTATGCCACCAGCCAGCGTAGAAGGGTAAAATATATTCTATATACTAAGACAAATGTTTGACTAACTGACGCTAAATAATACTGGATGTACCTGTTCAGACTCACCGTAAATTCCGATGTATAAGTCGAGAATTTGGCGATAAATTTTGGCCCTAAAATTAGGGGGCCAGCTTATACAGAGGGTGCCAACTTTGGAAAAATGAATACACGGAAGACAGGTCGTATTTATTGGCTGTTTTTGAGTCAAATTCATTCCACTGTTGTTATGATGGAAAATAACTGGTTCTTTGAGTCTAAACAGTAGAGGCCTGGACATACACAGTTTTAATAATAAGGAATTTATTTACAAGGGGAAGTTGGGTCAACACAAGCAACTACAATATTCTAACAAAAAAACATTTAGGGTTAACACGTGTAGGGAAGGTCGGGTCAGCTGTACAATACACAGAAACAGGTGTGGGGACAGGGTACTGTTACACATACAAAGAACAAGGGAAAAGCACTACAACAGCTATCCCCCTTGACTTTGGATAGCTGCGGCTCCCTTACCAGGACAAACGATAAACCTTCCCAAACATAAATCAATGCACTTACCTTCAATGAGGTGGTCTATAAGAGAGACCGAGCCAGGCACATGTCTCACCTTTTATAGCATGGGGCTGGGCGAGATAATCCAATTAAGGTGACCAATAATTTAGGTGTGCATTAATTAGTTGGGAGGGACCAAATGTTGATTGGCATGTGGTGTGTCCTCCGACCAGCCAGATGGCAGTGCGTCCATCGCGTGGCCGGTATCTCTGGATACACTCCACCCCTCGGAAGACGCACCACATAGCCAACACACATAAGAGGATGAAACAATATCACATATACCAGAAATAACCATTTTTAAGCAGCTAAGTAAATGCAGAGACACTCTTAATCAGCTGGCATGCGCAAAATAGTATAAAAAGTGGCTATGATTACAAGAATGAGTGCGATGGACCAGTGAATGACAGTTGCCCACCACCCCCCTAGGGACCCAAACGGCCACCAATTGCCCCATGAGGTGTTGTGCTGGAGGAGCTGGTCCCTTGATTTTTTGAATTTTAGCCACTGAGTCCCGAATGTGAGCGGCCAAGTGAGTGATGTTGCTGGACTCATCAGGGATAAAGGTACAGCATTCCTTACCAACCACTGCACACGTTCCACCATCAGCAGCGAGTAGGTAGTCCAGTGCCATTCGGTTCTGCAGGGCGACCATCCTGACAGCTGTCAGTTCTGCCGCCGTTCGGGTGAGGGCATCCTCCGTGTGTTGCAGTGCCACTGCCGTCTCGTTGGCCAGAGTCTCGAGCACACTGGTCATCTCGATCACCTCCCGGCACAGCTGGGCTGTACCATAACTGGGAAAGACTATCATCCAGAACCTCTCTGCCTCTGTAATGGCCCTCTTGTCCCGGTGGCCGCTGTACGCCGGGTGTTCCCCAAGGTCATTCAGGGGGTGGATGAAGGGCACCACATATGCTGGAAAGCAGCAGCCATACCAGCTCATGGGGAGCCACGGGTAGGCACGGTGGCCGCAGGACCAGTGGGTCCCGTTCAGGGTCCAGGGAGCTCCAAGCTGAGCGGCATCGTTGGCAGTGGTCACTGGGGCACCTGGGTACCAGTTTCGCTCACGGTTGCTGTGACCAACTGAAAAGTTAGAAGTGTGCTCAGTGCGGAGTCTGCACCAGCATTCGTTAGTTCTACTCAGTGGCTGTGGAATAACTCTGAGGGTGGGGACTCGGGTAGAGGCCAGATTGTACGGAGGGAAATACCAGTTCCTGAAGCACCCACCCCATCGGGGGTCAAGGGAAGAGATGTTGTGTAGTGGGGAGGAGAGTGGTGGGGGACTGCCAGCAGGTCCCCCCCAAACAGATATGCCAAAACCAGCAGGAGCAAACAGTCTGTGTAAACAGTTCATCTCAATGTCATCCAGCGGGATCGGCGTGAGTAGCAGCGCATCATCAGCGTGTGCTGGGGCCCGCAAGCAGATCCAGCAGTCCGATCTGTTGGTGTTGCTGGCAAACTCGTAAGCGACCCTGAGGAAGGTGTTGGCAGCTGTCACGGAGCCGATCATCGCAGCGACCAGGAGGGATGACTGGAGTCGCACCATTGTCCTGTAGAGGGAGACGGGGGTGGGTGGGGTAGGAGGAAACTCATTCCCGTCTGGTTAAATGCCGTGTATGTATACAGGACAAATCAGATTTACCCGGGATGGCAACCCAGCGGGTGTCCCCTGGACCGCGCGCGACAATTTGTCACTTTCTGGGGAGGCTCTGCGGCTGTCGGATCCATACTCTGCCCGAGTCCTCGGTCTCGGGGGGTTCGGTGGTTTCCCAGTCGGGAGATGGGGACTGCCAGGTGGCGGGCCAGTGGGGATCCCCCTTGGCTAGTGGGCCGTGTGTTTAACTGGTCGACGGCCTGCTGAAGGACACTTAGCCACCCCTGCAGCGTGCGAGAGGGTGTCAGAGTGCGGATTTTTTCCTTGAGCAGGCCGTTCATTCTTTCAATTAAGCCCGATGCGGGGGGGTTGGTGGGGTATATGGAACAGCCACGAGATCCCTGCCTCAGCCGCCCAGGTCTGGGCTTTGGTCCCAACAAAGTGTGAGCCCTGGTCGGATTGTACCTCCCATGGGACCCCATAGAT
This sequence comes from Hemitrygon akajei, assembly GCF_048418815.1. Lineage (NCBI taxonomy): Eukaryota > Metazoa > Chordata > Chondrichthyes > Myliobatiformes > Dasyatidae > Hemitrygon > Hemitrygon akajei. Next base: position 40,915,972 of record NC_133131.1, read on the forward strand.
AGAGGAGAGGTGCTGTAATCCTCTGATGGCTGACCAGAACAGCACCCTTTCACAGGGCACCGCCACCAGGACACCCGAGTATGTGTCCACCATCGTGAGGACATACTGCTTCTTATTCTGTCGCGGGATTGGTCCAATATAGTCGATTTGCCATACCTGACCCACCCCCGTGCCACGACGAATGTGGCCCGGTGGCCCTATCGGCCGGTCCCGTGGCTTGACTTGCTGGCAGATGGGGCAGTTATCTACAGAGGTTTTACATTGATCGAGTGTCAAGGCGACACTGAATTGTTCAGCCCAGCGCTGTGTGCCATCGGCCCCTAAGTGGCCACCTTTGCGGTGTGCCCACGCAGCTCGTGCACTGGGGTCGGTGTGCCCACGCAGCTAGTGCACTGGGGTCGGTGTGCCCACGCAGCTAGTGCACTGGGGTCTGTGTGCCCACGCAGCTCGTGCACTGGGGTCGGTGTGCCCACGCAGCTAGTGCACTGGGGTCGGTGTGCCCACGCAGCTAGTGCACTGGGGTCTGTGTCAGGGGTGGAAGTGGTGGCAGATGATATTTGGGCAGCCTGGTCCACAGCAGTGTTAAACGTTGCCTCTTCATTATCTTTCCGGGTATGGGCATCCACATGGTGGACAGAAATTTTCCTGTGGGTAGCCTGGTCCCAAATGAAACGCCAGTGGTGCTGTCGCCAAAGGGGACGTCCGTGTATTTCCCACCCCATGTCTTGCCACCGGGCCATCCACACTGCAATGCCATTAGCTACTGCTCAGGAGTCAGTATAGATGTGGACTGGTCCGGTATTGTTTTGGAGGGTGAGGACTACTGCCACCAGCTCAGCAAGTTGACTGGAACCCCCCTCCCCCTCGGTGGTTAAAATTTTACCTGTGGCGGGATGAAGTGCTGCCACTTTCCAAAATTGTTTAACCCCTTTCCAGCGGCTGGAGCCGTCTGTGAACCAAGCGTGCAGTTTGCTGTCGGTGTCGAGGGAATCGAAGGGTTGACCCCAACATGCTGGGGAGGGTTGTACCTCGGGGATGCCCGGGGCAGGGTCCTGGGACTGGGGGAAAGCCACGACTTGTTCATGGAGGTAGCTGACCCCTTCAGGACCGGGCTCAGCCCAATCCACAATGTACCACTTCCACTTGACAATGGAGGACCTCTGGGTACGGCCCTCCTTGTGGGTAGAATCGGGGGACTTGACCCATCGCATTATGGGGAGATGGGGGCAAAGGACGACAGGGTCGGTGCCTGTTTGGTGTTCTGTGGCGAGGAGTGCCAGGTAGCAGGCTAGCAGCTGGCGCTCGAAGGGGCTGTAGCGCACCGCCGCTTCAGGTAGGGACTTAGTCCAGAAACCGAGGGGGACTCTACGGCCTGGGGTCTTCTGCCAGAGGCTCCACTCGGCGACCGTCTCGCTCGCTGAGACCTGTAACTCAAAAGGCAGACCCGCCTGGCAGGAAGAAAGTGGCATGGCTTGTTTCACCGCTAGTTTCGCTGTATCAAAGGCCGCCTGTTCCGCTGGCCCCCAGAGAAATGTGGATTTTTTCCTGGAGATCCTATAGAGCGGCCGGAGAAGCATGGTCAAGTGGGGTATATGCTGCCGCCAATAGCCCAGGAGCCCCACGAATCTCTGTGTGTCAGTTTTATTCAAGGGGACGGCAAAATTAAAAGTTTTATTTTTAGCGGCATCGGGTATGCTTCTGTGCCCGGAGTTCCATTGTACTCTGAGGAAAATGATACCCTGGCTGGGGCCCTGTATCTTTTCCATATTAATGGCCCAGCCCTGTCCCCTGAGGGATTCGATTAGCATGTGAAGGGCCTTTGACACAATGGTCTCAGAAGGACCTTGGAGAAGAATATCATCTATATAATGTGCAATCGAAATCTCTGGCGGGAATTGGATGTTATGTAAATCGCGGGAGACAGCCATGGCAGATAGTGGGCCCTGCTCGCAGCACCAAATGTTGTGATGGAAAATAACTGGTTCTTGGAGTCTCAACAGTAGAGGCCTGGACACACACAGTTTTAATAATAAGGAATTTATTTACAAGGGGAAGTCGGGTCAACACAAGCAACTGCAATATTCTAACAAAAAAACTTTTAGGGTTAACATGTGTAGGGAAGGTCGGGTCGGCTGTACAATACACAGAAACAGGTGTGGGGACAGGGTACTGTTACACATACAAAGAACAAGGGAAAAGCACTACAACAGCTATCTCCCTTGACTTTGGATAGCTGCGGCTCCCTTACCAGGACAAACGATAAACCTTCCCAAACATAAATCAATGCACTTACCTTCAATGAGGTGGTCTATAAGAGAGACCGAGCCAGGCACATGTCTCACCTTTTATAGCATGGGGCTGGGCGAGATAATCCAATTAAGGTGACCAATAATTTAGGTGTGCATTGATTAGTTGGGAGGGACCAAATGTTAATTGGCATGTGTTGTGTCCTCCGACCAGCCAGGTGGCAGTGCGTCTGTCACGTGGCCGCTATCTCTGGATACAACTGTCGACGCTTGAATTCTTTGAATGGTTTGTTTAAACTCACATCTAGTGGCTGGAGCACGGACATCAAACCACCGGGGATGACTGCAATGTTCATATTTTCAGCTTTCAATGCTGCTTTTGTCTCAACTGACAAGTGCACTTTGAACATGTCCGAGACAAGTAGCGACTTTAATCCACTTCAAACAACCCGCTTCATCCATCCAGCAGCGTTCTTAAATGTAAACAACAACACCCAGTGGGAATTTTCTGAGCAATCTTTGTTTTTTGTCTCAACACAAGATCACGTCTTTTCATAAATCGGGTGCACCAACTTCGCATAGCTTTGAAATTTTCGCTGACCTCACAGTGTTTTTCATCCCATTTCAATGCTTGAACTCGCATCATTTCTCTGGTAGCAATGTATCCAGATGATCGCTGGTGATTCACTTTTTCTTCCAGTCCTGGCCACTGGCATGTTTTCCTGTGCTTTGCACATTTCATTTTTGGCATTTCCCTCAGCGTGTCCTCTGCCTTTTTCCACTCTCTCACTTGTTTCTCGTTTACACTAAACTTCTTAGCAGCTGCAGAATTATTCGTTCCTTTAGCAAAATCATGAACCTTCAGCTTGAAGCCAGCATCATATCACATTTGTTTTAATCTTTTGTACATGATGGTCACAAACTCAATACTGAGTACACGTACTGATCCTGCCACCCCGTGTTGTTTTAATGAGATTACGATGGGCACTAAATGGTTTCATGGGGGGTTACATTTCAGAAGATTCGTTTCCATTGGAAACATAATCCAAAATTTCCCTCCCTGATTTATTCGCTTATAACACTCTACAATGTGTAGGCCTGTTTTCTTAGCAGGTACTGGTTCACAAAATTTCTAGGGTCCAGATCCGGCAAAGCTGAGTACCAGCACATGAGATCCTGTGATCTTTTCTGGTTAAATCAAAAACCTCTACAAAAGGGGTTTGCTTAAACAATGGTAACATGAAAAAGTCATTTTTTTAACCTTGAAAATGGGGAAGTCGACTTATACACCGGAATTTACGGTATGTACAAATCTGACTTAAAGTCTGCCTGTACTTTAAATCATCTCTAGATTACTTATGGTACCTAATACAAGGTAAATGCTGTGTAAATAGTTGTTATATTGTATTGTTTAGGGAATAATAACAAGGTTAAAAAAAAGTCTGCACATGCTCAAACAACGAGTACTGGAGAGAGAACTTCTGGGATTTCCCGATCCCCGGTTGGTTGAATCCGCGCATGTGGAACCCGCGGATAAGGAGGGAAGACTGTACATATTTTCAATGGCTATTCGTGGACTCTGAGAATAGAGAAAAGGCAATGAAGTAGGATGCCATATTCAAAAGCTCTGGAAACTACTGACAATATTTAATTTATGAATTCAGCTAGGGAGGCCTTTATGATGTGAGCAAGGTGGAACGTAATTAAGACATTCAGCTTGCAAGTGTCGGCAAACTTTGGAAAGTAACAATAATTTGAGGAATTTAGTGAACAAAGAAGTGAGAGATGATAGGTAGGAGAATGAATTAAAGCTGACAATGTGTAAGTCATTATTTCATGTTTCCAGCCCAATATCATCAGCTGATTATTGAATAATTGACCATAATTAAATTCTAAAATAATAAAAGTCTTTCACGCTTCCAATCCAACTAATTTCCCATCATGTCCTATTAGATGCACATACCTACCTGTGGCCAGGAGTTTTGCCAATGAATCCAAAGCAGAACACAGTAGGATTTGTTGGTATTGGCAATGTATTTGAATGGAGGTCCCAGTATTGATTAAAGTGCATGTCAGTGGTTTGACTAGTACTGTGGGATGTGATGGAGGCCTTTCTGTGACGCCTATCCCCAGCTTTATCTTGAGTGTCTATGACCATTCTCTGCTATAGAAACTTGTATTGTCATTTTTTAGACATAAAAAAATAGCTGAATTAGATTTAAATAACAAATGAAATCCATCTTAAAATGAAATATACCTAATTTAATTAAAACACGTCTTTCTACTGTACTGTTAATTAGAACGTAGAACAGTATAGCACTGTGTAGGCTCTTCACACAGGAGAATGAGCCATACATTTAACATCCAGAAAGGTTTTTTACCAAACTGGCCCTCCAGCACACCACCACCCTTTGTCAATAAATGTCAACAACAAGATGTTGCAAAATGGGGACTACTTACCACTTCTCAAGACCTTCTCAACAAAGAAAGGCATTGATGATGAAATTCTCATTGCCTTCAAAATTAATTGTTGGCTGCCTGAGGAAAACTAATTGTTGGAGATGAAGACATCAAATCTAGTGCAAACACTCATTAATAAGCAGGTAGCATTATCACCTACATTCCTGTGTAATTCTGAGACACGGACCAAGCACACAGGCATCTTAAACCACAGGAGAGCTACCGCCAATGTTCCCTCTAAGGTGTGCGCACGCACTTAACTTTTGCGACTAGCGCACAAAAGAATTTAAACTGCACACAAATACCTCATTGGCATGTTTAAGTATATTTCATGGTTGTGCACAATGGCATTTCCTTTTCCAGTTTATGGTGCAAATGGTGTTGACAATGTGGAGTTTGCAATGATTTGTCTGCTGGTTTTAGAATTAGCTTTTTAAACTGTTTTGATTGAAGAAATTATTGAGTGTGCACATATTGTTGTTACTGGGCAAAAGTTTTTACGCCCATTGGTCATTACAAATTAGAAGGAACATTGGCTTCCACTGATGCCATGTCTGAAAAGTCCTATAAATCCTTGGCTGGATACAGGAACTAACATCAGCCCCCAAGATCCCCAGATTTAGAGCCCTAATCACACTGAACTTCAGTGGATAAGGACAAGCCACTACAATTTGAATGTCTGTCACTAGCTTCCTGAAACAGACACTCTTCTGAGATCTGTCACAGGAGCAGGTCACTGCATGAACAGACATGACGATTCAATGATGTTCTCAAAACCGCCTTTTAAAGTTTAATATACCCACTCTGACTCTTGGAATCCCTGGCCAACAATCACTTAAAAGTGAGAGTAAGCATTTTTTGATGGCATTGACAACTGTAAATGCCTTCATCAGGAGCACGCAGAAATCAAGCTCCTGAGCATCTCAATGCCACACTGCCTCATCAGTCATTACAGAATACATAGAACTGGAGTGGAAAATAAGAAAACCATATGGAAGAGCTGTTGAAGAAGAGAGATGGATGGCAGGTAGCTCCTGTATCCATTTATCATTATAGTTTGAGTTTCTCTGGAAGTATGGTTAATTACATTGCATTCAAAGCCTCCTCATGTTGAATGCTGTTTAGACATCATATTTATATTTGCATACCCAGGTCTTTGAATACTCTATTGTCATTGTCATGGAAACAGTCTTTATTTTACTCATGGCTCAGTTATTATTATACAAAGATGCTTGATGGGAATTGTGTGAAATGGAAGATAGGTCTACCTCAAACATGGACCTTGATATAAGTATTCCAAGAGGTGTTTGAACAGACTTTTGCATTGAAGAGACATTATTTTTTCCTGCTGTGCCTATTTGGATATTTTACTAACAACTGAGCTCATCCAGCAATCAGGAGGAGCAGTTAGCTAGTTTAAAAAAAACAGATATTACTTTGTAGTTTAAATAAACAAGCTATTTTGGAAATTACAATATAAGTACAGTTTGGAAGATTATAGTTTTTTTTGCAATATTTAATTTGGTGTGAGACCAGATGATTTCTATAAACTGATGAAAAGATGTGCTAAGGGGTAGCATATGATGTGCATTTGTTGCTGAATGTCATTACTGCACACTTAAATATGATGAATTACATGCTTCTTCTGTGTGGAAATATATCAAGGGCTGTTAGTCTACTGTATGTCACATACAGTTACAATCAATTTGCTAAGTGTTGTCAAGATTCCAGCTTCTTTAAAGAGGAGCTGACCTCTCAATCACACCTGCACAGGTGCCGATACACAAATGGGAGTGGAACGGCAAATTCACTGATGGCAGTCCAGGTGTCCTAGTTAAAGAAGTTATCCACCAAACATACTCCATATGGCTGGAGTCACACTAACTGCCTGTCCCCCTTTCTGCCCCCATCTCAACATGTTAAAATGAAGTGATTATTTGCAGAAGGCTGCAAGAGAGATTAGTGCTGGACATGAGATGCCATAGGTCACAGTAATAATAAAGATTTAATGACATTGATCAAAATTCTTCTAGCCCACTAGAGATCCCTTTTGAGAAAGCTCTAGTGTATATACTATACATAGTCAGGATAGCTCCAACATAGTCATAATAGATGCTCTGTCTCAAGAGCATCAGGTCTGTGTCGAGTTTACTAGACCTGTCTCGAGCATACAGTCTGTCTCAAATTTACCATCCCTGTCTCGAGAACAACAAGTCTGTCTCAAGTTCCCCGGGGCTCCCTGGGCCTACAGGTGCTGACCTTAAGGAGGAAGATGCAGTCATGAGCCCAGTGGGCCAGTGCAGTGAGCCATAGAGTTTTGGGTTCTGAGTTTTCTTAGAGGACCTGGATTTGCTCATTGTTACCTTAACTAGAATTGTTTAGCCCTTATGTTTTCTGTTTAATCTTGTCAAGTTTATTTTAACTGGCAAGGGTTTTTCACATTCTATGATTATTTAAAGCAAACCCTCGATTAGTGTTTACCGTGGGGTCCTTGTTTTTTGAATGATTCATTTGTGGTGTCATGCAGTCGAGCCACTGATGTTCTATTGAAATTCCAATGTATAAACTATTATTTCCGTCTCTACATGGGAGCCTGTTGTTCCTCTTTACCTGAGTTCAGTTGTTGTCAACACATATCATGACATTCTCATTGTGAATTTTTTTATTAGTATTTTGAAGATGCTGATTTAAGTTTTGAAAATGGTGGCATTTGATGTATAAACGCTTCGCTGTTGATTCACTTTTTTGATCCTGATTTTACTGCCTTCACTGGAGAAGTTAGTGTGATGATTGGTAGCTAGAAAAAGACACTTGGTAATATGATCTCATTTGGGAGTTAAGTTTGTCCTTATCATTATCATTGGTGAGGTTGAATCCATGTTATTGTATTAGGGAACTGTTCAACAGTCTTACAACATCAAGATAGAAGCTGTTTTTAGCCTGGTGGTATGTGCTTTCCCATTCTTTGTATCTTCTGCACAAAAGAAAAGAGAATGTAGAAGTGTTTTGGGGGTCTTTGATTATACTGGCTGCTTTACTAAGTTAGTGAGAAGTATAGACAGCGTTCATGGAGGGGAGGTTAGTTTTCATAATATGCTGAGCTGTGTCCGCAACTCTGCAGTTTCTTGCGCTCGTGGGCTGGGCAGTTGCTATACCAAGCCATGATGGAGCAGGATAGGATGCTTTCTGTGGTATATCAATAAATATTGGTGTGGATCAAAGGGAATGTGGCAGATTTCTTTAGCTTCCTGAGGATGCAGAGGTGCTTGTGAGCTTTCTTGGCCATGGTGTCAATGCAGTTTGACCAGAACAGATTATTGATAATATTCAGTCCACTTGAAGCTCTCAACCCTTTTAACCCCAGCAGTGTCGATGTAAACAGGAGCATGTGCACTGCCCCTCCTTCCTGAAGGCAATAACCAGCACTTTTGTTTTGCTGGTAGTAAAGGAAAGATTGTTGTAATATACCATATTACTGAGCTTGCAATTTCCCTCCTATACTTTGACTCGTCATTATTTGAGATACATTCCGCTATCATGGTATCATCTGCAAGCTTATAGATGAAGTTAGAGTAGAATCTGGCCACACAGTCTTGAGTGTATAGGGAGTAGATCGGGTGATTGAACTTGCAGCCTTGTGGGGCACCAGTGTTGAGAATAATCGTGACAGAGGTGTTGTTAATGATTGCAGTATGTTGGTATGAAGGTCTAGCACTCAGTTGCAAAGGGAGGTGCAGAGAGCCAGGTCAAGGAGTTTGGAGAAAAACGTGTTTGGAATTACAATATTGCAGATGGTGCTGTAGTCAATAAACAGCAGTCTAATGTAGGTGACATTACTGTCCAGATGCTCCAGAAATGAGTGTAGGGCCAGGAAGGTGGCATCCACCATGGACCTATTTTGGCAGTAGGTAAATTGCAGTTGGTTGAGGTTGACTGGGAAGCTTAAGCTGGTGTGTGCCTTGACCAGCCTTTTGAAGTGGTCAGAACTATCTGGCAATAGTGATTAAAGCATGTTTTTCTTAGGTACCGAGATGATAATGGTCTTCTTATAACAGGTGGGAACATCATTGAAACAGGGAAAGGTTCAGTACCTGTAAAGACCTGTGTGTTATACCTCATCTAGGCTGAGAACAATAGTTCCATATATAGATTTATTAGTTTCCTTGGGAATTGTTTAAACCAATTCTAAACCAAGTTAGGAGAATGGTGAGAATCTGAGCAAAGATTTAGGAGATTTTAAAAAAAAAACACAGAACTGGAAATGGAGGACAGAAAATTAGATCTCAAAGGCTGGTAAATAAACAAAAGCTTAAATCTGGTCATACATAAATCTAAGGGGTGTAGTGGACAGGTTAGATGAAATGAGGGCACATCTGGAAGTATGATATTTCTTCCATGGAAACAGACTTAAAGAGATGCAAGATTGGAAGTTTCAAGGGATTGAGGGTAAAACATTCTCACAAAGGAAAACAATAGACTGTTCATTGTAGAGACCCAGGTCACAAAGTGCAAGAAGGCAAAACAGAAAAAAACGTTAATGTCAGATTAGCTTAAGCAGCAATACAATCTCTCAGATGGCAGTTAGAGTTACCCGATGTCCTATCCTTCTGCTACTTGAAATAGTGGGGAAAATAGGGAAAAGGGGTTAAAGGAAGGACAAGGAATAGAGAGGGAGGGAAAGAGAGAGCAAGTGCGAGGGGGTTGTAAGGGGAAAAATAATGGAAAAGAGGAAAAGGAGGAGATGAAGTGAAGAGGAGGGGGAGTGATACTGGCAAGGGAAGGGGAAGAGGTGGGACAGAGGAGAGAGAGGGTGTTGCAGAAATTGAGAGTTGGAGTGGACGGAAAGACGCGGAGAGCTTAAGGGGGAGCAAGTTCAGGGTACCAGAATTGAAGGAGGATTCTCTCCAACTCACTAACTCTCCATCACTCCCTCTCTCTGCTCTCTTTTATTCACCCTTTTCCTTCACACAGTGATTCCTCTCTTATTCTTCCCTCCCTCCTTTAAGTCTTAAACCAGACCAGAGCTGGACTCAACTGCCTATGTCTTTGTTCCTCTTCTTAATTCTTCACTTCTTTTGCATTTCATTATCCCATCCAGGAAATATATAAGTAGTTTGAGTGTAAGAAAGCTAAGTAAGTGAGTAAGAGACCTGTCTAATCAATGGTGGTGGGGATTAGAGAGGGAGGAGAGGGGTGAAGGAGTTAGAAATGCAGAAGTGACCAAAATTCAAGACTTATAGAAAACTGAGTTTAAATAGATAAAAGACAGTCCACATTAGTATTAAAACTTAATAGAATTTTAAATTATCTGTGAAGTGATTAAGCCATAGTATTTGACATGAGACCATTCAAAATTTACAGGCATTTGAACCATCCAAAATATTGTTATTTTACTAATGTTTAAAAAATACATGTAAAATAATTTTAATTCACCTTTTTTAATTGTGTACTTATTAATTGTCAATTCTTTACAGCTCTATTTATTACATATGAATTATGAATAGGACTGAGAAAGCTGGAAACACCAGAGGAAAGGTGGAAAGTCAGGTTAAGATGCTAATGCTGTTAGCACAAGAAAATGTAATGATTGATCGTCTCACATCTATTTTTAAATTAGCTAATAAAACAAGACTAATAAATATCAGAAAAACATTAATTTAATTAATATCATTATGACAACCCTGTAGATTATATTCCATAAGGAGAAGCATGGACACATGAACCATTCCTGAAAGTTTAATTCATAATGCTTCTTCCCAGCACAAAGTTACACTGAATGGTCTTACCAATTCTCCACTGCTGAAGTACACAATATTAGATTTGTTGAGAATACATTTTAAAAATTTGCAGATACTGGAATTTGAAATAAGAATAGAAAATACTGGAAACACAGACCTCTCAGACAACATCATTGGAAAAAGCAGCAGTTAACATTTCAGATAACAAAAAAATCTTCATTAGATCTAGGGAAGTAGGAAACATAAAATTTGAAGCTGCAGAAAGGTTGAGGGAGAATTTGATAGGACAAAGAGAATATCTCTGATATGGTGAGACTAGGGTTGCCATGGTGATAAACTGATGCTCAACACCTGTATTCACCCTATAGAAGTAGTCCTGAGCTTTCAATAACTTGTTACTGTAATTCTCCATCTTAATCCCACTCTGGCCTATCTGCCTCCTCTAATATGACAAGACCCAATTAATCTTAAGAAACAGCACCTCATCTTTCATCTGGGAATTTTTCACACTCCTGGTTCACAATTTTCAAATAATTCACATTCTTTGTTTACATCAGATATACCAGGTACTGTTATAGGTTATTTATTTGTAATATTACCTAGTTTTTATCCTCTCTCCATTATTACCTTCAGGGTATATACTACAGCTCAACAAATCCCTACTTTTATACACTCATTAACCACTTTATTAGGCACACCTGTACACCTGCTTTTTAATGCAAATATCTAATCAGCCAATCAAGTGGTAGCAACTCAATGCATAAAAGCATAGTCAAGAAGTTGTTGTTCAGACCAAACATCAAAATGAGATTAAATGACTGACTGTGAAATCGTTGTTGATGCCAGACTGGTGGTTTGAGTATCTCAGAAACTGCTTCTGGGATTTTCACACACAACAATCTCTAGTGTTTACAGAGAATGGTGCAAAAAAACTAATAAAAATCCAGTGTGTGGTAGTAAAAATGTGCCTTGATAATGAGAGAGGTCAGAGGTGAATGGCCAGACTGGTTCAAGGTAACAGGAAGATGACAGTAACTCAAATAACCATGTGCTGCAATTGTGGTTTGCAGAAGAGCTTCTCTGAGTTCACAAACCTTGAAGTGGATGGCCTATAGCAGCAGAGGACCATGAACAGACACTTGGTGGCCATGTTATTAGGAACAGGAGGTACCTAATAAAATGACCACTAAGTGTATATCGGTCATCATCATTATCATCAGGTGCCATGCCCAGTTTGAGCTTTGACTGCCATGGCCCACACACTCCTGTTTTGGGTCAAGTGGATCAATTCATTGGTGCTCATTTCCAGTTCTCTGGCTGCTGTCTCCATCATCATTTGTCTTTGCCTTCCTCTTGCTTTCTTATATTGGTAACCTGTCTAAATTACTATTGCCCAGTGGCACTTACATCTACAGTGACAAAATGTTTTGAGAGGCTGGTGTTGAAGCATATCAGTTTCTATCTGAGTGGCAACTTGGATTCACTCCAATCCATCTTGCAAAGCAACAGGTCTACAGCAGATACTATCTCATTAGTTCTTCACATAACCCTGGAACATCCCGGCAGCAAAGGTACATACATCAGGATGCTGTTCATCGATTATAGCTCAGCATTTAATATCATCATCCCCTCAAAACTAATCTGAAAACTCTAAGGCCTGGGCCTCAGTATCCCCTTGTGCAATTGGATTCTGAATTTCCTCATTTATACATTCCGACCAGTTCAGATTGGCAACAATATCTCTTCCACAATCTCCATCAGCACAGGAGCACCACAGGGATGTAAGTACAGTTCCAACACCATATACAAGTTTGCAGATGATAGAACTGTTGTGGGCTGTATCAAAGAGGTTGATGAATCAGCATACAGGAGAGAGATTGAACACTTGGCTGAGTGGTGTAATAACAATAACCTCTCACTGAATGTCAGTCAGACCAAGAAACTGATAGTAGACTTCAGGAGAGGGAAACCAGGGATCCATGAGCCAGTAATCATCAGAGGTGGAGAGGTTCAGTAACTTCAAATTTCTGGGTGTCATTATCTCAGAGGACCTGTCCTGGAACCATCATATAAGTATTATTGCGAAGAAAGTACAACAACATCTCTACTTCCTTGGGAGTGTGTGGGATTCAGCATGTCATCAACAACCTTGGCAAACTTCTATAGATGTGTGGTGGAAAATGTGCTGACTGGCTGCGTTACATCTTGGTATGGGAGCACTGATGCCTTTTGAGCAGAAAATTTTACAAAAGATAATGGATTCAACCCAGTACATCACAGATAAAACCCTCCTGACCATTGAATACATCTACATGAAATGTTGCCAGAGAAAAGCAGCATCCATCATCAAAGGTCCTCTTTGCCCAGGCCATGCTCTTTTCATGCTGCTGTCATCAGTTAGAAGGTACAAGAGCCTCAGGACTTCCACCACCAGGTTCAAGAACAATTACTACCCCTCAACCATCAGGCTCTTGAACAAAAGGGGATAGCTACACACTTTTAAGGACTCTGTTATATTGTTACTTCATGTGCACTATTTATTGCTATTCTATCTTCATTTGCAATTTGTTTACAGTTCCTGATGTTTACAGTTATTCTATAGACTTGTTAAGTATGCCCACTGAAAAAGACTCTCAGGGCCGTGTGTGGTGAAATGTATATACTCTGATAATAAATGTTACTTTGAACTTCAGCAAAATTTCAGATTACCTCCCCACCTCTTCCCTCACAGCCCATTTTATGACTCATTGTTGATTTTGCTTATTCTGAACAAACATCATACATACTCTTCTGCATTCCACTTGAAATGCTTTGTGGTTTTTCATAGGACCCAGTCCAGAAAGCATTGAGCATTGTATGTGTGTGTGCCATGCAAGGTGGCAGCACATTACAGTAGCACCGTATGTTTCTTTTGTTTTTTATACTGGCTAGCAACACTGTGAAATAACAATGGACATTAATCTGTCAAATAATATTTCTATCATCTTTCTGGCTCTTGGGATACTTCATTCCTTCGAGTGCTGAGACTACAGTAGCGGAAGCAATATTGTATGTGCAAAGGAACAGCTACTAGCAGCCAGGAAGCAGCCTTTATTTGCCCAACAGAAGCTCAATTTTCCTGACAAGCTGAGACAGCGATACCGAGGCTGCAGATCAGGTGAAAAGCAGTGCAACAAGAGACGGAGATATAAACCGTATCTCCCTCCTATCATTATGGAGAATGTAAGACTGCTGGCAAATAAAATGGAGGAACTAGCAACATTCACAAGGACACAGAACAAATTCCGGGAATGCAGTGTTATGTGTTTCACTGAGACATACAGGTTTCCCCCGCTATCTGAAGGTAGAGCGTTCCTATGAAACCGTTAGTAAGCCGAAATGGCGTAAAGCGAAGAAGCAATTACCATTAATTTACATGGGAAAAATTTTTGAGCATTCCCAGACCCAAAAACCTACCAAATCATACCAAATAATACATACAACCTAAAATAGCATGAACTAAAAGTAAAAGCAGGAATGATATGATAAATATACAGCCTATATAAAGCAGAAATATTGTATGTACGGTGTAGTTTCACTTATCAAAATTGGGAAGACAGCGAGCCAAAATCAATTTGGAGAAAAAAAAATCGGCACATACATGTATGTGCACGTACACGCCTACGCACGTACACACACCCGTACGTACGCACGTACACGCATGCGCACACAACTGCCCGCACAAGGCTTCACAGTCCTGGTAGTCTTTCTCGGGGTAAACACATGTATAAAGCAGGCATCTTTTTTTCGTAAAAGCGAAAATCCTCTTTGGTTAGCAAAAACGGGTACTAATGTAGGTCTTTCGTAAAGCGAATGTTCGAAACATGGGAGCCACCTGTAGCTACACAAACAAATCCCGGATTCCAACGCTGCTATGAATAGGTTTTCAATGCTATGAGCAGACAGAGTTAATCTACGTTGCAGTAAGAGAAAGGGAGGTGGGCTTGCTGTACTTGTGAAAAGCAGAAGGTGTAACCCTGGTCATATTTCTGTGAAACAACGAGTCTGCAGACAGGACATTGAACTGCTTGCTGTGAGTTTGTGTCAGTATTATCTACTACGTGAGTTCAGCCATGCCATATTGCACATTGTCTACATTCTGCCTTTCGGATGCAATCCCGATGCTGTGTGTGACGTCACACACACTACGATCCAGACTCTGCACCCCAATGCGTTCAGTGCAATATCAGGAGTTTTCAACCATGTTTCTCTCCCAACAACTCTAACCATTTTCGATCAATTTATCAAGTGTCATAAAAGAGAAAATAAAATACTGGACCTTTGTTAAAGATGCATACAGCTCCACAGCTTTCCGCTCCCCCCCCCCCCCCCCACTTGGAAGATCAGATTGCAGCCTGGTTCACCTCATGCCCTTGTATAAACTCAAAGAACAGCAACTGTTAGTTACCAGCAAAACAGTAAAGAAGTGGTCTCCATAGACCACCGAGGCCTTGAAGAGCTGCTTTGAGGTTACTGACTTAAATGTGCTTTGTGAACCATATTGGGAGGAAACTAACAGACTTTCCGATTGCATCACTGGCTCTTCAGCTTCTTTGTGGACACTGTAAAACCATCAAGGACTGTTAGCTGCTTCCCTAACAACAAACTATGTGTCACCGTGATCTGAAGGCTCGATCACAAAAGGAGAGCCTTTAGATCAAGACACATGGAAGAAATGAAATGTGCAGAGGGAGCTAAAGGAGAAGATCAAGGTGGCTAAAGAGGAATACAGGAGAAAACTGGAGGACAAGCTTGGGCAGAGTGGCACATGGGAAGTGTGGAGAGGCAAGAAGAACATCACTGGCTTCGCCCACCCTAGCTGTAGAGCATTGGAATACAGCTGTGAATGGGTTAATGAGTTGAACCAATTCTTTAATAGGTTTGACAATTGTCCTCCTGTTCGCTGTTCCCTCAGCACACCAGCCCTGATGCTCAGGCACCCAGTGCTCCCTCGGCAACAACACTTCCCCTCTTCCCTCCCTCCCCCTCCAGTTCGGCATATGGATGAGCAGCACAGGCTCTCAGTGTCTATACCCCCTCCTTCCCCTGCACTGCCATCCACACCATCACATACCAACTGCTATTGTCCTAATTTTCACCTCTCCAGCCCCCACCTTCCACCAAATCCCCAGTCATTCTGGATTCACCTTCACTACTAAGCTGGTGAAAAGGGTTCTGGGGAAACTCAGACATGGCAAAATATCGGGACTGAACCCTGAGGTCCTGAAGAAGTGTGCTGAGCAGCTGTGTGATGTTCTCCAGCACATTTTCAATCTTGGTCTCTGTCTGGACTGTGTGAAAAACATCATGTGTGATCCTAGTACCCTAAAGGGACTGACTGAAAGTCATGAATGACTACTGCCCAGTAGCCCTGACCGTACACATCATGAACACCTGAGAGAGGCTCGTCCTGGCTCACCTCCGATGCCTGGTCAGGTCAGCCCTTGATCCCCTCCAGTCCTGCAGTTTGCCTACCAGGAACACATTGGAGTTGACGATGCTATCATCTGTCTGCTGAACAGCACCTACTCCTATTTGGATAAGCAGAGCAGCGCTGTGAGGATCATGGTTTTTGATTTCTCATGTGCCTTCAATACCATCCAGCCCTCATTGCTGGGAGAAAAGCTCCGTTCAATGCAGGTTAGCACTTTCATTGTATCCTGAAAAATAGACTAGCTGACAGGCAAACCACAGTTTGTGTGGCTTCAGAGCTGTGTGTCAGACATGGCTATAAGCAGCACTGGAGCCCCAAAGGGGACTGTATTGGCTCCCTTCCTGTTTACCCTGCATACCTCGGACCTTAGATACAACACTGAATCATGACATCTTCAGAAATTCTCTGATGACTCAGCAATAGTTCGGTGTATAAAGGGCAGACAGGACAATGAACACAGGGCCCTGGTGGAGGATTTTGTCAAATGGTGCAAGCTGAATCATCTGTAGCTCAATATCAGTAAGACAAAGGAGATGGTGATGAACTTTAGGAAGACTAAGCCTGCACTGCTCTCTGTTACTATTGATGATGAGGACGTGGATGTGGTGAGGACCTACAAGTACCTGGCGGTGCACCTGGATGACAGACTTGAGTGGAGCACCAACACAGAGGCGGTGTACAAGAAGGGCCGGAGTTGCCTCTACTTCCTGAGGAGACTGAGGTCCTTTGGAGTACACAGGCCTCTCCTTCGTTTGCTCTTCCAGTCTGTTGTCACTAGTACAGTCTTCTATGTGGTTGGGTGCTTGGGCAATGGCATCAACATAGGTGATGCCAGCAGGTTTAATAAACTGATTAGAAAGGCTGGCTCTGTTATAGGAGTCAAACTGGACACACTGGAGGCTGTAGTAGAACAAAGGACCCTTTGGAGAATCCTGGTAATTCTGGACAATATTTCTCACCCTCTGTATTCCACCTTGGCTCAACAGAGGAGCGATTTCAGTAATAAATTACGACAACTGTGCTGCTCCAAAGAGCACTACATGAGGTTATTTTTATCCTTGGCCGTTAGACTCTATAATGAGTTAACCTATAGCCAGGGATGAACCCCTCTTATTGGACTGTTATTAACCTCTGTTTGCCAGAGCTCTGTTTAAGTTCTGTTTAGTTCTGTTTACAACTCCCTGCTATCACAGACACCCTATGCAATACTAGCATCACTTCTTATCTGGGCGGTGTGAATGTGTACACATTACTGTATAATATTACAGTAATTTTTGCACTACCATCTTATCAGTGTGAACCTGTAAATCTTATACACCTTATTTTTAAGGTAACATTTTTTATTCTTCTTACTTCTCTTCTAATATTTGTATATCTGTGCACTTGTAATGCCACTTTAATTTCCTGTAATTTCCTTTGGGATCAATAATGTATCTACCTTTCTATCTTTCTTTGTCCCTCTATCTCGAACTGCCTTTGACCATATTACTTCTTCAAGCTATTTCATTTGTCCTATCCGTCCCTCCCTGCAACTTAAAACTACTTTTCTTTCTGTCTTTCATTGTTCTGTTGGAAGGCTTTTAACCTGAAACATTGTCTGTTTCTCTATCTGAGGATAATGCCAGAATATCCCCAATGTTTTCTGTTTTTATTTAGCCTATAAATAGTATATACCTAAGTAATTGTATTTTTAAATTGTCTGTCAACATTTTGTTGTCACTAATATTATTTCTGTTGAACACTGTGATTGCAGACTTATTTTCCATATTCCCTTTTATGATTTTCAAATTAAAAATAATAAAACAAGCCATAAATCCTTGCATCCAGTATTTCACTGTGTAATCCTGTTCTTTTTCTCCCAGTAGCTATGTCAGCTGTTGGTGACTCTAGCCTTTGCAAATCAGTTTTCACTTCTGAAAATAAATCTGTGTTCCCCCTATTTCGTGATTCCTAAAACGCTAATCTGTGCTTCTAGAGAGATAATTCTCTCTGCTTTCTTACCATGTGTTCCATCTCATAGCAGCCTCCTAATGTAATGTATTTAATTTGTCAATTTAAACTTCTGAAAAATAACAAGTGATTTGCTGTTTTAACCTAAAACATGAATTATTTTGACTTCTATATTAATTGAAAATACTTATTAAGAAGTTGAAATGCTATATTTTTTGAATACCTGGTTATCTTGCTCCTAATCACTCTTTTAATCAATCCTGCTATATAAAGGTCAGCCAAATACAAAGTTAAAGGTGATATGAGATTCTTCAGTCTGCCTAGGTTCACTGTTACCATCAGTACCAAAGGCTGCAGATCTCAAGATTTATCAGTTAAAAGCTGTTTCTCAAACTTAATGGACCTGTTTGCTAGTTAAAATAATTGTATAGCAAAATGTAAGCCATTCCACGCCAGCCCCCAAAAATAATTTCCTCGGAAATATACCATGCTATAAACTCATGCCAGTTTCATATTAGGCTGTGGAGGAGTAATTTATATGCATGCATAATGTGCAAGGCAGTGTACAGTATATACCAATGATATAATTGCTGTGTTGTAAGAACACGTCTGCAAGTAAATTTTGAGGATTCGCTATGGGCATTCTACCATGCTTGGACTGCATTGGAGAAAAACTATTGTTGTCTTTTATAGTGGTCTTAACTAGGATTCAGGTAAAATCTGTCTAAGTTGCTCTTTATTGGGTCTTATTCTTTTTTTCAAGACCTGCTGTTTTGGTTCAACTTATGTTGCAGCAACAATAATATCCATCATGCACTCAATTTAACATCACTGTCCAGTTTCCCTGTGCAGATAGGTCACTTGCACAGTAATGCACATTTCAAGGTTACATCATATCCTCTGGGCTTTCGGAAGAGATGTTCACATTTATTGATCAATTTTACACTCTGGTTATGTAATGCTTATAAACCAACTTCTATCTGATTAAATTTCTAAACTAGTCTCTCAGCTAAAATCTGCTCTCAGAACACAGGGAAACTTGTGTCAGTTGAAGTCCATGCCCAGAGTTCAAGCATTTATAGGCCAATGAAATCTATACTCAGAGCTGAAAAAAAATTACACTTGTTAAAATCCATGTGTTCAAATCAGACATAAAACAAGTAGGCTACATATTTACAGAAGTTGTGTGCATACATCTACTGATGTTTCTGGACACATCATCAGTGATGTTCCTGGAATCATCGGGTGTTTCGGGTCCTTCAACATCATACACCCTTCTCCAGGTGACCCAGCCGGGGCTGATCAGACCCCGGCTTGTGTCCAGATGGCTAGCTACATATGACTCCATGGCTCCCCTCCCTTGAGCCACAGCCATCTTGAGACCCTCTCTGCCATATTGGTGGTATTGCGGATGGCCTCTCCTCTTCCTCTCTCCCTCGATGCCCAAATTGCTGAAGGCTCTGGCTAAAGAATGGGCTGCGAATCCCCTACAACCAACTTCCACTGGGAGACACCTCGCTCTCCATCCAGCCTGCTGGCAGTTGCTGACCAGTCCTGCGTACTTAGATAGCTTCCTTTCAAAGGCCACTTCCAAGTGATCTTCCCATGGGACTGTCAGCTCCAGCATCACCACCTGCTTCGTAGACTCAGACACAAGGACAATGTCTGGTCACAGGGTGGTGGCTGCGATATGGTTGGGGAACTTCAGCTGCCGTTCGAGGTCCACCAACAGCTGCCAGTCCCTTGCAGAGATCAGGATACCTGCAGATGTTCTTTTGGCAGGTATTGGCTGCTCCCCAGCTCTAACAAAGGCAATGGTCTGCTTGGAGGGTCGGGACCGCTTCGCCCACTCAACTCCTGCGCTGATGGCTTCAGCGATGGTCTTCAAGTAAATAAAATAAAAATAATTCCCCTAAATTTTGATGAGACTAGAATTTGTAATTCTTCCTATTTAAAGTGCCTCTAATTACAGAAATTTTTATGATGAAGTGAATTAATCTTCTAGATTTTGAAGGAAAAAGAAAGTTAATTGATTGACAGCTATTGTATTATTCCTGTCAGAATACACCTAATAATAATTAAATATTAAAATATTAAATCCTGTGGAGGAAGAACTCCAAGAGTGTTCCTTCCCGTACCAAAAGCATTACAAACTCTGTTACTCCATAATTTAAATTTGATTTGAATTTCCCTGCAGGCCAATCAAATATGTTAATTATCTTTAATTCCTTTTGACTGTTATCACTCTGAAAATGATGAATTGGCCCCTTGATTCCATTTTGATTGACAAGTAAAGCATATTGAAGAATGTTAGAACAGATATGGGTCTATCATTTAAAACTAAAGAGGAAATCTCTCCATTAGCACAACAATGTGTGTTGAAACCTTTTTGGATTTAAGAGCTCAGAATACATTACACAACAATCAGTCACTGATAATGTCCCAATGAAGGGTCTCGGCCCTAAACATCATTTGTTTACTCTTTTTCATAGATGCTGCGTGGTCTGCTGAGTTCCTGCAGCACTTGTGTACTGCTTGGATTTCCAGCAACTGCAGCTTTTCCTGTGTTGAGAATCAGTCACTGGTAGTAAGATTGTTTGACTAACACAATGTACCTCTTCAACACAGCAATTCCCCTTACTCCAAAGAAATAAATACAAACCCCATTTCCAGAAAAGTTGGGATATTTTCCAAAATGCAATAAAAACAAAAATCTGTGATATGTTAATCCACGTGAACCTTTATTTAACTGACAAAAGTACAAAGAAAAGATTTTCAATAGTTTTACTGACCAACTTAATTGTATTTTGTAAATATACACAAAGTTAGAATTTGATGGCTGCAACACACTCAACAAAAGTTGGGACAGAGTTAAAATAAGATTGAAAAGTGCACAGACTATTCAAGTAACACCGGTTTGGAAGACTCCACCTTAAGCAGGCTAATTGGTAGCAGGTGAGGTATCATGACTGGGTATAAAAGTAGCGTCCATCAAAGGCTCAGTCTTTGCAAGCAAGGATGGGTCTTGGCTCACCCCTTTGTGCCAAAATTCGTGAGAGAATTGTTAGTCAGTTCAAAAGGAACATTTCTCAACGCAAGATTGCAGAGAATTTAGGTCTTTCAACATCTACAGTACATAATATTGTGAAAAGATTCAGAAGCATCTCAGTGCGTAAAGGGCAAGATCGGAAACCACTGTTGAATGCGCGTGATCTTCAAGCCCTCAGGCGGTACTGCCTAAGAAACCATCATGCTACTGTGACAATTATAGCCACCTGGGCTTGGGAGAACTTCAGAAAACCATTGTCACTTAACACAGTCCGTCGCTGCATCCGGAAATGCAACTTGAAACTGTATTACACAAGGAGGAAGCCATACATCAACTCTATGCAGAAACACCGGCGAATTCTCTGGGCCCGAGCTCATCTCAGATGGACTGAAAGACTGTGGAACCGTGTGCTGTAGTCAGATGAGTCCACATTTCAGCTAGTTTTCAGAAGAAAATGGGCATCGAGTTCTCCGTGCCAAAGATGAAAATGACCATCCTGATTGTTATCAGCGAAAGGTGCAAAAGCCAGCATCTGTGATGGTATGGGGGTGCATCAGTGCCCATGGCATGGGTGAGTTGCATGTATGTGAAGGTACCATTGACTCTGAGGCATATATTAGGATTTTAGAGAGACATATGTTGCCATCAAGGCGAAGTCTCTTCCCAGGACGTCCATGCTTATTTCAGCAGGACAATGCCAGACCACATTCTGCAAAGGCTACAACAGCGTGTGCTTGACTGGCCTGCTGCCAGTCCAGATCTATCTCCTATTGAAAATGTATGGTGCATCATGAAGAGGAGAATCAGACAACGGAGACCACGGACTGTTGAGCAGCTGAAGTCTTTTATCAAGCAAGAATGGACAAAATTTCCAATTGCAAATCTACTACAATTAGTATCCTCAGTTTCCAAAACGATTAACAAGTGTTATTAAAAGGAAAGGTGATGTGACACAATGGTAAACATGCCTCTGTCCCAACTTTTGTTGTGTGTTGCAGCCATCAAATTCTAAATTTGTGTATGTTTACAAAATACAATTAAGTTGGTCAGTAAAACTATTGAAAATCTTTTCTTTGTACTTTTGTCAGTTAAATAAAGGTTCACGTGGATTAACATATCACAGATTTTTGTTTTTATTGCATTTTGGAAAATATCCCAACTTTTCTGGAAATGGGGTTTGTATGTGTAAGACATTTCTCAGAAGTCACAGACATGGGCCTAAAAATTGTAGTAGTGCCTGTTTTACATGTGTAAATTGCATATAAATTATATCATCTAGAATATATCATCCCATCATTACTTTCAGGTGAAGTTGCACCCATCTGGAAAATGACCTAATTCTTCTAATGCACAATTTGCCTTAGCACAGCAGATATCATTTCTTTCCAGCATCAATTATGCATCTAAGAGCATTATATGCCATGCAATATGTTTTCTCCCTTCCTGCAAAAATTGAGTGCAACCCATGGCCTTAGTTAAATACACACTGTATAATTAGGAACACACCTCAGAATCAGAATCTGGTTTATTATGACCAGCATGTTCTGTGAAATTTTTTTACTTAGTTGCAGCAGTAGAAGAAGAAAATAATAATAGTAATAATAATAATAGATAAATAAGTAAATCAATTACAGTATATGTATGTTGAATAGATTAAAAATATGCAAAAAACAGAAATATTTAAATGTGAGGTAGTGTTCATGGGTACAATGTCCATTTAGGAATCGGAGGGCAGAGGGGAAGAAGCTGTTCCTGAATCGCTGAGTGTGTGCCTTCAGGCTTCTGTATCTCCTACCTGATGGTAACAGTGAGAAAAGGGCATGCCCTGGATGCTGGAGGTCTTTAATAATGGATGCTGCCTATCTGAAATACCACTCCTTGAAGATGTCCTGGGTACTTTGTAGACTAGTAGCCAAGATGGAGCTGACTAAATTTACAATTCTCTGCAGCTTGTTTTGGTCCTGTGCAGTAGTTCCCCCCCCCCCCCCCCCATACCAGACAGTGATGCAGCCTGTCAGAATACTCTTCACAGTACATCTATAGAAGTTTTTGAGTGTATTTTTTGACATACCAAATCTCTTCAAACTTCTAATGAAGTATAGTCGGTCCTCCTTATCTTCAAAGGATTGGTTCTGGGACCCCTCGCGGATACCAGAATTCACGGATGCTCAAATCCCTTATTTAACCTGTTTCAATGCGGTGGACTTTAGGACCCAGCAGAACCCCTGACCTTATTTAACCTGTCTCTGAGCGATGGTCTTTAGGACCCGGTGAAGCTCTGAATCCGCAGTGTTTCTGTTCATGAAAATAATCACGATCACGATTGAAAATAAAGTGGAAATAATAAAGCAATCGGTAGAGGTGAAACACCATCGGTCATTGGAAAAGCGTTAGACTAGAGTCGGTCAATGATCGGAACAATTTTAAAGAATAAAGTGAGAAAGGCCCTGCCTTGATGAAAGCTACAATTATTACTGAGCAACGCAGTGGTTTAGTTATTGAAATACACACGTTTCTTAAGTGTTTTATATGCATAGAAAGGTAAAATATATACTATTTTCTAAGACAAACGTTTGACTGACGCTAAATAATACTGGATGTAGCTGTTCCGACT
Organism: Hemitrygon akajei; assembly: GCF_048418815.1. Classification (NCBI taxonomy): domain Eukaryota; kingdom Metazoa; phylum Chordata; class Chondrichthyes; order Myliobatiformes; family Dasyatidae; genus Hemitrygon; species Hemitrygon akajei. The sequence goes on from NC_133131.1 coordinate 40,939,502, forward strand.
TATTTAGTAAGAGAACTACTGATTTTTTTTCTATCCCGATCCATGATAACCTACGCACATCCTCCCGTATACTTTAAATCATCTCTACATTACTTATAATACTTAATACAATGTAAATGCTATGTAAATAATTGTTATACTGCATTGTTTAGGGAATAATGACAAGAAAAAAACGTCTGTACATGCTCGAATAACGAGTGCTGGAAGAGCACTTCCAGGTTTTCTCAATTCGTGGTTGGTTGAATTCGCGCATGTGGAACTCGCGGTTAAGGAGGTGCCGACTGTATAGTCGTTGTCTTGCCTTCGTTATAGCTGCATTGATATGTTGGGAATAGATCTTGACACCCAGGAACTTGAAACTGCTCACTCTCTCCACTTCTGATCCCTCTATGAGAATTGGTATGTGTTCCTTCATCTTACCCTTCCTGAAGTCCACAATCAGCTCTTTCATCTTATTGACATTGAGTGCAAGGTTGTTTGCCTTGTAAAAATTGGCCTGCCCCCATTTAGCTTGAAGCTTGACTCCCCACTTATTTTTGGCCTTTATCATAACTCTCTTAAATCTAACTAAATTGTGATCACTCCAGCAAAAGTGCTGTCCTTCCAGATGTAGCCTGTCATGTTTCTATCTACTAATTGCAATTTAAAACTCTGTGCCTTCTAAACTATAACACAGATTGTTTATCATTCAACATTAGGACAATTAAAACCCGTGTTATTACTGTTATATTGGTTTTGCGTATCAGACATTTGCTTGCAGATTTGTTTCTATTACTGCTTTACATTATAATTACAACAACAATGTGGCTTTAAAGACAGGATATCCATTGTACGGATTCATGGTATGGACATGAGTCAGTGTTGTTCTATGAGCACCTCTTTCGAAGCCTTGCCCAAGTATATGTTTTGATTTTGATGGTTAGCTTTGAAATTGTGGAGAACAGCACACCCAAGCTCATTTCCCTCCTCATCCAAGCAGACTTTCCAATATTTTCATTGGTTAACTATTGACTTTCTTCACTTGTCCCTAAATTGACAATATGAAATGTAATCGTAGTATTTCAGTTTCTGCTCTTCTGTTCCTCAGAAACCAGGATTCCTTCAGAGCCATGTATACAAAATGGTGAAGGAAATCAGCAGGTTCGGCAGTTTCTATGAAAATGAATAAACGGTCAATGTTTTGGGCCAAGACCCTTTATCAGGATTAGAAAGGAAGGGAGAAGACACCAGAATAAAAAGATGGGGGAGGGGAAGAAGGACAAGCTAGAAGGTCTGTAGATGAAACCAGGTAGATGAGAAAGGTGAAGGGCTGGAGAAGAAGGAATCTGATAGGAGAGGAGAGTGGATGATGAGAGAAAGGGAAAGAGGAGGAGCACCATGGGAAGGTGATAGGTAGATGAGAAGAAGAGGTAAGAGGCCAGAGTGGGAAAAGAAGAAGAGAAAAGGGGAGGAGAAAAGAGAAAAAACATTACTAGAAGGAGAAATCGATGTCCATGCCCTCAGGTTGGAGGCTGCCTAGAGGGAATATGAAGTGCTGCTCCTCCACCCATCATGACAGAAGAAGAGGCTGTGGACCAAAACATCTGAGAATGGGATAGGAATTAAAATAATTGGCCACCAGAAAAACCTTTTTTTTGGCAGATGGAGCAGAGGTGCTAAACAAAGTGGTCCCCCAATTTAAGTTGAATGAATCTTACCAATGCAGCATCAGGAGCACCAATACAATTGCAACCCCAGTCAAATTGCAGGTGGAATTTGCCTCACTTGGAAGGACTAATTGGGGCCTTGAATGGAGTTGATGGAGGAGGTGAATGGGCAGGTATAGCATATCTCTCGCTTGCAGGGATATGTGCCAGGAGGAAGATTAGTGGAGAGGGACGAATGGTGAAAGGAATAACAAAGAGAACAATCCCTTCAGAGAGCAGGGAATGGGGGTGAAATAAAGATGTGTTTGGTGGTAGGATACCATTGAAGATAGCAGAAGTTGTGGAGAATGATATGTTGGATGTGGAGTTTCATAGAGTGGTAGGTGAGTACAAGAGGAATTCTATCCCTATTAAGGCTGCATGAAGATGGAATGAGCACGTATGTTTGGGAAATGGAGGACATGTGGGTGAGGGCAGCATCAATGGTGGAGGAAGCAGAGCCCCAATCCTTTGAAGAAGGAAGACATCTCTGATGTCTTGGAAGGGAAAGTCTCATCCTGGGAACAGATACAGTGGAAATGAAGGAACTGAGGAAAGGGAATTGCATTTTTACAGGAATCAGGGTGGGATATAGCTGTGACAATCGGTAGGTTTATAAAAAATATCAGTAGACAGTTTGTCTCTGGAGATGGAGAGAGATTGAGAAAAGTGTTAGATATAGTCTAAGTGAATTCAAAGGCAGGGTGGAAGTAGGAGGCAAAGTTGCTGAAGTTTACGAGCACAGCATGGGTGCATGAAGCAGCACAGTGTGGCACAAAAAGAGCTGAGGAATATTACCAGGGCTTCCTTTACAGCTGCTATGTCTCTCATTTCTAAATACATCAACTTCAGAATTCTTTTTCATTCTCAGAACTTTTCAGACTTCATTACTCTTCTTACCAACTCCCCATGTGTAAAGGCAAGATTGATTAAGTGACAGAATAGATAACGGTGTTACATAAATCTATGTGAGAAAGGGACAAATAAAAATAACAAGAGATGGATCTAAAGAACCTGCAAATTGCAACAGCAGAACCATTACTTGCAGTTCCTGTGAAAAGGAAGTAAGTAATGATTTTGACATGAAATTATTGAATTTACTATATAAAGTGTGAAACTGAAAGATGTATTGCTGCTTCTTTATTTTACTTTGAGCTTCGTGTGGAGATAGAGGATACAACTGTGAAGTGGAAATGGGAGACACAATAAAAGTGGCAAGTGACCAGAAGTTCACTAAAATCTGCAAACTAAATGTAGGGGTTAAACAAAGGCATTACGTAATCTACATCTGATCTCTGCAATGAAGAGGAGATTGCATCATAAACAGCAAATATTGTATGGCAAAACCAAAATAGTACAAGTTAAGATTTTGAGAAGTTTGGTGACTGGGTCGTGGCAAGAAAGAAGGTGCAAGGGCAGATGTGCTGTCTCTTGTATTTACATAGGATGCTACCAAGTACAGCTGATAGATTTGCTTCAGAAGGAAATGTAACTTTAGACTATTAAAGAATAAGGCAAAGGGAGATATGTTTTGTGGTGTAATCATGGTGAAAGTAGTGGAAGTACTTGGGAAGGAGGTAAATATATCCCATGATTGCAAGAAAGAGAAAAAATTGTAGAATGGTGAGAAATGGGACATGGCATTGACCATGCAAAGGTCATGTCAATCAAACTCAGGAGAATCTTTGGCTAAAACTAAAATAACATTGTTGCATTAGATTCAACATACAACTAAACTGGCTCAATAGATTGCTTATAAGGAGAATGGACGCACTATCATGTTGTGGGAGCCATTTGTTTTATGATATTGACTGAGTTTCATTACATTAGTGCTTGTCCATAGACATTCTAAACACTGGAATAGTAATTTGATAGGCATTTCAGCTTAGTATAGTCTACAGGAGATTTAACAGTATAGTTGCAAGGCAAGCTGCTGTGTATCTTCTTAAATGATCAGATCGAAAACTTCATGATTTCTTCAGAGTATGAGTAGGAAAATCCAATTAAATTAGTTAATTTAATGCCATATGTGAAAAAGATAGGATAATAAAGATGGGACAGATGAAAGGATAGAAATAAGAAGGAAAAATATAAAAGTAATTGATGTTTAAATTTAAATATGTCCAGCAATAAATCAAAAATGAAAGAAAATGATCCTCAGAGTCAGAAAGGTAATTTGCTAGCAATTAATCATTTCCAATTACTTTAGTAGATATCTAGCACAAAAGTACAGTAATCATTAGATTTGGCCTTTTGACCCTGCAAAAACCTATGACTCTGTAAACCTAAATGACAGATGGTATCTTTTCTAGATTTGGCTGCCAGCAGAAATTTATCTCAGTCTTATTTTTGCCTCATGATGGCATCCAATTCCAGAATTTAAGCAGACCAAAGCAGGAATTCATCACCATCTTATTGTTGCTTCATGAAGACCTGAAAGCCCAGAATTTAAACAAACGCACTTGGTGCAAGAACCAGACAAATCTGTATCATTCCCTCAACATTATTTCTCACTGTAATACTACCTCACTTCCAATAAGCTTCCCACTGGACTGGAGCTAATCTACAAGACAAATGGTCTGTATTGTTTCCACTGCAGAACAAAGGCAACCACAACTTTAGTTATTGAGCCACACCACACAGAAAAATATTGCATGCATGCATCTTTCAAGTCAGTGGCCTTACAGTTATTTGTATACAGAAGTCCTCTACCAAACTTACCCCACAATACCATATCCAACATCAAAGGTCCACAGGAAACCCTGGAAAATGTGGAGTACTTCCCATATTTTGAGCGTCATCTCTTAACAAAGGCAACCATTGTCAATAAAATTCAGTATTATGTTCAATGCACTAGAACTGTCTTCTTTCCCTCAAAGGCCTACTTTTCTGTATGCATCTGACATATGAAGCACCTCAGCTAATACTTAATACTGAGACCACCATCACTGCCTCTAAAAATACATTTCAGCTGACTGGAAAGAGAAGCAACTCAATGCCAGTGTCTCTGGTTAAACTTTGGAGTTGGGTGAGAGTAGGTCGCATTCAGGGAAGGAAAGCAGTGTAGGCTACAAGACTAATCTTTTTAATATTTTTGACATGTACCTTTCTTCACAGGTTATTGAGCTTAATAATCATGCTGATGTTTGTTGGCTGTACCTTTAGTTGGAGCAGAGCTGGGAGTTAGTCAATTTTCTCTCCAACAACAGATGCAGCCTAGAAATCTCACCCAGGGCTTACCTGTCAGTCACCTGAAAATATCAAGTATTATACTTAGCACACTGATGTATTTGTGGTTGGGTCTCAAAAGTTAAGTCGGTTACTCATGGGGTCAAATAATCATTGAGATATTTCAATATTTTTAAAGACTATAGGTTAACCAGAGATCCAAAAAGCAGAGTAGCTTTCTTGGTTCACAAAGAAATGTGAGTTATTGTAATAATACCCATCACAGATGTAACAATTCTTGAATTGGTTGTTCATACAGTAGCAGCATTCATCACATTTTTTTTGTTTTTGGTCATTCTCTATTCGAACAAATAAAAATATTTAAACCAAAGGAAACAAAGTAAGCATAAATTGATAATTTATTATTGTCACCTCTACTGAAATACAGTGAAAAGCTTTGTTTGCATTCTATCCAGATTATTCCATATATCAGCACTTGGAGGTACAGTAGTATAAAAGGAGAAACAATCAAAGAATCCTGAATATGTAGTGTTACACTTACAGAGAAACTGCAGTACAGATGGTGATGTAAGGTGCAAGGGCCATAACACGATAGACTGGGAGATCAGTAGTTCTTTAGCATAGAAGAGATGCTTCCAAGAGTCTTGTAACAGCAGGATAGAAGCTGACCTTAAGCCTGGTGGTACATGTTCTTAAGCTTTTGTATCTTCTGCCGCATGGAAGAGATAAGAGTGAAACACCAGGGTTCGTGGAGCTTTGGTTATGTTGGCTGGCTTCCTAAGGCAGAGGAAAGTATA